>NC_133327.1:281057447-281657447 GCF_042186555.1 Aquarana catesbeiana | reverse complement strand
GTGTGTCTGATCACTGAATACTGCATAGTCTTATCAGGAGAATGTGGAGCCATGTAGTACACAGAGGGAAGGAAAGTAAAGCTGGGGGTGAAAGATGCCGATGCATGAGGAGAAAGTGAAAGTAACTTTTCTCCTCTCTCACCTCGATCATTGCAGGAACTTCTGCAGCTTCTGGAAGCCCGCGGGATGAATTTGCAGGGAAGGACAATGCACTGTGTGCACCCATTGGCTGAGGAGGCAGAAGCACTGCCCTCTGCTGCCTTCCCAACCAATAGGTAGCTTAAGCTCACATAAGTGCCTTCTTCTCTCCCGACATCATACGGGACCTCTCAAGAACCGACCTGCTTTACAATGCAGGCAGATCAGGGACAAATGTATTTTGAGCCGGTATCCAGCGTCTGCAGTTTGGCTCCTGCAGCTGATAGGCTACACTAGCCTGGCTGCTGTGAAACTGACTGATGTTCTGGGGGGGTTGTCCCTGCCTGGAGAAGCTCAGAACCTGAGAGCCGACATTGATGTCTCTCTATCCCCTCCTTCCTCTCCCGCACTGAATGATACACAGCCGATCTGCTCCTTCTCCCCCTCCTCTCTCCTGTGTGTGCTCCAGGGAAGTCAAGTGTGAAGCTAAGGAGCTCACACTTCCCGCGGTACACACACAGGAGAGAGGAGGGGGGGAAGGCGCGGATCGGCTGTGTATCATTCAGTGCGGGAGAGGAAGGAGGGGAGAGAGAGACATCAGTGCCGGCTCTGACGTCACTGGTTGCTAGACGCGAGGCGGTCATAGCAACCAATGGTCGGGAGTAGATTCAGGAGGTGGAGGCGGAGCCGGAGCCAGCAACACAGTGGCTCAGTCCATACCAGTCCCCTGCATTCCCAGTGTCCATTTTTTTAGTTGGGGGGCACATAGGGGGGCACAGTATAATGTTGGGGGGCCATGCCCCCCTCTGCCCCCCTAGTGACGCCACTGGTACTGCTTCACTGGCCTAAATAAACATTTTCATCCTCATTTCAACTCCTTTGCGTTTGGCTTCCAGAATCTTCACTGTAACAATGATTGCTAGTAGTAGTAAAAACTTTGAGGGAATTCACTGTAAATCAGGGGGCAGACCTATGTTCTTAGTCATTATTGGGATTTAGGAGGTTGTCGGGAATATAATAATGTTTTTTTCCAGTTATTAACTATATAATAATATATATAATAAAATAATTATATGGATGATGTTCAGTTATATAGAGCTTTAGCTTATTTGCCTTTTCTGGAGAAATTTTAGCCCTTATAATTGTCCTGCTGCTTAGAAAGGAGTTAGGTGTTAAGGGAGGTATTATGATATATGTAAAATTACTTAAAAGGGAAAAAACTCTGCACTCAGAAGTAAAAAGCAAAAGAAACTGCCAACACTTAAAGTTTTTGATACAAAAACCCATACAAATAATACATTAAAAAAGTGTAGTGCCCAGAAATAGATATCTGAGCAATTTAAATTAAAACAATTGCTATTAAATCAAGTGAAAAAAACATGAAAAATATTATAATGAAAGTAAGTCCATCTAAGAGGAGAAAAACACTCCACAGAAGTAAAAAAAATGTGAAAAAATGATATACCTAAAATCCATATATGTGATAAATCTATATAGCTAAATGTTCTATTTAAGAAATTCCAACAATTTTCAGAAATAAATCCTTCAACGGAACTTCTCTGCCAGCAAGCAAAGTGAAATGACCCCCCACCACACAAACATGCTCTGATTAATGCACCTTACCAGAATGTTTGACCATATATAACAAATGGCCAAACAAGCTTTGTATATACTCCAAGTGGTCAGGAATCATCAGAGCTAAAGAAAAAATGTACAATTTGTATAAGAAAAAAGATTTGCTTCTAGTATCAAAAAACAAAACCAGCAGCCAGCATCAACAATGGGACATATTGTGTAAGAAATAAAAATTAAAAAATGCAGCGCTAGGAGAGTATAACAACCCCAGAGATCACTCTATGGTATATATATATTCAAAAAGAGAAATAGTGATTGATTATATGAATACACATTCAAAAAGATATACAAAAGTGCTCAGTGCATAGATAGGAACAATAGGTGAACTCCTGTGGGCACAGCACAAAATCCTGAACAGAAGAACACATAAAGTTCATATATTAGTTTACACATGAAATGTTATCTGACCAAGGCTGATCAACAAAGCAATATGCCTATAGTGAACACTCATAAGTCCATAAAGACATTCAATATAAAACATTCTGTTTCATAGAAATGTTATTGAGATGTTGTTATTCTTATGAAGAAAATAACCAAACTGTAGTATAAGGAGTGATTTTCACACACGACACTCAGGGATGTGTATCCCACACCAGGGAAGGGGAATGGGTACTCTCTTACCCCAAAGCGTAGACACACACGCCAGTGGTGTTGGGTCAATCAAGCATGAAATAATCCTCCAGGCCAGACTCTCTGGGACTCCTGTAGAAAGGATGATGTATACCAACATCTACATCCAGGGGGGTCAGTGGTGAGCTGTCACAGTAAGGATTCCGGCACGGTGCTACTTTTTGTCTTCAAAAAGGCAACATAAATCATGACAAGCCCCAGTTGAAGTACCTCTTGTATGAAACATGTCAGGTAGATAGCCTGCTTGGCTTTAAATACCGCACATTTTATCAATTTTTTGTGATCACGCCATGTTCACATCTGATCTGATGTCTGTACGTTTTTTATCTATTTTATTTGATTACATTTTTATCTCGGATTTATCTGCAGTATGTGGAGGCCTTTTTTGTTTTTTCCCTTGATTTATGTTGCCTTTGTGAAGACAAAAAATACCACCCTGCCGAATCCTTACTGTGACAGCTCACCGCTGACCCCCCTGGATGTAGATGTTGGTATACATCATCCTTTCTACAGGAGTCTCACTTGGAGAGTCTGGCCTGGAGGATTATTTCATGCTTGATTGAACCACCGCCGCTGACGTGTGTGTCCACGCTTTGGGGTAAGAGTACCCATTCCCCTTCCCTGGTGTGGGATACACATCCCTGAGTGTCGTGTGTGAAAATCATTCCTTATACTACAGTTTGGTTATTTTCTTCATAAGAATAACAACATCTCAATAATATCTCTATGAAATTGATTATTTTATATTGGATGTCTTTATGGAGTTATGAGTGTTCATTATAGGCATATTGCTATGTTGATAAGCCTTGGTCAGATAACATTTCATGTGTAAACTAATATATGAACTTTATGTGTTCCTTCTGTTCAAGATTTTGTACTATGCCCACATGACTTCACCTATTGTTCCTATCTATGCACTGAGCACTTTTGTATATCTTTTTGAATGTGTATTCATATAATAATTCACTATTTCTCTTTTTGAATATATACCCCAGAGTGATCTCTGGAGTTGTTATACTCTCCTAGCGCTGCATTTTTTAATTTTTTTTTTAATCATCAGAGCTCCAGATAACAGTTCTCCATATACACATTCCAAAATAATTCATCCAGGTTAAAAGAAAAGCAAAAAGGCTCTCATTAAATCAATTTAATGTAAAGATTAAAACATACTCACAAGGCCGTCATAATAAACAAGTGATATATAGTATCAGAATACAGGCATCCTAATTCCTTCCTCAAGTTACGCATCTAACTTCAAGGTCCAGGCTGGCGTGATCGCATCACTCTCATTGGCCCAACCCTATGAGTTTTATCACCACGGACATCATCAGGGGGAGTGGCCATCATGTTTGTGTGGTGGAGGGTCATTTCACTTCACTTGCTGGCAGAGAAGTTCTCGTGGAGGATTTATTTCTGAAAATTGTGGGAATTTCAAAAATAGAACTTTTTCTTAATGGATTTATCACATATATAGATTGACTTTAAGTATATGATTTTTTCACGTGGTTTTTCACTTCTGTGAAGTGTTTTTCTCCTCTTATATGAACTAAAAAGGGGGAGTTTGGGACTTTACATGAGACATGTGGGTCACATGTCTCCATCCCTAAATCTGTGTAAATAAAGTGTTTTTTTTGGGACTTTGAATGAGGTGGGTGCACATGGCTAGAAGATGAGTCGATATCAAAAACATGTTTTTTATTGGTGAAACAGGGAACATCTCAAATGACATGATACATGCAGCAATAAATAAAATTGTCAATCACATATTACAGACCATATATAGAAACAAACAGTAGGAACCAGCCAACCCCTGTGTGGTGTGGAACAAATCTTGGATGTAATAAAAACAAATACATGGTAGGTGGTGAACTCAAAATAATGTAGAGAGTAGAGGCGTCTGCATGAGAAAAAGTGCATCCAAATTAGCCAGACGCGTTTTGTGGATAATACCACACTTCAGGGGCGGGTGCATGCAAATCTATAAAACTAAACTTGAGTAGACCAGTATGATCCAATGTTGTAATGGGATTGGGTGGGCTTGCCTCTTCCGCAAATTGGTGTCATATTTCGACTCCATGCGCATGATGTCCACACAGGGCTGTCTGGTGCTGGTATGTTTGAATTTTTCCATCTGGTGTCACTATATGGAGGGGTCGTTTCCAGTCTCCATGGGCGGTGGCTGCTGCTCGGGTGTGGACGTCTCTCTTACTCGGTTGATGCACCTGTGTGACGTTAGGAAGGAGCCCGTGGGGTGTACCGAGCATATTTAACATCCTTACTCTGTGTTAGCCAGTCCTCATGGTAGCACCTTTTTTGTGCACACTGCACACTATTTGGAATCCACTTTTCTTACTTTAGTAACAGGTAATTACATGGTCATTCTTTTCCTGTTCATGCTCACAGTGTCTCACTCCTATTTTTGTCATTTATATCTGTTTCATAGTTTTCTTTTTTATCTCTGATCTGCTCTTTCCTCCTCACACACTATTTTCCTTTCCACTCACTTGTTCACCTGCACTTTGGTGTTGGGCTCTAGCAACTTCCCACCATATAGAGTATTTACAGTATACCCAATATATATTTTTAGATATGAAGCCCACTCACACCACTATCAGGATCTTTGTCTTTCGTCTTCTTGGGGGTCATGTTTATGTGCCCCATCCCTCTTCTGCAGGTCCCTTCCACAGCTCCCGGTACAGACCATTTGGGCAGCCTCTGACTCCTCGTCCCCCATTTTCCAGACTTTTTACAATGTAAATACTTATAGGGATGAGTAATTCTCTGCCTTCCTTTTTGTACATCTCCTCCCCATTGAGGGGTACAACATTGGATCATACTGGTCTACTCATGTTTTGTTTTATAGATTTGCGTGCACCCACCCCTGAAGAGTGGTATTATCCATGAAACGCGTCTGGCTAATTTGGATGCACTTATTCTCATTCACTCATTACATTATCTACTCATTACATTATCTTGAGTTTGCCACCTACCATGTATTTTTAAGTGTTTTTTATTACATCCAGGATTTGTTCCACACCACACACTGGTTGGCTGGTTGCTACTAATGTTTGTTTCTATATATGGTCTGTAATATGTGATTGACAATTTTATTTATTGCTGCATGTATCATGTCATTTTGCCATGTTCCTTGTTTCACCAATAAAAACATGTTTTTGATATCGACTCATCTTCTAGTCATGTGTACCCACCTCATTCAAAGTCCCCCCAAAAAACCCTTTCTTTCTCCTCTTAGATGGACTTATTTTCTTTATAATATTTTTCTTTTTTTTTTCACTTGATTTAGTACCAATTGCTCAAATATCTATTTCTGAGCGCTACAGTTTTTTATGTATTATTATTACAATATATACTTACAGAACAGAATAGATGTCTTTCATAACCCTTCCACCAACCAACAATCAATGACAGTTCAACTAGCCATATTCTCTCCAGCAGAATTTCATAGCTCAAACTGTTAGGTTGATTTACTAAAGACAGATAGGTTATTCGCTTTACAAGGGAATTTTCCCCATAACCAATTGAATGTGATGAAAATTCTCTTTGCAAAAAATACCCAATCAGCAAAAAAAACATTACGTTTACTTGTGCATAAAAATCCTCAAAGTGAATAGCCTTTAAAGTGGTTGTAACCCTAAAAAAGAAAAAAAAACACCTGTCCCTTTAAAGTTTGAATAACAGCATAGTGCTGTTGCAGTGTATTTTGTCCTTTTCTATGTTCTAAAATACCTTGTTAATTTCTGCCTGTTTCTGTGTCTGCCCTATGTGAACTGACCATGGTAATCATGGCTGCTGATCCAAGATACCATGGTCAGTTTACATGCCCCTGTCATCTTTCAGTTTCTCCCTCTCCCCCTCCCTCCCTGTCTGTCAGCTCAGTCTGTGTAGTGAGAGCCAATCTCCTCCCTGCCCCTCCCCTCTCACCCCCTCTCCTTCCCTCTCCTTCTGATTATTTCTGCAGCAATACATAACCCCATAGCCCCCAATACTTGTATCATCTCTGTTTTATGAAGATCTAAAGTACTGTGTGTCATTTTTTCTTTTATATTATATTCCTAAATATCTCCCTTCACAGTGCCCCTCTGCAGTCACGTGACCTCCCACTACTGGCCGGCTGACATCAGAGGGGAATCTCAGCCCCTCCTGCTGCTCTCCTTAGATCGGGAAGGAGAGTGGAGGAGATCATGTGACCATAGAGCGTTGGTGTGAAAAAAGGTATTTAGGATAACATTTAAAACAAAAATTACAACACAGTATTTTAGATCTTCATAAAACAGAGAGGATATAAGTAATGGGGTTATGTGACTTAACAATCACCACTTTAAGCAAAGTGAATATGAGCATGTCAACTCAATGTAAATCAATATACTTCTCTGAGTGAGTGAGTAAGTGAAAAACAATTTATCTCTTTCTTAGAAACTTGGAAATTTAAAAAATATGACAATTGTTAAGTTTTTGTCCTACAAGCATCTTTCTGCAAAAAAACTATATCAGTTTAATCTGTCAACCTAAGAATCTAGCAAAATTTATGAGCACCTTCACATTTTCTATTATTTGGTTGACTACAATGAAATTAAAATGCAAAAACATAAATCAGCTTATATGTAATTTATTTATACACGTCAAACCACATTATTCGCAGATATGTTATAAAATTATAATCAATCATAATGTCTTAAAAAGGTCTTATGACTGCACTGTTACTCAATATATGAGGAGAGGTTGTCAAACCTGAACCTTTCTATTTTAGCTAAAAAGATCTGCAGTCAGATTTCAGAAGAAGGACAGGACATAAACTGACAGTGTACAATTTCACTGAGTGTCAAAGTATGAATACTTAATGAATGGCTATATTCTATGAGAATGTGAGAGCTCTTTTTTCTTATTACAGCTATAACTTGTGGTCATCCTGGAAATCCTGCCCATGGAATTACCAATGGAAGTGAATTTAATTTAAATGATGTTGTTAACTTCACATGTAATCTAGGCTATGTGCTTCAAGGTTCATCTCAAGCACAATGTCGCAGCAATGGTATGTGGAGCACCCCTCTTCCATATTGCCGAGGTAAGATGTTCTGAGTATAAATCTTCCTTAGCTAAAGAGTTGGTCCAGTAGAAATTGATATTGTAGTTAATTATAGATACTATAAACAACACCCCATGCTCCTTATATTTTTCAGTGGCTTAAACTGCGCTGTCAAGGAATTTTTCCCCTACTATTACCACAAGGGTTTAACATCTGGATTACGTCTCATAAACTGGAATAGCAAGTTTCTGGTTTGTGAGTACAGAAATGCACTTAGCAAATGTATCTCCTTATGCCCTGTACACTCGGGTGGACTTTTCGACAACAAAGGTCCGACAGTCTTTCCTACGGACTTTCGATGGACTTTTGACGGACTCCCGACAGACTTTCGAACAAACGGACTTGCCTACACACGATCACACCAAATTCCGATGGATGTGTATGTAATGACGTGCGACCGGACTAAAATAGGGAAGTTCATAGCCAGTAGCCAATAGTTGCCCTAGCTTCGATTTTCTTTTTTTTTTTAATTGTAATTTTTATTGAAGTTTCAAACAGGTACATACATGTTAGAGTCATAACAGTAGTGACATATACAGATGTTCCGACTAGAAACTGTCTATTCGTTTATTAACATTGTGGTAAATCGAAACAGTAAAATGTTGAACAAAGGATGGTTGTCGAGTAGTAACAGGTTCTAGACGGGAAAAAAAAAAAAAAAAAAGGGGGGGGAGGGGGGGTTAGGGATGAGGGGGGAGGAAATAGGAGCTGGAGGGAGAAGGGCACCAGCAGGTTGTGAGTGAAGGGATAAACAATCCATAAGTAGTTTACACCAGGGTAATTACAGTTGAACAGTACATTTTGGATGATGTAACCAAAGAGACCACATATCTTTGAACTTACGTAAACGTGACCTAGCTTCGATTTTCATCCGTCGGACTAGTATACAGACGAGGGGATTTTTCGATAGGAACTGGGTCCGGTGGAGTTCCGACATAAAGATTTGAAACATGTTCCACATCTAAAGTCCCTCAGATTTTCGACAGAAACAGTCTGCTGAAGGTCCGATGAAGACCACAAATGGTCGGATTGTCCGCCGCATTCGGTCCGTCGGACCAGTCCGGTCGAAAAGTCCGCTCGTATGTACAGGGCATAATTCAATAGGTGCTTAGCTTCAATTTAAAACTACTTTGTAAAAAAGTATAAGAAAATATACTAAAAGCACTCAACCATAGTGTACAGCATCAATTTAGTCCTCAAAACCCCTCCTAAGTCCATTTAAAGAAATGCTGCCCTCATCAAATGCTGGCCTTCAGAAAGTCCTTATTTGCATAGATCCTCTGGAGGATTCACGGACACTTAGCAGAGAAGAATCATAAAGTGACTGAAATTTTATGGAGAAAAGTATGCAGCAGAGCTTTTCTTTCATTAACTTGTACTTTACTACAGAGTTGCCTTAGGCAGTTGCCAGGGGTGGGCATGCACAGGCATTAATAGATACCCTTAATCCATAGCCAGATCTACTAAATGCAGAAGGCAAACTCAGCTCTGAGCAGTAAAAATTAAAAGGCCCCTCAAATTTCAAGTGCATAATCAACAAGCGCTAACATAACAAAATAAAATAGACTAAATAACCTCTACAAAAATACCCCACTCAGTAATTTAAAAAACAAGACATTATAATTCACCCATTCACCACTCATCCTTGTGCACATCAACCATATAGCAAAAGTACCAGTGCCATATGTGCATGATATAATAAAATAATTAAACTGGCTATCATACCACTATATGTTTCATTGAGTCTCATTGAGACTGGAGTACAGCACAGAAAATCCAGCATGTGGAAATCAACATTCTGACCATACTTATATATAAGTTGTGTTGCAACAAGGGTCTGGTGTCAAAGATTCAATTAACCACTTGCTGGCTACCCTATAGCAGTTTTACTGCTACAGTGCGGCAGTTCTGCCCACCCTATAGCAGTTTTGCATAGAATCACGTATATATACAAGATCTGCACTTCTGCCTGCAGGGGGCATGTGTGCATTGCTGGTCAGCCGGTTCTGCTGTGATTATTCACAGTAGAAGCTGATCTGTGGGTGCTATGCACTCAATATTCTCCAGCACCCGACGATCATTGGTAAACCCCACAGAACAAGGATCTACCTATGTAAACAAGCAGATTTCCGTTCTAACAGGGGGGAAGGGGTAGATTCTGTGTTCTTGCAAAGCAGGGACTAGAATCCATCTCTTCCCCTATTAAAAGCAGCACATACAGTACACTAAAACACTGGTTAGGCAGACAGTTAACCAATTGATTGCCCTAGATGTTTAACCCCTTTCCAGCCAGTGTCATTAGAACAGTGAACAGTGCTAAAAAAATGCACTGTCACTGTACTAATGACACTAGTCACTGGTTTTAGCAAAGTGTCAGTTAGTGTCCAATTGTTTGCCGCAATATCGCAGCCCCACTAATTGCCAGCATTTACTAGTATAAAAAAATTTAAACAATCCATAAATATATAGAACATAGTTTGTACATGCTATAACGTTCACATACACCTATCAATAAATGCTTATTGGGATTTTTTTTTACCAAAAACATGTAGCAGAATACATATTTGCCTAAATTTATGAAGAAATTTGATTTTTTATTTTTTTTATTGGATATGTTTTATAGCAGAAAGTAAAAAATGTATATTTTATTTTCAAAATTATCAGTCTTTTTGTTTATAGCGCAAAAGATTAAAAAAACACAGTGGTGATCAAATGCCACCAAAAGAAAGCTCTAATTGTTGGAAAAAATTGCATACATTTTATTTATGTACAGTGTTGCATGATTGCGCAATTGTCAGTTAAATTAACGTAGTGCCGTATTGCAAAAAAATGGCCTGGTCATGAAGGGGGTAAATCTTCCGGCGGTCAAGTGGTTAATATTCACTTACAAAAGTCTTGGCAATATAGGACACTCTCTAAGTTCATGTGTTATTGCACCTTATGACCTTACCTTATTGAGTCCACCTTATGCTAAAGTCAGGTACTGGAATTTCCACTTAGTGTTCATGCAGGTTAGTTCATACCTTTCATTCATGCAAAGTGAAGGATGAGCTGGACATGCAATAGCTGGTGTAAGTGGAGACCATAAGTGAAATCCACACTGAGCCAAAATTGCAAGCAGCAAATGAAACAGTATGTCTAACAGGGCATAATGAAAACCAAAGTCACACAACTCTAAAACTGCCAAAGATAGTGTGAAACAATAGGGTTATACATCCTCTACAAGCACTTAGCAAGTTCATATAGTGCATTCTGAACTTACTGCACCATGGCCATCACTGTGTCAATTCCACTCAGGCAGTAGGTGGGTTCCTCACAGACACAATTCATCCCTCAGCAAAGGTGTAATTGTCTGGTGTATAAGACATCATATCTTTACATTCCCACTGTGCTGTATTGTGACTGTGCTGTGTTATTGGAGGACAAAAATTTACTTTGGTCAACCAATTACTAAGTATGATTAGAAGAAATCTCCTGTCCTGTAAAGGAACCTGGGTCCTACCAGTAGTAAAGCTAAATATAGGTATGTTAAACAACATGGTAGATAACTATAGTCTAGTTTAATAAACAGTACTGTATATTTCACTTATTTGAAAAACTTACTAGAAGTTTGGTGTACTACCAGTTCTAATGTTTCATTTTACCTTTCCAAAAATAAGATACTAGATAATATTGTCTGGTTTATCATTTTGTATCTTCAAATATTATTTATTTCAAAGGCAAAACCTTTCTTACCCTGCCCTATCTAGCTTTAATCTTTCTTCATTTGTGAAGAGTACATCCCCTTTCAGTATAAAGGAAGACCAAGGAACATCTTTCAATTTTCAGATTATTGTCAGCCCTCCATAGCTCCATGAGGAGAACTGATTTAGTGACTAATGGAAATGCATATATTTCATGTCACAGGATCATTGATAAGAAGCCTATTTTCTAGAAATTTGGTTCAAACGTTGCTTGGTACAGCGTTAGAAGAAGTCGAGTATCAGAAATCTATTTGTGGTTGCTTGTGAGCTTTTATCCTCTTGATTTATAGATGCTTTTTATTTGCTTATATTGAATTGTTAGGTTTCATCTATATGGAAATGTAAGAAAGAATATGTCTGAAGTGTTTACTATTTCAAATAGTTTTTCAGATATCTGGGCCATTGAGAAAAGTTTGCCCCTATAAGCTTTAGTACACATTTATTTATGCTTGCATTAAGATCTAGGCATTCTGTTATGAACTTTTAACAATTTGTTTTATTTAAAAGGGAGGTTTGTGAAGATCTGGACCTGCACACACTATATTTTCCTCTCTGTTCCGTCATCTATTTCAAAGTCCCATATAAATGTAAGGTACTGATGATGATTGGCATACAGTGGGCATGGGCCAGATACTTACACAGAACAGTAACTTTCCTCCCCTTTGAAAACATATTAAACTTTTTATGGAAGGTTACTATAAAAAAAATGAGAAAAATTAGAAAATTTGCTCATTAGACAACAGTTACAGTATATTAGCTATATGAGCAAAGGAACACCACTAGTAAGCACATGAATGGTCATTAATTACACTCTGGAAATCACATAGACACAGTCCGCATGGAAGGTTCTATCTATTCTTTATGAATAGTTGTATGCTTGTATATTTTGTATCTTAGGGGCAATGTTCTGTCTTGCTTGTGTTTCCATTAAATATGTTTATCTATTTAACGTAGTTCCATTACAACATGCCCATGCTTATGATAATTATCTTGTAGTTTTCTTCACTTCCTTATGGACATGGGTTATAATACTAGTTACAAGAAATTATTACGTTCATGCTTAGTTACATGTGCTAATTTTTTTTTATTCCATCAGAATAAAATTTTAGATTTTGTGTGATTTTATAGCAATAGATCTACAACAATGGTGGTTGATAGTAGTCACCTTTTTCTGTGCCAGTATGCTAAAAATGTCCTGATGTACTAGAGAGGAGGTGGCTACTTTAAGCACTCTGGGCAATTGACGTTGATATGGCAACCTGATCTGACTTACCAAAATGTGAAGGGTGGTGAAGCACAGTGAAGTTAAATGATCCAGGTTTATTAAAATAGTACAAGTGAGCTAAAAGTAACCCATGTTTATTTAAAGAAGGTTATTCTTTACATGATTAGATATTTGAAGAGAGTGCAGATTCACTCTAGATCACTTTCCATTTTATTAATTCTGACCCAGAACCTCCTTGTGTAACTGTTCTTCACCATGCTTTAGTAAGGCTCCGTTCACACCTAAGTTTATTTGAATCACGGGAAAAAAATCGCACATTTGTAATGGCGTTATTTCTTAATGACACCCCAAATACAGTGCGACAAAATGTGCTAAAATTGTAGCAAAAGTTGAACAGCCAGACATTTGGTACATGAGCCTCTTTGGAGTGTTTTTGGAGTGGAGGGAGGCCCATTCAAATAAATGGTGCTGCTCCAAAAATGTGCACAAAAAAACACAAAAAAGCTAAAAAAAAAAGTGCGGTGCAGCAGCACTATGCTTAGGTGTGAATGGAGCCTAAATCAGACCCTCAAATTTATACAACAGTGGGTTCTGGATGTGATTTACAGAATAGGTAAAACATTTGAAAAAGAACGGCTGTGGCAGCACAATTTTGAGAGTGATCGTGTGAGTTGGAAGGATCATGAAACACATACTTTTAAGGTACTCAACACGTGTAAGTTAAAACCAAAGATTTTTGTTATAATGTAAATAAAAAACTGAAAACTGAGATAAAATAATTATTTAGACAAAATTGCATTCAGTCATAAAAGATTGTACGTCAAACTCGTCCAAACAGCATGTCTCATCCCCAATATATATTATCACATATTCAATATTAGATCTGTGTGTGATACAGGGTAGCATGAAAATATCTATCAGTAGGGATGAGCCAAATACCCCCCGGTTCGGTTTGCACAAGAACTTGCGAACAGGCAAAAAATTTGTGCGAACACCATGAAAAATCAAAAGTGCTAATTTTAAAGGCTTATGTGCATGTTATTGCCATAAAAAGTGTTTGGGGACCCGGGTCCTGCCCCAGGGGACATGTATCAATGCAAAAAAAAGTTTTAAAAATGGCAGTTTTTTCAGAATCAGTGATTTTAATAATGCTTAAAGTGAAACAATAAAAATGAAATATTCCTTCAAATATCGTGACTGGGGGTGCCCTTAGTATGCCTGTAAAGTAGTGCATCTTTCCCGTGTTTAGAACAGTACCACAGCAAAATGACATTTCTAAAGGAAAAAACGTCATTTAAAACTGCTCGAGCTGTAATGAATTGTCGGATCTCGGCAATATAGATAAAAATCATTGAAAAAAACGGCATGGGTCCCCCCAGTCCATTACCAGGCCCTTCGGGTCTGGTATAAATATTAAGGGGAACCCCACACCAAATTAAAAAAATTGCATGAGAGTCTCCCCAAAATCCTTACCAGGCCCTCCAGGTTTGGTATGGATCTTAAGGGGAACCCTGCGCCAATTTTTTTTTAAAAAATGGTGTGGTGGTCCCCCCCACAATCCATATCAGACCCTTATCCGAGCAAGCAACCTGGCAGGCCGCAGGAAAAGAGGGGGGATGAGAGAGTGCCCCCCTGAACCGTACCAGGGCTCGTGCCCTGCCCCCTTATGACGTCATGCAATGTCACGTAACGTCAGAGGGGGGCATGGTCACCCATTTACATCACCAGGTTGCCCCACCCTCAGCTATATAACAGCTGTCATTGCAAAAAGCCTGCAGTCACGGGACAGCACTCCCATTGAGGCAGAGTTTTTCCGTTTTTTTTTTTGCGGGTCGTCAGCGCTGTCATCGAAGATAAAGTGACATCGCAGGACACTTTTTTTTAATAAAGGGCCCAAACTGTCTCCTGTAATTTTTACCATTTTGAGACTTTTTTGGTGAATGTGTATGGGTACAATGTTCCTGATACCCATTCACATAGGGGGTCCGGGATCTGGGGGTTCCCTTGTTAAAGTGGGATCCAGATTCCGATAAGCCCCCCACCCGCACACCCCCACAACCACCGGGCAAGTGTTGTGGGGAAGAGGCCCTTATCCCCATCAACATGAGGACAAGGTGTTTTGGGAGACCCCAAAACACTCTCCCTGTGTTGAGGGCATGTGGCCAGGTATGGTTCAGGAGGGTTCTCATCCCCCTCCTTTTCCTGCAGCCTGCCAGGTTGCATGCTCACCAATTTTACTCCTCATTAATGCACAAAATCTCACTCCATGACTCTAAATGATTAATCTTGTGAGGAGATTTTAATGAAGTGATAGATTCCACCATTGATTCCACGAGCACCCATAGAAAGCACTCTAATGCACCATCTTACCTTGTCTCCTCAGAAGACTTATTTGATGCTTGGCACATGACTCTGAGAGGGATTACTTCTTCTATTCAAATTCCCAAAGAACCTACTCGAGGATTAACCTCTTTCTTGTGGTCAAATACACTTTGAAATCAATTTCAAAGGCACTGATTTGGTCTATTATGTAGTATGACCATGCCCCTGTCTCCAGTGAACTTCAGTTCATGGCTAGACCCACTCTACCCTCTGTATGGAGACTCAACTCCTCACTCCTTGACAACCCCACCTGCAGGGAAGAGGTTGCATTTGAGATTGGGTTCTTTTTCCCACTAAAACCAAGGTACAGTACATGATGATGCCATATTGTGGAATGTCCATAAGGCATTTATTAGAGGACTTTTTATAAAGATGGGAGCCCAAGAGAAATGTAGACGTCTTGACCAAACTATCCTCTTACGCAACAAAATCAGTGCCTTAGAGCAACTATATAAATCAACACTTTCTTCTCAAGTTGACTCACAACTTCGTACTTTGCATCAGGAATTGATAGAATTGCTCCGAAAGGGACATGTCTACTACATCAGATGCCTAAAACTTACCTCTTATTCTCAAGGCAATAAATCCGGTTCTCTGTTAGCCAACCAACATAAGTGCCACCTAGCAAAATCAAAAATTGCCTATTTACTTGGGCAAAACAAGGAAAAAGTAACTAGCCCTGCCAAAATAGCCAATATCTTTAGGGATTTCTACTCCAAACTCTATAACCTTAACTCCGCCTCAGACCAGAATATCCCTTCAATTGACAAGATTAACCACTTCTTGCAATCTATGACACTACCTAAATTATCATCTGCTCAACTCATGGCCTTATCTTCTACCTTCACTGTCACTGAAGTCGCAGGAGCAATTTCCTCCCTCGCACTACATAAATCCCCTGACCCAGATGTCTTCTCAAATTAATATTTTAAGCTCTACTCTGACATTCTTGTCCCTAGATAAACTAACATGTTTTATAGTATCACCAGCACAGGCCGACCCCCTAAAGAAAACCTTGAGGCCCTTATAGTTACCATTCCCAAGCCTGGCAAATCCCCAGACTCACCAGCCAACTACCACCCCATCTCTCTACTAAACACTGATATCAAGATATACGCCAAACTCTTAGCCACCAGAATTTCCCTCCTAATCCCACAACTGGTACAGGTGGGCTTTGTCACCGGGCGGCAAGCCCGGTTTCTTAATCTGATACAGTGGGCAGAGCATCACCGAACGCCTTCTCTGCTTCTATTTCTTAATGTAGAGAAGGCATTTGACAGGGTGAACTGGGATTATCTCTCTGCAGTACTTGTAAAATTTGGCCTCTCTGGATGGATATTTACAGCAATCAATGCTCTGTATACACCCCCCTCTGCTACAGTCTTGACGTCGGGATTGTTTACTGACCCCCTCCAGATAATCAATGGTACCCGGCAGGGATGCTCCCTAACCCCACTTATCTTTGCCTTAGTAATTGAACCTCTGGCACATGTGGTCCGCACTGACCCTTGTATTTCAGGCATAACAGTAGGCAACACCGAACACAAAATAGGCTTGTACATGGACAATGTCCTCTTGTCAATCACTGACCCACTTTGCTCTCTCCTGGCTATCCAAGACATTTTAACAAACTTTAACTCTATCTCACTGTACAGAGTCAACCACACCAAGTCTCATATGATAGGTATATCCCTAGATCCATCATCTAGAGCAGTGGTTCTCAACTCCTGTCTTCTGGACCCACTAACAGGCCAAATTTTAAGTATTACCTTGGGGAGACTTATTGTAATTGTAGACTTAGGAGCACTCTTGTACATATTTGGTGGCAATGTCTGATCATTCTAAAATTTTGCAAAGAAGTTTTTCAGTTTATTACCATGGTCACACATGTTTCCTGCTCTCTGTATCCCAAACTTGCTCTACTTGGTGTTGGAATTGAAAAATTGGCCACCACACATTCACATCTTCTTAACTCACACCTTTATAGCGGCCTGCCTATCCATTGCTAGATGTTGGAAAAGCCAGATGGCCCTGCCCATCTTTGAATTGGTTACTATACTCAACAACCACTTTTTTTTGTAATACTTGTTCTCTAAAGCCCACTTAGCTACATCTAGATTCTTACATAATTGGCGTTCTTGGCTTCTATATCCCAGAGCTCAACCCTTAACCTAAGATTCTCCACACACATCACCCTTCCAATTTCACTCTCATGGCGCCACTATAACTACACCCATGTCTATTTTCCCATTATCTGGATAGCAGGAAATGTAGAGATTACCTCTTGTTCTTGGTTGTTATCTTTAACTACCTACACCTCTCTTTTCCTTTCTTATATTATGCGCTTTTCTTATTAGCACCCTTATTCCACCCCTATTCCCACTGTTTCTTAGCATATACATTTGATGGTGCTCATGTGAGACTGTTATGAGATTTCTCTCACCTGGGCATTATCAGCCACCTCTATGGCCGATACTATTTTCTCTCTTCAGAATAATTACACCATTGTAACTTTGATTCTTTATGTGCTGTTATGTTTATATTGTATGTTCTGCATTGTCATCACAATACTTCAATAAAAAAAATTAAACATGCAGCGCTTTTTGGAATGTAAATAAAGTCCTTCAGAAATTTCCATACAAATGCAGTGAATTTAGAAATATGGAAGGCATCCCGGTTGTGCATATAATAACATAAAATAGTGGCAAGAAGAGTCCTACAACCCTGCACACTGAGCCTCTTACCCTCAATTCTGGACCACCTAAGTAAAAGCGATCAAAGAGCATTCAATTAACCTCTGAACATGGTCAGATTCCCAACAGACTTCTTAGAAGCTACAGTAAGGTACATAAATATTGGGACATCAAAACAATTCTAATCTTTTTGACACCACCACAATGGATTTGAAATGAAATGAACAAGATGTACTTTAACTGCAGACTTTCAGCTTTAATTTGAGGGTATTTACATCCAAATCAGGTGAACGGTGTAGGAATTACAACAGTTTGTATTTGTGCCTCCCACTTTTTAAGGGACCAAAAGTAATGGGACAATTGGCTGCTCAGCTGTTACATGGCCAGGTGTGTGTTATTCCCTCATTATCCCATTTACAAGGAGCAGATAAAAGGTCCAGAGTTCATTTCAAGTGTGCTATTTGCATTTGGAATCTGTTGCTGTCAACTCTCAATATGAGATCCAAAGAGCTGTCACTATTAGTGAAGCAAGTCATCATTAGGCTGAAAAAACAAAACAAACTCATCAGAGAGATAGCAAAAACATTAGGTATGGTCAAATCAACTGTTTGGAACATCCTTAAAAAGAAAGAATGCACCGGTGAGCTCAGCAACACCAAAAGACCCGGAAGACCCCGGAAAATAACTGTGGTGGATGACCGAAGAATTCTTTCCCTGGTGAAGAAAACATCCTGGGCCAGTCAGTTGGCCATATCAAGAACACTCTCCAGGAGGTAGGTGTATGTGTGTCAAAGTCAACAATCAAGAGAAGACTTCACCAGAGTGAATACAGAGGGTTCACCGCAAGATGTAAACCATTGGTGAGCCTCAAAAACAGGAAGGCCAGATTAGAGTTTGCCAAACAACATCTAAAAAAGCCTTCACAGTTCTGGAACAACATCCTATAGAGAGATGAGACCAAGGTTAACTTGTACCAGAGTGATGGGAAGAGAAGAGTATGGAGAAGGAAAGGAACTGCTCATGATCCAAAACATACCTCCTCATCAATAAAGCATGGTGGTGGTAGTGTCATGGCGTGGGCATGTATGGCTGCTAATGGAACTGATTCTCTTGTATTTATTGATGATGTGACTGCTGACAAAAGCAGCAGGATGAATTCTGAAGTGTTGTCGGGCAATATTATCTGCTCATATTCAGCAAAACGCTTCAGAATTCATTGGACGGTGCTTCACAGTGCAGATGGACAATGACCCGAAGCATACTGCGAAAGCAACCAAAGACTTTTTTGAGGGAAAGAAGTGGAATGTTATGCAATGGCCAAGTCAATCACCTGACCTGAATCCAATTGAGCATGCATTTCACTTGCTGAAGACAAAACTGAAGGGAAAATGAAAACTGAAGACCGTTGCAGTAGAGGCCTGGCAGAGCATCACCAGGGATGAAACCCAGCGTCTGGTGATGTCTATGCATTCCAGACTTCAGGCTGTAATTGACTGCAAAGGATTTGCAACCAAGTATTAAAAATGTAAAAGTTTAAAAGTTTCATGGATGATTGTTAATCTATCCCATTACTTTTGGTCCCTTAAAAAGTGGCAGTTAAAGCACATCTTGTTTGTTTCATTTCCATTGTGGTGGTGTATAGAGCCAAAAAGATTAGAATTGTGTCGATGTCCCAATATTTATGGACCTGACTGTATGGCTGAATCGTGGTCTCTGCTCATGGATAATCCCTTCAGAAGTCCGATCGCCAACCATACAAATCAGAAAGGAGAACAAAACTGCCTCACGGTGTAGTATTTAAAAACATTATGACATTAATTTTAAAAATCCAGAATGCTCACAATGTTTAAGATCAAAAAAGCATGTTATCACAAACTTTTTAAAATTTCCAACCATCAAAACAGCCGCGGTCTTCGTGTGTAGTGTCGTCACATGTCCAAGCTCCACCCAAACATGTTTTTTGTAGAAAAAGTGTTAAAACCATTAGACACAAATACCGCTAGTTTCCTGCAAGATTCAACTGATTTTCTAAACAAGATCAACAATATACAGCAATTACCACCAAGCAGACTTCTAGTAACTATGGATGTAAAATCTCTGTACAGTATTCCTCACAAGGATGAGATTGCTGCATGTCACAGATTTTTATCATCCTCACCAAACCTCAGATACAGCGCTGAGGATGTAACACAACTCACTGAACTCATTCTTATGCTCTGTACACACGGTCAGATTTTCGGACAGAAAATGTGTGATAGGACCTTGTTGTCGGAAATTCCGACCGTGTGTGGGCTCCATCACATATTTTCCATCGGAATATCTGACACAGACAGTTTGAGAACTTGCTATAAAATTTTCCGACAACAATATCCATTGTCGGAAATTCCGATCGTGAGTACACAAATCCAATGCACAAAGTGCCACGCATGCTCAGAATAAATTAAGAGATGAAAGCTATTGGCTACTGCCCCGTTTATAGTCCCAATGTACGTGTTTTACGTCACCGCGTTTAGAACAATTGGATTTTCTGACAACTTTGTGTGGCCGTGTGTATGCAATACAAGTTTGAGCCAACATCCGTCGGAACAAATCCATGGATTTTGTTGTCGGAATGTCCGATCAATGTCCGACCATGTGTACAGGGCATAACACACAGCTACTTTACTTTCAATAATGACCTCTAGTTCCAGAGTAGTTGTACTGCTATGGGAAGTAAAATGGCACCCCAATATGCAACTTGTGGCTCACCTGAAGGACAAATTCTTTAACAACATACAACAAAAGCCATATAGATACTATCCCTAGCTTGATGACATTTTTCATCATATTGACAGAGGTTGAAGAAAATCTAAAAAATAATTACTCAACACATCTCACCCATCAATCAAACTAAAAATAGACTATTCAAGCATACATGTCAACTTCCTGTACACCCCAGTATACATCAGGAATAACAAAACTACACACCTCAATATATGTGAAACCCACTGAAAGATGTAACTCCACAGTTTCAGCTTGCATCATGGTTACCTCATGCACATCTGCATCTGTCAAAATCCAACTTAAATTAAGGTAACACATTAATAGTGGATGTAAGGTGTTTTTGTTTTGACCCATTTCCTTGGAAATGACAACCATACCCCCAAAGGCTTATAGACCGGTATCAATATAACCAGGGACTGTATTAAAAAAAGTGCTATTGCAGTTGGGGCATGGCTTGCAATGAAGTCATATGGAAGCCTGATACAGGAGCTCTGATGAAAACAGGGAAAAAGTGGCACGAAACGACCAGCCGGCACTCAATTTTACCTGCATATACAGGCGATCTGGCTCTGGAACACTCTGAGACCATGCCCAGAAAGAGAAAGGAGGATATGAAGCTGCAACACCTAATGGACTTCTTCATCCCCAAACAGCATGGAGGTAGGCAAAATGGTGCTGGTCCGGCATCTACCCCTGCACCTAAAACACAGCCCAAATCACATGAATCGGGCGGGATGGCTTCTAATAACGGCTCAAGGCCCACGGTCCTATCCTCCATCCCCAGCCTCTAGCAGCCCATCAAAGCCAAGTTCAGGATGTATGGAGAGGGATACAATCCAGAGGCAAGCCCTGTCACTGAATAGGGGATGACACCAGGGAGCTGCCTGATTCTATTGAATCCTTCCCTACCTCACACCAACCTGTGATGGACACTGTCCTGAAGGACATGCTTTTGTCTCTTAGGAGCTCACTGCAGGCTGATATGATCAAATGCATGCATAGTTTCAACAGCGACATACAAGCAGTGGAATCCAGAGTGGACCACATTTAACACAAAAATAAAGGAATATGCTACCACCATTAATGACTTAGTGGACTGCAATGAAGAAAGAGAGGGGGATGCTGAATGGATTAAAGCTAAATTAGCAGATATTGAGGACAGGTCCAGGAGAAATAATACGAAAATAAGGGGGGTCCCTGAATCTATTCAACAACCTGACCTACACAACTAAGCATCTTCACTGTTTAAGTCGCTCATCCCTGACTTCTCTGACCTAGATGTCACCATTGACAGAATCCACCATTTACCAAAACCTGCTCATCTATCTGATCAAATACCCAGAGACGTGATTCTGTGTCTCCATTTCTACCATGACAAATAGCAACTTATGATGGTAATGCACAAGCGGGAACAAATTCCAATGCAATATCAAAATCTGCAGTTTTACGCTGATTTGTCCCAATATACCTTGCAAAAGAGGAACAATTTGAATACTATTAGAAAAGTGCTCAGAAACCACAAAATTACCTACAGATGGGGCTACCCTACCAAACTCTCCATCACAAAGGGAGGGCGAAAGTACACAGTAGAATCCCTGGAGAAAGGCCTTTCTCTTTTGGGTGAATGGAAGATCCTTCCTGAATGCATAGAGCACCAGAACTCTATCAGGCCCGCAAGGCAGCTTGAACCTGACTGGAAAAAGGTTACAAATAAAAATGCCAAATCGCACAATTAACCCTGGATGGGAATCACAGCTCACTTTAATCCCCGGACGGAGCTCTGGGAGGGCTTATGGGCTTGAACTCACCCCTAGTCTAACTTGAGTAGCAACTGCTGCATTCGGGTATGTTATTATCCATCACTGTTAAGGGACACCCCTTACATATGTTGTTTTTGCACCAGATGCATGGTTATCTCCTTTTACTTTTATTTTCAGTTTTTTGCTCTTATGATCTTTCTTTACTGTTTTCACCTATGGACTTCAGAACTCTCACACAAGAAAGGAAACTTTACGCAGCAGATGTCCACAGCGGCTTTTCCCTAAGGCTGAACTCACGACTCTGCCAACACTCGAGCCTCATTGCGAATCGTAAGTACAATGCAAAACTTCACTCCACGCATATTGCTTACTTCACGTCATATTCAAAGTGGCCACAAGAGGGAGCCCTCAGCATAACACTGAATGTATTCTCTAAATACTGTGCTAGCCTATTAAACTCTCCAAAATGGGAATAAAACTTCTCTCTATAAACTCAAAGGGTCTCACTCACCCAGCAAAGAGGAAGTACCCATGGAAGGAAGCACTCTCTAACAAATGTGATATTTTATGTACACAGGAAACACATTTTCATTCCTCATCACCACCAGTCTGCTCCCATAGGAACTTTCCCCATATATTCATGCCAACGTGGAAAACAAAACAAAAGGGGTACTTACTGCAATTAAATACTCGGTGGCGTTCACCCTACATAAAGTGGTGAAGGATCCCCGTGGCCGCTTTCTTATTCTGGTTTGCGACCTAAATTCGGTCACCTACACCATTGTGAATGCATATAACCCCAACCAACATCAAGTGCGCTTTTTTCACAAATTATTATGAAAGGTGCATACCCACAAGAAAGGAAGACTAGTCCTATCTGACGATTTTAATACAATACCAGACCCTTCTGTAGACTCTTCCTCTGGCGCTAAACGTATGAGTCCAGCTCTCCTAACATCACTATATAACCAGGACTTATTGAATGCCTGGAGATGCCTGCATGCAGGAGAAAGAGCCTTTACCTTTTTTTCTATGCCACATGAGACTTACTCCCGGATTGACCTATTCCTGGTTGACCAAAGAACCCTGTCTAAAGTTACCTCCGCATCCATATATAAAATCACCTGGTCAGACCATGCCTCCATTACTCTCTCCATTGAGAAATCAGAGGATAACACCACAACTCCAGTGTGTAGGCTTAGCTCATACCTTATGCAAAAAGTAGAATTTAGAAATGATCTTGAAAAGCATTTGAAAGAGTTTTTTAACAATAATGATTTCTCCGTACAGTACCAATTTACTTTATGGAATGCTCATAAAGCATATATGAGAAGCATTTTTATACAACTAGGTGCAAGGGCCAAGAGGCAGCAGCAAAAGTGTGTGAAAGAGCTCACTGACGAAATTTTCAAATTAGAAATAAGCAACAAAGACCCTTCCAAAAAAAAAAAAAAAAACCCCAACAATTGACTCAGTTAAGATATGATCTTATGCCTTGTACACATGATAGGATTTTCCGATGGAAAATGTGTGATAGGACTTTGTTGCCGGAAATTCCGACTGTGTGTAGGCTCCATCACACATTTTCCATAGGAATTTCCAACACACAAAGTTTGAGAGCTTGCTATAAAATCCGACGCACAAAGTGCCACGCATGCTCAGAATAAATTAGAGACAAAAGCTATTGGTTACTGCCCCGTTTATAGTCCCGACGTACGTGTTTTACGTCACCATGTTCAGAACAATTGGATTTTCTGACAACTTTGTGTGACTGTGTGTATGCAAGACAAGTTTGAGCCAACATCCGTTGGAAAAAATCCATGGATTTTGTTGTCGGAATGTCCGATCAATGTCCGACTGTGTGTACAGGGCATTAGACTCATCCTAATTAGGGATGTGTCCCGAATGGACCCCTGTTTGGTTTGGACCAGAACTTCCAAACACCGCAAACGTTCGGACCTCATTAAAGTCCATGGGACCTGAGTGTCATATATCAAATGTGCCCATTTTGAAGGCTTAAATGCAAGTAATTAGGCATACAATGGTTATAGGGGTCCGGGTCCTGCCCTGGGGGACATGGATCAATAAAAAAAAGTTTGTGAAAAACGTAATTTTTAAATGAGCAGTGATTTTTTGATTTTTAAAGCGAAAGCCTAAAAATGAAAAATTCCTTCCAATATAGTGCCAGGGGGTTCCCCTTAGTCTAACAGTAAAATGGCAGATCTGTACCATATCTAGAATCTGCTGCAGCAATAATTGAATTTATAAAGCTAAAAAAAATGACATTTTTCCTGCAAGCTGCCTTTATTTTGCTCCACAACAGCTGGGGAGCCAGTGTGTATGATGAGGCCACAATGTAGTGCACTGGGAACAAGATTAGAGATTTTTTGGATACATTCTGGTGTCACTTTGACTTTGGATAGAATTAACGGGTGCATTAAAAATGGTCTTTGGGTGTCGGTGGCGCCTTCCCACCATAACCCTATAGAGAAAATCTTGATGAAAGCAAGAATTTGCCTTGCTGTAAAAAATTGCATTGGTATGCACCTGTCAAACAGGTGCAGAAAAATTGGTCTTTGGGTGTCGGTGGTGCCTTCCCACTGTAACCCTATAGAGCTACTCTTGATGCAAGCAAGAATTTGCCTTGCTGTAAAAAATTGTATTGATATGCACCTGTCAAACAGGTGCAGAAAAATTGGTCTTTGGGTGTCGGTGGTGCCTTTCCACCGTAACCCTATAGAGGTACTCTTGATGTAAGCAAGAATTTGCCTTGCTGTAAAAAATTGCAATGATATGCACCTGTCAGACAGGTGCAAAAAAAATGTTCTTTGGCTGTCAGTGGTGCCTTCCCACCATAACCCTATAGAGGTACTCTTGATGAAAGCAAGAATTCTCCTTGCTGTAAAAAATTGTAATGATATGCACAGGTGCAGAAAAATTGGTCTTTGGGTGTTAATTGTGCCCATGAAACCTATACCAAAAACATTCTTCCAGATGAAATGATTGAACACCCTCAAAGCTAGGCAGACTCGAAGTCCTGCAGAGTCCACATCCCAAAAAGACTTAATGAGCGACATCGGCATTAGGGGCTTCATAGCTGGTAATCCAGGACTGATTCATTTTTATAAAAGTCAAACGGTCCACAGAGTCTGTGGACAGAAGTGTTTTATGATCAGTAACAAAACCTCCTGCAGTCCTGAATGCAGGGCAGCCCAACAACTCAATAGCATACTGGGCAAGTTCTGGCCAGTGGTCTATTCTCATGATGCAGTAAGCCAGTGGATCGTCAGCTGGAAAGCTCTCCATCTCTGTTTTGACCCGAGGTAATCATCCACCATGTGATGCAGATGCTGCCGATGGGATGTGGAAGCTGACAGCCCTGAGCGCCGAGGACTAAAAAATTCCAAAATGCCTCACTTAGGTGTATGCCTTCTGCAACGCTCCTTTCTTGACCAATGGAAGACTCAAAACGATGTTTTCCACTACACTAACCTACTAGAGTCAGGAAAACCATTCAATAAAATCCTCTTTAATGTGTCCTCAAGAGATTTTATCCTCTGCACTCTCTGTGGGGACGGGATGAGTTCAGAGACCTTCCCCTTATAACGGTGGTCAAGGAGGGTTGCCAACCAGTAATCACCCTTCTCCTTTATGCCACGTATTCTTGGGTTTTTTTGCAGGCTTTGAAGCATAAGGTTGCCCATGCGCCTCAAATTTGCAGAGGCTTGAGAGGCAGACTCCTTGGGGTCACTCAGCATGACAGCATCTGGAACTTCCTCCTCCCAGCCACGTGCTACTCTCAAGGGTCCTGGGGTTGGAAAACCATAGCTTACAGATTGATGCATGTCTTCCTCTTCTTCAAAGCCTATGAAAGTGCCAGAATCCTCCTCCTCATCCTCCTCCCCTCTCTCCTCCTGTGTGTTCTGTGACATAGGAATGATGGTGTCTGCATAAAGTGGCCCTTGAGAGGAAAGGAAGTCCTCCTCTTCCTTCTGTTGCTCTGCCTCCAGTGCCCTGTCCATAATACCATGCAGAGTCTGCTTCAGCAGGAACACAACAGGGATTGTGTCACTGATACATGCTCACTGCTCACCATCCTTGTGGCCTCCTCAAATGGTGACAATACAGTGCATGCATCCTTAATGATCAGCCATTGGCGTAGGGAAAAAAGCTGAGGCGGCCTGAGCCTGTCATAGTGCCGTACTGACACAAGTACTCATTGATGCCCTCTGCTGCATGTATAGCTGCTGCAGCATTCCCGAAGTTGAGTTCCACCTGGTGGGCATGTCACAAATCAGGCGGTTTACGAGCAGGTGGAATTCCCGCTGAATTTCAGCCAACCGAGCACTGGCTGTGTATGACCGCCTGAAATGGTTACAGACTCTTCTGGCCTGATTTAGTACATCTTGCAACCCTGGGTACATACTTAGGAAACGCTGCACCACCAAATTGAGGACATGTGCCAGGCATGGCACGTGTGTCAACTTTCCCTTTCTAAGGGCGGATAGGAGGTTTGAGCCATTATCGGACAACACCATTCCTGGCTCCAGCTGGCATGGTGTGAACCACCTCTGGGCCTGTCCTAGCAGAGCTGCAAGAATCTCTGCTCTGGTGTGGTTCCTGTCCCCTAAACACACCAGCTGAAGCCCTGCATGGCACCTTTTAGCCTGACTCTGGGAAAAGCCCTTTGAACGCTTAGAGGGTACCTGATGTTCATAGGACAATTCTGCAGAGGAGGGCATGGAGGTGACGGAGGAGGAGGAGGCGGTAGAGCTCACAGATCTGGCATCATCACCACTAGCTGTATGGAGACGTGGGGGCACAACAAGCTGCAGCACTGAGCCCTGTCCTGCATCCTTTCAAGTTGCAAGCAGCATTACCCAGTGTGCTGTGAATGAAATATATCATCCCTGCCCATGCTTGTCAGCAGTAAGGTGGATTTTACGGCTGACTGCCTTGCCCAACAATGCCAGAACATTCCCTTCCATGTGGTGGTAGAGGGATGGAGCGGCCTTACGTGAAAAGTAGTATCGACTGGGAACCTGCCATTGTGGTACAGCACATTGTGTGAATTCATGGAAGGGGGCAGAATCCACCAGGCTGAAAGGCAGAAGTTGGAGAGCCAACAGCTTTGACAAGCTTGCATTCAGGCGCTGGGCATGTGGGTGGCAGGGACTGTATTTTTTTCTGCTGCAGAAGATGGGGCAGAGAAATTTGCCAGCTACAGTCTACAGCTGGTGGTGTGCTGCTGGTAGATGAGCTGCTAGGACCTTGGACACCCTGTACTATACCATCATCCCTGTCAGTGGAGGCTGCTGAAAGGTAATGACTCGGTATTGCAGGGGCAGACTGAAGTGGGTAAGGAGGAGGAGGGACAGATTTGTGCCCCTTTTGTGTGGCTTTTCGGTGCTCTTGCCAACAGGCTGAGTGGTTGGACATTAAATGCCTTGTTAGGCATGTTGTACTCAAATGGTTGGCATTTTTACCACGTTTGATGTGCCTGTGACACAGTTTGCAGATAGCAACAGTGCGATCTGCTGCAGATGTGCTGAAAAAGGCCCAGACAGCTGAGCTGTGGGGTGTAGGCCGGGAGATAACAGCTGCAGAATGTGATGGAATAGGGTGCCTGCTCTCTACTCTTTCTTGATGCCGACCTCCTTGGGGTTGTGCCTTCAGTTTCCTACTCTACTATATCTGGCACCCAAGTTGCATCAGTGACCTCATCATCATCATCATCATCTCCATCTCCTCCATCTTCATCATTACCACTGGAGACAACTTGGCAATACGCTGCGGCTTGGGGAACATGAATGCCAATTTGTCTACCAGTGTTCCTCCCTCTCTCTAGGCTCATGTTCCTGTCATCCTCAACCTCAGAACCAGCATCTGAATCCAGTAATGGCTGGGCATCATCAAGGAGCAAGTGGCTGATGCTGTGATCAAATAACTCAGCTGACTCCTCAATGGCTGATGTTAGGGCTATGGTAGGAATAGATGTGGACAAGGAGGCAGGTTTATCCACTCTGGCAACTGCGGGGGACTGTACACTTGTCTCTGCTTGTGTGACAGAGGATGAGGAGGATGAGGAAGGTTTAGTAAGCCAGTCCACCACCTCCTCTGCATGCTGTGGCTGGATAGCATGGAAAAACTCACTAAACAAAGGAAATGATGCCCTGCCTGAGGACTGACCACCACGTCTGCCTTTGCCTGTGGACACATTTGTTGCTGGCCCCCTTACAGTGCCATGGGAACGTCTGCCTCTCCTTGTTGTTCTCCCAGACATTATTGGGAGGGAGGGGGCGGTGCTTATAAGCAAATGTAAAGGAGAAGTTGAAATCTGTACTTAGATGCACTTTAATCAATGTAAAGAGGTGTTTGGTGCCCTTTAATTTGAGTACTCACACTACACAGACACACTCCATGGATACAATATAATATACTGCAATATAATGCGCCAAGTGTACAGTGATGCACAGAACTATATGGCGTTAAACTGACTGTAACGCACACGGAAGTAAATGGCGTTAAACTGTCAGTAGTGCACAAAACTATATGGCATTAAACTTGTAGTAACGCATACAGAACTATATGGCATTAAACTGGCAGTAACGCACGCAGAACTATATGGCGTTAAACTGGCAGTAACGCACGCAATACGATATGGCGTTAAACTGGCAGTAATGCACACAAAACTATATGGCGTTAAACTGGCAGTAACGCACGCAAAATGATATGGCGTTAAACTGGCAGTAACGCACAAAACAATATGGCGTTAAACTTGTAGTAATGCACACAGAACTATATGGCGTTAAACTGGCAGTAACGCACGCAAAACTATATGATGTTAAACAGGCAGTAACGCACGCAAAATGATATGGCATTAAACTGGCAGTAACGCACGCCGAACGATATGGCGTTAAACTGGCAGTAACGCACGCAAAACTATATGGCGTTAAACAAGCAGCAAATCACACAAAACTATATGGCATTAAACTGGCAGTAACACACGCAAAACTATTTGGCGTTAAACTGGCAGTAACGCACGCAATACGATATGGCGTTAAACTGGCAGTAACGCATGCAAAACTATATAGTGTTAAACTGGCAGTAACGCACACAACATGATATGGCGTTAAACTGGCAGTAACGCAATCAAATAGATGGTGTTCAACCGTCACTACACTGAAGCTATCTGAACTGTCCCTACTCTAGCTACATACTAATGTCAAGATTACTGACATGGTCTCAGTACACTACACTGAAACTATCTGAGCTGTCCCTACTCTAGTTGCACACTATGAAAAGCTGAATGATGGTCCTCCTCACTACACTCACACTATCCCTAGATTGACACTAAACTAATATTCTACACTGACAATTGAAGCAAAATAGCACAGTATAGCACACTAACTAATAGCACTGAACAGAGCCCTGTTCTATCTCTCTCCACACCAAAATCACACTGAAAATGGCTGCCATTGAAAGAATACTTTTATACTGTGGGGCAGGAATGAGCCATAATTGGATAAATTCATGATGACAGTGTCCAGTCATGACTCTGACAGTGCTCTGTGCCCTGATTGGCTGAAGCTTTCACTGCTTCAGCCAATCAGGGCTTGCAATGCACTGTTCAACACCACAATGCATTGTGGTCGGTTCGGGGGGGCGAACAAACGGTTGAATGATTAGTTTGTTCGGCTGTTAGGCAAACGTCCGAACAACGAAAGTTCGGCCCGAACTTATGCTCGGGCCGAACTGTTCGCCCATCCCTACTCCTAATGGAGGACTTCGAAAGATCAGCCAAAAAACTAAAAATGACATAATATGCCACTGGTAACAGGGCGAGGAAATTACTAGCGCATAAAATAAAGGGGCTAAGATACAACCCCCTCACTCCACCTCCTCACCAAAGCTAAACTATACCATTCCCAGGAAATAGCAGATGTCTTCTGTTGCTACTATAGTACGCTATATAATTTAAAAGAAGATGGAAACACATACCAACCAAATGCTGACACAATCACTCAAATCCTACAGAAAGTATCCTTGTCTATGCTGTCCCAAGAACTACTGCAAAAACTGAACCTACCATTCAGTGTACCAGAGATCCAGAAGGCTATTGACTCCCTCCCAGCAAATAAATCCCCAGGCCCCGACCGTTTCTCTGGGGACCACTTCACAACCTTTAAATTACTAGTAACCCCATACCTGGAATGCACTTTTAACACTGCTGCTGCCTCAGCCTCCTTCCCACCTGAGATGTTGAAAGCTCTGATAGTGACACTACCGAAGGCAGAGAAGGAACCAGACTCGCCCCCAAATTTCAGGCCCATATCTCTATTAAACATAGACTTGAAGTTATACACCAAACTTATTGCCACACGACTGATCAATATATTTCCCCTCCTCATTCACCCAGATCAAATGGGATTCACTAAGGACCGTCAGACTTCTGATGCTACCCGCAGGTTGACAAACATTATTCATTTGGCAAAACTACATAAAAGACATTCTCTGCTGTTTCCGTTAGACGCAGAGAAGGCCTTTGATCGAATTCATTGGCAATACTTGGCCCAAGCCTTGGAGAAATTTGGGTTCTCTGGCACAATCCTAACAGCAATTCTAGCCCTCTATTCTATACCCTCCGCCCATGTCTATACCCAAGGAGTCTTATCCAAGCCGTTCAACATCTTCAGCAGCACCAGACAGGGATGCCCTTTATCGCCACTTATATTTAATTTACTAATGGAACCCTTAGCAACCCATAAATGTTCACACTCAGATATCAAATGATTCTCACTAAACAACTCGACCCATGCCATCGGTTTATTTGCAGATGATATTATAATGATACTCACGGACATGGAGACTTCCCTGGCTTCGGTACAGCTCTAAAATTGTTTAATCAGATATCATACTACAAAGTTAATGAAAGTAAATCATATATAATGGGCCTGGGCCTTGATCCACCTCTGCAAAAGAAACTTAGCTTGAGGTTTCCATAAAACTGGCAGAATAAGGGGATAAAATATTTGGGGATAACGTTGACAGCATCCACCGAAAACTTAGTTACGACCAATCACACCTCATTCCTTGGATCACTTGGTAAGAGCCTTAAGGACATTGCTAAGGTAGAGATGTCATGGTCAGGTTGACTGGCAGCCTTCAAGATGACAGTGCTACCACAATTGTTCTATCTGTTCAGGACCCTGCCAATCCCAGTCCCACATTCCTTCTTCCTCAGCGCCCAATCCATGATAAACAAGCATCTGTGGCAAGTTAAAAGGGCTAGCTGTGCATTTAAAAGGCTAATAACGCCAAGGAGCGCTGGAGGAGTGGGACATGTATTAATTAAAGACTACCACACAGCTTCGATTCTGTCACAGGTGAAGTCTTGGTTCCCTCAAGCACATAGCTCCAGATGGTTAGAACTAGAGGCACTACAGGCCCCAGGTAAAAAACTTATATGACCTTCTTTTAGCTAGCAATCTCCACACACATACAAACACAACCCTGCCACCCACAATATTAGCTACACTACAAGCATGGAGAACCCTCTCATCCACACAATGTCTAGGCGATGCAACCAAAGCCCTCCCACTAACCATATCAAGTTTAGCCTTGCTTATTCTGGACCTACACATTTCACACTGGGTATCCAAAGGCGTGAGAGTAATGGAGGACCTAATGGTGGGTCCTACACCAAAAACATGTAGAGCTTTACAACTGGAATATGGCATAGAGGAACATGACCACCATAGATACCTTCAGATTCTCCACTTCCTCTGCAGCATACCCCGAATCTCCATGATGCTTCCATGGAGAGTGAGCTTGTACCTCACAAACCCTCATAAAGCCCCTCACAAATATCAAGGGCATCTCACTGTTCTATAAGACCTATAAACGGGACATAGATACATCTTACACCATAGAACAATGGCAAAAAGCACTGAGCAACACATATGCTGCAACCAAATGTATCAGCCTATGGGAACTCACCCACAAAATACTACTACGGTGGTATCTAACACCTTACCAATTATCGAAATTTGACTCCCGTACTTCCTCACTTTGCTGGAGGAATTGCAGATGTATAGGCACACTACATCACATTGTATGGACATGCCCAATGCTACGTACCTTTTGGTCAAACATTTTTAGAATAATCTAAAATATAGTAGGGACACAGGTCCCCCTCTCCGCTGGCATGGTCATATAATCTTTGGGCATAGACCACATACCAGCAGCTGAGAGAACCATTTTAACTCACATTCTACTCAGTGCAAGACTGGTAATACTCATACACATGCCACATACAAGCTAATGTTTGCAGCAGCCCAGGTTAACTATCTTAGGGTGAGTTCCCAATGGATTAAATGGCACCAGCCTATTGATAAAGGCCTAAACAAGTTATAACATGATAATGAACGCGATACATTCTGAACTAGTTAAACTGTGTAATAACATTATTTTCCTTTAGTTCACCTTATTTACACTTTTCTTTTCAAGTTAAAACTATTTGGAGCAAACCTATGCTCTTTCATTAATTTCCATTTTAGCTTAAGCTCAAGAAAGTTATACATGTTTCAAAACATCACAGTAGCACCCAACTGCTAACTTACTGTATTATCTACTTGTAATAATGTATTAATGCTGTCTAATGTAAGCTTCATGTGTACAGCCTATGCTATCAATGCTATATTATGATGCTGCATGTCAAATGTTTATCTTCATAACCAATAAAAAACTATTGTAATTAAAAAAAGTGCTATTGACATAAGAACACCAGATCACAAACCTGGCATTCTAGGTTGGAAGATCTGTGAAGGGGAAAAACAAGCCACTTTACATCATTTTTTAAAATTAATATTTGTAAAAAACAAAATAGCCAACAAGTTAGCAAATCAATTTAACTGGCAGTGTTGTGTATTTAAAGAAAATCTGTAGTAAGAGCATATAGATGTTGACTCATGTTTCAGAAAATGTTAGCTGTCTGGCTGCCAATTCCTAAAATTGCCTCTGAGATACTTGAATGAAACAAGTATGCAGATCAAGAAGTTCTGGCTTTCTAAGCTACATACTTATTTTTTTGGTCATTGGATCAGATATGTTTAAAGCCAGACACAGCTAGGCAACTAATATTCTTAGCAGGAGGTCAACGATAGTAGCCTCTGTACATCTCACCACAGATTTCCTTTAGAAGAAGCTTATCTCTAATTATGTTGGTGCAGAACAGTTTTTCAGATGTACAAAGCCCTGTACATGCATAAACTGTGAAAAGAAATAAAATTGGGATATTTTGAGAAGCAAGAATATATATTCCCACCTATGGGAAATGTTCTGACTCTGACATCATTTATGTTTCACGTTTAGAGATATTCAGGGTTTTATCTTCAAAACAGATATATAATCCACATTAATTGAAGGCTATTGAAAAGCAGAGATTGATTTCTTTGAAGATTTTCTTTTTAGAAAAGTACCACACAGATAAATTGTGCCACTGTGATAGCGAGAGAGAGAGACATGGCTAAAAATAACCCACTGAAACATGACAGCCTTTTATTATAATACTGCTTTACGTTTCACACTATACCTGCTCCAGGATTTATGAATTCACCAGTACACAGCAACTCAATACTCTGGCACTGCTGGCTTCTTCTGTGAAAGAAATATATATATATATATATATATATATATATATATATATATATATATATTAAGCCTGTTAAATTAATATTTATGTTATTATGTGTAAAAATGTACACTATTTAATAATTTTGTAAAGATTCAAACAGCAAACACTTGTGTGCATTAACCTATAGCAATCTAAAATCAGCTTTTATGAGTCTAGCTAACCAACCAGAGTAGACTATATGATACAGTATATAACTATTATTATTTTTACCAAGCCATTTAATAAAATATAATATACGATGAGTAATCTAAAATATATGATAATGTGTGTTTATGTTAACTTGCATTTACTTTAAAAATACTAACAGAATGTTTTGTCTTATCCATACATTTGTTTCAAGCTTTTCTCCAGACACTGGACGTATGAGCTCAGAAATTTATGCACATGTAGAAAATCTAAATTTTACTGTAGTCAATTAGAACTCATCCCTAACACATATCCTCACTCTCGCATCATCCTACTTTCTCCCTGTATCACTTTACCTAACCCTTTATATTTAACCCCACACAACAATGAGTTTAACCACTTGACCACTGGGCACTTAAACCCCCTTAATAACCAGACCAATTTTCAGCTTTTGGTGCTCTCACATTTTGAATGACAATTACTCAGTCATGCAACACTGTATCTATATGAATTTTTTGTCCTTTTTTTCACACAAATAGAGCTTTATTTTGGTGGTATTTAATCACCGCTGGGTTCTTTATTTTTTGCGCTATAAAAGAAAAAAGACCGAAAAATCTGTAAAAAAATAAATTTTTCTTGGTTTCTGTTATAAAATTTTGAAAATTAGTAATTTTTCTTCATATATTTTGGCCAAAATTTATACCGCTACATATCTTTGGTAAAAATAACCCAAATCAGTGTATATTATTTGGTCTTTGTGAAGGTTATAGCGTCCACAAGCTATGGTGCCAAAATCTGAAAATTGATCACACCTGAAGTACTGACGGTCTATCTCATTTCTTGAGACCCTAACATGCCAGAAAAGTACAAATACCCCCCAAATGACCCCTTTTTGGAAAGAAGACATTCCAAGGTATTTAGAAAGATGCATGGTGAGTTTTTTGAAGTTGTCATTTTTTCCCACAATTCTTTGCAAAATCAAGTTTTTTTTTTTTTTCACAAAATTGTCATATTAGCAGGTTATTTCTCACACACAGCATATGCATACCACAAATTACACCCCAAAACACATTCTGCTATTACTCCTGAGTACGGTGATACCACATGTGTGAGACTTTTACACAGCATGGCCACATACAGAGGCCCAACAGCAGGGGAGCACCTTCAGGCGTTCTGGAGCACCCAGGCCAATTCTGACATTTCTCTCCTACATGTAAAAATCATCATTTATTTGCTAGAAAATTACATAGAACCCCAAAACATTATATATGTTTTTTTAGCAAAGACCCTAGAGAATACAATAGCGGTCATTGCAACTTTTTATCTCGCACGATATTTGCGCAGCAATTTTTTGAACGCGTTTTTTTTTTAGAAAAAACTGTTTTTTGCTTTAAAAAAAACAAAACAGTAAGGTTAGCCCAATGTTTTTGCATAATGTGAAAGATGAAGTTACGCCGAGTAAATAGATACCTAACATGTCACCTTTCAAAATTGCACACGCTTGTGGAATGGCGCCAAACTTCGCCACTTAAAAATCCCCATAGGCGACGCTTTAAAATGTTTTACTGGTTACAAATTTTGAGTTACAGAGGAGGTCTAGGGCCAAAATTATTGCTCTCGCTCTACCGATCGCAGCAATACCTCACATGTGTGGTTTGAACACCGTTTCCATATGTGGGCGGGACTTATGTATGCGTTCGCTTCTGCATGCGAGCACACGGACAGGGGCGCTTTAAAATTTTTTAATTTTTTTTTATTGTTCATTTTACTTTATTTATTTTAGTTTGACACTTTTTTCCAAAAAAAAATGTTTTTGATCACTTTTATTCCTATTACAAGGAATGTAAACATCCCTTGTAATAGGAATATGGCATGACAGGTCCTCTTTACAGTGAGATATGGGGTCAATAAGACCCCACATCTCACCTCTAGGCTGTACCTGAAATAAAAAAAAAAAAAAAAAAGATCCTGGCTTCGATCGTAGCGGTGAGTCGGTTGAAGCACCGGAGGGCGGCGGGAGGGGGGGACATCCCCTCTTGCCTCCCGTAAGAACGATCAAGCAGTGGAACTGCCGCTATGATCATTCTTATGGTGTAGGGAATCGCCGGCTGAAAAAGCTGATATCTGAATGATGCCTGTAGCTGCACCCATCATTCAGATATCCCCGCACAAAGTCAAGGACGTCGTATGACGGAAGGCGGGAAGTGGTTAAAACGCTTTTTTTTTTTAACACAAAGTTGTTCATTTATACAATATTTCTAACACATAACATGTACATATCAAAAATGACACCCCAAAATAGATTCTCCTACTCCTGAGTAAGGCGATACCACATGTGTGAGACTTCCACAGCCTGGCCACATACAGAGGCTGGGTATGGCTGAGCATGGCTGGGTATGGCTGAGCATGGCTGGGTATGGCTGAGCATGGCTGGGTATTGCAGAGTATCGCCGAGTATGACTGGGTATGGCAGAGTATGGCTGGGTATCACCGGGTATTGCAGAGTATGGCTGGGTATGGCAGAGTATTGCGGGTTATGGCAGAGTATTGCAGATTTTTGCGGGGTATTGCAGAGCATGGCTGGGTATGGCAGAGTATGGCAGAGTATGGCTGGGTATCACAGAGTATTGCAGAGTATGGCTGGGTATTGCGGGGTATGGCAGAGTAATGCGGGATATTTCAGGGTATTGCAGAGTATTGCGGAGTATTTCAGGGTATTGCAGGGTATGGCAGAGTATTGCGGGGTTTTTCAGGGTATGGCAGAGTATTGCGGGGTATTGCAGGGTATGGCAGAATATTGCGGGGTATTTCAGGGTATGGCAGAGTATTGCGTGGTATTTTGGGGTATTGCAGGGTATGGCAGAGTATTGCAGGGTATTTCGGGGTATTGCAGGGTATGGTAGAGTATTGCGGGGTATTGCAGGGTATGGCAGAGTATTGCGGGGTATTGCAGGGTATGGCAGAGTATTGCAGGGTATGGCAGAGTATTGCGGGGTATTGCAGGGTATGGCAGAGTATTGCGGGGTATTGCAGGGTATGGCAGAGTATTGCGGGGTATTCCAGGGTATGGCAGAGTATAGCGGGGTATTCCAGGGTATGGCAGAGTATTGCGGGGTATTCCAGGGTATGGCAGAGTATTGCGGGGTATTCCAGGGTATGGCAGAGTATTGCGGGGTATTCCAGGGTATGGCAGAGTATTGCGGGGTATTCCAGGGTATGGCAGAGTATTGCGGGGTATTCCAGGGTATGGCAGAGTATTGCGGGGTATTCCAAGGTATAGCAGAGTATTGCGGGGTATTCCAGGGTATGGCAGAGTATTGCGGGGTATTCCAGGGTATGGCAGAGTATTGCGGGGTATTCCAGGGTATGGCAGAGTATTGCAGGGGTATTGCGGGGTATGGCAGAGTATTGCAGGGGTATTGCAGGGTATGGCAGAGTATTGTGGGGCATTGCAGAGTATTGCACAGCATTGCAGGGCATGCAGAGTAGTGGGGATGGCTGAGCATGGATGGATGGATGGCTGGATGTCTCTGTGCAGCGTTGTGGGCACTACAGATGCAGCCCACAACGCTGCAGCCATCCATCCATCCCCCTCTCCGCTCACAGTGTACCGATTGGTACACAGGAGGGGAGGAGAGGAACCGGATGATGATCAGATGACGCCGGTTTGTTTACATGTGATCGCGCCGTCATTTGACGGCGCGATCACATGGTAAACGGCCGCGATCAGCGGCCATTTACCGGGATCCGTGTTGCTCACGGGTCACGGATGCTCTCGAGTGCGCGCCCTAGGGGGCGCGCGAGAGCAGAATTCTGGGAGGACGTCCCTGGACGTCCTCCCAGAGTTAAGCAACCGCCCTGTAGCCGTCATTTGGCTATGGGCCAGTTGTTTAGTAGTTAACCCCACGCAACAATGAAACTCGCCTAACTCTGAGAATTTCCTCATCCTGACCTTACTAATTAACTCCCTAACATCTAACCCAACTTTTAACATTTAACAGTTAATATATTCTAACACTTTTGTTGAGGAAAAAATAATCCTATCTGGGTGATCAATCAAAATCAGTTTGTATATGCAGTAAAGCATGCTTGTTATACTCACTGTGGAACCTAAGGTTAATCCTCCGCACTGATGATCAGTGCCCTGATTACCTTTACACATCTTCCCTGTAGAGGATATGCCGCTGATCGGCTCCCCTTACCTCACACTCTGGCAGTGTGAGGTGAGGAGAGCCGATAAATGGCACTTTCTCATTTACATGTGATCGGCTGTGATTGGACTCAGCCGATCATATGGACAAAAAGCAGCTCTTTACCGAGATCGGGGTTGCGCAGTGTACCAGGAACATGGTGCTCCCCCACGGCCACGCAATCATGGCTAAACTGGGTGCCATCATATGATGGTGTCCCAGAATGAGAGCTGCACCACCATCATTTGATGGTGGGCAGGTGGGAAGTGGTTAATATCTGACTTGTCTCTTAGTGCAGACTTCTGGAAAAATCCATAAGCCAATCACACAAGCAAAAAATTAGATTGTTGGAGTTGTTCTGTAGACTAATGGCCCGTACACACGGTCGGATTTTCCGATGGACAATGTCCGATCGGAGCGTGTTGTCGGAAATTCCGACCGTGTGTGGGCGCCATCGGACATTTTCCATCGGATTTTCCGACACACAAAGTTGGACAGCAGGAGATAAAATTTTCCGACAACAAAATCCGATCGCATCAATTCCGACTGTGTGTGGCCTGTTCCGACGCACAAAGTGCCACGCATGCTCAGAAGAAATTCCGACACGGGACAGCTCGTTCTGGTAAACTTAGCGTTCGCAATGGATACAGCACTTTCATCACGCTGCAATGTAAAAAATGGTTTAATACAGCGCACTCTCTTCTTCTTTATAATGTGACAAGAATGAAGTAGTTTTGCTGCTCATATTCACACACACTTCTCACAAAGTTTTATTTGTGTTTTTTTAGTGGGATTCCCTGAATATATTGTTATTAGTTGTCACATCTGACAGTTTTATATTTTTTATGTTTTTTTTTTTTTATTTTAAGCCTTTTTTTTTCTTTAATGCTTGGATTTTTTCCAAGGCTGATCTTTGTTTAATGTTATTTTTATTTTTACTCCAGAATATTTTTGTGTGTGTTTTGTGTGTCAAGTTACCCCAACACCATTGATATCTTTTATTATTTAATCTCAAGGAGATTTTTTGTTGTTGGTGTCCCTTGTTCATTTCACATTGTATATTAGAAATGTACCTGAACCCTCACAAACCAACTGTCATTTTTGAAGTAAAACACATAGGAGAGTATAATTCAAAACAAAAATCCTTTATTAAGGGATCAGAACCAAACAAAGAGGAAGGCAACACTGGATCAACAGCAGAAATTAGTGAAGCCTGGGACCCCCACGGCAGACATCAATTCTTAAACATCAAAATTGGTGGCCTGAGGAGTCCATATCTAAGGGAGGGCAGTCTGGTCCGGGATTCACAGAGACTCGGATAGCAGCAGATGACATCTGTGTCCCCAGGCTGTGGTACCACAAGAGGCTGCATCTTTCGGCCGACCAGACTGGATCCAGGGCAATCACTCTCTGGTCTTCCTTTCACTCTTCCTTCCGGGCTGTGGCTGTGCAGTTGGAGATGTGGCAGGAGGAGGAGTAGGACCTGGAGGAGGAGGAGGACTGGGAGGACCTGGAGGAGGACTGGGAGGACCTGGAGGAGAGGGAGGAGGAGGAGGAGGACCTGCAGGAGGAGGAGGAGGACCATCCCAAAGCTGTGTGTGAGGTGTAATTTGGCCCCTCACACCTTTCTCCAGAGCCTCTGATATGAGGGCCTGACACATGGCTTTTTGGCCCTCCTCCATCCTCTGCATTTTATAGGCAATGAATGCAGCAATGTTCTGCCTGGTGTGGGGTGCTCCCAGGACCTCTGTAGCCCTCCAAAAGAATCTGATAGCCGCCTCCTCTAGGGCACTCGTCCTACTGCCACTTTCTGTTTTCAGGTGTAGGGGAGGGTCCTTGATATCAGCCAGCCGGCTCGGCCCGGCCACCTCCTGGCTGAGACTTCCCTGTGTATGAAAAAGGGACATGGTTTTAGTTTTTGCATCATCAATCACAATCCTAAATTAGTACTCCCAACTAACATCTAGGTAACATCATTGATTGGACAAGCAGAAATATTTAGAGGAATGCTATACCTGGCTCAATCTGGGCTCCTCCACATATGGCCTGGAAGGCCCAGGTTGGGCGTCAGAAGCCTCAGCCGGGGGGGAAGGAAGCGTGGAAGGAAGACTGGAGAGGGATGGCCTGGGTTCAGTCTGGCCTGCCAGAAAGTGCAGCCTGTCGTAGTACAACATCCTGGGGACATAGATGTCATCTGCTGCTCCGGATCTCTGTGAATCCAGGACTTTCTTGCGCTCCCTCAGATATGTGCTCCTCAGGCAACCAATTAATATCTTTAAATAAGTGATGTCTGCCGTGGGGATCACCTGCTTCACAATTTCACACAATTGCTCCAGTGCTGCCTTCCTCTTTGCTTGGTTCTTGAAATGGGGGTGGGTAATCTCCCACAGACAGGGCAGCTCACTTAGCATATCAATGAATAGTGACATGAAGTCAGTATCTCTCATTAAGATATCCATGTTCACTGCAAGACACAACACAAGACAAAGCCTAATGTCAGACCAAACTCTCCTAATCTTGTTACAATATAGGCCTCAATCTAGAAGCAGTATAGGCCCAAGTTTGTCTCTTACCTTGGTTCTTACGATCGGCGCGTCCAATGCTCCTTCATCCGCTCACAGATCGTACGTAATACGCACGCGTGTTACGCTTTATACACACTGCGCATGCGTGTAACTCCGCCCGCCCCTGACGTTCTTTCTAGTCTATTCCCCGCCCTTTTCGTTCGGCGCAGTGGGGGAAGAGCATGATGGCGGAGTTACAACAGGTGCGTGATAATTCTAACAACGAGGAGGAGGAGGAAATCCCGGATCCAGGCACGTCCCGATCCAGAAGGAGACGTTTTAAGGCCACAAATATGTTGTTTGGGGAGATGTTGGAGATGGTAGACATCATGAAGAAGTCCGACTATGACGGAAAATATGGGCCTTACCCCCACCCCAACATCAGAAAGGCCAAAATCATTGGTAAAGTGATCCGGAGTCTGGAGAGGAATTTCGGGGTACGAAGATCTAAAGATCAGCTCAGGAAGCGGTGGTCAACCTGAAGTTGAGAGAGCCAGAGCAGTACCGAAAGATCCGGAGAGTGCTGCAAAAAAGTAAGTAGTTGTGCTGTGTTCCTATTCTTTCTGTCTTCATTCCGTTCGTTCTGCTCCATATGCTTTTAGTAATTGTAACGTTTAAAAAGGTCAACTTTAATGTTCATGGGCCCATTATTCGTTCGTATCAAACATTTTTCTTTCGGCCTCTAGAACACCATTGTTTAGGCCATATGCATTTTCCCACATTTTTTTTGGGCCTACTTGGATGCCAAAAATTTGTTTGTGTAGATGGGTTTGTTACTAGAATGAAATGCCAACTAGATTGTGTGTAAGGAGAGGACACTGAGCAGCTGTTTTCACATCTGGACACTGGAGCACTAGTGTGGGACACAAGAACACCATTTTTATTAGGGGGGGCACACAGGTGCTCCAGTGTATACTATATGGGGGGCTACATCTGTGAAGCTTGTACCAAACAGGTAAAGTATTGCAGCTTGACAAAGGACAATAAAAAATATACATCTTGGAACTCGGCTAAAATAGACAATTGTACCCCACTTCCAAGCAATGTTTCCTATTTCTAGTTCTGTCATCAAATATCTGTGTGCTAATTATACCATTTTTGTTTTACATAGGGGAGAAAAGACTCGGACACCCCTCATCCCAGGAGACCAGAGACCCCCCCCCCTCTGGAAGAAGGGGAAATACCAACCCAATAAGCTGAGCAGGAGGAAGAAGAAGATGTGGTGGAGATTGGCACCACAACAGGTGAGTGTCTGCAACCACAGGCTCAGGTAAAAGAGATGGATGTTGGCAGATTTTTGAGACCTGTTTTTTTTGTTCTTTATCTCTTTTTAGGTGATCGTGATCCAGAACGCTTTACATCTGAAAGTGCCCAGATACTGATCGGGGAGATCATGGGGTGTAATCTCCAATGGCAAAACATCCAGCAACAAATCAGTGATGTTATTAAAAAAAATAATAACATCATTGATGTTTTGGGGCGAATTTAAACCCCACAAAATCACCTGTTTTATCTTACTAAAATTTTTACAATGTTTAGAAAAGCCAAATTTGGAGGATGCACACAGTGTGCCAACATGTGCTATCTGCCATCACGGGAGATCAATGGACGCGTTTTGGGGGTGCAACCCCTTACTCAATTATAAAGTAGCGTTGAGGAAGGGCTTGCTCCCCCAAAACACGTCCCTTGATCCCCCCTGATGGCAGATAGCACATGTTGACATTCGTAAATTGGTGTGCATCTTCCAAATTTGGCTTTTCCAGGGGTGATTTCCCCCCATCTGAACGCTATATCAAACCCAGTTCCTAAATACTGATGTCTGATATAGCCTTCAGGTTTTACCTAATGTGAACTTTGTAAGTTCAAGTTTTTTGGCTTTCTTGTTGGTTTTACACAGGCCTGTTTTATCTGAAATGGATATTTCGATTTTTGATAATGCCCCCCCAAAAATTGTTATACAACAAACATGTTGTTTTGTTTTAAAAACCTTTGGTAAATGCACATGTGATTGTGCAGGTATAAAAAAGTGCCTTACTCAAGAATGTATGGATTATTGTCTCAACACTACAACACTTTTGGGGTGATGTAATAGCTGTTTTATGCAAAAATGGGGGTTATTTCCTAAGGGCAAATACACTTTGCACTACAAGTGCAGGTTCAGTGCAGTTGCAAGTGCACTTGTAGTGAAATGTGTTTTTGTATTTAGGAAGTACACTATTCTTTATAAGGTTACCCAATCACGACATTTATTGCACTCAACACATTTCTGTCAGGGTCAGCTCAAACAAACACAAGCAGTAAATGTCCACCAAGAATTGCTTTTGGTTGTTTTTTATTTGAAAAAGGTGTCACAGATTGTCTGGCATATTGATAGCCCCCCTACCCGCAAAGAACTCCAGGTATCGTAACCGGACATCACGGGCACTCAGGGAGGGCAAGCCAGGACGGCCGCTTTCAAGCGCCGTCATTGTTGATGTATTTGGGATTCCGGCCTCAGGCCCAACTGAGCCAGCATAGTTGGCTGAATGTTTTCTTAAAAAATTATGGAGAACACAGCACGCCAGTATAATATGGTTCAGTTTATACTCCGCCATATGGATGGGTGTCAGAAATAGTCGGAACTGGCTGGCCAGGATTCCAAATGTGTTCTCCACCACTCTTCGGGCTCTGGCCAGCCGGTAATTAAAAACCCTCTGTTCCGGGGTGAGGGTCCTCATCGGGAATGGCCGCATCAGGTGGTCCCCCAGCGCAAACGCTTCATCAGCAATGAACACAAATGGGAGACCTTCAACATTGTCCTCTAGAGGTGGCAAGTCCAAGCTGCCATTCTGGAGACGCCTGTAGAACTCCGTCTGGGCGATCACTCCACCATCGGACATCCGGCCATTCTTCCCCACGTCCACATACAAGAACTCGTAATTAGCCGACACCACCGCCAACATCACTATACTATTAAACCCCTTGTAATTATAATAGTACGACCCCGAGTTGGGTGGTGGGACGATGTGGACGTGTTTCCCATCAATTGCCCCTCCGCGGTTAGGAAAGTCCCACCGCTGGGCAAAGTGGGAGGCCACAGTCTGCCATTCCTGTGGCGTGGAAGGAAACTGTTGAGGAAAAAACAATAAACATTACTATTTTTTCACAGAAACATGGCAAGCAGATTAGACACAAACATTATGGGTCAACCTCCAGATAGCATTTATTAAGGGGAATTTTACAACAACAAAGTATAAGGTACACCTATCATATTCCCCCTCCCCCCCCTCTCATGGGCCATTTCTAACATTATAGGGGGGGGGGGACTCTTGGACAGGTAACCCTCTTCACTTCATTGAGAGATGAATGCCTAAATACAGGGTATTACTTGGAACAGCCCCTCCTTAGTTACACTATTGGCAGCCCACTGGACAGGTAAGAAGTGTCATAATACAAAGATATAAATACACACTGTACACATTTGAGCACATTTGGACATTCTGCTATTACCTATCAAGATCATAATAGGATACAAGAACTTTAAACAGTACCATTGGAAAATATACAGGCAGGCCCTTGCACTACATGCTTTGGGGAATTCATCCATAAATCTGAGCACTAAAGAGGTGGGTATAGTGTGTATGGGTTTGGCAAAGTCAGCAGATAGATGATAGAGGATAGAGAATTGGGATCAGCTGACTTAGCAGTTGGGGGAGGGAGGGTTACAAAAAATTTGGGGACACCACAAAAAAAAGCCTCTGGCCTGAATTTAAATCAAAAATAACATTTCCAAACATTTTAGGGGGTGTTTGGGGTAAAGCACTACTATGGAGCAGATAAAATACATTGTTAAGTGACTACATGAGGTGAATATAGGGCAGGAGACACCATGCTGGGGAGGTTATTGAAGGGCAAATATGTATGAAGGACCTAAAATAATAATTACAGAAAAATCCAGCATGCATGAGAACAAAGGGGACATTCACAGCATATTCCAATCATGGTAATTAAGGAATGAGGAAAGAAATACAATATATTAGCAAACATTCAATACCATAAAATGTGATATAAAAGGATAAAAATCTTACCTTCATATACTCCTTCTGCAGGACCTGGATGATGGCAGAACAGGTCTCTGGGATAATGATCCCCAGAGCCTGGGGGGAGATGCCTGTCGAGAACTTGAGGTCCTGCAGGCTTCTCCGTGTGGCCAAATACCGCAAGGTAGCGACCAACCTCTGCTCCGGAGTGATGGCTTGCCTCATGCAGGTATCCTGCCTGCTGATATAGGGGGTCAGCGAAGCCAACAGACGGTGAAACACGGGGTCCGTCATCCTGAGAAAGTTCCTGAAATCATCAGGATTATTCTCACGGATCTCACGGAGCAAAGGCATATGACAGAACTGGTCACGCTGAAGCAACCAATTCTCGGTCCATGAACTCCTCCCCACCCTGTTCATGGACTGGACTTGTGTCAAGGTCAGGACCCCAACACCAAGCCCCCGCACAGCACGAACTCTACGAGGAGTACGCATACGCAACATGGCTAGAAAACGGTCGGCTGCTCAGAACGAAGTAACAGAACGCACTGAAGAACAGCAAGGCCTGTGAAGAGCGACCTGAAAAACAGCAACGAGCGGACAAGATCGCACAGAAAACTCCAATACGAACTGACTGCACGCACTGAAGAGCAGATACAAACCCACAAGCACAAACTGAACGTCAGAAAACGAAAGCCACGAGTCTGAAAAAGCGCGAATCGTCTCTCACCAAACTTTTACTAACACGAGATTAGCAAAAGGAGCCCAAAGGGTGCCGCGCTTGGTTCTGAACCGGCCTTTTCTAGTCTCGTCGTACGTGGTGTACGTCACCGCGTTCTTGGCGATCGGAAATTCCGACAACTTTGTGCGACCGTGTGTATGCAAAACAAGTTTGAGCCAACATCCGTCGGAAAAAATACGAGGATTTTGTTGTCGGAATGTCTGAACAAAGTCCGACCGTGTGTACGGGGCATAAAAGTGTACAGAATGCCTCCAAATTGCAACATTGCATTTAATCATACATAAAATTTCAGCGCTGCAAATTGGAATGGATAGCTGTTAACATTAAATTACATTATGGCTTGTTGTATTTGATTTTCTGTTTTATTCCATGAAAGTGGGGTTACCATTTACCTCTGTACCTCCTACACATTTTTTAACATGAACAAATTTCTTAACCACTTGCCGACCAGCTGCCATTGTTACACGGTGGCAGGTTGGCTCTCCTGTATGGTAGCTCGTGCAGGTGCAGTTGCGGGAGGGCGCATTCCACCGATGGCGCACTCTCACTTTCGCTGCATGCTGCAGGAGCATGCCTGGGGGTCGGGTGGACTCAATGTCTGCTGGCGACCCGCAATCACCTACTACAGAGGTGGAACAGGGATATGCCAGTGTAAACAAGCGGATCACAATTCTGACAGGGGACATGACAGAGATCTTCTGTTCCCAGTGAGCTCTGTCAGGTCCCAGTGAGCCCATTCCCCCTACAGTTAGAACACACCTAGGGAACACACTTAACCCCTTGTGTGAACCCCTGCCTGTCATTTTTACATTGATCAGTGCATTTTTATAGCACTGATCAAAGTAATAATGTCACTGGTCCCCAAAAAGTGTGATTTGGGGTCAGATTTGTCTGCCGCAATGTCGCAGTCCCACAAAAAATTGCAGATCGCCACCATTACTAGTAAAAATAATAAAAGTCCCTAAATCAATCCCATCGTTTGTAGACGCAATAACTTTTACGCAAACCAATCAATATATGCCTATTGCGATTTTCTTTACCAAAAATATGAAGAAGAATATATATCTAAACTGATGAATAAATGTGTTTTTTATATATTTTTGGATATGTATTATAGCAAAAAGTAAAAAAAATGTTGCTTTTTCAAAACTGTCGCTCTTTGCTTGTTTATAGCGCAAAAAAATAAAAAACTCAGAGATGATCAAATACCACCAAAAGAAATCTCTATTTGTGGGAAAAAAGGATGTCAATTTTGTTTGGGTACAGCGTCGCACAAAATGATGCAGTACCGTATCGCAAAAAATGGCCTGGTATTTAAGGGGGCAAATCCTTCTGGTCCTTAAGTGGTTAGTGTATTTCCACTTTTGCAGACAAAATGGGATAACACCTATTTTATGTTACATGTTTTCATTCACATGTCAACTTAATTTAAAATAACATTAAAATGCTGCTTAGTTTTAATATGCTCTTTTCAATTCCAAAAACTGATATTTTCTTCTGCTGCACAGAGTGAGTTGGGAAGTTAATTTTTACCATAATTAATCCTGTCTGTACTGTGCTGTCAGATATGAATATCAGTTGTAAACTGAAGTTTTTCTGTCTGTCCTAACAAGGGGTTAAATATAAAAGCTGGGGGTTCTTCATTTTATGTTAATGAGAGGAAATTCATCCCTGTCTGTCTGTCTGAATGTGAATACTTAAAAAAAAACATATAGTGGGGGTTTCTCAGTTTTGACTGCAAAACCCTTTAAATTTTAAATTTAACTTACTAATCTTTGACTGTAACAATATTTTTTTTTTCAGCTCTTTTTCCCAAAACCTAAACTATCACCTAAACAGTGTCAACTGATAGCGATTACCTGAATTATCAGGACAATGTTTATTTTAATTTTCTGATTTATGCCACTTCTGCTGACGTGGTCCAAGTCTGTCAAATTATGTGCTGCTGTTTTTGTCCTTAGATTTCTCCACAGTATCTTAGGGCATCATTCACATAAGTGTACTTATCTGTACACCCATGCAAAGGGCTGTCTACATCCACAGGCAGGGAGCATGTTCAAATCAGTTACATGACGATGACTGCACAAACCTGCATAGATCTCCAAGCGCATCCCAGTGTACACATCTGTATTGGACAGATGCATGAAACAGAATGCTGCCTGTCTGCATTCTAATCTACGCATTGGGCCCACATAGGTGTACAGTCACGAATGTGCTTGGAGGCCCATGCCAGTTCATGCAGAGGCCCATGCCGGTTCTTGCAGCCACCTGTCTATCATTGATTTGAACATGCTACCTGCATATGGCTGCACATGGCTGCACAGAACACCTGTGCATCCTGTGTGGGTAAAGATAGCCTTTCATACAGGTGGTCAGATAGGTACGCCCATGTGAGGATTTATTTAAGCTTAGCCCTGTATTTCATGATATTAACCTAATTTTCTTGAAAACTCAAAGGTTTCATGATATTCTGCCATTCTTTTAATACTCTCGCTGCACTCTGTTTTGGGTATAGATACATTTTAAAGTGTAGCTTCATTTTAGTGCTTTTTGTTCTATGTTTAATTCACTCCATTCAACATAGAAGGCTTCAGACAAGGGGAGGTCAGCAATTCAGTACAAGACAAGTTCACTGCAAAGTGAATTTGCACTTTTAGCACAGCTGATGGAGCAGGCTGGCTTCTCTGTATAATTTGCCCTTAATCAGTACCGAGCCTTTTTGCTGTATATTTGTCATCTCACTCATGATTTCTTTTGAAACAGCACTACAGGATGAACAGTGAATGGTAATATTGCTGTTACATGTTTATGAAAAGGTGATAGGCTGATCACAGTAGTGGACCACACACCATTTTTAAAACATATGTTTGATACTAATAAAGCCATTTTAATTATTATCCTTAACTCTACTTTTTGACCTTTATTACTATAGTATTTTTGAGAAGGCACCCACACATGTGTATACATATAGAGAGTACAGTATATAGATAGTCTCGCTAAGGTTATATTATTATGGTTCAATGTTTTTTTTAAGACCTTCCTGCATACATCGCTTTTGTATCTGTACAAGCTCTATTGCGTCCTTCTAAATGTGAGTGTACATTTTATTTTATATTAAAACACTACTTTTTTAAATGGTATCACGCTATGCCAGCTTTCTTTATTGCATGACGCATTTATGTGGTACCAAGCTTTTAATCTCCACATCATGTTTTTGGCCCATACGCCATATCCCATTGATGGTGTGACGCTGATCAACTGACGCGGATCCAGAACCAGCTGTCCCCACTGGGTTCATTGAACCTAACAAGCCTTCTAGACTTGGGCTGGTAAGCCTCTTCCTACCTATGGTGGTGGTGTCTCTGACTATCTTCCCATTTTAAGGGTCACACCGGTAGTTGGATTTCCATACATGTTTGCCATACATTTGGACTTTTTCATTTTTATGTTTTGGACTTTGTTTGTGGTATAGTCACTACACCAGCACAGTGACATTTCACTTCACCTTTCTCTGGTGGATACACATTATATTACTGTTTGAGTTATTAACATTTTGAGGTATATATGCATAATATCACATTTTTATTTGCTTTTTGCAATATTAGCGCTGCACTTTTTACATATTTACATCAATGTTTTTATTAAGGGTTTATCAAAAAGAACAGAGGAAAACAGCAGCTGTCATATGTCAATACATAGTAAAGGTATATAGTCAATAGATTGCAAATGACAGAATGGAGATACAAACAGATTTGAACTTCATAAGTACATCTAATAGCCTAATAAAGGGTGAAGGACATTTTCTTCCACCTTGGACACCCCTTGAGGGGGAGACAACCCACCAGCCCTTATGTTTCACTGTTTTCACTAAAGCTGTACAAACATGGGAGGTTACTAGTGTAAGAGATGGGTAAACATGGGACAGTTTGACCCATTGGGAAGAAGTGCTAAAGAGTACAGCATTAATTAATAACACATATAGTCAGGTACATGTACAGGTACATGTATTATTCATTATATTAATTCAAACTACTTCAATACTATTTGGAACATCTGGTCAGGGGTAATAAAACAGTATCATTATTGCAGTTTTGGTAATGAGCTTCTAAAGGTAATGGAGAAAGTAGTTATCATGCTTTAGAGGAGTGTGACTGTGCTAGCCAAGAGTCCCAAGTTGAGTGAAACTTTGTCAGGGAGTTGTTTTTCATATTAAATATCCTTTCCAGAGAACAGCATCTTTTTATCTCTTTGATGACATCCGACATGTTTGGGGTAATTAGGGAGCCCCAATTTCTCATTATATTGAGCTTAGAAGATAGGAGGATGTGAACTACAATGGCCCTGGTATTGTGGGGGATATTATTGATGTTAGGATGCAGGAGAGCTTGCTCGACCAAAGGAGGAATGGGGTGCGGGGTAAATTGAGAGACTATTTTAAAGATCTGATTCCAGTATGCTCTAATAGAGTTGCAGTACCATAATATATGTATGAGGGAGCTTGTGGTTGTGGCTTCACAATTTCTCCAGCAATTACTGGAATTGCTGGGTGATATTTTTGATAATTTATATGGGGTATAGTACCATCTATGTACTATTTTCTGTTAAAGTTCCCAGTGGTCAACGCATAGTGAAGATTTATATGTCCAGCGTAGAGCTGATCTCCATGAAGATGCACATGATCAAATGCTTTCTCAGCTTCCAATGCTAAGAGAAGTGAGGGTGTTTTGTGTAGTTTGGTGCATTTGAGGACATTTAAAATTCTCCTTGTAGCATTTGGAGCTTGACGCCCTTTGATGAATCTTACCTGGTCTGGGTGAATTAAGGTGGGTAAAATATTTAGTAGTCTAAGGACTGACATTTTCGCATATATTTTTATATCAGAATTAATGAGATAGGCCTATAATTGCTAGGGAGGGATAGATCTTTGTCAGGTTTAGGTATATTAGTGATGACTGCTTGTAGCATTTCTTTAGGAAAGTTACCTTTGGACATTGCCAGGAAAGCTGAAGATAACTTTTTTGATTTCCAGTACTGTGAATGGTCGCGATAGTGTTGCTAATTGGTCTACAGCCAAGCTAGGTAGGTGAAGTGGCTGAAGTAAAGCTTGTATCTGCTCCACAGTAGGGTGTTGAGGTTTGGGTATCTGTTTTAAGATCATATAAGGTAGCATAGCAGTTTTTAAAGATTTCTGCAATACCATCTAGGGAAGTATTTTAGCTCCAGAGGTTTTAGTCAACATAAATGGGATTTTATGTGAAAAGCGTTTGCCTTTTAAGCGTTTAGCCATAAAGGCACCTGCCTTGTTGAGGGCATAGAAATTGGCTTTAAGTGTTTTGATGTGTCTTGCATACTGGTAGAGTAACAGATCTCTGAGTGATATTCTCAGTTTTTATGAGGTCTACTGAAGTTTGGTGACTGGGATTATGTTTGTTCACCTCTTCCAGTGATCAAATATACTGCATAATTTGTTCAAAGTGTTTAAAGCGTTTTTTTTAGCCCGGGAACTGAGTTGGATAATTATACCTCTCATAATCGTTTTGTGAGAGTTCCAGAGTACGAAGCGGTCAATGGAGTCCACATCATTAGTGAAGAAGAATAGATTATGTGCCTCGTGTATGGATTTCTTGGTCTCTGGGAGTGAGACCAGGTAAGTATTCATCCTCCAAATGGAGGGTGCTTCAAGCTGAGTCAGAAAAGGAGATTGTAATAGGGACATGATCTGACCAAGATATGGTTTTGATCGTGGAAGAGGTGACATGAGGAAGGGCTCATTGGTAAGTCAAGAAAAGATCTATGTGTGTATATGTATGGTGTGCCATAGAGAAAAAAGTATAATCTCTTTCAGTATTATGATGGCCTTTCCAGACGTCAAACAGATTGTGTTTATAGAGGAACATATTTAGAGTGCAGGTTCTACATTTGAACTTAGTGAATGAGTCAATTGTAGGGTCCCCTACTGAGGTAAAATCTCCACCAAGTATTAGAAAGCCTTGTCCGCAAGAGGAAGTCTTTAGTACTTTCTTTAGGAAGACAATTTGACATTTACCAGGGTATAAAGTACCTTGTTGATTTTACATACTAGAATAATAAAACGTCCGTTGTCATCTTCCTGTGAGGAGATGAGTTGGAAGTTCCAAGAGGAAGCAATGGCAAGGAGAACTCCAGCTTTTTTCTTTTCAGAGTTGGTGGTGAAGATATGTGTAAAGTTTTTTCAAATAGAGCTTAGGTGTTCTATTTTTTTGCAAAATGAGTCTCTTGCACAAATAGGATGTCTCCATGAAGAGATCTTACATCGTTATTTAAGGCTTTCTGCTGAAAGTGACTGTTAGTGCCTCGTACATTAAATAAGATGATTTTAAGATCTATGAGAGAATAGTAACCAGCTAATCACAGTGTTAGTTCCTATTTGAGACATGAGTAGGGTATCATTATCATCTTGAGAGTGCCTCAACCCCAGATGCTCCTTGCTTCCTGCTCCCCTCGGTAAGCTATATTAGTGACACAGCCAAACCATCAGTCTACAGGGAGAGCGGGTGGATGGAAAGTGGTAGTTACCCTCCCCAGGACATCCCCCCTTCTCCCCTGGATACTGTCCCGATGTGCAGCAGATCGGGTAAGACAAAGCAGAGCGATCTCCCTTGGGGATGACACAATACTGCTCCAAGAAGCAGAGACCAGAGACTGTGGAGACTACCTCGGGGACCCCGTTCCTGAGCCAGACTAAGCAGTAGAGAAAACGGAGACCACGAGCGGTTCGCACTCCCCCCATCCCCTCCGTTCCTCCATATGCTCATCTGGACCTAACAGGCAGTGAAGTGCAGCAAGGCTGATAAGACACACACCTGGAAAAGCAACAGTGCAGTGAGTACAGCATGAATTGTTTGTAGACGTGTTATGCTGTAAAACAAACCTACGCTAAATATACACATAAGTATTGTTACCACCAACATTAACATCACAGCATAAAAAATATCACAGCAGGGGTCACGTTATTTAAGAATAGATACATTATAAACTTTTTACAAAACAAACAATATGGGACAGACATAGGAAATAAATGGAAAATCCATGAAAATACAGTTTCCCTGGAGTATATAAACATTACATAACTGACCGCAAGGGAGAAGTGAAAGTCAAAGGACCTTTGAAGGGCGCAGGGTCCTTATGGTCTAAAAAGTGCACTTCACTTGCCTATGATAAATTATAATTTTTTTTTTTTTAAACTTTTTAAAACCTATGATAACTTATTAAATGAAGCAAAGAGGGGAAGTGGAGGGGGGGAGGAAGAGGGGACTGGTGATAGAAGGAGGGAAAAGAGGAGGAGAAACCCACCATCCCTCCACCAGCCCTCCAACGTAACCAGCTGAAGATTATATCTAACAACTGAACACATAAGTAATGGACTTTAATAAAAATAAGGGGGTCAGAGAAGAACAGTAATTCCCAGGGAACAATGAGGGGAAAAGCATCCAGAGGAGGAGCAACCCCTAAATCACCCGTCTAAGTTTGACCACCAGCCCAGGCCCAATGAACAAATACGTCACACAAGTGGGAAATGTAGAGAAGCAACCGACAAAAAAAACAACAAACTACTAAAAGCAGCCAGATTGAGAACAAGGAGAAGAAGAAGGAGAAGGAAAAGAAAAAAACTATAAAATAAAACAACACATGAGATTGACACACTCTCAGAATCTAGAATTGAACAAGAGCTAGATTTAGAGTCTGAACCAAGAGCTGAACAGCTACAGCAAGATAACCCTTCCTTACTGATGAAAAATGAAATTGAATCTATGTTCGCTGCCCTGGAAAAATCTCTGAAAACTGAAAGGGAAAGAATTCATAGAAACCTTGGTCATAGCCTAGAACGAGTGGAAGAAGTGGAAAAAATAACCGAAAGTAACAGTATCAGTATGGGGAAATTAGAAGCAGAAACTAAATACTTGAAAAAAGTACAACAAGAAGAAGCATATAAGCAAGAAGATCAAGAAAATAGGGATAGAAGAAAAAACATAAGGATACGCGGTGTACCTGAGACCTCCCACCAAGAAGATCTAACAGGAGTCATGAAAAAGATCTGCAATCCTTTGATGGATAAAGAAATAACAAATCCAATAAAAATTGAGAGAGCCCATAGGATAAGAAAGTCAAAAGAACTCCCACAGGAGAATCCAAAAGACACCATTGTACGATTCAAGAATTGGGAAGACAAAAATTACCTATGGTGAAATTTGAGAGGGAAACTGCCCATAGAGCATGAAGGAAATCACATTCAATTGTATCAAGACTTATCACAGGAAACTTTGAAAAGAAGGAGAGCTCTAAAACCTTTATTGGCAATATTATGTGATAATGATGTCCAATACAACTGGGGTTTCCCTTCATGTCTAATTGGCAGGAAAAATGGACGTACAGCCAGGTTGAGATTCATAGAAGACACCGCAGAATTCTGAAGAAAACTGGAGATCCCCATACCAAAAGACTGCATAGAAAAGATGCCAGGATAATAATACAGTATAAACAGCTGCAATAGCAAACATCGATTTCAAACGGAAATTTTATATATATTTTTTTCCCACGAGAGACTTGGGAGGCAGGGGGGGTTGGGAAGGGGGCGGCGGCTCTGGAGGGAAGCATGAAAAGATTAAAATTAAATAACAGGGAAGCAGAGACTTGGACTCTTGGCATGCTCACTACCATCTCACTGGTAGTAGGTGAGATGAGTTCCGACGGCGCCAAACAGAACTCCACCTCAGGTCAAAGGGAGCAGGGAGACAAGGAGGTCCCCAGGAGAATGCTTCAGACCATGGGGTCAATATACTATTTGATGGGGGGAGGGGGGCTGTAAGATTAGGGGGGAGGGAGGAGGGTTTGGTGGGAGGGGGGATGAGGGGGATATAAGATCTCTTTGTCCTCAATTATCTATGAAAATAAGAATCCTTAGCAAGCTAACTAATGACAGACATTGAGTTTATCACATATAATGTAAGAGGGTTGAACTCCCCTGTGCTTAAAGGGGTGGAGAGGTACTTCGCAGATATAATCTTCCTACAGGAGACGCATATATCGCTTGATTCAAATACTAAATTCTACTCACGGGCGATTCCAACCTGGTACTATGCTGATTACCCAAATAAGCAGGCAAAAGAAGTTGCTATTGGAATAGCAAAAAATACCAGTTTCATCCTGGAAGATAGGAAGGTAGACCCAGAGGGTCGCTTTTTGTTTCTAAAAGGGACTCTTCAAGGATTAAAGTACATGCTAGTAAACGTATACTGTCCCAATAAACGCCCAAAAAAATACTTAAATAGGATTCTGAACGCTCTAATAGAATTTAAACAAGGACATTTAATCCTTGCAGGAGATTTTAACTATTCAATGGAACATGACCTCGATAGTACGTCTCATGCACCATGCCGAGAAAATAAACAATTAAAATTGATTAAAAAAAATGCATAGTCAACAACTACTCGATGTATGGAGACTAATATACCCAAAGAAAAAGGACTATACATTTCACTCTACGGTGCATGACACGTACGTGAGATTGGATTATATCCTCGTAGACCACGAAATACTGGAGCATGTTACGGAGGCAGTGAATAAAATAATCTCTGTCTCTGATCATGCTCCAGTGACAGTAAAAATAAGATTTAGAGATATGGAGCGGAGAAAAGGGCTTTGGAGACTGAATGAAGATCTTATAGATGATGAAGAGGTAGGAAGAATAATAAAGACTGAGATCGAACAAAATTTTAGTATAAACGATACACCAGATGTGTCAAAGGCAACAATTTGGGAGGCCCATAAGGACTACATCCAGGGGAAATTTGATCTCCATTGGAGTTGGGAAAAAAAGAAAGAGAATTAAAAATGAAAAACATAATAAAGGAACTGTATGAGCTGGAACAAAATCACAAAACACAATTAGATACAGATATACATCAGAAGATCATCATAAAAAGATGCCAACTAAATGATATGATGGAGCAGGAAACTAGAAAAGTATTTAAGAATGTGGCGAAAGAAAGGTACATGTGGGGGAATAAGCCTGGGAAATAGCTAGCAAAAATATCAAAGGAAAAAAAACTTTAAATTATATTGAAAAGATAAAAAACGAGAAAGGTGAAATGAAACATAAAACAACAGAGATAGCTAATGCCTTTAAAACATATTACAGTGCACTATATGCATTTAGAAATAAGGAGACACGAAAAGAGGACGAGATTAGAAAATCTAAAATACAGGACTATCTAGTGGAAGTTAACCTACCAAAAATAACAGCAGAAAGTGCAGAATTACTAGATGAACCAATTACTCAAGATGAAATTTATAAAGCTCTAAAGGAAACACCAGGGGGGAAAAGCCCAGGCCCAGATGGCTTTTCAATTAAATATTATAAAAGATTTAAAGAACAACTAGTCCCAGAATTGTAATTATTTGAATAAAATAGGGGAAAGCGAGGAAATAAGAAAGGATTCGCTCCTGGCAAATATTTCTGTTATATCAAAACCAGGGCAAGATAGAACTATTTGCTCCAACTATCGGCCCATAGCGTTATTAAATGCTGACACAAAATTACACGCAAAAGTTCTGGCATCGAGACTAAAAAACTTTATGCCAGACTTGATAAACGTTGACCAAGCTGGTTTTGTACCAGGAAGTGAGGGTAGGGAATAGCAATGAGCTTCTACATCAGCTGTTCGCAAGTTAGCCGAACAGCGAACAATTTGGGGTGTTCGTGGCGAATTCGAAAGCCACGGAACACCGTTGAAAAGTTTATGGGAGAAATCAAAAGTGCTAATTTTAAAGGCTTATATGCATGGTATTGTCATAAAAAGTGTTTGGGGAGCTGGGTCCTGCCCCAGGGGACATGGATCAATGCAAAAAAAAGTTTTAAAAACTGACGTTTTTTCAGGAGCAGTGATTTTAACAATGCTTAAAGTGAAACAATATAAGTGTAATATTCCTTTAAATTTCGTACCTGGGGGTGTCTATAGTATGCCTGTAAAGGGGCGCATGTTTCCCGTGTTTAGAACAGTCTGACAGCAAAATGACATTTCAAAGGAAAAAAGTAATTTAAAACTACTTGCGGCTATTAATGAATTGTCGGTCCAACAATACACATAAAAGTTCATTGAAAAAAACGGCATGGGATTTCCCCACAGGGGAACCCCGAACCAAAATTTAAAAAAACATGATGTGGGGGTCCCCCTAAATTCCATACCAGGCCCTTCAGGTTTGGTATGGATATTAAGGGAAACCTTGCGCCAAAATTTAAAAAAAAAAGGCGTGGGGTCCCCCTCAAAATCCATACCAGACCCTTCAGGTCTGGTATGGATTTTAAGGGGAATCCCGCACCAAAATTTTAAAAAATGGCGTAGGGTCCCCCAAAAATCCATACCAGACCCTTATCCGAGCACGCAACCTGGTAGGCCGCAGGAAAAGAGGGGGGACGAGAGAGCGGCCCCCCTCCTGAACTGTACCAGGCCACATGTCCTCAACATTGGGAGGGTGCTTTGGGGTCCCCCCAAAGCACCTTGTCCCCATGTTGATGGGGACAAGGGCCTCATCCCCACAACCCTTGCCCGGTGTTTGTGGGGGTCTGTGGGCCAGCGTCTTATCGATATCTGGAAGCCCCCTTTAACAAGGGGACCCCCAGATCCCGGCCCCCCCGTGTGAAATGGTAAGGGGGTAAAAAAGTACCCTTACCATTTCCCAAAAAAAGTGTCAAAAATATTAAAAATGACAAGAGACAGTTTTTGACAATTCCTTTATTTAAATGCTTCTTCTTTCCATCTTCTTTCTTCTATCTTCTTTCTTCTATCTTCCTTCAGTTTCTTCCTCCATCTTCTTCTTCCTCCAATCCTCTGCTTCTTGCTCCGGTGTTCTCGTCCCGCATCTTCCTCCGTGTTGCCTTCTTCCCTTCTCCGTTCTCGGGCCGCTCCGCATCCATGATGGGAGGCTTTCGCTGTGTGACGCTTCTCGTCTTCTGATGGTTCTTAAATAATGGAGGGCGGGGCCACCCAGTGACCCCGCCCCCTCTGACGCACAGGGACTTGACGGGGACTTCCCTGAGGATTTCCCCGTGATGTCAGAGGGGGTGGCATCACCCGTTACGGAACTTTAGAGGGGGGCGAGGTCACTGGGTGGCCCCACCCTCCATTATTTAAGAACCGTTAGAAGACGAGAAGCGTCACACAGTGGGAGCCTCCCATCATGGAAGAGGAGTGGCCCGAGAACAAAGAAGGGAATAAGATGCTGCGGAGGAAGATGCCAGACGAGAACACCAGAGCAAGAAGCAGAGGATCAGAGGAAGAAGAAGGTGAAGAAAGAAACCGAAGGAAGATAGAAAAAAGAAGATAGAAGAAAGAAGATGGAAAGAAGACGTATTTAAATAAAGGAATTGTCAAAAACTGTCTCTTGTCATTTTTAACATTTTTGACACTTTTTTGTGAAATGGTAGGGTACCCCCTTACCATTTCACACAGGGGGGGCCGGGATCTGGGGGTCCCCTTGTTAAAGGGGGCTTTCAGATTCCAATAAGACCCCCGCCCGCAGATGCCCACAACCACCGGGCAAGGGTTGTGGGGATGAGGCCCTTGTCCCCATCAACATGGGGACAAGGTGCTTTGGGGGGACCCCAAAGCAACCTCCCAATGTTGAGGGCACCTTAAAAGATTTTGAGGGGGGACACCCACGCTTTTTTTTTTTTAATTTTGGCGCGGGGTTCCCCTTAATATCCATACCAGACCTGAAGCCTGGTATGAAATTTAGGGGGACCCCCATGCCATTTTTTTTTTAAATTTTGGTTCTGGGTTCTGCTGTGGGGAAATCCCATGCCTTTTTTTCAATGAACTTTTATGTGTATTGTCGGACTGACAATTCATTAATAGCCTCGAGTAGTTTTAAATGACTTTTTTCCTTTGAAATGTCATTTTGCTGTCAGACTGTTCTAAACACGGGAAACATGCACCCCTTTACAGGCATACTATAGACACCCCCCAGGTACGAAATTTAAAGGAATATTACACTTTTATTGTTTCACTTTAAGCATTATTAAAATCACTGCTCCTGAAAAATGGCCGTTTTTAAAACTTTTTTGCATTGATCCATGTCCCCTGGGGCAGGACCCAGGTCCCCAAACACTTTTTATGACAATAACTTGCATATAAGCCTTTAAAATTAGCACTTTTGATTATTCATGTTCGAGTCCCATAGACTTTAACGGTGTTCGCGTGTTTGAACAAATTTTTTGCCTGTTCGCATGTTCTGGTGCGAACCGAACAAGTGGGTCAATGTATGTCATCTGCTTTTGAGATGTTCAATGGGACAAGACAAGGGTGCCTGCTCTCGCTACTCCTGTACGTAATAGCATTAGAACCACTATTAACAAAAATACGAAACAATGTAGATATAGGAGGAGTAAAACTTGGAGAAGAGGAGCATAATGTTGCAATGTATACAGACGACATACTCCTATACATGACCCAAACCAAGGCTGTCACTACTCTGGCTAATAAAAGAGCTGAAAGATCATGGAGCACATTCAAACTTTAAGATAAATCCTATAAAAACTGTAATATTGAATCTAGGAATAAATAAAAAAGAGGAAAAATTATTACAACAAGAATTCCCCTTTACTTGGGAAAAAGAAGAAATAACATACCTAGGAATTAAAATAACAGCCACTGAAGATAAGTTATATCAAGCCAATTTTATTCCACTACTCAGTGAAATTAAAACAGAGATAATAAATATGGCAGGGAGACCATTTTCATGGATAGTGAGAATAAACATGCTAAAAATGGTGATTTTACCAAAAATAATATATACATTTCAGATGCTTCCGATAGGAATACCATCACATTTTTTTAAAGTAATAAAAACAATACTTTTGAAATACATATGGCAGAATAAAAAACCTAGGGTAAATAACAATTTGTTAACCAGGAAAAAAAAAGGAGGGATGGCACCCCCGGATGTGGGAAGGTATTAGAAGGCAATTACATTAGCTAGACTAGTTGAATGGGCTAATCTAAACACCAAAAACAGATGGGTAAAGATGAAAGACACACTTTATGGGACACAGCTTCAAAAAATAATTTGGATACCACCGAAATATAGAACACATAGTAAAACGACACATGAGATAACTGAAATAGTACTTAAAATATGGGATACACTTTATTGTAAAGAAAAATTGAAATATAATTCTCCATTAATCTCACTAGCAGGCACAAATTTTTTCACATCAGGGAATAAGAAGGGATGGGAAAACAAATGGGAAATGCACAACTAAAGGACATTACAATTAACGGGGAAATTATGACAAAGCAGGATTTAATAACGACGCACGGGTGGTCTTATTTAAAAGAATGGGAGTATCTACAAGTAAAACACTTTGTAAACACAATCCCCCAAACAATTAGAGAAGAGAAAGAGTTAACAGCAATGGAAAAGCTCTGCAATGCAAAAAAACCCTGTAAAACATGGGATATCTCAAATATATAAAATTTTAACAGAACTAGAGGGACCCTACCCTTTATAGAAAAATGGGAACAGGATATGGGCCTAAAATTAGATGAAATGCAAATGATAAGTGCAGTATACGACTATGCATCTGATATAACCTCGATAGAGGCAAACTACAAGTGCATGGTACATTGGCATTTGACACCAGAAAGAATCAATAAAATCCAGCCAAACAAGTCCCCACATTGTTGGAGGAATTGTAAACAACAAGGATCAACCTTGCACATATGGTGGGAATGCCCAGAGATAAAAGAATACTGGCGGGGTATATTAGATCATACGGAGACGATAACAGGAGAAAGGATCCCTCAACACCCCTGGAATTATTTGTTTCATGGAACAACTAAAACAAGGAAACAATATAAAAAAACTTTGGTTCCGTTCCTGCTCAACGCAGCAAAAGGCCTCATCCCTAAAAAATGGCTGTGCATTAAGAAGCCAAGCATCAAAGAGTGGCTACAGAGAATGGATTATATTAGCAATATGGAGTACTTGTGCAGTGCGGAGCAGGGACGGACAGCATCTGAGGATTATTCAGTAGCATTCAATTGCCACTTGGGGTGATGGAGCTTTGTCTGGTATTATATCATCGGGTGTTAGGATTTTCTATTCTTTGAGCAACTTGAGGCCTTTCTCCAGTGAGTACACTGCATAAATCTTATGTTGTTTTGTGATCAGTAGTTTGTAGGTCGACCCCATTGGTATGGTATGTTATGGTTGCGGAGTGCTTTTGTCAGCATGAAGAATTGCTTCCTGGTGCAGATAGTGGCTGCAGGCAAATCTGTGTACAAAGTAATACCAGTGAATTTTTCGGATAGTGCAGGATTAGCTCTTGCTGCTCTCATCGCTTTTTCTTTCACATGAAGGAAGTGAATCCTAGCCAGGACATCTCTTGGGATTGTGTCAGCTAAGAAAGGCGGCTTGGGGATGTGGTGAGCTCTATCTGTTATAGGATCCATAGGACCAGTTTCAGGTAATAATTTGGAAATAAGTTGGTGTAAGAAGTTCAGCATGGAATCGGTGACATTTTCTGGGATCCCCCTAAATTTATTGTTATTGCATCTCGATCTGTCCTCAAGGTCAGCGAGCTTGGCATTCATTTTGTGGATCTCTGTGTCATGTTCATTAAAATAATCAACAAGCTCATTGTGTGCGTGGAACACATCCCCAATTTTATCCTCCGCCTGTGACCCTCTGAGGGAGAGGTCTTGAATAGTTGTAGTGACTCTTGCAAGCATTTTAGGCATGTCAGTATGTAGAGAGCTATGCAGAGATAGCACCATGTCTTTCAGGTCAGATAGAGATGCAGGCTGGGAGGATGCACAAAAATCCTCCAGCAATGGTGTGAGGGGAGAATAGTCAGAGCCTGGATAGGAAGCATGAGGTGGGAGAGAATCTTCCTCTCCCTGTTTGCTCTATTTGCTTTTAGTCGGGGTGCGTATAGTTGGGCTGTCTGGAGGGGTTGACCCTGATTGTGCTGTGGCAAGGTAGGTCCTGTGTTCCCAGATTGCAGTGTCATCCACATTACATCCATGTGGGCAGGAGCCAGGGCGGCATAATGGAAGCTGATTCCATCTTGGTGGCTGTGAGCTGAGGAGGACGGATAGAAATCCATTAATTTCTGTGGTCCCAAACTGGTGTTCAGCCTTTTGGTCATGCTGGTGGCAGTGTGCGGGGAGATATGCTGCAGCTCCAGCGTGTGAGTGACGTCCCAGGTCACTGTGGATGTCACTGTATTGCAGGAGTCCTCGGAGTTCCTTCACTCAGCAGCCATCTTGGTCCACGCTCGGTCCGCGCTCGGCCACGCCTCCCACCTAAGGTTATATTATCATTGTTAGGAATCCTCTGGTGAAGTCCATGGAGTACTTTTTGCTAAACAGAGCAGAGAGAGCTCTGTGATTAGAGAATTGATCATGTGACTTTGACAGGTGCACATGACCATGCTCTCCTCCCAGCTTTTGTTTTTGTAAATATCTTTCATTCTATTTTACTGCACTTTGTTAGCATCCGAGTTTCTGAAGCTGTGGAAGTGCAGAGCACATTTGTAAACGGCATTGCTGCACTTTGTAAACATGCAATATTTGTTTCTTTTTACCATACCACTGCTTTTTAAATGAACCAATCAATATACGCTTATTGTGATTTTTTTTTTTTTACTAAAAATATGTAGAAGAATACATATCAGCCTAAACTGAGGAAAAAAATTGTTTTTTTATATATTTTGGGGGGATATATATTATAGAAAAAAAGTAAAAAATAATGCGTTTTTTTCAAAATTGTCGCTCTTTTTTTGTTTATAGCGCAAAAAATAAAAACCGCAAAGGTGATCAAATACCACCAAAAGAAAGCTCTATTTGTGGCAAAAAAAGGACATCAATTTTGTTTGGGTACAACGTCGCACGTCAGTGCAATTTTCATTTAAACCGACGCAATGTCAAATCGCAAGAAGTGCTCTGGTCAGGAAGGGGGTAAATCCTTCTGGGGGTTGAAGTGGTTAAGGTCAGAAAAAATAGAAAAAGACTCTCACGGTATAGTATTTGACTTTTGCATTCAGCTAACTCACAATTTGTCAAAAAGTACCTCTAGAAAAACATCACCCTGTTCTTGCAGCTCTCCTCTCCTCACTCCAACTCACAAAGAGTTTGAAAATGCAGCCATTCAGCAAGGGACCCAGAAGCAAGTGGAGACCACTGAAGTAGTGGTGTCTACGTCAATGATTTACAGGTTTCAGGGTATCAGACAGGTATAGTGTATACATAGTTAAATTGGACTAACCTGGACCAGGTTACCGTAACTATGTATAAAATATAAAATATCTATAGCTGGAAATGATCCTTTAATAAGGAGGGATTTTCTTTCACTTCCTGTCACTGTACCACACAATTTCCCTAGAGGGGACAAAGCCAGTAAACACAACCAGACCAAGACATTATTCTTCCCCATTTTGAGCAAAACCTATACATTTTCATTGCAGTCCCACTTAAATTTAAGTGTTTGCACTCCCCTGAAAAGTGTTTATTAACCTAGGTTGCCACAGTGTGTGCCACATAGCTACACTTTACTAAAATGTTAAAAACTATGTTTTAAATGCTTTGCAGGTCTTTCCCTATTTGATTTGTTTCTTGCTGACCTTGTGCCATCTATGAGCGATACACATACATACATCTGCTCTCATGGGAAATTCATGCACTTGTTCAATGCACAAAATCAATACTAATATTCTGAATTGTGTTTTCTGGAAGTCTCTATCTTGTTTACCAAACTTATATTTTCCTGTATGCAATCAATTTCCAATGATTTGTTGATTATACATAAACAGTAAATAAGAATACAAGCCATATTAATGGGCTTATTAAATAATCATCAGCAATGCATAACTGTATTATGCTAATGGACAGTAACCTTTAGGAATCATAATACCTATTAATTAAAAAGTCTCCAGCTAACTGGATATCTTACTGGTAACCTATGAGCTAGTGCACTTTGCACCCTTATAGTAAATAATACAATTATGTTGTGTCATTGTAACTTTCAAACAATACACATTACTAAAGTCACCATGAAATGGCATGCATGTTATACAGTGAACATTTTTATTAAGTTTTATTTTTTAAGTTATAATAATGATACAAAGTGTAAGTTAATACATTTAAACTTCAGCATATTGTAATCAAGATCTTTATTTAAATATATAGATAGCTCTTCTGATCTGTAGATGATTACCATCTTAATAATCATACAGAATAATAGAAATATATTGGAAATACATTTAAATTGTAAAATATGTATTCTACATTTAAGATTTTAATTTTCTTACAGAATCCCGGCCACTGCACAACTGACAGCTAAATTAAATACCAGACAAGATAAACTTTGCTTTTTTTATGTAAAAAATAGCAATGGTTATCTTTTAACTCAACTTACAGTAACTGTAAATAAGTATAATCAGTAGTTCTTTAATGTAGACACCTTTCTTTTGTAAAAGTAAACCTGAATGTGTAACAAGGAGGAAACAAAATTGACTTTGATGAACCTAATTCCATCTGATTCTAGCTAATGCAAAATTGGCCAGCTGTGTAGCATTGCATTATGGTGCACATAAACTAGAGTATTCACAGCCACAGCATGTTTTCAGTATTTTTTCAAATCATGGGTCTTTGACTTCAAACTTGATGAACCTTAGGCCATCTGGGAGCAATAAGACTGAAAACATACACTCTCAGGGGAAATCCGTGTGCTTGTTCAATGCACAAAATCAATACCAATATTTGAATTGTACTCAAAAAAGTCTCCAATTCATCCAGTAGGTTCTAACATTCCTATGATTTGTTAGTTTATAAGTGCTCTACCCTCAGGCACCATATACAATGATTTAGCCCTGAAAAATTGATAAGCAAGAGTACTATTTTGAAAGAAAAAACAAGATTTTTGTGATTGTAGAGACGATCATTTTTCATTTTAAAGCTGAGGGATGGACAGGTGCCCAGATAGACAAAGCTCCTTACTTACAATAGGTTAAAAAATGTAATGGGTGTTAATGTAAGTGTTAAAAAAATGATAATTACGAAATCAAAGACAAATTTATTTTAATAAACTTAGGACATATCATTTTCACTCCTGACTTGATTTTGCTCACTTGCTTAAGAGACTTTTTAAATTGCATAACAGACATTTTTATTACTTATATAAGTATATTAATTATATAAGTTCATCTGTTGTTGACTGTTGTTATATTTCTGATATTAGGCTAGGAACACTATAATTTGAATGACACACAGCTTAATGGTTTGCAAAATGTATTTATATATTATGTTGTATGACTACATACTGTAGAATAATAACCCTTAAAGTGATATTAAAGGTCGTTTTTTTAATAACAAACATGTTATACTAACCTGCTCTGTGCAATGGTTTTGAGCAGAGCAGCCCTGATCTCTCTCTTCTCCAGTCCCCGTCAGCATTCCTGGCTCCTCCTCTTCTCCAAGTGCCCCATAGCAAGCCACTTGCTATGGGGGCACTTGTGCATGCTCCTGAGCTCCACCCCCTCAGCCCTGCCCCCCACTCCCTCCTCACTGGCTCTGATTAACAGCAGTGGGATCCAATGGCTCCTGCTGCTGTCTCTCAACCAATCAGAAGGCAGAGACCCGGGAGAGCAGCTGCTCTTGTGCAAATCGCTGGATCGCAATTGGGCTTGGGTAAGTATTAGGGGAGCTGCAGGGGGATCTGCATACAGAAGGTTTTTTACCTTTATGCAGAGAATACATGAAGATAACAAACCTTCAGTCTTTAGAACCACTTTAATGTTATATATTATGTTGTAAACATTTTAAAGTCCTGTTGCTCTTATGGAAAGAACCCCATGAATGCAATTGCATGAGAAATATTCACACCAACATCAACCATCAGTGAATAGAATATTTCTGGTTTTATTACAAATGTGGAGGGAGTTATATACATTCTTTAGAAATAGATCACCCATGCAATAACAGATAAGGACAGCAAAGTATCTAGTATTTGTCCAGTGAACAACATTCAATCTTGATTAGTGTATTTCTTAAACAAATTACTTTTGTTTTATCAAAGGAGTGTTTGCAAGAGACCACTTGAAGACAATTGGACAATAGTATAGTATTAGATATGTGTTTATGTACTGTAAACTATTGGCATATATTAGCAAGTGTTCCTATTATGTTAGAGAAAACATTAGATCAAACTTTTCTAGAAGTCTGGCCTTGCTTCCAGACAAGAGCACATATCTTCAATGGCTAGAGATGCTTTTCAGAACAATAGTTTGACCTTGTCATCTGTTTAAACTGTTATGCCAAGGGACAAGATGGAGACTGAATTCCACAAATATTATTTCCAAGTATAATTTCTAAATTACACTTCTACTATAATTGATTTTGATCCAAGCAAAAAGAAAAAAAAATACATATGATACTGAGCTTAAACCTAACCATAGCACCATGTGGGACCAAAGCACACTTGGTATCTTTTACACAATAGGATTTTTAGAATATTCAGCTGATTCTGCATAGGCATCATAAAAATAGCTATATTATCTGATCACATTTTTATACAATATCAGATTTCTCAATTGATACACTAATAGCGTAAAAGCACAAAATATATTCTGGGGAATATATGCCTGACATAGTTAAAGTTTTGAAGTTACTTTTGGCCTGCCATCCATATGTATATATCCTGAGGGCTTTGCATATACTTAGATATAAGTTTCAAAGTCATCAGGACATACTTAAGCATCATTCTGACTTTTTCAAGAGACCAAGCTGAGAATGCCAGAACTCATTTTCTATGTAATTCTTGACAGCTGTCACTAGGAGAAAGCAATCTCCTGTGCTCCATCACCTGGATTTACAATTGTGTCCTCTGGGTAAATAGTAATCAGGGAATCCTGTGGCACAGATGTTCAAGCCAAGCTATTTAATTCTTTTATTACTGTATATATTATTGTCACCATTAATAAAATAAAACATATAGGGTCAGACTTAAAAATATATTTTTTATTTACAGCTGTCAATCATTCTGTCATTTCAACACTAAGTTACTGAAACCAGCCACATAGTGTCTGTATTCTTACAGCTGTCCTGAATCATGATTACCATTGCTGTATTTTAACAGAAGCAAAACTAAAATTAAGCTATCCCACCCACAGAAACCTAAAGGGAACCTGTTACCAAAGAAAGATTGTTTGACTATGCACAAATCACAAATCTATGATGTAACATATTTATACTGAGTCTGTCTGTGTTCAGAATAGTGCCTTAGTGTAATACTGAATTTACACCAGATGTTGTCACTTGAAAGAATTATCTCCATGTCTAGGCATTCTAGGGCATTGGGAGAGTTTCTAAAGATAGGTAATTCTCTTCTGTTTTAGGTTCCCATTATGTTATGTATAATGTTTCTATACATCCATAACAGCAGGGAGAGTATAGTCATTTTTTAATTTGAGAATGATTGATAGTAAAGATGAAGGTGTCCTTGAAGACATCAGTAGTAGAATCAATACTGGAGAAGGCCAGAGCAGCTTTTCCCCAACTGGAACTACTCTGGGAATAAAGCTAGCTCAACAGAAGAACTTAGCTGAGGATCTTCTAGAGTAATGTCAAATCCATTTTATGGTGAAACAGCTAGAATTAATGTATTTAATCAATTGTTGGCATCAAGTGGCCAATATTGATCTTAATTATTGAACAACAAAAATTAATCAACCAGCAAGTAGTCAGAAAACAAAATAAAGAAGGAATTTGGAGTTGTAAAGGCAACACTGGAAAAGGCAAAAATTATCCCACAAGGGAAGCTCTTGATAGAAACTTCCAAGGTAAAAAGTGAAGTGGGACCCCAGGAAAGACCTGGTGACACACATAAAAAAGATGCAGCAGAAAGTCTATGCACTCTAAAAGCACATTGTCATTCTAAAAGGCTTCATACCTACCTAATGCCCCACAATTAAAGGAAAACAGATAGGTGAAGTTCTATGCTGAAGACAAATAGGGTGATTCCACCCACTGGTAGCACAGACAGCAACATCAAGATTCCTATGCTGAATTTAACATAAACGTTCTGTCTGAAGGTACATCCAATGAACTTACCATGGAAAATACTGAAAGGGCATTTTCTTTCTACTTTAAAGGATTTCAGATTTGTTGCATGATAGACTTTGAACCACACATATCATTAACCCCACATTTTGTTGAGCAAGTCCCATGATCATGCGTTTCTAAACATAGTGATGGGTGTTGTAAATTATTTTACATACAGTGTATTTTAGTTTACTGAAATGTAAATCAAAATGCCATATTGTAAAAGCCATAATGTACATTAAAAGTGTTACCAAACACATTACCACTCTCATATTTTTTCAACTGTAAATATGAAAATAAAAAAAAACACGGTGGATTGCATAGAAATAGTTAGTATAAGTATCTCACTTTCTCTTTTTGTGGTCTAGTCATGTGATGTCATGTACTTGCTCTGCACTGCACTGTGAAGACTGTGGGCAGAGCAAGCAGTTTGATGCTGTCATAGAAACAGTTAATGACTCTCAGCAAGACTATGAAAAAAGTTATGTTTGGTGGCTTGATGAGAAAAATTAGTAGATAAAAAGCTTCCCAAAAGGCAGAATGTGGAACATGCATACTGCGTGTGGCAACACAGTAACTAGAGGATTACCTGCTATTGCGTTGCCACTATGGAGTAGGGGGTCCATGAAAAACAGGATCAACCAGGTATTTATAACAGATAAATCTATACATTAATAAAAGCTTCAGAAGACAGGTAGGGGATATAATTTTATATTATAAAGCACAAAGAAACATTTTGGGTTTAATGACATTTTAAATGTATATGTTTGTGAGGAAAAATGTGCACTTTAAACTTTCCCAATGTTTTAAGTGTAAATACTGTTTATATTATCTGACCTTGCAGGGTCACCTTGGATAGTAGGTGGAATTAAGATTCAAATAGAGTGTGGTCTATATACCTTTCTTGGAGGTGGTAACTATTGATCAGACAGACACAGATCCCACCTCAATTTCTACTCATACTTACAGTTCGAAGATGTTTTACAGGCTGAGCAATTTAAGCTAATTGTCCTTTAGTTAATAAAATTACTTTTCTTTCCAGTTATTATTATTTAGCGATTTGATTATGTGGACAGCTTGCAATACCTTAAACTATATACATTTAGAGGCTTTTCCAAAAAAAAAAACCTCATTGGATAGGTGTTTAGAGTATCTCTGAATTATTTGACTCCTACCTAGGATGTTTAGAAATGTAAATGAGAATGAACACTAATATCACAAACTTTAGCACAGTGTGGTTGATTTGAAAAAGGAGTATAGGCTGTCTACTTGGCAATGTGCATTTTCACTTTGCAAGGATATGTTCCCTTATCTTAGTGAATCAGGTAAAACTGGATGACTTCCATCAACTATGATGCACAAGAAAAACCCTGTTTTTTAATTTTCCTTACACGTGATTGCTTATTCATTGCAAAGTGTATATTCATCACATTCACTAAGCTAAGTAAAAATTCCCATGCAAAGTGAAAATTCAATTTACAAATTGAGCATGCTCTACTAGTAATCAACCCAACTGACTTTATTTATTTACCAAAATGTATCTTAAACCATTAACACTAAAAGAGACACACTATCAAAAAGTTCACCAAAATAACAAACATTAAAATCTGATTATTCAGTCTACTAATATTATGTAGAATGGTAATAAAAAATATTTTCCAGTTACAATGTAAGAATAACTGACTAAAAATGAATGCAATTATGAGATTGCACAATTTGTGATCTGTTTTATAATCTCCCTGTGGGTCATGCCATCCCATTCCACTTTACCTGTCCATAGAATCTGTTGTAAAATCTTTGTTGCTCCCTCCGACACATCACAACTATCTATCAATCTTTAGATAACATCTGGAAAAACTACATTTGCCAAAGTATGTGTTCAGTCTAAATACTGTAGATAGAAGTACTTTATGTCTTCTTATTAATTGGTTTTCCTATTTTTTTCTATTGATTGAGGTCATGCAAAATATATTTTAGTCAATAGGGAAAGAAGGGATGAAGGAATGAAAGTGTCTAAAGTTCATTTCAAAGCTGTACACTCGTACACTCTGGGATGTGGTGCAGACTAGTGTTGGATAAATCTGCCTAGGTTCAATTTGCCGATTTTTGTTTAAAGTTTGGTGAATGGTAAACCCAAACTTTGAGACTAATTTCCACTGAAGTCTATAGGTGGCATTTCTTATTGTTGGCACATCTTGATGTTTTGTCATATGCAAACTACACATACTACTGTAAACAAATGTGTAGGTAGCTGGAAAAAATGCAAGGGGAGGGTCTTTTCATGCAACTTCAGGCCTCGTTCACACCGTGCATGAAAACAAAATGCAAAATAGTTTTTGCATAACATGCATAACAACCCTTTAGAGTATAGACATGTTTTACCACAATAATTAAGAGACCAGAGATGATACAGTAGTGTGATATTGCCCAGCAGCAGGACATTTTTCATGGGCAAGGATAGACCTGAATTTCCTTAAGACAAAGTGCACAAGCTGGGGTTTTACTGCAAGAATAAACTTATTGCAGAGGATACAGCAGTGTAAAACTGGCCAATAGCAGGTCTGTTTTTTTAGGGATAATAGGCCTAACTGGTGCATTCCAATCTTTAATTTTTTTCTATGGTGGTGAAAGGATGTGCTTAAAATAGGTGATATAATGTGAAGTGGCTTAGGTCCACACCTTTTTGTACTTTCAAACGATGCATCACCATGACCCAAATTAAATTGACAGGTGCTGCTCAAGGCTCCACTGGGTCTTCTTATGTAGCAACAACTTGGAGTACAGACAAGGACTTGTCCCAGCTCTGGACATCTAATGGAAAAGTCCTGGAAGTCGCACATCTCTGCCACACCCCAATGCATTTCACTCTGCTCACGGAGGCCCAGCTCCATGGGTAGAGCAAAATGCATTGGGGCACTACCTTGTTGGAGCCTAGGCTGAGGCTGTCATACATTTCTCACTGGGTTTTGCAGAGATGTGCAACTTCCAGGATTTTTTACTTTCCCATTAGATGCATTAGATGCATCACTGTGTTGAGAAAAAAGACAGCTCCAAGAACTGATGGTCACTAACTGTAACATGTGAGCACCCCAAACTTAAAAATGTCTCTATTGATATATAATAAAAATATAAAAAACACGGAAATGAAAACCACTACCCATTTAACAAAAGCCTTTATTACATATTGCACTGTAATAGCTGCATCCTCAGCTACACTAGCCAAGGAATGACAGCTCTAACCCCAGAAATGGTATAATACATGTGTCCTTCAGGGTCATTCAACAAAGGAGGGATCAGGGAATGGATGTTTCCTGAGTTTCTCCTGCTTTAACTGGAGAAGCAATTTCCTAGTAGAACAAGAGTCCAGGAGCCACCACAAGTTCCTCAAGGCTCCAGCACTGCAGGCAGGGTGGTGCCTCTTTGAGAGCCCTGTAAAAGTGATCAGGCAGCTCTAGAACCTCCTGATCACTTTTATCAGAAAGCCCTTTGCCAGCTCTTAAAGACGGTATCAAGTTCATAGCTGCAAGCTTAATTTAACCACTTGTCTACCATGATGTTTATAATACCTTATGTTCTGTACCTTTGTAGACAAGTGGTTAAAGTAGAATTTCAGCTTAAAACTAACTAACTCTAAATCTACTGGCAGCCAAATTCAAAGACTAAGCTATCTAGCCATGTAAAGAAGAAATCGCTATACATACCTTTTATGAAGTCGCTCCGGTTCGGTCCCACGCTGGGCTGTCAGCGGCGACTTCTGTGTTTAGGAGTGTGCAGAACAGGCAGCCGATAATGGAGGCCCCATATTAACTCTATGGGTGACGTCACTTCCCAGGCATTTCCCACCGGCTCCTCCACGCAGCATCAGCTGCTGGAGACAGGACCGGATCTGCTTCAGAAAAGGTATGTATAGCGATTTTTGCTTTACAGGGTTATGCCGTGTATACACGATCGGGATTTCCGACAACAAATGTTCAATGGGAGCTTGTTGTCGGAAATTCTGACTGTGTGTAGGCTCCATTGGACATTTTTTGTCGGAATTTCCGACAACAAAAATTTGAGAGCTGGTTCTCAAATTTTCCAACAACAAAATATGTTGTCGGAAATTCCGAGCGTGTGTAAACAATTCCGATGCACAAAATTTCACGCATGCTCGGAATAAAGCAGAAGAGCCACACTGGCTATTAAACTTCATTTTTCTTGGCTCATCGTACGTGTTGTACGTCACCACATTCTTGTTCAGAATTTCCGACAACATTTGTGCAACCGTGTCTATGCAAGACAAGTTTGGGCCAATATCCATCAGAAATAAATCCAGGATTTCGTTGTCGGAATGTCCGATCGTGTATACGTGGCATTAGAGTGGTTAGTCTTAGAATGTGACTGCGAGTAGATTTAAAGATAGTTAGTTTTAGGCTGAATTTCCACTTTAAGTTCTTTTAAAACCTGTGACAGGTCATTGTCCAGGGAAGCATTTGTGTGACAAAATCTAAATAAAAGAGGCAAGTACAGAGTTTACTCACTATTCTGGTCTAGAATTGCTGAGTGCTGAATATAATTGGTTTAGAAAGTGTATTTAGAAAGTATTTAGAAAGTTTGCCCTAAGAGTTCATAGCACTTACTTTTAATTTATCTTGTTGGCACTAGACATTATTTTTATTAACCTATGATCTAAAAGGTATTGCAAACTCTTATCTCCTTTACAGTGGTAAACTGCACAGATCCTGGTTTTGTGGAAAATGCTATTCGTCATGGACAACTGAACTACCCTGAAAACTTCCGTTATGGAATCAGTGTGACCTATCATTGTAAAAAGGGTTACTATCTTTTAGGATCATCTGTTCTTAACTGCAAGGCAAATGGCGTGTGGGACAGATCACTTTCTAAGTGTATACGTAAGTTTTCTATGTCCAGTTCTATTTATTACAAAAATAACAACATTATTCTTTTTGTACAGCTTTTAAAATACCAATGTACTGTAAATGTAACACCGGGATAGATGAAAATGAAATATTTGCAGTTTATAGAGTAAAATTTCAATATAGTAAAAAATGTCAAAGTATTTTTTCACTAAATTTTATTTGTATTTGTTTATTCTCATTTATAATAGCTTAGATGCTGAAAAGTTATCAAAGACCAAGTTGTTATAACAGCTCTCGCAATATACTAGAAAGAGAATAAATCAGCCCAGATAAGTATAAATATAAGAACACAGCAGCTGTACACCAGGGTCAACAATCAAATCCCTAAAATAAAATAAATATACAGATGGTGCAGCGCTAAAAAAAGCAACACAGATAGTCCATAAAACATTCAGTGAATCCAATCACTCAGGTGCGGTGTGGCTTCATGCTGACATAAGTGACTTTCGGTGAACCCTCCACCAGTGCAAAGGATGGCCTCTCACCTTATGGCAGGGACCCTTTTATTATAGAGGGTCGCATAAGCATTCCCATACGGGTCAACCAAAAATGGAGCACAGCCAATCCACATCCGTCACTCATGTTTAGACAGCAGGGCTCAAAAGGGCAAGACACTTTCCAGGCGTTTGAAATGGATATGGAACAGAGAAGAGTACAGAATAGTGCACTCTGTATGTTGCAGTTTATTAAATTAAAAACAAGTAAAACACTCACAAGTAAGGCACTTCTCCAGTGCCGGATTAAGCAGCATAAAAATCACGTGTACAGCAAAGGATCCACAGGAAATTTAAAATCTTGTCAGTTTATTTGAATTTTTAAAAGAATTTTCAGATTCCATCACTTTCCAATACAATTAAATCTATGAAGGTACCATCACTGATTTTGCCTAGTTTCAGGAATGATCTTTCTTACCTTTTTTACAAAGTTAAAAAAAGTTCTGTCATGTGTCGATCTATCTTTTCTTCCTGATAGAAGGGATGGGGGAGTACACTTTAAACCTGAACTACATGTACATATAACGGACACCAATTAATTAACTTATACGGTCCTTAAAAGAAACTGATTTTTTAAATGCAGATAGTGTAAGTACTTATATTTGTCTGCATGCCAATTACGCTGACAAGGAACATTTTGACATGAGGATAGACCAATGTGAGCCCAGCAATAAATGTCTGATGCTCCTTCAGTCTCCAGTCGAAAGCTGGGGAAGAGAGAGATGACCAAACCTTATTGCTTAGCTGCAAAAGAAAAAAGTTAGATCACTCACTTGACTGTGCTGTCTACTAGGGCTGTTTAAATCTCCAGGCTGGATGAACAAAAATACAAATCCTTTTGACAGGTAAAAGCTCTTTTAGTTTCAATAGATACTTATTGTAAGATTATTCTAATATTGAACATAGTATAAATGGTGGAATGAGATATTCTAATTATGTTAATGTTAGAAGAAGAAGCGGGGGGAGGAAAAGGGGGTAGATGGGGGAGTAAAGTAAGGTAGGTGAGGCAGGTGTGAGCTGGTACGATGGTAAAAAGAAAAAAAAAAAAAATATATATATATATATATATATAAATATTTAGATACATATACAGTAGGGATGGGCCGAACGGACCCCTGTTAGGTTCGCACCAGAACTTTTGAATACTGCGAAATTTGGGACCCAAATAATGAACCCCATTAAAGTCAATGGGACCCGAACATCAAAAGTGGCTATTTTGAAGGTTTATATTCAATATTCAATAATTGGGCATACAATGGTTATAGGGGTCCTGGTCCTGCTGTGGGGGACATGTATCAATAAAAAAAAGTTTGTGAAAAACGTCATTTTTAAATGAGCAGTGCTTTTTTGATTTTTAAAGTGAAAGCTAAAAAGAAAAAATGCCTTTCAATATATCAATATAGTGCCAGGGGGTCCCCTTAGTCTCCCTGTAAAGTGGCAGATCTGTACCATGTCTAGAATCTGCTGCAGCAATAATTGCATGTATAAAGTAAAAAAAAAAGACATTTTCCCTGCAAGCTGCCTTTATTTTGCTCAGCAACAGCTAGGGAGCCAGCGTGTATGATGAGGCCACAATGTAGTGCACTGGGAACAAGATTAGAGATTTTTTGGATATATTCTGGTGTCACTTTGACTTTGTATAGAAGTAACGGGTGCGTAAAAATTGGTCTTTGGGTGTCAGTGACGCCTTCCCACTGTAACCCAGTACAGGTACTCTTGATGAAAACAAGATTTGGCCTTGCTGTAAAAAATTGCAATGATATGCACCTGTCAAACAGGTGCACAAAAATTACTCTTTGGGTGTTGGGGGCACCTTCCCATCATAGCACTATATAGGTGCTCTTGATGAAGGCAAAAAAATTGCAATGATATGCACCTGTCAAACAGGTGCTGAAAGATTGGTCTTTGGGTGTTAATTGTGCCCATGAAACCTATACCAAAAACATTCTTCCAGATGAAATGTTTGAACTTCCTCAAAGCTAGGCCGCCTCGAAGTCCTGCAGAGATTCCACATCCCAAAAAGACTTAATCAGTGACGTCGGCATCAGGGACTTCATAGCTGGTAATCCAGGACTGATTCATTTTTATAAAAGCGCAGCTCTGTTGATTGTTTTACTTATTTGATTCCTGTACCTACGAATTAGAACTGCAGCTTGGGGGGTGTAGGGAAGCGCAGTAATTTTTTATTTTTTGGTCATTTTTATAAAAGTCAAACAGTCCACAGAGTCTGTGGACAGACCCATTCTATGATCAGTAACAAAACCTCCTGCAGCACTGAATACCCGTTCTGAAAGCATGCTGGATACAGGGCAGCCCAACAACTCAATGGCGTACTGGGCAAGTTCTGGCCAGTGGTCTGTTCTTATGACCCAGTAAGTCAGTGAATCATCCGCTGTAAAGCTCTCCATCTCTGCTTTAGCCTCGAGCTAATCATCCACCATGTGATGCAGACGCTGCTGTTGGGATGTGGAAGCTGACAGCCCCGGGTGACGAGGACTAAAAAAATTCCGAAATGCCTCACTTAGGCAGACGCCTTCTCCAACGCTCCTCTCTTGACCAACAGAAGACTCAAAACTACATTTTCCACGACACTGTAACCTACTGGAGTCACGAAAAATGTTCAATAAAATCTTCTTTAACATATGCTCAAAAGATTTTATCTTCTGCACTCTCTGTAGGGACGGGATGAGTTCTGAGACCTTCCCCTTATAACGGTGGTCAAGGAGGGTTGCCAACCAGTAATCATCCTTCTCCTTTATGCCACGTATTCTTGGGTCCTATCGCAGGCTTTGAAGCATGAGGTTGCCCATGTGCCTCAAATTTGCAGAGGCTTGAGAAGCAGACTCCTCGGGGTCACTCAGGAGGACAGCATCTGGAACTTCCTCCTCCCAGCCACGTACTACTCTCAAGGCTCCTGGGGTTGGAAAGCCATCACTTACAGATTGATGCATATCTTCCTCTTTCTTCAAAGCCTATGAAAGTACCAGAATCCTCCTCCTCATCCTCCTCTGCTCTCTCCTCCTGTGTGTTCTGTGACATAGGAATGATGGTGTCTGGATAAAGTGGGCCTTGAGAAGAAAGGAAGTCCTCCTCTTCCTCCTGCTGCTCTGCCTCCAGTGCCCTGTCCATAATGCCACACAGAGTCTGCTCCAGCAGGAACACAACAGGGTTTGTGTCACTGATACATGCACTGTCACTGCCCACCATCCTTGTGGCCTCCTTAAAATGGTGACAATACAGTGCATGCATGATTAATGATCAGCCATTGGCATGGGGAAAAAAAGCAGAGACTCCTGAGCCTGTCATCATGCCATACTAGCAGAGATACTTGTTGACAGCCCTCTGCTGCATGTATAGCCGCTGCAGCATTCCCAGAGTCAAGTTCCACCTGGTGGGTATGTCAAAAATCAGGCGGTTTACGGCAGGTGGAATTCCCGCTGAATTTCAGCCAACCGGGAACTGGCTGTGTATGACTGCCTGAAATGGCTACAGACTCTTCTGGCCAGCTTTAGCACATCTTGCAACCCTGGGTATGTATTTAGGAAATGCTGTACCACCAAATGGAGGACATGTGCCAGGCATGGCACCTGTGTCAACTTTCCCTGTCTAAGGGTGGGCAGGAGTTTTGAGCCATTATCGCACACCACCATTCCTGATTTTGGCATAAATGCCAGTTGCTTAGGAATTTATCTTGGGATAGTTGAGCTTTGGCAAAGGGAGTGTTCATGTTGAGCATGTTCATTCAGGATTTGTATTATGCTGTTAATGTCGGGTGGTATTGGTGATTTCCAGTTACGTGCAATTGACAGTCTCGCTGCAATGAAGAAGGGGATGAGCAGGGTATGAAATTTGTAAGGCCAAGAGTCTATGCCAATTCCCAGTAGAGCCAGTTTAGGATCTGTAGGTATGTCCATTTTGAGGGTTGTTTAAACAGATGGACCCAAAATGGTTGGATAATAGGGCATTGCCACCAGATATGAAAGAGTGATCCTAAAGTTCCACATTGTCTCCAACACAGAGAGGATTGTTTGGGGTAGACTTTGGCTAATTTTTGTGGGGTAAGATACCAGTGGTAGATTCATTTTTGTGAAGATTCCCAATGGGTAATGCAACAGAAATATTTCAGTGGGTAGTGTTTGCTCTTGTTGGCATTGTTTAGGTGTAGTGGAAAAGTTAAAAGATCGTTCCCAGGTTAACAGTGTTAACTGTCAATGTTGATGTTTCTCAAGAGATGACAGATCTGTAGGTATTTGAAGAAGGATGGACGTAGAATTGGGAAGGATAAGCACAGTTCTTGAAAGGATCATAGGCGGTTTTGGAAGCAAAGTTGTCAAACCGTGTCCAATCCCAGCTTGTTCCCAGGAACGGAGCGATAAGTCTGGTATGAGGTATTCCAGGGATGATATAGGAATTTTTTGTAGGGTTGCAAAAGACAAGCACCGAGAATGTCCCACTATGGAGGCCCAGATCCTGTATGCCACATTGACAGTGTCTAAGAAGTGTTTCTGAGGTTAAGGGTAAAGGGTCATGGCTCCTAGAGATGCTATAGGGTCACTTCCCAAGGCAGCTTTTTTTCTATTTGAGTTTTAGATGTGGTGGAGTTGGGTCTCCACCAGGAGCGTAGTAGGTTTAAAATTGTAGCTTTATAGTACAATGAAATGTTAGGAGCTCCCAGACCTGTAAGTTTAGTAGGACGGAGGAGAATATTAGCTTTAATTTGAGGAAGTTTGACAAGCCAGATTAGCTTATTCAAAATGGATTGCATTTTTTTTCAGATGAGCTAAAAGAAAGGGTATCGGAAGGACTCTAAATACATATAAAATATGGGGGAGCACAAATATCTTAATTAGAGCAATACATCCTGTTAAGGATGGGGTTGAGTTCTGGAAAGAAGAGGTAAGTTGGGTAATTTTATAGATGAGAATGGAGAAGTTATTATGTAGCAGTTTGGAGCTGGGCGAGGATATATGGATTCCTAAATATTGTAGGGAGGATAGTGGAGCCCACGAGAAAGGCGCTGCAGTCGCAATGTGATGTTTGGTAGTAGGGGTGAAGCCAATGGGGAGCATTTGACATAATTTAATTTGTATAAGGAGAGAGTGCCAAAATGATCAAGCAATTGGCAGAGGTGAGGTAATGAGCATAAGGGGTCTGATAGAGAAAGTATTACATTGGCTGTGTAGAGACCTCTTTTATGTTGGGTGTCATCAACTTTTATTCCAGATATTATTAAAGGGCTGGTGTGGATGTGTTCAGCTAGTGGTTCCATAAGTAGAGAAAAGATAATAGGGGAGAGAGGGCAACCTTGCCTTGTTCCAACCACAATAGAGAATTTGAGATGAGAGGAATCCGGATGTCCAGATTTTGGCTGTTGGGCATGTGTATAGGGTGGTGATGGTGGATAGGATTCGTCCCTGGAAGCCAAACCTTTGTAACACTTCAGTCATGTATGTCCAGTGTACTCTATTGAATGCTTTTTCAGCATCAAGAGATATCATTAGAGAAGGGATGTTATGATTTTTGGCCCATTGTGTAAGATTGATAGAGCATCTGTTGCCATCAGAGGTCTGGCAATCTGGGACAAATCCTACCTGGTCAGGATGGACAAGAGTTGGGGTGAATTGGGATATACGGTTAGCTAGAATTTTTGCATATAGTTTGTATCTGTATTAAGGAGGGAGATAGGGTGGTAGTTTGCAGGGTTATCTAGGGGTTTTCCTGGTTTGGGTATTGTCACAATAGTGGATTCCAACAATTCTTGGGGGAAGGATCCGTGATCAATGATGCTAATGAATGTGTCAGTCAGGTAGGGAGTCAGACATTCATGGAACTGTTTGTAGTATTCGTTTACAAAGCCGTCAGAGCCAGGGTGTTTGTGTAAGGGGAGGGATTTGATAGCTTTAGACACTTCTGATTCGGTGAATGGAGAGGAGAATTCTGCAAGTTGGGTGTTGGATATGGTTGGGAGGTCAATAGAATCCAAGAATTGTCAGAGTGAATCTGGGTTTAAAGGCATTGAAGTGGGAGTGTCACACAGATTATATAATGTGGCGTAGAACTCACAAGACTGGTCTGCGATTTCAGAGGGGTTAAAGATTTTCTGTTTTTTATTAGTCGTTAAAAAGGGTATCTTAGATGCGGTTATTCTGCGTTTATGTTGTTTTGCTAAGAATGCGCCCGGTTTGTTGTGTAGTATATAAAAGGAAAGACGGAGTCAGACAGAGTCAGAGTGCAGAAAGCTGAAATCTTACGTTTTTTAGTTTGTCAATAGTAGTGGGGTTAATGTTTTGTTAATTTTAGGATTCTAGGAGACGTATTTGGGAGGTGAGTTGGGTAATAGACTTTAAGCGCTGGTGTTTCTCGTGGGCTGAGAATTTGAGAAATATGCCTCTCATAAAGGCTTTATGGCTATTCCATAGGGGTGTAGGGTCAGGAACTGAGCCAGAGTTGATTGTAAAGAAGTTTTCACAAGCAGAGTCAATCTGTTTTTTGGTGCTTAGGATTTGTGAGAAGGGAAGAGTTAAGTCTCCATTGAGAGGGGGTGCTGTTTTTTGTTGAAATAGAAAGTTCCAGGGTTATAGGGGTGTGGTCGGACCAAGTGATTAATCAGATGGAGGTTGAGGATACTCATTGTAGAGTAAATCTGTCTACCAGAAATAGAGCCTGGAATATACTTTATGAGCAGAAGAGTAGAAAGTGAAATCTTTCTCGTTGCCATGCATACATCGCCATGGATCAAAAAGATCCTCCTGAGTCCATGTAAGGATCAAAAACTTCATTGAAATCACCACATATGACTATAAGAGTGGACTTAAGAGGTTGGAGTTTCATGAAGGTGCATTTAAAAAAGGATTTTTAGTGAGTGTTGGGTGCGTACAGGTTCACTAAGGTCATTTGGGAGTTATTAATTGTAGCTGTGAGGATGAGAACTCGAACGGTAGGGTCAACATCTAAGAAGTGGAGGGTAAAAGATACTGAGTCACAGACAGCTATCCTTTTCATTTGGAGTCAGCATTGGCAAAAAAAAATATGGGGGGATTTCGGGTGGGTGCATTTAGGTGGTTTAGAAGCTATAAATTATGTCTATTGGATGCAGATTACGTCACATTTAGCTGAGAGTGCTTCTTTCCACAAAAGTTACCTTTTAAAGGGGCTATTAAGCCATTATACATTCAAAGATAGTATTTTAAATGACATCAGTATATATGAGGGATTATACGTGTATCAGATGTTATCATTAGCAACGAGTAAGAAAATTACCCTCTGTGATACTACTAGGTATATGGAGATTACTATACCAGGTGTTACAGTCCAAAGAACATGTTACAGCACAATAACAGTACCAGCTCAAAGGAAGGGGGGGGGGGAATAGAGAGGGCAAGAAGGTGGGTGTGATAGTAGGTTATAAAAGTAGAAATTCAAAACTGTGTGCTTAGCACAACAATACTCCGGGGTGGAGGACAGCAAATATAAAACCAGAAAGTGAGAGCAAATATTAAACATCAGTTGGTATGAAACACCAGCATGGAGAAACAGCTTTGTTAACTGTGCTGCCTGTAAAGATCATTCAGAAGGGCAGGATTAGGTGCTGCCTGCTTGTTGCCATGCATCTGATATGTATTGTGGCATGTTAATGTGTATAATAATGTATAGAGTAAACATGAATAAATTGAATGTCATAATCCCCTAGAGGTAATTCATAATAATAATAATAAGCATAGTAATACCGATAACAGTGAGATATTTATGATACAGAATGTAGTGTGTGCGTGTATAAGGTATGTGAAGTGATAAAAAAGCTTCCCAATTACCTGAGCTGAAAATAATTTGTAGCACAAAAAGGTCTATTCCTCGTGGTAATGGCATGTGGAGTGAGATGCTGGCCAGCCCGCCAATGTCATGTATACCACGTAGCAGCCAAAGATAGGAGCATTGGTTCCCTTATCAAACCTGCAGGTGTCCGTCCCCCTTCGCTCTCGCACCGTGGCGTCACATGGTGCCGAGCACAGGGCGTGCTCGCATGACATCATTGAGCTGAGGTTCGACCCTGTCACATGGGCGAGACTAGCGGGGATAAGGACCTGAGCTCATCACAACCCAGGAGCATGAGACACAGTTAACTAGACCCACCACCCATACCTGGAAGGTTAATAAGGTGGAGTACATGAGAGCACCCCTTGATGAAAAGGTCTCTATAATGACTATTATGGGGCAGTGGTGTATTGAGGATCAACTGAGAATATTAGTAAAAATAATAATGTTAAGTAAATTAGATATAGAAAAAATATGGGTATCAAGTAAAATAAAAAAAGAGGAGGTTTTTCCCTTTTTTTTCCAAATAAATAAATGAAGGGAATGAATTGATATAAGGTGAGACAGGTCACAAGTTACGGAAAACAGCAGCATACCTCCATCCTCCTCCATTTTGTCTGACACAAATCATGTTTACTAATTAATCATTCTCTATTAAATGTACTATTATTACCCCTAGGGGATTGTGACTAGGGATGAGCTTCGAGTTCGAGTCAAACTCATGTTCGACTCGAACATCGACTGTTTGCAAGTTCGCCGAACAGCGAACAATTTGGGGTGTTCGCGGCAAATTCGAATGCCACGGAACACCCTTTAAAAGTCTATGGGAGAAATCAAAAGTGCTAATTTTAAAGGCTTATATGCATGGTATTGTCATAAAATGTGTTTGGGGACCTGGGTCCTGCAAAAAAAAGTCCCCAGGGGACATGTATCAATGCAAAAAAAAGTTTTAAAAACAGCCGTGTAATATCCCTTTAAATTTTGTAGCTGGGGGGTGTCTATAGTATGCCTGTAAAGGGGCGCATGTTTCCCGTGTTTAAAACAGTCTGACAGCAAAATAACATTTCAAAGGAAAAAAAGTAATTAAAACTACTCGCGGCTATTAATGCATTGCTGGTCCGACGATACACATAAAAGTTCATTGATAAAAACGGCATGGGAATTCAGAGGAACCCCGGACCAAAATTTAAAAAAAAAATGACGTGGGGGTCCCCCTAAATTCCATACCAGGCCCTTCAGGTCTGGTATGGATATTAAGGGGAACCCCAGCCAAAATTTAAAAAAAAAATGATGTGGGGGTCCCCCTAAATTCCATACCAGACCCTTCAGGTCTGGTATGGATATTAAGGGGAACCCCGCACCAAAATTTAAAAAACACCCAGTGACCCCGCCCCCTCTGACGCACAGTGACTTGACGGGACTTCCCTGTGGCGTCACGGGGAATGCCACAGGGAAGTTCCGTCATGTCCCCGTGCGTCAGAGGGGGCAGGGTCACCGGGTGGCCCCACCCCCCTGTTATTTAAGAACCATCAGAAGAGGAGAAGCATCTCACAGCAGGAGCCTCTCTCCATGCCACCATGGATGCGGAGCGGAGAAGAAGATGAAGAAGAGAAGAAGAGAAGAAGATGAAGAAGAGAAGAAGATGAAGAGAAGAGCGGGAGCCTCCCTCCATGCCATGGATGCGGAGCGACCCGAGGAGAAGAAGGAAAGAAGACGCCGTGGAGGAGATGCTGGACGAGAACACTGGAGGAAGAACCAGAAGAGCCAGAAGAACCAGAAGAAAAAGAAGATGGAGGAAGAAACCGAAGGAAGATAGAAGATAGAAGAAAGAAGAAGCACTTAAATAAAGGAATTGTCAAAAACTGCCTCTTGTCATTTTTACCATTTTTGACAGTTTTTTAGTGAAATGGTAGGGGTACTTTTGTACCCCCTTACCATTTCACACAGGGGGAGGGCCAGGATCTGGGGTCCCCTTGTTAAAGGGGGCTTTCAGATTCCGATAAGCCCCCCCGCCCACAGACCCCCACAACCACCGGCCAGGGTTGTGGGGGTGAGGCCCTTGTCCTCATCAACATGGGGACAAGGTGTTTTGGGGGGCTACCTCAAAGCACCCTCCCAATGTTGAGGGCATGTTGCCTGGTATGGTTCAGGTGGGGGGGCGCTCTCTCATCCCCCCCTCTTTTCCTGCGGCCTGCCAGGTTGCGTGCTCAGATAAGGGTCTGGTATGGATCTTTGGGGGGACCCCACGCCGTTTTTTTTTCATTTTGGCCGGGGTTCCCCTTAATATCCATACCAGACCTGAAGGGCCTGGTATGGAATTTAGGGGGAACCCCCACGTCATTTTTTTTTTTTTAATTTTGGTTCGGGGTTCCCCTGTGGGGAATTCCCATGACGTTTTTATCAATGAACTTCTATGTGTATTGTCGGACTGGCAATGCATTAATAGCCGCGAGTAGTTTTAAATGACTTGTTTTCCTTTGAAATGTAATTTTACTGTCAGACTGCTCTAAACACGGAAAACATGCGCCCCTTTACAGGCATACTATAGACACGCCCCAGGTACAAAATTTAAAGGGATATTACACTTTTATTGTTTCACTTTAAGCATTATTAAAATCACTGCTCCCGAAAAAACGGACATTTTTAAAACTTTTTTTTGCATTGATTCATGTCCCCTGGGGCAGGACCCACGTCCACAAACACTTTTTATGACAATAACTTGCATATAAGCCTTTAAAATTAGCACTTTTGATTATTCATGTTCGTGTCCCATAGACTTTAACGGTGTTTGCGTGTTCAAATTAATTTTTTTCCAGTTCGCATGTTCTGGTGCAAACCGAACAGGGGGGTGTTCGGCTCATCCCTAATTGTGACATTCAGTTTATTCATATTTATCTATACATTATTATACACATCAACATGCCTCATGTAAAGTCCCAACCCCACTTCTCTTTGTTCTTGCATAACATTTAAGGATGGAGATATGCTGATGTTGTTGCTTTAGGTTGAGACAGGTCACATTCATTTCTAGTGATATGTATTGTGGAAATGATGCATTAGATGGGGTGGCAAGTGGGGGTGGGGGTGGGGATAGGCCCCAATTCTGAAGCTGTTTTAGGCCTTGTTTGAGGTGGTAAATGGTAACAGCTTTACTGTGGTAGGTGACAATAAGCTTGGTTGGGAATCCCCATTTGTATATGATGTGTTGCTCTCTCAAGGCAGATGCGAGAGGCTCAAGTTCTTTGCGTTTTTGGGTCGTGGCAGCAGATATGTCTCCGTAGATTGCTAAAGCTGCATATGGCTCTGGGAATGCCAACATTTTTTTGTCAGATAGGAGAATGCGTTCCTTAGATTGGAAGCAGTGGAGTCTTGTCAGTACATCGCAAGGTTTTTATGCTGGTATATATGCACATGTTTGAAAATCCTGTGTGCCCTGTCAATCGTGAGATCCAGGGTGGTCAGTGAGGGGACCAGTATTTTAAAGAATTGTTGCAAGTAGGGGGTCTGCTCTGCAGGTTTGATGGTTTTGGGGATTCCTCCAATTTTGAGGTTGTTCCTGTGATCCTCTGAAACTGCCATTTTTGCGGTGATTCGTTGCAGCTCTTCTGCTTGATGTTGGTGAGCAGCAACCAATTCATTATATGCCATGGCATAATTACTCAGTTGGTGTTCCAGGATATCTGTGCATTCCCCTAGTCCATCAATTTGAGATTGTATGTAAGAGATGGATTTATTGATATCTTTTCTGAGATCTTTTCTGAGATCTTTTCTGAGATTTTATTGTAGGGAGAGGAGCATATGTTTTAGCATGTTTTCAAATACAGGGTTGTCAGTGGTTGGCAAGGCAGCAAGGGTGGCTGTCTGCTCTTGGTTACAATCAGGGTCATCATCATCGTCTGAGGCCTGTTTTTTGCTTGCCGGGGCCTGGTGAGATGGTGAGGAGTTTGGAGAAGATGCTGCTCACTTTGGTACTGTCTCTGGGTCTGTTCCCCTTTGGAGCAGAGCAGTCCATGTCTTCTGTTGCTGCTTTAGGACAGATGCGCTGTGAGGCTGTGTGTGCTGCTCTGTGAGGTAAGCCAGCACCATTTTGCCTGTTTGCAGACCGGGAGCCACTGAAGAATTCAGTTAGCTTGAGAGGCTCCGGCGTTACTTTTCCTTCCCTGTCATGTCCTGTTCGGTTTACGGGAACTGTGCTGCCATTTTTCGTCCAGTAATTGCGGCTGTGGAAGGCGTGCTGGGTGGAATTCTTCCCCATGCTGGCAGAGAGGAAGATCTATGTGGTCATTACAGTGCACGTCCAAGCTCAGCCTCCAAAAGCTCTTTTATATGTACTACGATTGTGTATTTACCTGAGTTCAGCCTTAAGTATAACTAAAGGCGAAACTTTTTTTTTTACAGTTGGACGGAGGGGATTGGGATTAGAACACCTGACAGTTTATATTTCTGTCTGTGCCCTCATTAAAGAGTTCTCCCTCTCTATCTGTCCTATTTGCCATTATAATTAAAAGAAAACCCCAAATGTTGGGTTGTCCCCAGAAAATTAATAGAGTACACTAATTCTGGTGACCTGGGGTTACCCCAGGAATTCCCTTACTTTGCAAGGTTTCCTCTCACTTTCTGTTTAGCTATGGGGATGAAAGTGAAGGGAAATCTCCCCAATGGAACATACTGTATATGAGGAAAAATAAATTGGACAGGGGTTATAAACCTCCCTTGCTCTATTCAAAATTAATTGCCTATAGTTCTACTTTAAGATCAACAAGTCAACTACAGCTAACCTGTTGAAACACATACACAAAAAGTGTATTATACTGTATACTCTCAAGGGTCCCACCTATGCTGTGTAGGGGACCTTTTTTAATACTACCAGAATGGTGACGCTTAACTGCTTGCCGACTGCCACCTGTACATTTACATCGACACAATGGCATGGACAGGCAAATGGGCGTACAGGTACGTCCCTTTAAATTTGCCGCCATGCCATCGTGTGCACGTGCCCGCCGCGAGCTATGTGAGTGTGATCGCGGGTCCCACGGACTCGATGTTGGCGGGGATAAGCGCAAACATCTCACGGAGAGGAAGAACGGGGAAATGCTGATGTATGTATATTTCTCGGTTCTGCCTAGTGACAGGACACTGATCACAGCTCCCTGTATTCGTTATCAGTGTCATGTCACACATAGCCCTCCCCCCCACAGTTAGAATCACTCATTAGGACACACTTAACCCCTACAGTGCCACCTAGTGTTAACCCCTTCACTGCCAGTCACATTCACACAGTAATCAATGCATTTTTAATCGCAATGATCGGTGTATAAATGTGAATGGTCCCAAAATCACGCCAAAAGTGTCCGATCTGTCCGCCATAATGTCGCAGTCACAATAAAAATCGCTGATCGCCGCCATTACTAGTAAAAAAAAAATTTTAATAAAAATGCCATAAAACTATCCCCTATTTTGTAGACGCTATAACTTTTGCGTGAACCAGAAAACAAACGCTTATTGCAGTTTTTTTTACAAAAAATATGTCAAAGAATACATATCGGCCCAAAGTGAGGGAAAAAAATGTTTTTATATATATTTTTGTGGGATATTTATTATAACAAAAAGTAAAAAAAAGCGTTTGTTTTTCAAATTTGACGCTATTTTTTTGTTTATAACACAAAAAATAAAAACTGCAGAGGTGATCAAATACCACCAAAATAAAAGCTCTATTTGTGGGGAAAAAAGGACGTAAATTTTGTTTGGGAGCCACGTTGCACGACCGCGCAATTGTCAGTTAAAGTGATGCAGTGCTGAATCGCAAAAAGTGCTCTGGTCTTTGGCCAGCCAAATGGTTTTGGGCTGAAGTGGTTAAGTATGTAGAACAACAATGCTCTTGTCTGCCTGACATGGCTAATATTACAGGAAAAAAATAGATGTGCAACACTCTTCAATAGGAAGGCGGTTTAAAGGGCAAGCGGTGTATTATAGTTAGTAGGATAAATTCCCACATTAATTGGCCAGGTTCGCAAACATGCAGATTCCTGGTAAACCCAGTGATTTAATGTGGGAATTAGTCATAAAAACTATAATACACTGCCTGGCCTCTGAACTTAGAACAGGTGGCTTAGAATGGCCAATAAGAGGGCTTTTTGATAAGCCAGGCCCTCTTGCTAAAAGAGATGGCTTCCCAATAGCCATATTGACAATATTATTTAGCTGTGAAAGCTATAGCATAGTAAATGTTTACTGTATGCACTGGCAAGTCTCTTAAAGCAGATCTAAACCCTTACTGAATGCCCTGTATATAAAAAATGCTGTGAATCTTGAAGAATTTGGAGGTAGGTAAGGAAAGGGTCATTCTTTGTTAAAGCTGATTTCCAGGAATTAAGCTAATTTGTAAAAACTGCAGGCATACCATAAGGTACATCTAAAGAGGTGCCTGCCGCCTTGTAGACTTATCTTTAATATTCACATCTGACAGGTTTATTGTGCTCTAGGAAGATAACTTCTGGAGCTCTGATGCTGATCACTGTGGTTTCAGTTCCTTCAAGAGCCAAGTCGCTGGAACTGCTATGCTCTCTACTCCTTCTGCCCATTCACAAAGGCCTTTGTATTATGTGAACTAATTCACAAAATACAATTTCTTCTGTCAATGGGTAGTAGAGGTGGACACTATTTATGTTGATAGATGTTTGGAAATACCTATGACTTTTACGATACTGCTGGAATTGATGGTGTATATAATCATATATATACCAAAGGACATTTTAAAGACTATTTAATCACTGTCTGTATCATGATGTTTGGACATTTATAATTTGAGATACACCTTATATTACATGATGGTGAGGTTGACTTAGGGAAACAGCAACACTGATTTTGGATCACAGAGGCATGGCACCATTTCTGTCGATATTTGCACTTTTTGCAAATTTGCAGAATTCCTGGGATTCAGCTTTACATCTTAATTATGCTGACGTCGTACAGCCAGTATAAAGCATGTCCCTGTTTGCATCCAGCACTATAGTGATAAAAGCTGAATGTGTTTTTTCACAGGTCATAATTACTAATTGTTTTTTCACAAGTCTTTATTTTTTAAAGCAGACCACCCACAAAAATTAAAGAGCCACTCGATTGAAAGCCCCCCCCCGAACCCCCTCGTTGCATGGTCACCAACAAAAGAAATTTAAAAATAAAGCTACCGCTTAAGAAAAAAAATCACATTAACCACCTCAATACAGGGCACGTACACCCCCTTCCTGCCCAAGCCATTTTTCAGTTTTCAGCGCTGTCGCACTTTGAATGACAATTGCGCGGTCGTGTTACACTGCACCTTAATTAAATTTTTATCATTTTTTTCCCACAAATAGAGCTTTCTTTTGGTGGTATTTGATCACCTCTGCGGTTTTTATTTCTTGCGCTATAAACAAAAGAAGAGGGACAATTTTGAAAAAACACAATATTTTTTACTTTTTGCTATAATAAATATCCAATTTTTTTTTTTTTTTAACAAATTTTTTCCTCAGTTTAGGCCGATACGTATTCTTCTACATACTTTTGGTAAAAAAAAATTGCGATAAGCGTATATTGATTGGTTTGCGCAAAAGTTATAGCGTCTACAAAATACGGGATAGATTTATAGCATTTTTATTATTTATTTATTTTTTACTAGTAATGGCGGCGATCTGCAATTTTTATTGTGACTGCGATATTGCGGCGGACACATCGGACACTTTTGACACATTTTTGGGACCATTCACATTTATACAGCGATCAATGCTATAAAATTGCATTGATTACTGTGTAAATGGGACTGGCAGGGAAGGGGTTAACACTAGGGGGCGCTCGAGGGGTTAATGTATTACCTAAGGAGGTGATTCTAACTGTGGGGGGAGGGGACTGACTGGGGGAGGTGACCGATCGCTGTCCCTATGTACAAGGGACACGCCATCGGTCTCCTCTCCTCTCTGACAGGACGTGGATCTGTGTTTACATGCACAGATCCACGCTCCTGCTGTGTTACCCGGCAATCGCGGGTGCCCAGAGGTCATCGCGGCCGCCGGGCACGCGCACCGGGTCCCGAGTGACACGGCGGGCGCGCGCGCGCCCCCTAGTGGCTCGGGAAGGCGAGGACGTCATATGACGTCCTCCCAGAATAACAGAAGCCTCGTCCAGCCGTCATATGACGGTGGGCGGTGGCTTAGTGGTTAAAATGTATATAGGATTTAGTGGTTGGGATTTACATCTACTTTAACAAACAATGCTTGAGTTCTTTAAATTGCAGTGCTGGTACACCCACAATCCTTTTAAAGAACATTATATTTTTTCACACAACAAAAAATATTTCGCTCACGGGACTTTTAAAGAGTCACACCTCAAACAAAATATCTAAAAATTATGAAAAATGTATTCACATACAATTAAAAACCACATACAATATAACAACTTGTTAATGAACATCAATGCATAAATGGTGTATCACATGAAAAAATCTTTTTGATAGGACCTACAAATGCCCTAAAGATACCATCATCAATCTGGAGCAGCTGCACAACTAATCTTGACGCGTTTTGCAAGACAACTCTCGCTTCTTCAGGAGAGGCACAGGGGAGTATGGTTAGTTGCAAGATGCTTGCCAACTCACACCATGGTGGTCAGGCTGCAAAGTATATGAAAAAACTCATATATAGCCCTGTATATGGTACCCCAAAAGGGAAAAATAAAAATCAATACAGCCTGCCAAGAGGTCCACTATTTTTCCCCGGGAGCTGTGAAGGGGCGGGGAGATGACAAAAAAGTGATGTGCTCACAAACAGGAGCCCTGGTGATTGATGTTGGATCCAGCAAGGGAAGAAAAACACCACACAGCCTTGGAGGAGAGAGACAAAAATGGCCAGAGATCAGTTCACATGGCAGACATAGCTAATATTATTATTTTTGCAATATATTTTTTGCATTCTATTTTTGCAACCACTGACTGAGCTATCTGTTCATTATTTAACAGCTAGCTACATTTTATATTATTTTGGGTCTGTTTTTCTTCTCTTTCAATTATAAGCTTTAGTCCTGGGGTGATTAGAGTACTTCAAACAGTTGTTGTTGATAGTCCATTGAAAGGCTAAGTTTGCCTACTTTTTTAATTCTAAATTTCAGCCTCTATACTGTATGTACCAATATACCATTAATGTACCTCTGTTGCTAAAAAAGAAAAAGCTTTCCTTAATTAATAGGACAGGCCTTACCTCATCCTCCAGTGTCTCCTATGGATAACTATTCATACTGGTACCTGGGACGGGAAAACTCTTAGTGAACTAAGGAAGTACTTCAGCAGCTAACCTCATTAACACACATCCTGCACCTGCCATATCCCTCCAGGAGATTGCTTCATCCACCTATGCAGTTTCATGCTTCTTCAAGTTCTCACTAAATATACAGCCATCAATTGTTTTGTACCTTCTTTCTGCATATATTGTTAATTTGGCAGAGTCTGGAGAAGCTGAGCGATCACATATTAGCCTATGTGGAGTAGAGCTGTAGTATTGAAAACAGTGTGAGAAGTGTGTCCCTGAAAATATGTAAAGCTTACCATACAGTAATCTGATTATACAATCTATTTTAGATCTACCATCATGCAAAGACCTGCCTGATTGGATGCAGAGTAATTGGATAGATGGTGTGTTCTCCGATTATATCGTTTTGGTAAATCTAAATGAGATTGTACAGAGATTGAATAGTGTGTGGCCACCTTTATACACCTAAAATAAACTGGTTTCAGTGTCATTAACTGCACCACAAACATGGAAGCAAATGCGCATTTTGTTGAGTGCAAACAGGCAAGACAAACGCGCAGTAAAAAATGTGCAAACTGCAATGCAACTGTAATGCACTAAATTGCTCCACAAACTACTTTGCTGTTATATTCCTTTTTTTGCAGCTTCAGATGGCATGCTCAATGTCCAGCCACTGTACATATGTTTTTTTTTACTGTATATCTGTTTTAGCATAAAAACTGTATTTGCTCGCACTCTCTAACCAAGCTGCTTAAATACTGTCAAGGCAATGAACAGTGTTTGTGGTTATTATCTCTTGGATAATACACTCTAATTCCTATTACAATATGAAACCTGCCTTGCCTTATTCCAGTTGTGTACTGCCATGATGCTAGCCAATTCCTACCAAACACAAACCAGAAGTCAATATTTTTTTGCAGATGGCAAGGGGATTTGAAAGATGTGGGGTTTTGAAAGTGTTTTTATGCACTTTGTTTTAAAATTGTATTAAACTTTTAGGAAAAAACTGTGGAATCCTGTGATAAAAGAAACTCACAAATGATGCTAGTAAGGGCATTGTAAACATTTCTACCTGCACCTTGTGTTTTTCACCTACATGAGATGTGCATTGATTAAAATTGATTGGCTTCTTCTTGTTAAAATTGATTGGCTAAAAGGCAAGGGGTTGTCAAACAAATGGCACTGCCATAGGTAACATTTACCAAAGCAAAGAAAAAGTAAAAAAATTTTGTTTGGCTGATTAATTTTTGTTATGCTTATGTAGCACTGGTAGATTTATGATCTACCAACTGATAGGTACATTTAGTAAATTGCTCATTAGGGGAGTTAGATTTGCCTCTGTTCCAGCTTGGCTGACATTGCATGTGGTTCCACACTGAGCCGGTGGGTGTCGCTGTTACCATTGGCTAGTGTTGGAAAGGCAACGTGTCGAAGCGTATGGGTGCTCCTCTGTCCCGGAGACAACTCAGTGGAGGTGGTCCTCCGAGTTGCATTCTGGGAGAGGGTATTTATGGGACAGACGTCATGTTTTGGGGTTCATTTTTTAGCCACCTGCTGGCCCTCCTGGTATGCGTTGGAGTGCTACCTCGTGGTCCTCCATTCCGGAGGCCCGCGCTGCTGCAGTGCGTGGGTGGGCCCAGAAGCATGTCTGGGGCCTACCACAGCAGCCGAGGAATGGTCCTGAGCTGTCTATCCAGAGTGAAGAAGCTGGACAACCGAGAAGATCCCAGGGGAGGACACGTCATGGAAGGATCACGCAGAGTGCTGGTCTGGAGAGGGGCCTGGTGACTCGGTTGGAGGACGTATCCTAAAGTAGTTTTACAGCGTAGTACTACCGGGTTGGCTTAAAGGTCCAAGTACTGTGTCTGACATTCACCGTAAAGTTTAATACATCCTGTGGCAGAGGATTGTATGGATTTAGTTCAAGTAAGTCTGTGGCAGAGACTTTTGTTCGTGCTACGTACTGGCTGCTAGGCAAGTGAGAGAGGCCTATCCAGGCGAGCAAAGATTGTGTCCCACAAGGGGATTGCATCCGATTACAATATTCAACTTTAAAGGACGTTCTCAAGAGTCCTAAAGAAAGGTATTTGAGCTTCCCTGTAGCTTCCCTCCTGCCTCTTTCCTGCTACTTCCTTCGTTACTTGGTTCAATAAAGCATTGAAAACGTATTCAAGTGTTGGTGCTTATATCGTCCAGAGGTAAACTCAATGGAACCCTAGACCCGGTGCCGGTGAAGCAGGGGTGTCGAGAGTGAAGGTAACAAGCCCGCTTAAACCAGCAGCTCCACCGAGAGTTATTGCTACATGTGGGGGCGTCGTCCAGGATTTGTTGACCGTCAATTCTTGCAACCCAGAGAGGTGTTTCACCGGGAGTTTACAGTGAAAGCTGGACTTTGTTATTTTTTCAGGAAGAGAAGAGGTTAAAAGTTGCAGGACTTTATTTCTGAATGCGTAAGCGGCGGGCGCCAGTAAAAGCCCGGGAGCTATGTGATCAGAAGAACAAGTGGGAGGAGTCTACCCTACTTGATACCACGTGGGACGCGTGTATGTGTTTGGCGCCAGAGAAGAAGAGAGGCATCATGATCATGCTGAGAAGATCAGAGTGTGGCCATGTTTTTTTCAGCGATGCAGTCAATTATGGGACCGAGAATGTTCCCTGCAAGCACCGCATTGACTACTCTGCTGACCGGAACCCTGCTTACAGATACCAGTGTTTGTCTGAAGCCACAGGGGAGGTTTGTTCTGTATACCTCAGGAGATGATTTGCCATAAATGTGAAGGACTGGCCGTACATCTCCATCCATTTGGCCGATGTCCGCAGTGTGTAGAGTACTTGTTTGTAGTGGAGCAGCCTACCATGTCGCCCCGTGCTTATCGGATGGATTGGGCAACAGGTATCGCCACAGTAGAAGCTGCTATTACTACGGAGAGAGAGCAGCAGGCCGTCACTTTGCCTGTTGTTGCCGTTTAATACAGTTTATTAAATGGCAACAAATAATAAAAACGTTAAACCTCATTAAATAACACGTGGGGGGATACTCTAACCCTACCTGTGAAGTGGCGCATCTGTGTGATATATATAACCTGATACAGAAACACTGACATTTACAGAAAAAGAAGTGTTTTAAGTTGCTGGCAAAATGATAGCCACTTTGCTCTGTTTGTCAGGGATCCCATTCATCTGTACCAGAAGCTTATCCTAGATGAGGCCCTAGATAGATGTTATTGGAGGGCCCTGAACAGAAAAAAATGGCTTGGGGTTCCCCCATTTCATGCCAGGCCCTTATCCTAAAATCAAGAAAAAAGCATGGCACCCCCAAGTTTTATACCAGGCCCTCATCAAAGCATGCTGCCTGGCAGGCCAAAAGAGGTATGCAACCTGACATGCGCCCACCCTTCCTGAGCCATACAAGGCCACATGTTCTTAACATGGAAGAAACCTTGATGGGGGGACCCCAAAGCAATATAATTTGTGTCCCCATGTTTATGAGCACAAGAGCCTCTTCCCTTCAATCCTGGCCTGATGGTTGTGGGGGTCTGCAAGTTGGGGGCTTATGAGAAACTTAAAGCCCCTGATCAATAAGGGGGACCCCAGTTACCTTCTTCTAGTGAATGAGTAAGGGGTACATGGTACCTCTTGTCATTTGCAAAAAATCGTAAACAATTCACAATTGTAAACAGCCACACAGTTTCTGATTATTCTTTTAATGAAAAAAAGACCCACAATGTAAATCCACTATTAAGGTAAGGGTTGTTCTGTACACTATTAGTCATGTCAGTCTGGTATTTCTGTGAACATACTTTTTGTCTCTGAGTAACTATAGTTACTCCCCCACATATTTATGACGAGAGACAGCCAGTCTAGATGTCATACACATCTGCCTTTGTATATGTCCACTACATCAGGGATGGGGAGATTAGGAGTTCACAGGTCAGCTCTCAGGAGGTGACAGGGATATTGCATTTCTGGAAAGATCTACAGTTATTTTTGCAGTCGCTAAAAGTTTTTTTTACTGGGAAAAAAAATAACAAATAAATGCAGCCACCACATCTAATACTGGTAAGTTGAAAATAATATTATTGGGTTTAGTTGAGCTTTATTTCCTGATTTCCCCATCTAGCCCTGCCTCATCTGCTCTCTATAAGGCTATCCATGAAAAAGATTGATCAGTATAAAGCTATTAGAGCTGGAATGGCCAGAAAAAAAGTTTATTTCATATTGTAACTCCCTTGGCTTTTTGGCTCTCAGATTGCTCTAAATTGTATCTGACCATGCATACAGGCAAATATAGGTGCCCAGTTTGCATGGCTGCCTGCAGTTTGGTTAGAAATACAGTGAGCACTGGTCCACTCAAAGTTACAAAACATTTTAAATGCAGTTTTTTTTTGTTAAAATAATATATTCAGAATTCACAGGGTATACATCCAATGCTAATATTTTTTTACAAACACCTCCATTGCATATGCCTTAGCATTTTGAAAAATTAAGGTGTTATATTTTGCTGTGGCAATAAATGATGTCTATTATTTTGTAAAGGTCACATACACAAAACATAATGCTGCAGTGTACATAATGTATTTCTGCATTCATCAGTTGATATCACAAACAGTACTATGCGTTTGTGACCTTGAAATATACTTTTTAAATACAGTAAGTCATATTTCTGAAAAACAAGTGTGGATGAGTTATAACAACATTTCGATTAAAAATGAAAACACGTTTCTGCTGCCGCAATAACTTGATTACAGGGTAAATCAAGGTAAAGAGCCTGGTGAACTGAAACAATTGCACCCATGTAGACAATTGTGGAGTCCCAAAAGGGAATGGAAGAGGTTAATGCGCTCAGTGTAATTTCTTTAAAAGTGTATTGCAGTTAAGGTTTTAGTAACAGCAGAAATAAGGGGCAAGATGATTTACTGCACCCTTGAACACAGCCCGAGAGGAAGCAAACAACTAAACTGAAAACATAAATGATGAAATGTCACAAGAGTTTACGTGTAACAATGGAATTTTTGTATTATTTAGAAGGTGTGTAAGTAAGAAGAGGAATGAAATGAAGTTCTAAGTTTCCTGTTAAGCATTTTTCTTCTCAAATGATTCTGCATCACTGTTTGCTCCTAAAACAGTTTATAAGGAAATGTGGTCTGTGGAAATCAATCAATTATTTTTACTTTCCCCTTGTGCTATCTCTCAATCTACCTATAGTCATTAAGAGAAAATTATAAGAGATCCAGGGAATGTAAGTGTCCCTAGGAAAATTATTTACAATAGTTCAAAAAGCCGCCTCATTAGCAATTAGGAACTGTAATTGCTTTTTGTTAGTTTTGCCTTGGAATATAACAATAGAATGAAGAAAATAACATTTTCTATTTTCGATGAAGTGTCTACTTTCTCTGAAAAACTATTTAATTAAAATATTTTTTCTTTAAAGTAAAGCATCAATGAACACATGAACGCTCACACACGCTGCATGCATTCACACACACACACACACACACACACAATCTTTGCCACAATTGTGCAACCTACAATGTGAATGACAGGAAAAATTGGAAACTGACTGAAAATGATTTGCATCTGATAAAATATACAATTATTGTAATGGAAGGCCAGTCTATTGTTTAAATAAAGTGACTTCACATGTGTGGACCCAATCAGTTTTGTAAAATTCCTCAAGTCCTACTGTTTTTATGTAATCTGTGCACCAATTATTTCTTTAAATGAATTCATGTAGGAAAATATAGATGCAAAAAAGACTGTTTTATCTCAAAAACCGCATTACATGCCATTTCAGTATCATATATGATGACAAACATATTAACTGAATTGTGAAAGGCCTGCCTGACTGGATATAGAGTGAATGGATAGATAGATGGGTCCTCCCACTCCATAATTCTGATAAATCCAAAGGAAACTGTACAGAGGTTGTACAATCAGGTTGCATAGTATATGGCCAACTATATACTGTACATAGAAGGGACTGGATGGAGACACTCAGCTGTCATGCCCTGGTCACATCTCTGCATAGCAGTAACTCACATCCCCACACTTTTTTTGGCATTTTGGATCATTTTCACTCATCAAGCATAGGGCAGCTCAATCACCTCAAAGAAGCTCCAGAACTTATTCTAAGAGTGGAGTGTGTTGTGTTTTTTACTGTGTTTTTTGGTGCGTTTGCACATTTATGGAACACCCGGCAAAGCATGCATTTTCTGTGCAGTTTACCATGCATTCAGAAACCCACAGATGTGAATGGAGTCATTGTTCTTGTGTAAACAAACAAATTTAACTTTCAGGACCCATTCACTTCTAGGATAGTGGGAGCGCATGTTTTTTGTTTTTTTATTTTTTGTGACATGCATAGGGCAGTCCGTTGATTTCAGTGGGCTGCTCTACATGGGGCAAAGTAGCTCATGGGACATTTTTGAGTGGTGCCAGTTGTACATAGGGACCTATGAAGGATCCTTTCCAATTTTATTTTATTTTATTTTTATTTTTTTATTACTGTATTGATATACAGTCATGCTCAAAAGTTTGCATACCCTGGCAGAAATTGTGGAAATTTGGCATTAATATAGCCCTCAAAGCATCTTGTCCCCATGTTTATGGGGATGGGGAGAAGGGCCTCATCCCCATAACCCTTGCCCAGTGCTTGTGGGGGTCTGCAGGTGGGGGGATTATCAGAATCTGGAAGCCCCCTTTAACAAGGGGACCCCCAGGTCCAGGCCCTACCGGTGTGAAATGGTAACGGGGTACAAAAGTACCCCTACCATTTCACAAAAAAGTGTCAAAAATGTTAAAAATGACAAGAGACAGTTTTTGCCAATTCCTTTATTTAAATGCTTCTTCTATCCATCTTCTTTCTTCTATCTTCTATCTTCCTTCGGTTTCTTCCTCCATCTTCTTCTTCTTCCTCCTCTGTCTGTGTGTGAAATGTGTGAAAATGGTAAAAAAACACAAGACACGGCTTGGGACAAGTCCTTTATTAAAAAAATAAAACTGTCCCACAAAGTCTTCTTCTTCTTTTTCTCTCGCTCCGACGGACCAAAAAAAAAAAAAAAGCTGCACGCCGCCTACGATCCGCCGTAATGACCAGCCTCACAGGTGACAACTCTTTTATAACTGAGGGCGGGGCCACACGATGACATCTCCGGGTGACCCCGCTCCCCTCTGATGCACAGGGACATGCCTATGGCTTCCCCGTAGCGTCAGAGGGGGCGGGGCCACCCAGTTACGTAATCTAATAGTTCCCTACTTTCCATTTGATTCACAGAGTATGGGGAGCAGTAAGAACTATTACTCAACATAAGGGATATACGAAACAGATGCCCATATGGGATAATTACTGCCTCTATGAATTAAATAAACTCTCTGAATATTTAGACTGGAAAAAGGCGGGCATAATATTTCTGTAATATGAAGTGGATGTTTTACTTCCTTTTAATATACTGAAAGACCGTTTATTTGTTTATCAGCTAACAAATAAAAACTTTTATCAATACCTCCAAATACGTCACACCTTACAAATCCAAAGCTCAAAAAGTCAACTACAGTATGAACACTCTAAAATATAAACAAAGGCAACCTCGCCTACCTGTACAAAAAAGAGGATTAATAGGAGATATTTATGCTAATTTACAAATAATGGAGAACACTGAAAAACACAAAAATAGTTTTGTTCGGTGGCAAGTAGATATAGAGGGTTTAGATGAGGAGGACTGGACACGTACCCTTGAAACACTTCCTAGGACCTCCCTCTCGCCATCTCAAAGGCTATCTGAGCTTTTTATTATACATAGGGCTCATTACACTCCACAAAAACTTTATGCATGGGGAAAATATATAACACCATTATGCCCGCGATGCTCTCTATTCAATGGCTCCCTTATTCATATGCTCTAGCGATGCCCAAAGCTCCATCGTTATTGGGAAAAGGTATTTATAACCTTAAACTTAGTATGCTCAATTGAGATAATAAGGATGCCCAAACTGGCATTATTGGTTATAATACCTAATGGAGCATTACCAGCAGAGATGCATATGATAAGATAAGATCCCTATATTTAGCATGTAAAGTTATTCTACAAAAATGGACATCCATTGACTCTCCAACCCATAAACAATGGGTTGAGAAACTCAATTATATACTTAAAAGAGAAAAATCAACATATAAACATAAAGGCACACCTCAAAGATTTGATAAAATATGGTCACATTGGATAGAACCTAGTAATTAATTATATGATGTTTTTTCTAGTAGAGAGGAGTGAAGGTAGAGGAGATAGATGGGAGTAGGGATTAGCGGTAGAAGGGAGAGGAATAGAGGGCATAAAAGAAAGATAACTTGTTGCTGCTTGGAGGAAATGGCTATAATTTGATGACTGACACTGGGGGAATTCAAACTGATGTGCAGAATGTATTCATAATTTTAGTATGCTTTATTCATTATATGTTAAGTCGGTCCGAGAGGTACAAGGTATGTTTGGTTTATGTCTTTTTTTTTTTTTTGTTTTTTTATTTTCTATTTCACAGTATGATATGGACTAATTTGTTATATTTGTTGATATAACAAAAAAAAATTATTTGATTGAAAAAAAAATTTCATTACCTTGTTACGCAGGTCTTTTGACTGTTCTTTTCTACCTCCTCATAGCTCAGTGTCTAGCCTGCTTAGTGCATTCATGTGAGAGCTAACAAACTCATTGACTATTTATACACAGACACTAATTGTGATTTAAAAAGCCACATATGTGGGAATTTAATTGCTATTTTAACCTGTGTGTGCGACCTTCTGTGTCTGTACCAAGGCCAAACATTCCAGGGTATGTGAACTTTTTATCAGGGCCATTTGGGTGATTTCTGTAATCATTATGATTTAAAAAGGATCCAAAAAACCATGTTATAATAAATGGCTTCATGTTTTACAATTTCTGCCAGGGTATACAAACTTTTGGGAACAACTGTATACTGTCGTACTGCTGATTTATACTTCCAGCTTATGACTAAGGTTTGGGTTACATAATTGTTCCTACAATATCTGTTTTAAGTGTAATGAATGGACAAAATGTATATTCTACATGGTGATACTTGACCACTGTTTGCTCATTTTTTTGTTTTACCTATTTTTGTACTATTGTATCTTGTGAACAATAAAGTTACCCTTTAAAATAAATAAATAAGTGGCCATACACTATACAATCTCTGTATGATCTTCTTTAGATTTACCAAAACTATATAATAGGAGAACATGTCAAATCACACTGTGTCCAATCAGGTAGACTGTTGCAATACATAGTTGATGGTAGATCCAAAGGAGATGGTACATCTGATTGCTCAGTTCCTACACATTCTGTCAAATGAATGATCTGTGGCTGTGTATTTAGTGAGAAAGTGATCACTGATTGCACTGGAAAAATGTGCACCTGAGAAGATGAGATTGTGAGTAATCTTCAGAAAGGAGGAGATGTGAGCAATCTTCAGAAAAGGAGGAGATTCAGATGCAGGATGTGTGTTAGTGAGGTCAGCTGGTAAACTCCTTCTTGTGTCTTAACAGTTTTCACATCTTAAGGTCTGTTCAGGAAGTAATGGAGAAGTTTTTTATACAACAAGCATTGACACCGAGGTAACATCTGTGTAGGAAAAATAGAAAGTTTTAATATTTCTGCAAAAAAAGTACATTAATGCTATAGTGGTTCCTAAGGGAGCTGGAGTTTAGAAAAAAAGGTGAACTTAGCCTTTAAAGTTACATTGTACAAAGTAAAAGACGCATATAACAGTGCTGTCACTGCAAAATAAACAGAAACAATAAACATGAAATGTTAAATCTGTGTGGCCCCTGGCTTCTTAGGTGAGCCTATAGAGAGTCAAAATTGCATTTACCAGTTGTTTTATATCATTAATGTCTAAAGGTCTGGTAGATGTCAAATTTAGGACTATAATTTCCCTGGCATAGAAAAAAGTCTTCTTGTAAGTGTCAAGGTCTATGTCACCAAAACCCCTATAATATATAATTTTCATCATCATATGGTAGGAATTGTAAAATTATGCTAGATGAACCCAGTAACAACAACAACTTATTGTATAACTCCTTGTCATTGGATAAGACATAAATATGCATTATTAACAGTAGATTTCAAAAAGTAATTTCAAATTAAATATTTCTAGAAAGAATACCTCTAGTAAAATAGTATGTACTGCAATATTCATTACTTATGTTGTTAGTACGTTAATCGCATTCTTTTACTATTTACAGCTATATCATGTGGTCATCCTGGTGTTCCTGCTAATGCTGTTCTAAGTGGGGATAAATTCATATATGGGTCGAAAATCCACTTCTCTTGCACTGGACCTCATATACTTATAGGAAATTCAACCAGAGTTTGCCAAGAAGACAGTAGATGGAGTGGGACACTTCCTCACTGCTCAGGTACATTTATAAAAAGAGAAATGTCCTATATATAGAGCACATTTTCTGCCACTTATAAGTTATGTTGCAATTACAGCCTTATGTTCAGGACCAATCTACCCTTTGCTCTACTCTAAAAGTAGATAGTATTTCCCTGTATACGGTTTATTTGACAAAAATACATTTGATGTTACAGTAAATAAATCTAAGAAGCTTTTTCTACCCTGTACTTTGCCCTATCCAAAATAAACACCAGAACTTGAAGCAGTTTGGTCACCTGTGGGAAGTTTCTGAAAAATAAAGCAAAACTTTTTCTCATTATCTGAATAATAAAAACATACATTACGTCCCTACTTATTACATCAGTAATAGCTGTGGTCATACTATACTGCACTGTTCAAAGCAAAAGTATAATGCTGCCTTATTACATAAAACATAAGATTTAAACAACTCTTATATATAAACCTAAATGCCTCATGACTATTTCAGCTTTGCAGACTGTTTATGGCTAAATTATAATGGTATCTACAGTGGTTAAGAGTGTATCTGAGAAAGATTTACTTTGAGATTTGATAAATGTTTAGAAACTTGAAAATGTGGATGAATAAGATTTAATATTTAGGACTCCACTTACTAAAGTGTGAAGCAAAGTTAAGAGAAATTAAGTTCTGTACCTGATATGTGTTATGTGTTTAGTGATGGTCCCCTAGGTAGTCCATTCACCTTCCTACAGATACAGCACAAAATGTGGCTTCTCAATCTATTCTAAAAAAAAGAAAACCAGGCAGGTAAAGAAACGAGTTAATTTGTTTCTCACCTGAGCCCTCAGACTCACAGTCAGAAGCTTCAGACACAGGAGTGTCAAGAGCCTCTACAGCCTTGAGGGTATCAGTAAGTTTTGTGTTTTCAAGGATTCAAGTGGAGAGTGTACAAAAATGAACACTTCTCTCAGCTATTACAAATTGCCAAAGATAAGCAAACACAAGAAGAAGAAAAAGAAGTGAGGCTGCAGAGGGGGGAAGAAATAGAATATCTGGTCACCAGGAGATACCCCCAGCGCAACAAAAAGACATCAAAGTAGACTCTTTAATTACACACAATGTGAGTTTATCTGGAGTACCTTTTACTGAGGATGAACTTTCACTTTAGTCCAGTGGTCTCTCTTTTTCTCCTACTCACCATTTCAGTGTGTTCTATACATTACCAGATGTCAACAGGTTTATAGGAAATTTGTTTCTAACAAAGCACTTTAAAGGTAAGGAAGAACAGGGAAACCAAACTGTTTTTTTTTTCGTAATTCTTTTGAAGTTATGTTTTTTCCAACCTTTGTGCTATGTTTAGTTTGGAACTATTGCATGTAGACTCAGGTTTAGGTTCTTATGGGGTTAATAGCAGCGTCTTGCTTAGGGATGATACAAATTTCTATCCTCTCGACGGGAAATAAGTTCTGTTGTTGACTGCTTTCAATGCATAGTGGAACAGGAACTGACAGAACTAAAGCTAAGTACTGGAGTCTCACATAGCTTTAAGCCCTGTACACATGGGCTGAATGCTGGGAACATCAGCTGGTTCAATAAAAACTGGTCGCCACTTGGTCCTTGTGTATGGCAGCTGGTTTGGCCAGCTTCTGTCAGATGAGCATGCTGAAAAAAACAGCATCTGACCGGCTCTCGATCAGCGCTCTCAGTCAATGGCTGAGAGCACTGATTGGAGTATCACAGCATCCCCCTGTCACATCACAACAGGTCAGAGGGGGAGATCTCTGTACTATAATTAGATCATTAGTACAGCAGCTCCAACCAGAGCTGACAGGTTTTTTTTGTTCAACCCACTGGGTTGAACAGAAAAAAACTCATAGTGTGTACCAGGCTTTAATCTTACCAAAAAGGAACATGATGCTTTAATAGCTTTGAAAACATCTAAAAATTTGGTGATCAGGGAGGGACAAATATATATAAAAAAATATATATAATGAAACATATATCAATTGACACTCATGCGACTGTATATAAAGTTGCAGTCGCCAAAATTGCTATGACATATAAAACAAATATTCCCTAGTAAAATGTGCAAGAATCAGTGTGAATAATACTTGTGACAAGAATGTATCTAAAAATCACAGTGAGTCTCACATCTTCGATATAAAACAAATGAAATGGAAAAGGGAACTAAGAGTCAGCTCTCTATGAATGGGTAATCCTAAAAATGACCAAATGCCAAAATGTATTGACATGGGTAAATAGATGCTAGTATGGACAGCACATGCCTAATGTGTCAAGATAGTATATGTCACAAACACAAATAAAGTGATATCATGTGGACATAATAATTAGCATCTAGAGTCCATGTTAATGTACAAGGTGAGAGTTCATATAAATGAAACTATTGTGATGTTGGAATTCCAAATCTTTTATGCTTCTCAGGAAGCTCTGGGAGTGAGCTGACATTCAGATTGATGTCTTCACAGAAGGTAAGGAAAGGTGAGGTACTCTTACCAGAAGTGGTGGACTCACAAACCATGAGCGGTGAGTCAAATGCGCTTGTACCGCCAAGCGGTGAGAGTAGGTCAAATCCCAATCAATGGAATGTTCTTGCCGGAAGGGGAGCCTGGAACCTTACTCACCAAAGAAGGAGATGAGCTGAGCCTGGACGCCTGGCTATCTTGGTTTGCTGTCCTACTCTGAAGTATAGTGGGCTTTAGTCATCATCCACGATCCGCTCAATCAAAGACAGTTCCCAGGGTATCAAAGAAAAAAAGAGAGCCTCCACATGGTGTAAATCCAACAAGGATGAGGGATTTATTTAAATAAATGTATCTTCCAACATCCAAAAAAAGCAATCCTGACAGTAAAAGTTTGGTTCAATTGAACTAAAAAAGTGCAGTAAAGCAGCTGGGGTAGCAAGTAGACCCTACGCGTTTCATCCTCATAGACTTCTGCTGGGGTAAAAATAGGCATTACACAATTAAGTGATCGCTCTACCTATCTTCTTTTAAAATGCAATCCCATCTTGACAGTTTAATCTACCTAGATGAATTTAATTGATAAAGGTAGAGCCTCTGGTGTCTTAAGTTCAAAAACAGCAGAGTATTTGCTGGTATAGGACCTTGTCACCCTAGTGTTTCATCATCTATCTAAGATTCACAAGCAGGGCATCCCTTTACAGGGGCTCCCTATTGTGGCAAGTATTGACACACTCCCCAAGTGATTTGGTGAGTGGGTCGATGTGCATCTACAGCCATTCACTGCCTATGTGAACAAGGCGATTCCCCATTCTGCCTAACGACATGTCAAAGATTTTCTGTTCCCAGCGATCTCTGCCATGTCCCAGTGAGCCCCTCCCCCCTACAGTTAGAACACACCCAGGGAAAACACCTAACCCCTTGATCGCCCCCTAGTGTTAACCCCTTCCATGCCAGTGTAATTTTTACATTGATCAGTGCATTTTTATAGCACTGATCAATGTAATAATGGCACTGCTCCCCAAAAAGTGTCATTTGGGGTCAGATTTGTCCACCGCAATGTCACAGTCCCAATAAAAATCGCAGATCACCTCCATTACTAGTAAAAACAATAAAAAAAAAAAGTCCCTAAATCAATCCCATAGTTAGTAGACACGATAACTTTTGCGCAAACCAATCAATATACGCCTATTGCAATTTTTTTATTGCTAATTTTTTTTTACCAAAAATATGTAGAAGAATACATATTGGCCTAAACTGATGAACTGATGATTTTTTTTTTGGGGGGGGGATATGTATTATAGCAGAAATTAATTTTTTTCCTTTTAATTGCCAGGTTTTTTTTGTTGTTTATAACGCAAAAAATAAAAACCCCAGAGGTGATCAAATACCACCAAAAGAAAGCCCTATTTGTGGAAAGCGACGCAGTGCCGTATCACAAAAAATTGCCTGGTCATTAAGGGGGCAAATCCTTCCTGGACTGAAGTGTTTAAACTTGCATTTCACTAGTGATTAATACATTTTTTAGATTTGTTTTTTTTGGATCTTACTTTACAGGGCTGTGCAGATACAGGTAATATAGTCACCAAAACTTTTTGCAAGCCCTCAGCAGGACATTTCATCCTGCTTGCATCCAGCTGCCTCCCCTCCCACACTATCAAATCAATACCCACAGGAGTGTGCTCACAGGAACTGTTACATCAATGAAACTTTTCATAGTGAGTGTGAAGTATTTAAAAATAGGCTTTTCCAGAGAGGTTTTTCAAAACAATGCATTGATATAGGTCAGATTATAGCAACCTCTAAACATAGGGCTGTTTAAAGTACCAAACCAAAATATAGAATTACTTTCATACTGTAACTACTTTTGCTAAACAATATCAAAACATAGTAAATATCATTAAAAAGAATCTCTCCATTTTGTATTCAAACAAACAGCTATATTCAATACTAGGGATGAGCTTTGAGTTCGAGTCAAACTCATGTTCGACTCAAACATCAGGTGTTCGCAAGTTCGCCGAACAGCGAACAATTTGGGGTGTTTACGGCAAATTCGAAAGCCGAAGAACACCCTTTAAAAGTCTATGGGAGAAATCAAAAGTGCTAATTTGAAAGGCTTATATGCATGGTATTGTCATAAAAAGTGTTTGGGGACCTGGGTCCTGCCCTAGGGGACATGGATCAATGCAAAAAAAGTTTTAAAAACAGCCGTTTTTTCGGGAGCAGTGATTTTAATAATACTTATAGTGAAACAATAAAAGTGTAATATTCCGTGCAGGGCTCAGTCAGATGGCTCCAGCTTGGTGGCTCTAGTCCACACATGTCTGAATTCTCCCGTGGTGCTCCCTCTCTTGATTCTTCTCCAGACCCCCTCAGAGATTGCAGACATGGTACAGGAGGTAATTAGAGGCTGCAGAGACATGGTACAGGAGGTTATTCGAGGCTGCAGAGACATGGTACAGGAGGTGATTAGAGGCTGCAGAGACATGGTACAGGAGGTGATTAGAGGTTGCAGAGACATGGCACAGGATGTGATTAGAGGTTGCAGAGACATGGTACAGGAGGTGATTAGAGGCTGCGGACATGGTACAGGAGGTGATTAGAGCCTGCAGAGATATGGTACAGGAGGTGATCAGAGGCTGCAGAGACATGGTACAGGAGGTAATTAGAGGCTGCAGAGACATGGTACAGGAGGTGATTAGAGGCTGCAGAGACATGGTACAGGAGGTGATTGGAGGCTGCGGACATGGTAGTGATCAGAGGCTGCAGAGGCATGGTACAGGAGGTGATTAGAGGCTGCAGAGACATGGTACAGGAGGTGATTAGAGGCTGCAGAGACATGGTACAGGAGGTGATTAGAGGCTGCAGAGACATGGTACAGGAGGTGATTAGAGGATGCAGAGACATAGTAAACCTTTATATATAACCCCCTAATAGTGTCCTCCTATTCTCCATTCATCCAACTACATCCGTGTCCACCACTGCCCCTTCACAGTAGAGTCAATCTCTCTCTGCCTTCATCTCCACATCATCCACCTTCATCTCCACATTGGTTACAGTATCCTCTGCCCCCTTCACCCCCCACAGAAGTGTGTGCCCTCCTCTGCCCGCCCATGCCCCCTTTACATTACCATCTAAGCAGTCAGAGCTACTGAGTCAGTGTGGCACTTGCACTGCTGGGAGAATATATGAGTTGACCAATGAAGCCACAAGGAGAAGTGATGTGTCCACAGAACCTGCCTAACTCCATGCAGTCAGCCCCCCCCCCCAAGTTGATGTAGTCCGGCATTGGTCGCAGGCAGGCAGCCCAGTGTGATGAGGTCAGGATGGTCATGGGGTGGACATATTAATGAGGGAGCTTCTCCTCTCCGACAGGTGCCCCTCACTCTCTCACACAGACACTCAACCAAGTTGCAGTCAGTGTCGGGCTGTCCCCTGTCAGTGCCCCCGATGGTCCAGTCCAGCCCTTAGCTCCCATATCTGAGCAGAGCCAGGCACACCTGTGGGCGATGCACACATCCATTCCATCCGCTCTCCAGCACAATACTAGACAAGGAGCAGAAAAACAAACAGCGAAGAAGAGAGTTACTGGCGGCGGAGAATCCTTCATTCAAACAATGGCGCCGCATCACTGCACATGCGCCCGCCCTGCCTAAATTAGATGAGATTTCCCGAGCCTGGCAGGCTTTGGGATGACGCGTGCGCAGTAGCACTGTCGGCCCGCAGCCATCATTTTTACTGGCAACACTGCCTGTAAAGGGCGTTCACGGGCAGCCCAAAAATGTGCTGAAATTCAAGGGCTGCCCGTAAATTAATGGGAGGCTGGCAACACTGATGAGGTCAGACATGCTTATAGCTCCATAAACAGGGAATTTGCCTAATATTCCAGCAGATCACTTCCAATCAACAATTACACAGAAATTAGGTGATACTGACTATAATGCTCACAAGTAGGGATGAGCCGAACACCTCCAGGTTAGGTTCGCACCAGAACCTGCGAACGGACCGAAAATTTGCACGAACGATAGAACCCCATTGAAGTCTATGGGACTCGAACGGTCGAAATCAAAAGTGCTAATTTTAAAGGCTAATTTTCATGGTATTGTCCTAAAAAGGGTTTGGGGACCCAGGTCCTGCCCCAGGGGACATGTATCAATGCAAAAAAAGTTTTAAAAACGGTAGTTTTTTCGGAAGCAGTGATTTTAATGATGCTTAAAGTGAAAAAAAAAGTGAAATATGCCTTTAAATATCGTACCTGGGGGGTGTCTATATTATGCCTGTAAAGTGGCATGTGTTTCCCATGCTTAGAACAGTCCCTGCACAAAATAACATTTTTAAAGGAAGAAAAGTCATTTAAAACTGCTTACGACTTTAATGTAATGTCGGGTCCCGGTAATATGGATGAAAATCCAATCCATTACCAGGCCCTTTGGGTCTTGTATGGATATTAAAGGGAACCCCGCACCCAAATTAAAAAAAAGGAAAGGCGTGGGGCCCCCCGTCCTCTGAACAGCAGTATACAGGCAGTGCAAACAGGACAGGGACTGTAGGTTTGTTGTTTAGTAGAATCTGTTTGTAATTTTGAACTGGTACATTTTTAAAGTGTTTAGCTCCAGCCAAAAAAACTATTTTAAGCTTTTTGGAAAACATAGGGAAGGGTTATCACCCCTGTGACATTTGTTTTGCTGTCTGTGCTCCTCTTCAGAAGATTTAATCTCACTTTCTGTCCCAATGACAAATGTTTTTAGAAAATGTGGGGTTTTTAGTGAAACAAGGATTGGTGATAAAGCATCAGTGGAAAGGAGAAACATTTTTCCCATATTAACTCTTACAGGAGAGAATTTACCTTCCTAGGGGTAGATTTCATCCCACTTCCTGTTGTCTCCTTCTGTTTGCAAGTAGGTGTCATTTGAAAGTTGGATGTTTGAAAGTAGGGGCCTGCCCTATATACTCTGCAGAAATTGTGGCCTTAGGTGTTGGTGTTGCCACAACACTGTAAGCCCTCACAGGGCCCTGCTGTGAAATATTATATCATGAATTGTAATTACATGCCCCTGTTGAACAGGGGCAGAAAAATTGGGCCTTTGGTGATGGTGGTGGTGCTGGTGCCACAACACTGTAAGTCCTCACAGTTACTCTTGGTGGGCGCAGAAACGGGCCCTACTGTAAAATATTAGATCAAGAATTGTAATTACATTCACCTGTTGAACAGGGGCAGAAAAATTGGGCCTTTGGTGGTGGTGCTGGTGCCACAACACTGAAAGTCCTCACAGTTACTCTTGGTGGGCACTGGAACGGGCCCTGCTGTGAAATATTAGATCAAGAATTGTAATTACATGTTGCTGTTGAACAGGGGCAAAAAAATTGGGCCTTAGGCACTGGTGCTGGTGCCACAACACTGCAATCCCTCACAGATACTCTAGTTGGAGCATAGGAATGAGCCCTGCTGCAAAGAATTACATCAAAAATTGTAATTACACGCCCCTGTTAAACAGGGGCTGAAAAATTGGGCCTTAGGCACTGGTGCTGGTGCCACAACACTGCAACCCCTCACAGATACTCTAGTTGGAGTGCAGGAATGAGCCCTGCTGCAAAGAATTGCATCAAAAATTTTAATTACATGCCCCTGTTAAACAGGGGCTAAAAAATAGGGCCTTAGCCACTGGTGGTGGCACTCAGAAACAAAAATATTCTTCCAAGCTATCAGCATGATCATTGAGGAGGAAGAGGATAGTCACTCAGCATAACAGGATAGTCACTTAGCATCAAAATAGGCATTTCAAAAAAATTTATTTGGTTACATCAGCATCAGGTGCTTGGTATCTGGTGGTGATCCAAGACTGATTCATTTTTATGAAGGTCAGTCGATCGACTGAGTCAGTGGACAGGCGCACCCTGTGAACGGTTACAAAGCCTCCAGCAGCACTTAACGTGCGTTCTGAAAGAATGCTGGATGCAGTACAGGCCAGTAGCTCAATTGCATACTGTGCAAGTTCTGGCCAGTGATCCATCCTCAAGACCCAGTAACCCAGAGTATTTCGGTGGGAAAGGTGTCCAAGTCAGATCTTGCCCCTAGGTATTCCTGCACCATGTAAAACAGACGCTGGTGATGATTGCTAGAACCAATCATACCTTGGGGCTGCGGACTAAAAAATTGTCTGAACGCATCGGTCAGGCGGTCACCTTCTCCACCGCGCCTTTTTTGACTGACCGAAGCCTCAGCAACATGTTGTCGAGGAACAGGAGTTTGTAACCTCTGGGAATGTGTTGCACAGACTTTTCTGCAAGGCCTCCCGAAGATGTTTCATCCTCTGCTCCCTCTGCGATGGCAAGATAAGGTCCGCAACCTTACCCTTGTAATGTGGATCAAGGAGGGTTGCCAGCTAGTAACGATCCCCTCCTTGATACCACAAATACAAGGATCCTTCCGCAGGCTTTGCAGGATCAGGGAGGCCATGCATTCGGTCCGGAGTCCTCTGGGTCAATAAGGATAACATGATCCGCAGCCACCTCCTCCCAGCCACGTACAAGTCCATGGGTTTCTTTGGACTGTAAATGATCCCTTAAAGACTGCTGCTGATGCTGAGTGCTAGGCTCCACCTCCATGCTGACACAATCCTCCTCCTGTGTGTCCTCGTCCTCTTCCTGTGTGATCGGTGGGCATTCAGGAACACTGTCTGGAAAAAGGGGGGCCTTGAGAGCTAAGGAAGTCCTCCTCTTCCTGCCTCTGTTCTGCCTCAAGTGCCCTGTCCATTATTCCATGCAGCGTGTGCTCCAACAGGTGGATAAGAGGGACAGTGTCACTGATGCATGCACTGTCATTGCTCACCATCCTCGTGGCCTCCTCAAATGGTGACAGGACAGTGCATGCATCCCTGATCATGGCCCACTGGCGTGGGGAAAAAAAACAAGCTCCCCTGACCCTGTCCTGGTGCCATAGTCGCATAGGTACTCATTGATGGCCCTCTGCTGCATGTGCAGCCACTGCAACATGGCCAACGTTGAGTTCCACCTGTTGGACATGTCACAGATTAGGCGGTTCTTGGGCAGGTTAAATTCCTTTTGGAGGTCTGCCAGCCGAGCACTGGCATTATATGACCGGCGGAAATGCACACAGACTTTCCTGGCCTGCCTCAGGACATCCTGTAAGCCCGGGAACCTGCCCAAGAACCACTGCACCACCAAGTTAAGGACGTGAGCCAAACAGGGCACATGGGTCATTTGTCCCTGTCGGAGGGCGAAGAGGAGGTTGGTGCCATTGTCGCAAACCACCATTCCTGCTTTAAGTTGGCGTGGTGTCAACCACCTCTGAACCTGCCCCTGCAGAGCTGACAGTATCTCTGCCCCAGTGTGGCTCCTGTCCCCCAAGCACACCAGCTCAAGCACCGCATGGCATCTTTTGGCCTGCGTACTTGCGTAGCCCCTTGAATGCCTATGGAGCACCGCTGGTTCCGAGGACAAAGCACAGGAAGAGTCCATGGAGGAAGAAGAAGAGAAGGGGGTGGAGGAGAGAGGTGTGTCAGAATCACCAGTAGTGGCATTTTTGAGGTGTGGTGGTGGAACATCCTCCAACACTACTGCACCTTGTCCTGCATCCTTCCCAGCTGCCAGCAGAGTCACCCAATGCTCCGTGAAACTTAGGTAACGTCCCTGTCCATGCCTGCTGGACCATGAGTCAGCGGTAATATGCACCTTACTGCTGACTTCCCTGTCGAGTGAGGCCAAGACATTGCCTTCCACATGCCGGTAGAGAGCCAGAATCGCCTTCCATGAGAAAAAGTGGTGTTTGGGAACCTGCCACTGAGGACCTGCACATTACACAAACTCATGGAAGGGGGCAGAGTCTACCAACTGAAAAGGTAACAGTTGAAGTGCTAGCAATTTAGCTGAGCTAGCATTCAACCGCTGGGCATGTGGATGGCTGGGAGCGAACTTCTTTCTGCGGTGCAGCAGCTGGGGCAGGGAAATTTGCCTGGTACAATCTGACATCGGTGTACCAATAGAAGATTGCCCGCAAGTACTTGGCTGTGACACACCTAATTCTACACCTTCATTCCTCTCAGTGCAGGTCTCAGGGAGGACTGAAGGTATAGTGGGGTTGGAGATCCCAGCTGATAAGGAGCAAGGAGAGGTCCTCTTTGTTCTTTGGTGTGGGTCTTTTAGGTAAGCTTGGCAACTAACTGCATGGCAGGTCAACATATGTCTGGTCAAGCATGTGGTGCCCAAGTGGGAGATGTTTTGGCCAAGTGAGATACGCTTGAGACATATGTTGCAAATAGCAGTGGTGCATTCTGATGCACTCGTCTCAAAAAAGGCCCACGCCAAAGAACTTTTGGAATAACGCGCGGAGACAGCAGTGCCCTGCACATTCAGAGCTCTGCATTGTGATGCAGTCAGTGTGCTGCCCTTAGGCTGGCCCCTGGGAGGCATCCTGCCTCCTTGGTGATGTGCCTCCTCCTCCTCTCTCCTATCAGGCACCCACGTTGAGTCAGTGACCTCATCATCCCCTCCCTCCTCATCACTGGAGCAAACCTGGCAGTATGCTGCAGCTGGGGGAACATGACTGCCAGATTACTGTCCTTCTTGGGCACCCCTCTGTCTGGGCTCATGTTACTGCCTTCCTCTAGCTGAGTACCATCATCGGAGCCTTCAAAACGCTGGGCATCCTCCTGGAGCATGTACCCAACACTGTGGTCAAACAGTTCGGGGGACTCCTCAGGAGGACATGGTGGGGCTAGGGAAGGAGTCACTGATGCCATTGAGCCGAGGGAAGAGGCCACATTGGCAGCTGCTTTGCCAGACAAAGTACTCTGAGCCTGGGTGAGAGAGGATGAGGAGAATGAGGACGGCTTGGTCATCCACTCGACCAAGTCTTATGCATGTTGCGGCTCAACATGGCCAGCTGCCAAAAAAAGGCCAAGCGTGTCCCACGGTCACGTGCTGATGAGGATGCACTGTGTCCATGACCAGCACTGTTGCCTATAGACACAGAGCCTGCTTGCCCTCTTCTATTGGCTTGTGACTGTCTGCCTCTCCTTGTTGGATTTCCAGACATACTATTGGCCTGCAGTGAGATGTAGCTGCACAAAACTGGGATGTATATATATACTGATTATACTGCAGCTAGCAGAATCAACTGCCTGCCTGTAGTATTACTAGTATGGGAACACCTGCACTTGTCTTCAGGTAGCTATACTGTAGGTGCAACTGTGCAGGGTACACAGTACAGTAACTGGAAATACGTCAAGAGCCTACACAAGCACCTGGCTTCAGGTAGCTATACTGTAGGTGCAACTGTGCAGGGTACACAGTACAGTAACTGGAAATACTTCAGGAGCCTACACAAGCACCTGGCTTCAGGTAGCTATACTGTAGGTGCAACTGTGCAGGGTACACAGTACAGTAACTGGAAATACGTCAAGAGCCTACACAAGCACCTGGCTTCAGGTAGCTATACTGTAAGTGCAACTGTGCAGGGTACACAGTACAGTAACTGGAAATATGTCAAGAGCCTACACAAGCACCTGTCTTCAGGTAACTATACTGTAGGTGCAACTGTGCAGGGTACACAGTACAGTAACTGGAAATACTTCAGGAGCCTACACAAGCACCTGGCTTCAGGTAGCTATACTGTAGGTGCAACTGTGCAGGATACACAGTACAGTAACTGAAAATACGTCAAGAGCCTACAGAAGCACCTGGCTTCAGGTAGCTATATGCAAAAAAGGGGATTCCTAGTTCAATGAGTACCTCAGAACAGGGTGACACGGTAGGTACTAATAAATAATGTGCCAACGTCCCTATAAATATATGTGCGAATTGGAAAACTACAAACAAATGGGACTTTAAGGGCACACAGATAGTGATACTATGAAAAAGTAGAAATTGTATTCTATATTTTATTGACTTAAAATTACAAAGTTATACATTATAATTTAAAAACAATCATACATGGAACAGCAATGTTATGAACATATCAAGTGGATGCCTGTATCATCTCTAACCCTATGCATAACATATACAGTCTAGCATTTAATTTTAGAGAGAAGAGAAACCTTCCCCAACACATGAACATTGTGACTGTAAAGGCGTAGATGGGTTTGGATTGCAGGTCTGATAGTCCACTTGTTGATGTTCTTTATGTACTTATGAACTCGTGCTCAACATATTTCGCGTTGTGAAATGCTTCCTCAGGAGCTAGAGGTAGTTCTGTTAAATATACATATAAGAAGGAGAAGGTCTTTAACAGTATACCTGTATATACTGTATATCACAAAATGAGTTTTTACAAAATGTATACTCTAAACTCTTAACTCCCCGTGATGATCCCAGGAGGTCCCCCATAAAGGAAAAACGGTCTCCCGGGTGCCAGCGGTACAACCCAGTGATTGGCGAGGCTATTCAAGCTATGCAACCGATACCCACATGGCTATGTGGAACAATTTGGAAGAAAATATATAGATAATAATCAACTAATGAGGTATACGTATATCCTCAGGGGTTAACACTCCCATATATATGTCCCAGAAGTCATAGTATATGCAATGATGAGCTGTCCTTTTATACATTCTCCCAATCGGCTATAATGCAACCTTTAAAAAATGTAGAATAAAATAAATGGCAGAATTCTTATTATGTCATATAGATAGCTATCAATTTGAGGTGTAATATTTATACCTATCCTCATACTAGCTCCATCAAAGATTATAATTAACCCAATGCTACAGGTATAGATCAATAATGTTCTATAACACAATGGAAAAAGAGGCAAGATTAAAACCTGCAGGTAATCATTTGGGTGTATAAGCCTAAATATAATTTCTTTACACAAGTTTTTTAAGGTAACTCACCATCTATAATTAAACAAAGCTATTGCAACTACACCTGTATAGATGGTCGCGTAGGTGTTCAGTTCATTGCATAGTTAAAATGGTGCACATGTATATAGGACCTGACAAACGGCCTCGGACCATTCATGTTTTGAAGCATTCAATAGCCATAAGCCGTCATGGTAATTTAACCGCTTGCAGTTCTAATATAAAAGTAATGACAAACAGTCAGATGAGTTAAAGTGTAAAAATTATAGCTCTGCGTTATGTCAGCTTTTCGGCTATGAGTAAGTTAAGTTAAGTAAGTAAAGGGGACCTAGCAGATCCCCGTGTCCCCGTCAACCGCCGCACATCCGGTCAAAAAAACGGAACGGATGTGCGGCGCTGGACAGTCAAATACAACCGGGCAAAATCCACATAGTCCACCGGGGAGACCACAACCAGGGGGTATCACCATGGAAACAGATCACAAAGGGAGAAAAGAAAACCATATAAAACTTCACATATTACATGTAACGAGGAAAGAAAAATCAAACATTGTAGTCTTCATTTGTAAAACAATTTCTAAATAAAGAAATCATATATTTGGTCATTATCAATATTGAAGTGAAAAATAATAAAAACAATCAAGAGAGGCTAGCAAATAGGTTGATCTTGGACCTAATGGTTTGTAGGACAATATATCTGAAGATATACATTTCTTCATTAAGATGTTTTTATATTATAGATGTGCCTGTGGTTCTATCTGAGGGTTTTTTTTAGGAGATATCATATTTAGAGGAATGGTCTATATGATTGGGATTCATTGAGTCCCGGAGTTTTGGTAGCGTTCAGGCGCTCAATCCACAAAATTTCCCTTTGCAATATAAATTTGTCCCATTCCCCCCTCTAGGGCTTTTAGGGATGATGGCCAGAACAGTAAAAGATACAACTGAGGTATCAAAACAATGATATAGGTCGAGATGTCTGCTGACAGGTGTCAGCATTTTACCATTACCCGAATAATATATGTGATCATTGATTCTCTGTCTTAGCTGTCTGGCCATCTTCCCTACATAGAAAGCTCCACAAGCGCATATCATTAGATATATTACCCCCTGGGTATTGCAGATAGCCGAGAACTTGGGTTGATATGTTTTACCATTCGGTAATAAAATGCGGTGTCCGGGCATCACCCAGGGGCAAAAGGCACAACTGCCACAGGGGGAAGTCCCCCTTGGCAATTGAGACATCAGTTGGTTGGATGGATTATAATGGCTAGATACCAATTTGTCTCTCAATGAGTTAGTACGTCTGAATACCAGTTCGGGCTGTGTATTAATGTATTTACTTAGAATCGGATCTTCCAATAGGAGGTGCCAGTGTGTATTCATGATTTTTCTGATATTGTGATTATGAGCTGAAAATTTAGTGATCATTTTGACAGTGGGCTCATTGGGGCAGGTTCTAGTTGTATATAGTAACTCATTTCGTGTTTTTTGTGTGGCTTTATTGAAAGCCTTTCTCAAAAGGGATCGACTATAGCCTCTGGCTAGGAGGCGTGTTCTTAATAAGTTCGCTTGATGTTGGAAATCTGCTAAATGTGTACAATTCCGATGAAGTCGGATGTATTGCGCATAAGGTATACTCCGAATTAATGTCGGAAGATGTGCACTAGCAGCATGCAATATCGTATTGCTGGCTGTTGACTTTCGGAATAGGTTTGTTGATAGTATATTATTAGTGTCTTTGTAGATTACAAGGTCCAAAAAATTAGTAGTTTTAATATCACAATTGTATGTGAATTTTAAGTTAAAGTGAATATTGTTCAGAGCCTGAATGAATTGCTGTAAGATGTTTCGGGTCCCTGTCCAGATGATAAAAATATCATCTATATAGCGTTTCCACACTAAGATATGGTCCATAAATCCAGAAAACAGTTCATGGGAAAAGAGGTAGCGTTCCCACCCCCCCAGGTACAGATTGGCGTAGCCAGGGGCACAGCAGGTGCCCCTGGCTACGCCCTGCACCTGGAGGTAGTGGGAACCCATGAACGGAAAACAGTTGTGGGTTAGGATGAATTTCAGTAGTCTCAAAATGAAATCGTTGTAGTTCCAATGAAGATCATCTTCCTCTAGGAGGAAGGTACGGACTATCTCGACTCCCTGCTTGTGAGGGATAGTGGAGTATAAAGCCTCCACATCCAGGGTCACGAGCAGGGAGTCAGGAGGGACCGATAAGCCCTCAATTTGTTTGAGTAAGTTTAGGGTGTCTTTGGTGTATGAGGGTAAAGCAGTAACATGAGGCAAGAGTGTGGCATCTACCAGTTTGCTGGCATTCTCTGTGAGGCTACCGATACCCAAAATAATCGGTCTCCCAGGGGGCGAAACCGGGTTCTTGTGCACTTTTGGGAGTGCATAGAACGTCGCCACCCTGGGAGACCGAACATTCAGGTACTCGTAGGTGTCTTTGTTCACCAGACCTTTAGAGTAAGCGTTGCCAATGATGTCAAGAAATTGGTCCCTGAATGAGGTAGTGTGTGACGCTGGAATAGGTCGGTACCATTGTCTGTTAGACAAAATGTTCAGACACACAGTTTCATAGAAATTTTTGGTCATAAGGACTATGTTACTGCCTTTATCGGCAGATTTAACAATCACGTCCGGGTGGTTTTGTATTTTTGTCTTCAGGTAGCTATACTATAGGTGCAACTGTGCAGGGTACCCAGTACAGTAACTGGAAATACGTCAAGAGCCTACATAAGCATCTGGCTTCAGGTAGCTATACTGTAGGTGCAACTGTGCAGGGTACACAGTACAGTAACTGGAAATACTTCAGAAGCCTACACAAGCACCTGGCTTCAGGTAGCTATACTGTAGGTGCAACTGTGCAGGGTACACAGTACAGTAACTCGAAATACGTCAAGAGCCTACACAAGCACCTGGCTTCAGGTAGCTATACTGTAGGTGCAACTGTGCAGGGTACACAGTACAGTAACTGGAAATATGTCAAGAGCCTACACAAGCACCTGTCTTCAGGTAGCTATACTGTAGGTGCAACTGTGCAGGGTACACAGTACAGTAACTGGAAATACGTCAAGAGCCTACACAAGCATCTGGCTTCAGGTAGCTATACTGTAGGTGTAACTGTGCAGGGTACAAAGTACAGTAACTGGAAATACTTCAGGAGCCTACACAAGCACCTGGCTTCAAGTAGCTATACTGTAGGTGCAACTGTGCAGGATACACAGTACAGTAACTGGAAATACTGTAAAAACACCTGCCTGCCTGTCAGTATATTAGGTAGAGAATAACAAGAATGGATCTAGCTAAACTGAATACAGTGTATATATATATATATATATATATACAACACCTGGGATGCATATATATACACAATACACTGTAAGTGCAGCTAACTGACTCGACCTGCCTACTCTAACTAACTTCAATCAAATGACACTGTCTCTTTGTCTATCTTTCTCTCTCTCAATGCCGGAACACACTACACAGGGCCGCTGTGCAGGCGGCCTTATATAGTGTGCGGCGTGTACTAAACCCCCTGAGCCATAATTGCCCAAAGTCACCCTGGCTTTGGCCAATTACGGCTCTTTGTACAGACAGCTCTGTGATTGGCCAAAAATGCGGGTCATAGTGCATGCTTGGCCAATCATCAGCCAGCAATGCACTGCGATGCCGCAGTGAATTATGGGCCATGACGCACCACTCGAATTTGGCGCGAACGGCCCATAACGTTCATAATTCGGTGAACGACCGAACACATGCTGTTTGAGTCGAACGTGCATTCGACTCGAACACGAAGCTCATCCCTACTCACAAGCACATGACCTGCCATATCTGCTAGATTGCCAGTTCAGGTCTGCCTTCCATGTATAGACCAATGTTGCATGTCTCTTGAGATAAAAAAAAGCAACATAGGAAGTTGTAACTTCTGGGGTATTATCCCTTTTATGTCCAGATATCATTTATGATTAGATGCCCAGCCCAAATTAGCAATTTAGCAGTGTCATCGTAAATCAGTTAATTTGGCAATAACTCTATAACTAATTTGCATGTATATATGCACTATATGTACAGTATATACTGTATATACTATAAATATATATAGTATATATATAGATATATATATATACTGTATATAAACATATTTGTTTTTTGTTTTGTTTTTTTTCATTTCTTTTTGTCAATTACACATAAGGCTTATTTTTCATTGTGTATGTACATTTGCATAGTGAATGCATTCCCCAAACTAACAAGTTAATTTAATGTGCGCATTAACCGTAAAAATAGTTCTGCTTTTGCACCTTCTGCTCCACTAAATGGCTTAGCAGAAAACATTTTTTTCATATTCAGGATATGTTTACTGTAGCCTGTGCAGGTAGTGATGGTAAATTTCTCTAAAGACGACAGAGGCAAAAACAAAAATACATGAACCACAAGCTGGATCACCCCCTATGCTTGTCCCCAACTTCCCTTTTCTTTTTTCATCACTTTCTGTCCTTACACAATGCCTTTACACCATAGGGCCTTCATGGGATTAACATTAGCTGTTTTCACCTTAATTTGCCAATTGCCACTATAAACATTTAGGATAAAGTTACCCTTTAATGATTTTATTTGTAATATCTATCATCATAATAAAAAATATAAACAAAAAAAACAAATATACATTTTTATTTGAATGGGCAATAGTTAGAAATTCTGATAAAGGGGTTGATGTACTAAAGGCAAATAGGCTGTTCACTTTGCAAGGGAAGTTTCACATTGCAAGAGAGTTTTCCCCAGAGCTTGGTGAATGTTGTTAAATTTCACTTTTCAGAGAATACTCAATCATGTGCAAGGAGAATAAAAAAAAATTGCCTGCGCTTGATTAGATGATAGAGTCTCACCTCATACAATATGCTCTAGGGAAAATGACCTTGCAAAGTGCAACTTCCCTTGCAAAGTGAACAGCCTTTAGTACATCAAATCCATTGTCTTTATTTCTTTCTTTGTTTTGCCGGCCAGGAGACAACTGCTCATCCCATTTTCTGTATGACCATTACAGGGATAGGAGGTGAGGGAAGACCTTCTAAATGAAGTCACGGATAAAATGAAACAAGAAAGGCTTCTCTAGGCTTTTATAACTTATTTTATTGGAAAAAGTGAAAGTGCTGTTCTCGTCTCCAGGTTTCAGTAGCGGCTAGAGACCTAGGCAGAGATGATAATAACAGGAACCAACTGGCTACTTTTCCATTTGTGTCTATTGTGTATAGCAGCTAAAATAGGCAATGTTAACCAAGGATAACCCTTCTTGTAGAAATTATACTGACATTTGTTGACACAATAATATATAAAAACTGTCAGGAACTGGCCTTAAAGAAGAGTGCACCATTTCAACTAGGTCAATACAGAGATACACTGTGGTGTGACTGCTGCAAGTTTTTCTGCGAGTAAAAAAAAGAAATAGCTGTGTTGTCTAAATAATTTGTGTGGTATTGCTTTGGATGTGGAACAATCATTCAGAAAGTTACATCTTAAGGAATACTTCTATGACAGAATATCTATAGAGCCAAACAATCTCTCACAACAAGGGCACTGTATATTGAGAGAGAAATCTCAGTGGGCTCCAGGAGACAATTCTAGACTGAACAAATGTTTCAACACATGTAGGGACACCTTAAAATCCTCCATCCTAGATAAAATAAAAATGGGAAACAATGATAAAGTGGATTGTGTTCCTGTAGGGTATAAGATCACATTGACAAAGCAAGAAGATCTCTCAGTGAAGCATATGCTCATCTAGAGAACTAACAATAGCAATAGGTTTGCTTAAACATAGTACATAGAGCTGTAATTTCGGAACCCTTCAAAATAGTAATAAAAATAATTTACATAGAATATTGTTATGTAGAATGATACCATACTTTGAGGTTTACAGGTCAATTTACTATAAAAGTAAAGGCTAAATTCTGGTAATATATAAAGATAAATTTACATGCAGCTATTAATAAACCATTAGGTGTATTTTTAAAATCCAACCAGTGTAAGTTGGATGACCAAGCTGTCCTCATCCTCCTCATCCTCTCTCACCCAGGCTTTGGGTACTTTGTCTGGCAAAGCAGCTGCCAACGCAGCCTCTTCCCTTGGCTCAATGGCATCAGTCACTCCTTCCCTAGCCCCACCATGTCCTCCTGAGGAGTCCCCCAAACTGTTTGACCACAGTGTTGAGTACATGCTCCCGGAGGATGCCCAGCATTTTAAAGGCTCCGATGATGGTACCCAGCTAGAGGAAGGCAGTAACGTGAGCCCAGAGAGAGGGGGTGCCCAAGAAGGACAGCATTCTTGCAGTCATGTTCCCCCAGCTGCAGCATACTGCCAGGTTTGCTCCAGTGATGAGGAGGGAGGGGATGATGAGGAAGTCACTGACTCCACGTGGGTGCCTGATAGGAGAGAGAAGGAGGAGGCACATCTCCAATGAGGCAGGATGCCCTCCAGGGGCCAGTTTAAGGGCAACACACCGACTGCATCACACCACAGAGCTCCGCATGTGCAGGGCACTGATGTCTCTGTGCATTATTTCAAAAGTTCTATGGTGTGGGCTTTTTTGAGACAAGTGCATCAGATCACACCGCTACTATTTGCAACATATGTCTCAAGCGTATCTTGCGTGGTCAAAACATCACCCGCTTGGGCACCACATGCTTGACCAGACATATGTCGACCTGCCATGGAGTTAGTTGGCAAGTGTACCTAAAAGACCCACACCAAAGAACAAAGTGAACCTCTCCTTGCTCCTCATCAGCTGGGATATCCAACCCCACTATACCTTCAGTCCTCCCCGAGACCTGCACTGAGAGGAATGAAGGTGTAGAATTAGGTGTGTCACAGCCAAGTACTTGCGGGCAATCTTCTATCAGGACACCAATGTCAGATTGTACCAGGCAAATTTCCCTGCCCCAGCTGCTGCACCGCAGAAAGAAGTTCGCTCCCAGCCATCCACATGCCCAGCGGTTGAATGCTAGCTTGGCTAAATTGCTAGCACTTCAACTGCTGCCTTTTCAGTTGGTAGACTCTGCCTCCTTCCGGGAGTTTGTGGAATGTGCGGTTCCTCAGTGGCAGGTTCCCAAATGCCGCTTTTTCTCACGGAAGGAGATTCTTGCTCTCTACTGGCATGTGGAAGGCAATGTCTTGGCCTCGCTGGCCAGGGCAGTCAGTGGTAAGGTGCATATTACCGCTGACTCATGGACCAGCAGGCATGGACAGGGATGTTAAATACAATAAAGGGACTGCGCTTAGGACAGGTATAAAGGTGTGCAGCCCCCCTAAAGAAACTCCACAGGTTTTTCAGAAATAGCAGTATATATATGAAAGTGGGGTAATGGTGCTCCCTCGAGTTTAATTGGGCAGATATGTGGTGTGCTATACCACTAATAATTGAAAATATATAATCTCCACATACACCCTACACGTCCGTGAGTGTGCAGATAACAAATAATAATAAAAGTGTGCTATGACCGTAAAAATAAAAAGTGATGGTGTGATAGTTGGACTATCCTATTAGGCCCTATTAGTGTGAAGTGATAAGTGCTTGTTTAAATAAACTCAACATATATGTGTGTACATTCCAAGCATATGTGATAATATGCCTATGATTTATCAGAATATAAATCCGAAATAACCATAGGTATCAATAAACAGATTAGTTGCAGGCTGGTTGAACACCCAATCCCACATTAGGCCTTTACCATAATTACCCCTACACGTAAGACAAAAGTGCTTGTTTACAACAATATCCTTTAAACCTATATTAATTACTAGGCGTATTCATAACCAGTCCAAAAAATGTGTTAACCAGTCCATGGTTGTGAAGAAAAGCTCCAGTGCAATGTGGAAGCACCCCAAACTAAAAACTTAGAAGCAAACTTAAATTTGTGACTTGAGTGCATTCAACGTTCTTGGTGACTTGGTGCTCCCCCTCAAGGGTCCCCACTCACCAGATCCATCCACCCCAGAGGGGTAACTCGCATAAGGAATGTGGTCTCTGCGATCCTCCTGCCGCCACGATAGGTAGGTTTCCCAGGAAGAGCGTACGCTCTTTCTACTTCCACCTTGGGATACGAGCTACCCGGCCAGGACTTTGTTACAATATGTGAGCGGTTGTGCAAGGCACATTTTTTACTGCATACTTAGGCTTATGGTGTGCCTATTCTAATTCATGGTTTTTCGTTTCTCTATATTCGTATGATGCCTAATTCTACAGCCAGTTGATCTGGACTGTAGTTTTTTATTCTAAAGTTTTAAATAAAGTTTTCTTTTTGGAATAAATCCAATTACTACACCATGGGAGTCCACCTTTCCTCTTTTATCCTGCATGAGTGATTAAAACTTCTCCAACCTGTATATGCTGAGGACCTTCCTGGGAAACCTACCTATCGTGGTGGCAGGAGGATCGCAGAGACCACATTCCTTATGCGAGTTACCCCTCTGGGGTGGATGGATCTGGTGAGTGGGGACCCTTGAGGGGGAGCACCAAGTCACCAAGAACGTTGAACGCACTCAAGTCACAAATTTAAGTTTGCTTCTAAGTTTTTAGTTTGGGGTGCTTCCACATTGCACTGGAGCTTTTCTTCACAACCACGGACTGGTTAACACATTTTTTGGACTGGTTATGAATACGCCTAGTAATTAATATAGGTTTAAAGGATATTGTTGTAAACAAGCACTTTTGTCTTATGTGTAGGGGTAATTATGGTAAAGGCCTAATGTGGGATTGGGTGTTCAACCAGCCTGCAACTAATCTGTTTATTGATACCTATGGTTATTTCGGATTTATATTCTGATAAATCATAGGCATATTATCACATATGCTTGGAATGTACACACATATATGTTGAGTTTATTTGAACAAGCACTTATCACTTCACACTAATAGGGCCTAATAGGATAGTCCTCCTATCACACCATCACTTTTTATTTTTATTTTTACGGTCATAGCACACTTTTATTATTATTTGTTATCTGCACACTCACGGACGTGTAGGGTGTATGTGGAGATTATATATTTTCAATTATTAGTGGTATAGCACACCACATATCTGCCCAATTAAACTCGAGGGAGCGCCATTACCCCACTTTCATATATATACAGCTATGGACAGGGATGTTACCTATCTTTCACGGCGCATTGGGTGACTCTGCTGGCAGCTGGGAAGGATGCAAGACAAGGTGCAGTAGTGTTGGAGGTTGTTCCACCACCACTCCTCCAAAATGCTACTACTGGTGATTCTGACACACCTCTCTCCTCCACCCCCTCATCTTCTTCTTCCTCAATGGCCTCTTCCTGTGCTTTGTCCTTGGAACCAGCGGTGCTCCGTAGGCTTTCAAGGGGCTACGCAAGTACGCAGGCAAAAAGATGCCATGCAGTGCTTGAGCTGGTGTGCTTGGGGGACAGGAGCCACACTGGGGCAGAGATTCTGTCAACTCTGCAGGGCAGACTCAGAGGTGGTTGATGTCACGCCAGCTTAAGGCAGGAATGGTGGTTTGCGACAATGGCACCAACCTCCTTTCCACCCTCCAACAGGGACAACTGACCCATGTGCCCTGTTTGGCTCACGTCCTTAACTTGGTGGTGCAGCGGTTCTTGGGCAGGTACCCAGGCTTACAGGATGTCCTGAGGCAGGCCAGGAAAGTCTGTGTGCATTTCCGCCAGTCATATAATGCCAGTGCTCGGCTGGCTGACCTCCAAAAGGAATTTAACCTGCCCAAGAACCGCCTAATCTGTGACATGCCCACCAGGTGGAACTCAACACTGGCCATGCTGCAGTGGCTGCAACTGTGCGACTATGGCACCAGGACAGGGTCAGGGGAGCTTGTTTTTTTTCCCCATGCCAGTGGGCCATGATCAGGGATGCATGCACTGTCCTGTCACCATTTGAGGAGGCCACGAGGATGGTGAGCAATGACAGTGCATGCATCAGTGACACTGTCCCTCTTATCCACCTGTTGGAGCACACGCTGCATGGAATAATGCACAGGGCACTTGAGGCAGAATAGAGGCAGGAAAAGGAGGACTTCCTTACCTCTCAAGGCCCCCTTTATCCAGACAGTGTTCCTGCGTGCCCGCCGATCACACAGGAAGAGGACGAGGAGAAGGAGGAGTAGGAGGAGGATTGTGTCAGCATGGAGGTGGAGCCTGGCACTCAGCATCAGCAGCAGTCTTCAAGGGATCATTTACAGTCCGAAGAAACCCTTGGACTTGTACGTGGCTGGGAGGAGCTGGCGGCGGATTATGTCATCCTTAGTGACCCAGAGGACTCCGGACCGAATGCCTCAGCAAACCTACGCTGCATGGCCTCCCTGATCCTGCAAAGCCTGCGGAAGGATCCTCGTATTAGTGGTATCAAGGAGAGGTTGCCGACCTCATCTTGCCGTCGCAGAGGGAGCTGAGGATGAAACATCTTCAGAGGCCTTGCAGAAAGGTCTGTGCAACGCGTTCCCATAGACTGGGAGGTTACAAATTCCTGTTCCTGGACAACATATTGCTGAGGCTTCGGTCAGTCAAAGAAGGAGCGGTGGAGAAGGTGGCCATCTGACCGATGCGTTCAGACAATTTTTTAGTCTGCAGCCCCAAGGTATGATTGGTTCCAGCAACCATCGCCAGTGTCTGTTTTACATGGTGCAGGAATACCTAGGGGCAATATCAGACTTGGACACCTTCCCCACCGAAATTCCTCTGGGTTACTGGGTCTTGAGGATAGACTACTGGCCAGAGCTTGCACAGTATGCAATTGAGCTACTGGTCTGTCCTGCATCCAGCGTTCTTTGGGAACGCACATTCAGTGCTGCTGGAGGCTTTGTAACCGATCACAGGGTGCGCCTGTCCAGTGACTCGGTCGATCGACTGACCTTCATAAAAATGAATCAGTCTTGGATCACCACCAGCTACCAAGCACCTGATGCTGATGTAACCGAATATTTTTTTTGAAATGTCAGATCCCTTCAAGACTGCCTATGCTGATGCTGAGTGACTATCCTGTTATGCTGAGTAACTATCCTCTTTCTTCTCAATGATCATGCTGATAGCTTGTAAGAACATTTTTGGTTCTGGGCGCCGCCACCAGTGGCTAAGGCCCAATTTTTCAGCCCCGGTTTAACTATAGTTACAATTAATTACAATTTTTAATGCAATATTTTGAAGGAGGGTTCGTTGCTGCACTCAACTAGAGTATCTGTGAGGGGTTGCAGTGTTGTGGCACCAGTGCCTAAAGCCCAATTGTTTAACAGGGGCGTGTAATTACAATTTTTTATGCAATATTTTGCAGCAGGGCTCATTCATGCGCTCCAACTAGAGTATCTGTGAGGGTTGCAGTGTTGTAGGACCAGCACCAGTGCCTAAGGCCAAATTTTTCAGCCCCTGTTTAACAAGGGCATGTAATTACAATTTTTGATGCAATATTTTGCAGGAGGGTTCGTTGCTGCGCTCACCTACAGTATCTGTGAGGGGTTGCAGTGTTGTAGGACCAGCACCAGTGCCTAAGGCCCAATTTTTCAGCCCCTGTTTAACAGGGGCATGTAATTACATTTTTTGGTGCAATACTTTGCAACAGGGCTCATTCCTTTGCTCCAACTAGAGTATCTGTGAGGGGTTGCAGTGTTGTGGGACCAGCACCAGTGCCTAAAGCCCAATTTTCAGCCCCGCATGTAATTACAATTTTTGATGCAATACTTTGCAGCAGGGCTCATTCCTGCGCTCCAACTAGAGTATCTGTGAGGTGTTGCAGTGTTGTAGGACCAGCACCAGTGCCTAAGGCCAAATTTTTCAGCCCCTGTTTAACAGGGGAGTGTAATTTCAATTTTTGATGCAATATTTTGCAGGAGGGTTCGTTGCTGCACTCAACTACCGTATCTGTGAGGGGTTGCAGTGTTGTAGCACCAGAACCAGTGACTAAGGCCCAATTTTTCAGCCCCTGTTTAACAGAGGCATGTAATTACAATTTTGATGCTGTATTTTGCAGGAGGGTTTGTTGCTTCGCTCAACTACAGTATATGTGAGGGGTTGCAGTGTTGTGGCACCAGCACTAGTGCCTAAGGCCCAATTTTTCAGCCCCTGTTTAACAGGGGCATGTAATTACAATTTTGATGCTGTATTTTGGAGGAGGGTTCGTTGCTGCGCTCAACTACAGTATATGTGAGGGGTTGCAGTTTTGTGGGACCAGCACCAGTGCCTAAGGCCCAATTTTTCTGCCCCTGTTTAACAGGGGCGTGCAATTACAATTTTTGATGCAATACGTTGCAGCAGGGCTCATTCCTGCGCTCCAACTAGAGTATATGTGAGGGGTTACAGTGTTGTGGCACCAGTGCCTAAGGCCCAATTTTTCTGCCCCTGTTCAACAGGGACATGTAATTACAATTCTTGATCTAATATTTCACAGCACGGCCCGTTCCAGCACCCACCAAGAGTAACTGTGAGGACTTACAGTGTTGTGGCACCAGCACCACCACCATCACCAAAGGCCCAATTTTTCTACCAGTGTTCAACAATGGCATTAATTACAATTCTTGATATAATAGTTCACAGCAGGGATTTCCAGCACCTACCAAGAGTAATTGTGAGGGCTTACAGTGTTTTGGCAACACCAACACCTAAGGCCCCAATTTCTGCAGAGTATATAGGGCAGGCCCCTACTTTCAAACATCCAACTTACAAATGACTCCTACTTGCAAATGGAAGGAGACAACAGGAAGTCCACCCCCAGGAAGGGAAATTCTCTCCTGTAAGAGTTAATATGGGAAAAACGTGTCTCCTCTCCACTGATCCTTTATCACCAATCCTTGTTTCACTAAAAACCCCAAATTTTCAAAAAACATTTGTCATTGGGACAGAAAGTGAGGTGAAATCTTCTGAAGAGGTGCACAGACAGCAAAACAAATGTTACAGGGGTGATAACCCTTCCCTATGTTTTCCAAACAGCTTAAAAATAGATTTATTGGCTGGAGCTACACTTTAAAAATGTACCAGTTCAAAATCACAAACAGATTCTTCTTAACAAAAAACCCACAGTCCCTGTCTTGTTTGCACCGCCTGTATACTGCTGTTCAGAGTATATAGGGCCTGGGGGTCCCACACCTTTCTTTGCTTTAATTTGGGTGCTGGGTTCCCCTTAATATCCATACAAGACCCAAAGGGGCTGGTAAGGGGCTGGGGGGGTACCCATGCCATTTTTCTCAATGATTTTCATCCATATTGCTGGGACCAGACATTAAAGCCACAAGCAGTTTTAAATGACTTTTTTCCTTTAGAAATGTCAATTCTAAACACGGGAAACACATGCAACTTCACAGGCATACTATAGACACCCCCCAGGTTTAAGGGACTATTTCATTTTTTTTCACTTTAAGCATCATTAAAATCACTGCTCCCGAAAAAACAGCCATTTTTAAAACTTTTTTTTGCATTGATACATGTCCCCTGGGGCAGGACCCGGGTCCCCAAATCCTTTTTAGGACAATAACTTGCATATTAGCCTTTAAAATTAGCACTTTTGATTTTGAACGTTCGAGTCCCATAGACTTTAACGGGGTTCTAAAGTTTGCGTGAACTTTAGGTCCGTTTGCAGGTTCTGGTGCGAATCGAACTGGGGGGTTTTCGGCTCATCCCTACTAACAAGGGGAGCCTCATCATTCCTCTACTGCTCTTTCACTATCCATTCAATGAACTTGGGTGGAGGGCATACCTCACTGTGATCCTTCTACAGTCTAACTGTAACAGAAAAGGGAGTATCATCCGATTTGGTTGCGCTTCATGGTAGATGGATATAAATACAAATTATTTGTAAAAGCTTTCTTATGTATGTAATATGTATTTCATCTGTGATGATCATGTGAAAATCCAACTTAGCTAAGTTTGGAACTTTCTTACCACTGCTAATTCATGATTGATTATTGGCTTTGAACAAACAACAATAAATAAACGTGTTATACATTGATAAATATTTAGTCAATAATGGTTTACTAACAGCTATGCTGACTTGGTCAGACTGGCAGCACTAAACTGCCTAATGAATAGCTGTGTGAAACACAGCTCCTTGTATGTTATTAAAATGCACCTTAACGTAAAACAGAATTGCAGTAAAAAAAAAACTAAAGTTCAATCCAGACCAAGCTCATGCATTACTCCTTTTCTGACACTAGATGTCCTTTGGGTTGAATGACCGCGATCATCATTCAACCTTCCAAGCTGTCACGAACCCACCCCAATCTATGACTGTTAATGAGAAGGAGTATTTCTCTGTTGTTTTCCTATCAGCATAATGCTTGTAAGCACGTGCTGTTTTTTCCTCTCCCACTCTAAGCTATATTATACAGGGAAGGTTATACAGCTTATACTTAATCAGATTAAGGGTCTTACACGTTTGACATTAAATATATACAGTGTATATTATATATATATATATATATATATATATATATATATATATATATATATATTTATTATTATTATTATTATTATTATTATAATACAGGATTTATATTGCACCAACAGTTTACGCAGTGCTTTACAATATAAAAGGAGACAATACAGTTACAATACAATAAAATACAAGAGCATTAAGCGGGCCCTGCTCAGAAGAGCTTACAATCTAATAGGGTGAAGCAGGTGGGACAAAAGGTTATAACTGTGGGGAATGAGCTGATGGAAGTGGTAGGAGATTAGCTGGAGACATGATAGGCTTACCTGAATTGATGAGTTTTCAGGGATCGCCTGAAGGTAGCAAGAGTAGGGGATAGCCGGACTAGTGGAGGTAGTGAGTTCCAGAGGATGGGAGAGGCTCTGGAGAAATCCTGGAGATGAGCATGGGAGGAGGAGACGACAAAGTTTGAGAGTAGGAGGTCTTGAGAAGAGCGGAGGGGACGATTTGGGTGATATTTGGAGACAAAATTGATGATGTAGCTCGGGGCAGAGTTGTGAATGGCTTTGTATGTTGTGGTTAGTATTTTGAATTTAATTCGCTGGGTGATTGGGAGCCAGTGTAGGGATTGGAGGGGAGGGTTGGCAGATACTGAGCGGTTGGTAAGGTGGATAAGTCTGGCAGCAGCATTCATGATAGACTGAAGAGGCTATAGCCTATTGAGAGGCAGGCCAATGAGAAGGGAGTTGCGAGGGCACATGCGCGGCTGCCTGAGAGGACAGTAATGCGGGCTTAGAGCTCCGCTCCAGTGATGTCCGCGCCAGAGGACTACAGGTCCCAGAGGTCCTTATTTTACATAAAAATAGCAGGCATTCATGCCACAAAGCCTCAGGTACAAATTATTATGGTTTTGAGGGGCACAAAAACGAAATTCAAAGCCGGCATTAACAAAGAAACGCCGCCTCAGCCGTCTTCCAAGATGGCGGCAACAATCTCCTCACAGCCTAGTACCTCACAAAAGGCTAAATCTCTAAAAAACAAACTTAATGCTGTGGATGTTAATGATGAGTCTGATTCTGACTCAGGAAACTCACAAACAAATCTTCAATCTGCCTTATTTAAAAAATTTGAAAGTATTTTACAGAAAGCTTTAAAACAAACATCAGATCACATTACAGATAAACTGACAAGAGAAATCAGAGAACTAGGTCAGAGGACAGCTGAATTGGAGATTCGTGTAGATGATATTGAAATTCAAACTCAACATTATATTTCTGAATTTAAAAATCTGAAAGAAGAAAATGTCATTTTGCAGTCCTGTTTAGAGGACCATGAGAATAGAGACAGACGGGCTAATTTATGGGTCAGGGGTATCCCTGAGTCTGTTCTAGATGTGCAAGCCTATATCACTGCATTATTTCAGGAATTACAACCTAGTATTCCTACAGAGAGATTAGAGATGGACAGAGTGCACAGAGCATTAGCTCCACGCAAATCTAATGGCCCTCATAGGGACATAATTGCTAAAACGCACTATTACCGCACAAAAGAGCAATTGCTTGCAGCAGCTAGAGAAAAGGATTCCCTCACTTTCCAGGGTCAAGTCTATCAGCTATTCATAGACTTATCCCCTATTACAGTGGCTGAAAGACGTGCTCTTAAACCCCTCTTACAATTACTTCAACAACATCACATCACTTATCGTTGGGGGTTCCTTTCTCTATCAAATTCACTCACTTGGAAATCAGATATGTCTGTCGCTCTTCAGAGAACTTACAATCAGCATTACTTGAATTGGGTCTTACAGACCAGCGCCCATCTACAGAATTATCCCATAGAAGATCAGCTTCCAGATCACCTCAACAAAATACAGCAGCGGACCTAAAGCCATCTATTTCTCCTCGTCAAAATCTACATAAACTTGGTCGCTTTGAAATTTCGACCCCTAACACTGAAGATTCAATGGATTGAGTTGCATATAGTATATGATTCACTCATCTAATTTCTTTTTCAGATCTACAGGACCATTCGCTGTCTAAAATGACTTAATTTCTAAGACAAAATGTATTCAATCTTTTGGTCTCTTTAAATGTACATTATTTGATGCATTTATATATTTAGTTGCAGTCTATTTACTATAGAGGTAATTTACTAATAGTTCAGGCTTTGATAGATTATGATGTCCCCCCCCTCCTTTTTTCCCTCCCTCCCCATCACATCTATTATTATAATGCCCCCTTTGCCACCCTCAGACCCTTGCTATTATTATGCGGGACTCTGATGATGGCTTTGGAGCCCCTGGGGGTTCTTTCATTACTCCCAGGAGTTGCTCCCACACCCTAATGATTTTTCACTACTTATTATCTGAAAATTATTATACTAGGGTTATTCGACCTAACATTATTTATTCTCATTCTATCTTTTCTTCTCTTCTTCTCTCTCTCGAGGTGATGTCTAACATGTTATTTGTAGGCCATATTGCTTGTCTTATGATAGTCAATCTTATATTGCTATGGCTCCCATAAACATTTTATCCCTAAATGTGCAAGGATTTAATATCCCACAAAAGCGAACAAAAGCAATGCGATAATTTTCAGCTAAGAAAGCACATATAATCTGCTTACAGGAAACTCATTTCATTGATAAATCTTTACCTAAATTCCTCTCTACCTCTTAGCCACAATTTTACACTGCCTCTACTACAGTTAAGCAACGTGGAACTCTTATAGGTTTTCATCGATCCGTGTCATTTACTTTATCAACACAACTTAAAGATCCAGAGGGAAGATATATACTTCTCACTGGTTACTTATCAGAAATTCCCATTACAATAGTATCATACTATTCCCAGAATAAAAAAACAGAAGCTTTCTTATCACATCTTTTTCAAGTGGTTGAAGCACACAAAATTGGTACCGTAATTATATGTGGAGATTCGAATACAACTATATTTCCTTTTTTAGATAAATCTCCCTCTTCTCCTATCATCAATTCCAACAAATTAAACCTCTAACATTTACTTACTAAACATGATTTGGTGGACACGTGGCGTGAAATTAATCCTACTAGTAGAAGTTTTACATATTACTCTTATCCGCATAAATCTTTTTCTTGTATCGATCATATTCTGGTCCATTCAAGCATGCTTCCTGAAATTTTATCATCCAACATTCTCCCGTTTACTTGGTCATACCATTGTGCAATTTACACTACTATTGCTTCTATTATTCCCAGGTCACACGATACAACTTGGTATATAAATGACTCTACATTAGCTAACTCAGTTCATCGTCTTGAGATCGAAGGAGCAATAAATGATTATCTTTACTCTAATGGTACAGGTGATGTTTCGGATCTTACATTATGGGAAGCTCATAAAGCTGTCATTCGGGGCAAATTGATACAGCAAGCCACAAAACTCAAAAGAGAACGTAAACTTTTGTTTGCCAAGCTGGAAGCTAATTTTAATTCATGTCACAATGCATTTCAATTATCCCCAAATCCCACTACTAATGCTAAACTTGATAAAGCTTGCCTAGATTTATTTTTAACGGATTCAGCAGATAAACTTTTACGTAAACGACAACATATACAACACATTAAAGCAAATAAACCTGACTCCCTCATGGCCAGGATAAATCACATAAGGTCTTCTATAAGGCTGAAAACGTCTTGTGACGTATATACTAGTAATCCGATTACAATTTTAGAAGTGTTTCGATCTAATCTAGCTAAACTATATTCCCCCACAAATTATTTTAACCGGGCCAACGCTAATAAACTATTCTCTAATATTAAACTTCCCACTCTTAATACTGAGCAACGAGAGAGACTTGAGAGTCCTATCACAAATAATGACATTAAGATTGCTATAAAGGAATTGAAATTACATAAAAGACCTGGTCCTGATGGGTTCTCGGCATCATATTATAAAAATTTTGAGCACATTTTAACTCCAATCTTAACCAGAGCACTTAATTGTCTCTTGGCAGGACACTCGTTTACTCCTGAATCACTAACATCTATCATAGTTATGCTACCCAAAACACATTCTGATAATACTTCTTGGTCTAACTATTGCCCCATTTCCCTCCTTAATTTAGATATTAAATTACTAGCCAGGATTCTTGCTTCTCGCCTGAATAATTTCATAGGCCACCTGATACATCCAGATCAAACTGGTTTTATAACCAAGAGACAAGCAGGAGATAATATCAGGCGAGCTCTTTTACTTATACTAGCTGCTAAATCTAGATGTATTCCAACTTGTCTTCTATCATTGGATATTCGAAAGGCATTTGACTCAGTCACATGGCCTTATATGCAATATACACTCCAACAGTGGGGTTTTGGAGAACATTTCTTGACTTGGGTCTCCTCTCTCTATAACAATCCCAAAGCATATATCAAATACACTGGTTACAAGTCAGCAATGCTGGATATTAGAGGAGGCACAAGACAGGGCTGTCCCTTATCCCCTTTACTATACGCCCTACTTATAGAACCCTTGGCACATCTAATTAGATCCAACCCAGACATTAAAGGTATTGAATTAGGCGGCCACCATCATAAACTTTGTCTTTTTGCGGATGATATACTTATTTTCTTATCTCATCCCCACATTTCTGCTCCAAATCTGCTTAATATGTTGGATACATTTTCTCATATATCTGGACTCATAGTAAACCACACCAAATCGAATGCATTGAATGTCTCTATAAAACAATCTGACCTTCTCCAGGCTCAATACTCTTTACCTTTCAATTGGGTTAATCGACATTTACCATATTTAGGAGTACATCTCACTTCTTCATTATCTGATCTTTTTGCAGCCAATTATCTTCCTTTGTTAAAGCAAACTACAACCTTAATGAAACAATGGTCCTCATTACCATTATCGTAGTTGGGACGGATAAATGCTGTAAAAATGTCAATACTGCCAAAGTTCTTATATTTATATAGGGTGCTTCCTATCTCTGTACCGTCATACTACACACGTCTCACACAACGTAGGGTTATGTCTTTTATTTGGGATGGGATCAAACCAGGTGTTCCAAAATCTACTTTATATCTTAGCAAATCTTGTGGAGGGTTGGGATTACCAAACTTCTCCTCTTATTACTATGCAGCCCAATTATCAGTACTAACTAAATATCATTCAACTGTGGACATACCATTGTGGGTATCTATTGAATTCATTGACTGTGATCCCATCTCAATAGCCAACCTTCTATGGATTTTACCAAAAGATAGATCTCATCTTAACAATCCCATTACGAAACATTCATTGGCTATTTGGGATAGGTTCAACACCTCATATGGTCTAAGATCAAAACATCATCCTCTCCTATCTTTTCTTGGGAATCCAGCTTTTTACCCTGCGTGGAAATTTCCAAAATCCTTTTCTGCTTGGTCTTCTAGAAATTTGACGAGACTTTATAAATTTGTATCTACCGATACTCTTCAAACATTTGCGATGTTATGTAAGAACTACGAACTTTCAAACAATGAGATATTCCGTTATTTACAAATTAAGAATTTTTATATGCCTCTACTTAGCTCAAGTACATCACTTAACCAAATGTCTACATTCGAACATATTTGTATAAGTGACCCACATGCTAGAAGGTTGATTTCTTGTGTATATCAGACTCTCATTACTAACTCTAATGAGAAACTTCCTTCTTATACTGTTAAATGGGCACAAGATATGGGACGAACATTCGATAACAATGACTGGTCTAATATTTGGTCAGCTACCAAATCATCATCTCCTAATTATTTTGCCTTGGAAACCAACTTCAAAGTTCTAGCAAGATGGTACTTAGTACCAGAGAGAATAGCAAAATTCTCCCCTTCTTATCCCAATACTTGTTTTAGAGGTTGTTCTTCACCAGGTACACATTACCACATCTGGTGGGATTGTCCAGTGGTTCAAGAATTCTGGAAAGATATTTTTGCAATGGCTTCTAAGGCTCTAGACTTCCCTATTACTCCAGACCCAGCCATTGCACTCCTGAATCTTCAACCAGCTTCACTTACCAAGACACAATTCAAACTACTTATACTCATTAATACTGCAGCCAAGCAAACTATAGCTAAGGCATGGAAGAACAAAAATGTAATTGTGGCAGAGGTCAAGCATAGAATGAATAAAGCTCTAATTTTTCTAAAATGACAGCTATTGAAGAAAATAATATCAACAAATTTCGATTAATTTGGCAACCTTGGATAAAACACTTCTTTACCTCTGATTTCGACCAGTCATTGTTATCACCATGCTAAAATCCTTGTGTTATTATTGTTATTATATAATTTGTTCATGTCAGGGTCCAAGTCATCACCTTGAGAGAGACTCCTTTCTTTTCTTTCCTTCTCTTCTCTTTCCCCCTTTTTTTTCTCTTCTTCTTCTTCCTTTTCTCTTCTACTCTCATCTTATATATTAAGCTAATAATGATTGTGGGATACCTTATTATTTCAAATATTAATCTATTCCTCATCAACTTGGAGATTTACTTATATTATGTAGATTTGATTTTTTCTCTACAACTTTTTTTTACACACTAGGTTATGATTATCTAATGTTTCAATATGAGATAGTTATTTATTCATATTAAATTTTACTTAAAAATAATATCTACAAATAATATCATTTTCAACTTTGATCGTAAATGTCCCCATCCGTCCACAGCTAGTGCCCATATGGGGTGGACAGGTGGTCTGGAGGCATAGTTTAAATTTTAAATATTAAATTTTGATCGTATATTGGATTTACATTTATGTCTTCAACCTATAAAGTCTCTAAGCTTTATAATCTCCTGTTTTCAACAAGATCAATTTGTACTTTATATATATATTAATAATCATATTGTTCTTTTATCTGTATCCCACGCTTTATTATTATTTATTATTCATTATAATTTGTATTTTATATATACAAACTTCAATAAAAATATTGAACGAGAGAAGGGAGTTGCAATAGTCAAGGCGAGAGCTAACGATTGAGTGAATGAGAAGCTTGATGGTTTCATTTGTTAAAAATGGGCGTATTTTAGAGATGTTATGGAGGTGAATTCTACAAACTTTTGACAATGATTGGACTTGGGGCTGAAATGACAAGTCAGAGTCTAGGATTACACCTAGTACCCTGGCGTGAGGGGAGGGCCTGATGGTTGCATTGTTGATTTTGATGGAAAAGTCATGGAGGGGGCACGGGCGGGGGGAAATATTAATAGCTCAGTTTTGGGGAGATTTAGTTTAAGAAAGTGGTGCGACATCCATGCTGATATGTCAGTTAGTAAGTTAGTAATGCAAGAGGAGACTTAAGGAGTGAGGTGAGGAGTAGACAGATAGATTTGGGTGTCATCAGCGTATAAGTGGTATTGGAAGCCGTGGGCGGTTATCAAGTGACCAAGGGATGAGGTGTAGATAGAGAAGAGAAGGGGTCCAAGAATAGAGCCTTGGGGGACCCACACAGAAAGGGGCAATGGAGAGGAGGAGACAGAGTTGTAGGTGACACTGAAGGAGCGCTGTCATAGATAGGCAGAGAACCAGGATAGAGCAGAATCTCGGAGGCCAAGGGAATGTAGTTTATTGAGAAGGAGAGGGTGGTCAACAGTATCAGAGGCTGCAGATAGGTCAAGTAGTAGGAGTATGGAGTATTGGCTGTTGGTTTTAGCAGTTAGTAAATCGTTAGTGAGTTTTAGTTCAGTTTCGGTGGAGTGCGAAAGCAGACTGTAATGGGTCAAGAAGGTTATTTTCTCTGAGGTAGGAGCTAAGACGGTTGTAGACTAAGCATTCTAGAAGTTTAGAGGTGAATGGGAGCAATGAGATGGGTCTTAAGTTCTTTAGATTTGTGGGGTCCAGTGAGGGCTTTTTAAGTATGGGAGTGATCTGCACATAATTTAAAGGGGAGGGGAAGGTGCCTCTAGAGAGGGAGGGATTGAAGATGTGAGTGAGGGAGCATAGGATAGAATAATAGGGTGACCTTAGTAGTTTTGAGGGAACAGGATCCAAGGGACAATTGGTTAGGAGGGCATCTGAGAGAAGTTTTGTAACCTCTTCAGTAGTAGCCAATTCAAAAGAGGAGAGTGTTGAATGTGCTGTTAGGCCAGGTATGTTGGGTGGGGAAGATGTACGCACAGTGGAGGTGTCCTCACAAATTGCATCAATCTCGTCTTTGAAGTGATTGGCAATCTCTTGGGCAGTGAGTGAGTTAGTGGGTAGAGGGGGTGGGGGGACGAAGCAGAGAGTTAAAGGTTGAAAACAGCCGACGGGAACTGGATGACAAAGTATTAATAAGATAAACAAAGTAGGCTTGTTTGGCAGCATGGAGGCAGGAATTGTATTTTAGAAGGGCAGATTTATATAGGGTGAAGTCTTTCAAGCATTTGGTTTTACGCCACAGTCATTCAAGAGCGCGACAATGTCTCTTGAGATTTCTAGTGTTGTCAGTTTGCCAGGGTTGTAACGGTCAGGGCCTGACTCTGCGTGTGGTTAGAGGAGCAAGTGCATCTAGTGATGATGAGAGTCAACTGTTGTGGACAGAGGTGGCCAGGTCAAGACAGGGGAGAGATTATGTCATATAGGTGGTCAGTAGCAGAATAGAGAAGAGAGGGGTTAAAGTGGCGAAGGTTCCTACAAGTAATTGCTGCTTAAAGGGATGGGTGGCTTGAGGCAAGGATACAGTGAAACTAATGAGGTTGTGATCAGAGAGAGGAAAGGGGGTGTTTGTGAGGTTGTCCGGGTTACAGAGATGGGAGAATACAAGGTCAAGGGTATTACCATTGGAGTGAGTGGAAGTATGTGTCCATTGTGTTAGGGCAAAAGATGAGGTTAAGTTTAGAAGTTTAGCTGTAGTTGGGCTGTTAACATTGACAGGAATGTTGAAGTCACCAAGAATGATCATGGGTATTTCAGAGGAGAGAAAGTAGGGTAGCCAGGCAGCAAAGTCATCAAGAAAGCGTGACACCGGCCCAGGAGGCCGATAAATTGCTGCAATCCTCAGAGAAATAGGAGAAAACAGACAAATACAGTGCATCTCAAAAGAAGAGAGGGAAAGAGAGGGAGGGATAGGAAGGACTTGGAAGGTGCTTTGTGGGGATAGAAGGAATCTAACTCCACCTCCTTTCTGTCCGTTGGGTCTGGGAGAGTGAGTCCAATGGAGGCCACAATGGGAGAGGGCAGCAGGAGAAGCTGAGTCCAAATTTTGAAGCCAGGTTTCGGTTATGGCGAGTATGTTAAAGCCATAAGAGATGAAGAGGTCATGTATAGATGTTAGCTTATTACAAATGGAGCGGGCATTCCAAAGGGCGCATGAGATAGGTGGGCTGTTTTGAGGAATCAGGGGAATAGAAACTAAATTAAGTGGATTGCGGTGGTTGCCAGAGATGAAGGGGTATTAGAGATGTGGCTTGCAGTTTGAAAATGGCGGACCAGGATTAGGAGAAATGTCACCTGAGACTAGGAGAAGGAGGAGGGTGAGGAAGGCAAGATGGTAGTGGGATGTGCATGAGCACACGTGTCTAGTGGCCCTGGTGTTTATGCCAGCATGTGGGTGCAGCAAATGCAGGAGATGACGGGTGCAGTAGTAGGGAGAGGGTAAGAGTGAGAGTGATATGTGCATGCTGCAGGGTAGAGAGGAGGGGTAGAGTAAGGATAATTTGAGGATAGAAGACACTGATGTGAGAAGAGAATGAGGAGCATGTTAGTGGATAGAGTGGGAATCTGACTTGATATAAAACAAATGTCAAATGCTGGTTTGCTTGCCATCTTGCAGAGTGGTTGCAGAGTTCTTGTTGTATCTTCATCCAGCTTTAGTTATCCTGCTTTCAGTAAACTGCGATGGTGAAACTGTGCATCACTCATGACAGAGCCACTCAGGACAGAGCCATGATGTCTGCGCCTTGCCCCTGTCTGCACCACCCCATAGGCTGCTTTAAATTTATAGGGAGACTAAGCTGGAATGCATTTCTCTATTGGTCATCATAGGGTCTGATTTGAGACTCCTGAATGTGGGAGAGAAGATGGCCAATACCAGACCAGACACAGGCTAGGGTTGTAAAGCTAATTACCTCTCTTGCTCACTCAAGCCAAATGGGGTTGAGAATCAGTCACCAGTAATGTTGCTATTGTATTGTGGTTGTTATATTGCTAGCATTAAATATAGAAGTTTAAAGATATGACAGCAGAAGACAATTACCAAATATGTTACAGTAATGTCAGATCAGCAGAGTAGAGCGTACAAATGGATAGACAATTACCAAATATGTTACAGTAATGTCAGACCAGCAGAGTAGAGCATACAGATGGAAGAGGGTCAACAATGCCAATTTGCAGGCTCACTGTGCCCATTTGCATGCCTCACTGTGCCCATTTGCAGCCATAGGTCCCCCAAACTTCAAACTTGGTAGTTAATGGTTCCTAGATGCCCCCTAGCTGCAGCCAAAATTTGGGGTCTCTGGACCAAAAGGGTCCTGAAATGACATTGCTGCAGATGGACACAGTTGACTGAATTTGGGGCCCTGTATCTCAGGGCCACTTGGTACTAGGAACCCCAAATTTGGTATGCAAACCCAGTGGAAATAGCACTACAACATATCCAAAGCTGTGGTTCCTAGATCCAAGTGGCCCTGAGATACGGGGTCCCAAATTTGATTCGGAAAATGTCAAGCACTTTTCTGAACCGATTTTGGGGCCCCGTATCTCAGGGCCACTTGATGCTAAGAACATCTTTGGATATGTTATAGCGCTACTTCCACTGGGTTTGCACACCAAATTTGGGGTTTCTAGCACCACGTGGCCCTGAGATACGGGGCCCAAAAGTCGGTTCAGAAAATGTCATTTTCTGCTGCAGAAAAGTGCTTGACTTGAGTATAAGCCGAGGGGGGCACTTTCAGCACAAAAAAAGTGTGGAAAAACTCAACTTATACTCGAGTATATATGGTATTACAATCAAAGTGACAATGATATCATTAAAAATCAAAAGTTCTTTATTTGTAACATGGTATCAAAAAAGGGGGATGAAGGGCATGATTACATGGGAGTTGTAAAAAGCAATTCAGGTTCTTACATATAAAAACATCTTGTCAATGTGAAAAACCACATATAAACTCAATACATGTTTAGAAAGCCATAAAAACTTATGCAGAGTTTCACATGATATCCATACGCGTTTTGACCTGTATGGATAAAGATGTTCTTCAGCGGAATTTCTTCTATGCGAAAAAGTAAATATTTGAAATCATGCACTTCTTGATGAGAAAACTTCATGCCACAGTTGGATAAATTGCTGTTCTTCTAAAAACACCTCTAATCTCAGCGATCCCGGATGCTCCCACATTGACATACTGACAAACTCCTGCTTAAGAAAAATTGAAGGTGCCGCTGGCTTCCCACCTCCCCTTTATTTAGGCCCCCTCTGTTCCCCCTAGTCCCCCCAAGGGGTGACTCCTTGCAAGATGTGTGGAGGTGGGGGTTCTTGCCTCTATCGAGGGTGAAGGAACAATGTGGGAGCATCCAGGATTGCCGAGATTAGAGGTGTTTTTAGAAGAACAGCAATTTATCCAACCGTGGCATGAAGTTTTCTCATCAAGTGCATAATTTAAAATTTTTTTCTTTTTCGCATAAAAGAAATTTCCCTGAAGAAGACTTTTATCCATACAGGTCGAAACGCATAGGGATATCATGTGAAACTCTGCATAAGTTTTTTTATGGCTTTCTAAACATGTATTGAGTTTATATGTGGGTTTTTCACATTAATGAGATGTTTTTATATGTAAGGACCTGAATTGCTTTTTACAACTTCCATGTAATCGTGCCCTTCATCACCCTTTTTTGATACCATGATACAAATAAAGAACTATTGATTTTTAATCATATCATTGTCACTTTGATTGTAATACCTACTTTGGTGTTAAAAAACTCTTTGAGGGATCTTCCATTCAATTACCAAATATGTTACAGTAATGTCAGATCAGAGCGTACAGATGGATAGACAATTACCTGTAAAAAAGCAGAGGAGAAGACATGATCAGAATTGATAACTGCGGCGGTGAAACTGTGAATCACTCAGGACAGAGCCATTATGTCTGCGCCTTGCCCCTGTCTGCGCTACCCCATAGGCTGCTTTAAATTTATGGGGAGACAGAGCAAGCATGCATTTCTCTATTGGTCATCATAGGGTCATCATCATCATTGTTCATCATATATATATATTTGGTATATTTGCAAAGTTTTAACACCCACAGGTTCCCAGATCCCTTTCTTTTCTCGTCATCATTCACTTAGTTCTGCCTAAAGTCTGGAAAAACAAAACTAACTGTTAAAGTAGATCTAAACCTTTACTAGATTAGATCTAATTTGCTAAAGCACTGTTTATCATAAAAAAATTCTGCTTTTAAGGTTTTTTTTATTAACTTTTTTTATACATTTTGTTTCTCTGCTGCTGATCTGCTTCAGCTTTTTCAGCAACTTCCTATCTCATGTACTTGCTCAAGAGTTGGTTGCAAATTATTACTCTATCCTGGCTTTTTAACAGGGACAATAGTTGACAATTCTTGCAAAATGTGTGTTTGCATGGCCTCTTGTAGTCCTATTCAGGACAGGGTGACACTGCAGGAGCACAGTTGTGACTTCAAAACAGGCAGTGTTTCAGTAAGAAACCTTATGGTTGGATCATTAGGATTTATTTTTAAAAAAAGCTCTACATTTAAAAAGTATGACATTTTTGTTGTGAATGGATTTACATGTACTTTAACATGAGTTTAAAACTTTGCTGCATACTGCAGTTATCAATTTATTAAACTGTTGTAATTTGGAAAAAGCAATGTTTTTACATGTATATTAACTGTAGATGGCATGATATAAAAACAAATTGATATTGTTGTAGGAATTAACCCTGGAACCTGTGGTGATCCTGGCATTCCAGCTCATGGTTCTCGACTTGGAAATGAATTTAGAATAAAAAGCTTACTTCGTTTTTCTTGTGAAATGGGATATACATTGATGGGCTCCACGGAGAGAACATGTTTATTAAATGGCTCTTGGTCTGGTGTTCAACCTACATGTGAAGGTAAGCATTCAAATCCTAGTTTAGATTTGCTGACAGAGCACACCCACAGATAATGTACCCAAGTGTGAAATTTAATTCTGTTGTAGACAGATCTAGGAATGAAATGTAAACATGTTAGCAACTTCATTTTCAGCTGCCAAATAATGTTTGAGAGAACTAGAAATAATATGGCCGCTAGCTGAAAGAGCAGAAGTCTGCACAGCATGACTCGGCAGCAGGGACTGCAGCAATTTACATGTATATATTTCTGAATTTCAAGGTGTGGAGGGTGATTCTTAACAAACTTCCAGGAGAAAATATCGTTGCAAGAAACTTTAACATCATCAACAATTTTCTTTTGTATGTTACCTAAGCAGAAATTTAAAGAAAAAATAATTAGTTTGGAAGGTTAACACAGTGTTTGGTGCTATAAACATATCTAATGTGTAAGTATTAAAAATCTATACTAACAATAAAGAGCTTTCATTGGTAAATCAATGACAATCTGGTATAAAATAACTAAAAATGTATGCTTTATATTTATTAACGATCTTGAAAATTGTTGCTTTGAAATTTTCATTTCATCAATTTTTTTTTTACTTTTGTGAACTTTCCCACTGTGTTTAAAGGGGAGACCAATTATTTTGTAAATTTGGATTTGCATATTCTGGTTTGCCTGTTTTCACAATATATATTACGTTTGCACATTGTTAAATTCTATTCCCAATATTTTTAGTTATATTAAGTATGATTATGAATTGTCATTTGTACATTAGTTTTATCTATAGTACTAAGCTCTGGGTAATATAATTTTTGGGTTATTTTTATGGCAGCTGATTTACAATGATAGCACTTTATTGTCAGTATGGATATTTGATATTTGCACATTGATATATATAAACCACCAAGAACTGTGTCACACAAATTCATGATCATTTATCAAAAGTCAAAACGGGTGTCAAGTGTATTATAACACTTATAGCATTTTATTTTAGCACTAGCTCATTTGAATTTAGTTTAAATAGAAAATGTTCTATTTCAAATGGCAATATATGCCAATACAAATCTCCATAGATCTTAATCTGTGCATACAGTATCGCTACTTAATGTGGCAGAATCCACAGATAGCTTAACTCTTCAAAAAGACTCAAAAGTTGAATGCAATTTTTATATATATGCAATACAAAGGATGTTTTTCTAGTCTTTTGAAGTGTAAGACAATAATACATTTCCCAGGCTCTGCCTTTGTGATAGAAATTTAAAGTATACTGAACAATTTAAGGGAGCAGGGTTTGTCTAGATAGGGACTGTACTAATTAGTACTAATTATCAGTGTCCTGATTTTCAGTGCAGTTCCACAAGTGCCCACCAGTGCTGCCAATCTTTACCCACCAGTGCTGCAAATCTGTGCTCACCAGTGCTGCCAATCAGTGCCTACTAGTGTCTCCTCATCAGTGTTACCTATCAGTGCTGCCTACCAGTGCCTATCAGTGCCAACTATCAGTGCCCATCAGTGCAGCCTATCAGTACCACCTATCAGTGCCCACCAATGCTTCCTCATCAGTGCCGCCAATCAGTGCCCATCATTGCCGCCTCATCAGTGCCCATCAATGCAGCCTCATCAGCGCACATCAGTGAAAGAGAAAAATTATACGTTTGCAGCATTTTTGAAAAACTTTTTGACACAAAACAAAAAAGCTTTTTTTTTTGTTAAAAAATTTTGGCCTTTTTTTCATTTATTTAGCAAAAAAACCCAGTGGTGATTAAATACCACTAAAAGAAAGCTCTATTTGTGTGAAATTTTTTTGGATACAGTGTTGTGTGACCACGCAATTGTCATTCAAATTGCAACAGCGCTGAAAGCTAAAAATTGGCCTGGACAGGAAGTGGGTAAAAGTGCCCAGTAGTGGTTAAACATGTCATCCAAAACCACATATATCCTGACCCTGAAGTTTGGTTGATCTTGAGGAAACACCTTGGCCAAATATATCTTGCCACTGGTTTCCTCTATGATCATTGAAGGTGACTCAGTGGATGTAGAGTGCTGTTTAAAGGGGCCTCAGTTTAAGGCTTATATGTGCCCTTCATTGTCATATTCTAAGTGCTGTAAAATCTTGTAGTCTATCTCTGGCAAGGTGCTCTGTAGATGCACAACATTTGAAGAAAATGTCATGATTCCCTAGATACTCCTTAAATTTGTTAAAGGGCTTTCCCTTAAGAACACAACACTTTCTGAGAGGATGTGGTTTGTCATAGATGAGACAGCAACAGTTTGGGTATTTTTGCCTTTCTTTGCTGTTACAGCTGGTAGTTGTTGTGACACTCATCTTTTTAATTGAGATAGTGTTTCAAGAGCCTCTGTATGTATCTACATATAGGGAAGATGTTTTTATTTCTTGTAGTTAGAGGGCTAAGAATGATCAAGTTGATCATTGAGAACCATGGTCATTTTTATTTTTTCCTATACTCCTGATGAAATTATAGAAATAGAAGAATAGCATGAAGGAAACTTGATTCTCCCTCTTGCACCTTGAACCCATGGTTGACACCACTTCTACCCTATGCTGTATGGCTGCTTTTTAACAATTGGATTCAAAACACATGTTTGAACTACAGCTTGCTAAGGTAGGTCCTTACCTACCGGGCCTCAGTTATTTAAATACCACTTGTTTCTAAACATTAATAATTATCCCTGCCAGATATCTTAGTAAAGTCTTGCAACCTTTTGAAGATAGTGTTTTTATAGCTTATGGACTGCTTTAACTCTGATCTAGCCACACCCAAGCAGTGCGGTATCTGCAGCCAGGTTGCCAACATAAATAGTTCTTAGTCTCTTGAAATACAGCAATGACTGGGGGCCTAGCCACTTTATTAATATGTTTAATTTTTAACCTGGAGGGAACAGCTAGGTTTCTAATGTCAACCTTAAAAGTAAACTTGCACCCTGTGTAGTTTGCAGGCAGGTCATCAAACCCTGTGAGCCCAGTGCTCATGTGTACCATGTATCACAGTCTGGCACGTCAGAACAGGGTGGCCTAGCGAAGTATAGGATAGCAAAATAAATTTGTATCTAGAATGCAGACCTCTGGCAAAATCAATGAGCCAAATGACATTTCTGGGGAAGTTATGTACACCATCTTTGTACAGAACACCTCCAGGTTGAATTATTACATTGAATTTTACAGGAAATTACAGCACTGCAGATTGAAAAGGAAAGGTCGTTTTTCCATACAATATGGCTTGTATCACAGTTGTAAATGCTATATTATTTTAGTTTTATTTGCAATATATATTTTTTCTACAATAGTGGATTTACCCTTTAAACTCAGAATATAATTAAATAAATTGTCCATAACTTCACAATAAGATGGTATTAAACACAGATTTATAGTTCAGTTAACTTGAAGTGACAAAAGTAGCTCATAGGAAATTTACAACCTTGTAGATAAAGCTGGCATTGCTTATGTATTTTGCATCTATTCATATAATACACCTGATATATAGCAAAATAGCAAAATTTAAAACACAATAATTAAAATGCTTACAAAATAAAACAAAAATTATAAAAATTAATTATACAGCATAGCCTGGTGTCAGAATACCCTAAAACATAATATATGTAGTATAAACTGCATTTACAACAATGCAAATAATGTGATTATTTATGCTAGATGTTATGTCCCATATTGTATGTTACAGTAATAAAAAAGATCATGATCTCTGCTGAGGCCATTGAGCCATGGTAGATTAAACTGGCAAATCCATCTAACTACTGCTATGAGTAAGCAAAAGTGATTACATTTTTGGTATGTTCTTGGGAAGTAAACACTGACCAAAACAGTCAAGTGGGCATCTGTATGTTTTCATATTAAAACATATTTTGAAACCCCTCTCAATAAAGCCATTGACAGCCCTTTTCACCAGAAAGATCTTCAGTCTGCGTAAATACACAAACAAACAAACAATTTAGATCTGTGAAGAAATAAGAGTCAGTAACTGAAAAAAATCCTTAAATGTATGAAAATCCAATAATTACCCAAAACCTAAAACTAAAGATATGGGTCCCATGAGCAAATATTAACAACAAACACTGAAATCAGTGGGTTCTCCTTGATAGTTCCTCCAGGCTTACTACCCCCTAGATTGCAAGTATGCTGTAAAATCTGTCATTCTTCCCTGTACAATGTGTCATTCTCTTCTCAGTCAAGTAAATGGGATTACAATATGAGGACTTATCTCCTCACACATTACAATACTAGCGATATAGTGGTAGTAACACTAAGGGTCCAAAATAATGTGAGAAAATGCCCTAGAACAGTGCGTGGCTATCTTCTTGTAGGGATCTTCAGCATTCCAGAGATCTAGTCAGGAGGCCAGGGTGATCACTTTTCTTGGTTACCTCAGGGTAAAGTGTACATGTAAGGTAAGTACTCTTTTTTTACTTTTCAATTTTTTTTTGTAACTGTTATGTGGCTTTTACATTTTGTTTATTGGGGGGGGGGTTACAAATGCTTTAAGTCTTAAGCAAACTTTAAAACATTTTTTGTGCTATGACATTAACAGCAATTGATGGACATCCTTTTCTTGCATTTGATGAATGTGTCATTAGAGCTAGGGCATTTTTCAGATAATGCTAAACTATTAAAACCATTTCTGGACATCCAAAAATTTTAATAGTGTTTTAACCTAAAGATAAAAAGGACAAAAATAGAATAGTGTGTGTCACAGAAACAGATAGGTATACTTATGCAGAGATCTGGTACAAGTAGAATGTATAATATTTATTCAGATTATGAATTATTACTGACATATGACTCTGTCTAGTCTCCAAACTGTATGATTTTAATGACAATGATATTTTGATTCAAAGCATAGATTAAAATGAATGCAAGCCAGAATATTGTATCATTTTCTACATAAATCTGAGTGGGCTACAAAAAACAGGATGATGGTAATTTTGAATGTAAAATAAAATTACTAAACTTAATTTGGATTTTAAATTGCCTACAACTGAATAAAAACAAGTTGGATAAAATACATTAATTTGATGACACAAAGGCTTGTCTTGCCCTTAAAAGGATAGCATTGTGTATTTTCATTAGTCAAATATTTGAGTTATTGTTTCAGTTTGTAACATGGTGTACTTTTTAATCTGACTTTCACATATTTTTTTTTCTTAAATGTAGAGATTGGCTACTATAGTTTCTGTGTCAAACTGCTTAACACTTTTGAGATATTGGTCAACAAGGGAATGCAATGTTTTCAAAAAGTCAGCCAAACTATCATAGTTGATTTACTAAAGAAATTGAGACTTTGTGTCATGGTCAGGGGTCAGGCTTGGGGACCAGTAACAATAACAGTAGAATGGTAACGCACAAAACACAGCGCAAGGACCATGAGAGTATATCTGGTGTCCTAATAAACAATTCAGATGATGGTGCTGATGTCTCGTCCTATACCGAAGAATCATCCTTTTATGATGTGGCAAAAAGAGAGTACACTATAAAGGAATTCATCACATACTTAACAGAGTTTGTGATATGTCGTAAAGTATCCATGTAATCTTTTGTATGTAGGATACACAAAGCGTACGCTTTGAAAAAGTATAGGTGAGTATCGTAGGTTTATTAAGCACTTGGTGACCTTGCTATAGCCGAATGACGGCTACAGCGCGGCTTGATAACTCTGGGAGGGTGTACATTGATGTCCTCCCATAATCGCGCACCCAGGAATATCCTCATGGATCATGGTAAATGGCCGCTGATGGCAGCCGTTTAACATGTGATCACTCCATCAAATGATGGAGTGATCACTTGTAAACAAACCGGCGTCATACCTGGTTCATTTATAGCCTCTCTGTACCGATCGGTACCGTGTGAGCGGAGAGGAAAGAGATCAGATGCAGCAGTGCTGTGGGCTGGATGTGGAGTGCCATCCATCTATCCATGCTCAGCAATCCATCCTCATCAATACTCAGCCATCCATGCTCAGCATTCCATCCTCAGCAATACTCATCCATCCATCAATACTCATCTATTCATCCATACTCAGCAATACTCATCCATCCATCCATGCTCAGCCATCCTATCCATACCCAGCCGTACCCAGCCGTACCCAGCTGTACTTAGCCGTACCCAGCCGTACTCAGCCAAACCCAGCTGTACTCAGCTGTAGCCAGCCGTACCCAGCTGTTCTCAGCCATACCCATCCATACTCAGCCGTACCCAGCCATACCCAGCCATACCCAACCGTAACCAGTCGTACCCAGCCGTACCCGGCCGTACTCAGCCATACTCATTCATGCTCAGGCATCCCCATTCACAGCTCATCCATCCACATTCATGCTCATCCATGCCACATCAGTTCTCATCCCTGCCACTACAGTGCCTTACAAAAGTGTAATAAGTAGTCAAATTAGATTTGACATTTATGCCCCTAGAACACCTGATGGGGCTCCCTGCATGTTGGGCCTCTCTATGTGGCCAGGCTGTGTAAAAGTGTCCCACATGTAGTATCGCCATACTCAGGAGGAGTAGGAGAATCTATTTTGGGGTGTAATTTTTGGTATGTACATGCTATGTGTTAGAAATATTGTATAAATGGACAACTTTGTGTAAAAAAACAAATGTGTCTTCATTTTCTTTACACATTTTCAAAAAACTTGCAGAAAAAAATGACATGTTCAAAAGACTCATTATGCCTCATAGATTATACATTGGGTTGTTTTCTTTCCAAAATGGGGTCATTTTTGGGGCGTTTCCATTCCCCTGGTGCTCGAGGGCCTTCAAAAGTGTAAGAGGTAGTCAAGAAATTCTATGTGTAATTTATGCTCCAAGAACGCCTGATGGTTCTCCCTGCATGTTGCGCCTCTGTATGTGGCCATGCTGTGTAAAAGTCTCAGACATGTGGAATCGTCATACTCCGGAGGAGTAGTAGAATGTGTTTTAGTGTGTAATTTGTGCTATGCATATGCTGTGTGTGTGAGAAATAACCTGCTAAAATAACAATTTTGTGAAAAAAAAACTCGATTTTGCAAAGAATTATGGGGAAAAACTACAACTTCAAAAAGCTCACCATGCCTCTTACTAAATACCTTGGAATGTCTACTTTCCAAAAAGGGGTCATTTGGGGGGTATTTGTACTTTCCTGGCTTGTTAGGGTCTCAAGAAATGAAATAGGCCATCAGTACATCAGGTGTGGTCAATTTTCAGAGATTGGCACCATAGCTTGTGGACTCTATAACTTTCACAAAGACCAAATAATATACACCGATTTGGGTTATTTTTTACCAAAGATCTGTAGCAGTATAAATTTTGGTCAACATTTATGAAGAAAAATTACTAATTTGCAAAATTTTATAACAGAAACAAAGAAAAATGTATTTTCTTTTTCATACATCACAGGACACAGAGCTCTATCAATTACTTAGTGGTTAGATAGTCACCATCAGGTGATTGGACACTGGCAAACCCTAATTACAAGGCGAGTTCCTCCCCTATATAATCCCTCCCACATGGAGAGTACCTCTCTATGAGTTTTGTCGCCAGTGTCTAAGGTGGTTGGTCACGTTAAAGATGTGCTAAGAAGAGAGCTCTGTTTGATGGTCTCTGCAGAGGCCAAGGAGCTATACAACTGGATCCATGCCTCTGGCCAGGGAAAACGCCTAAGATGGATGGTACCCGGGCCCCGTGAAAGAAGAAACAAGGTTTTGCCTGTAATGTTTCTCTCTGAGGACTGAGCTCTGGGATCCAGCACTTTGTGGCACAAATTAAAAGTTGCTCGAAAAGTTTCTGGCAGAGACTTCTACAGATCCAGGGAAGAGGATCCTGTAAGTAGGAACCCAGAACTCTGAAGGTTGGTACAACGTTACCCACCGTGATGGGTGAAGGTTGGATCTGTCTGTTCTCAGAAGTCTTGCGGCAGGTTAAGGTAAGTGAAGACAATCCTAAGTATACACCTTATGGATTACTGTATCTTCTATGAGTAGTTTGCATGTCTTACCTGTTTTCCACCACTAGAGGGAGTAAGAGCCATACCTGGTGTATACTTACATGCCTTTCAGGATACACTCTCAGTGAAGCCGGTCTGTGAAGCTGCTCACCTCCTCCGCTGCAAGCTCTGCCACATGATCTGAAAGGGGGATCCCACAAAGTCTAAAGGGTCCCACGTAGTCCTCTGGTTGTCTCCTTTGTCCCCTCCTTGCACCGCCATGTTGGTCCACGCAGGGGGCGCGCTTTTACGGCGTATTTGGCGGGGTAGGGGGGTGTGGTTGCTAGTGCTGTGCACGGTGCATCAGTGCGCAGGCGCGACATGGCTGTTTTTAAAAGTCCAGAACACCAGAGCCCTGTATGCGGTGGGACACAGAGCTGTGGGCAGTAAACATCTCGGTGGGTTAAGATCCAGGCATATCTAAGACACTTACTCAGGTTGCATCAGGTTGTGCAGACTGAGCTAATAATAATATTGTAAAACTAGGCACAACAGTGATTGCATTTATACTAGTACCTCTGCTTTTGTCAGCTTAGGACTATGTCTCCCCATAAGAGGGCTTCAGGGGCAAGCAAAAGAGCCTAGATCTAAGGGTTCTATCCCTTGAAAGACTAGAGGCAGCCTCACAGGATGAGCCATTGCCCATGTCAGGCTTGCAGCCTCTCCCAACATTGCAACCCTACAAAAGTCTTTTAAAGATGGTTGTTTTCATATGCAGTGTGTGGTGTGCAGGAGAAGTTAGCTGCTTAATTGCAGCATCCTCACAAGAGGGCAAAAATTGGGATAGTTCCCCTTCCCCTGCCCTAAATCCTCAATCAAGAGGATCAACAATCTGATGATGAAAGATCACCATTAGGGGACAGGGAACAGGTGCAATCTGACGAGGCGGAGGTATCAGAGGCTTCACAAGCTCTGGAGTATTAGCTGCAATCTTTTACAGCAATTCATGCTGCGTATAACTTACCCGCAGCCTAGATGGCAGAAGCCTCTGTCTCCTACTTAGGTTTTTTCTTAAATTTCCATAGGCTTCTTGTACCTTTCCAAGTCCGTCCATTACTACAAAGAGGTGCAAAACCTCCACAAGGTCCTCATGCAGGTGCTTGCTTACAAACTAGCCAAACGCACAACTTCTGAGATGCCTACAACCACATCATGCTGAAAGCGCCGATCCCATCTGATCTCACAGCCTAAGCAGGGTTGGACCTGGCTAGTACCTGGATGGGAGACCGTCTGGGAATACCAGGTGCTGTACACGGTTCTGTGCACATTGTTGCTAACACAAACAGTTAAACGCATGAGTGCGGGAACGCACGTCAGCGGAGGATAACGTCCTTTTTATCAGTCCACATATTTGCATAAATTACCTGAGTGTTGGAATGTACAAGATGCATTTGGCAGAACATGTAATACACATAGAGATACATTTTTTTTCTGTTTGTGGTGGATTTACATAGTCGCATGAGAATGCTTGGTCGTTAAGTGCTTATTTGTGCAGAAATGCCTAAAAATCGCATGAATGCCTGAAATTGCATAATTGCCTAAAAACGCATAAATGCCTGTTTGCATAAAGATGTGGCGTCGCACAAGAGTGCTTGACCCCACAAGAGTCCTTGTTTGCCCAGGGATACTTGCTCACGCAGAAAGGCTTGTTTTCACAGAGATGCCTAAATTGCATAAGAATGCTTGGGTGCATAAAGTTGCAGGTTCACACCAGGGTGTTTGACCTCACAAGAGCCCTTGATTACCCAAGGATACTTGGTCACGCGGAGAGGCTTGTTTTACTTAAAACGCATAAAGATGCTTGAATGCATAAAGATGCTGGATCACACAGGGGTGCTTGATCTCACAAGAGTCCTTGATTACTCAAGGATACTTGGTCATGCGGAGAAGCTAATTTTTTTCAGAATTGCTTAAAATCACATAAAGATGCTTCATTTCATAAAGATGCTGGATCGCACAGGGGTGCTTGATCACACAAGAGTCCTTGGTCTCACAAGGGTACTTGTCCACACAGTAGTGCTTATAATGCATAGAATGTTTGGTTGCATAAAAGATGCTGAATTGCATAAGAATGCGTGATCGCCTAAGGTTGCAAGATCACCTAGATTTGCATGGTTGCATAACGAGGCATGTTCATTTAGCCTCCTTAATTATACGGGATTCCTTATGTTCACATAGGAATATGTGTCTGCTTGAATACAGGATGTGTAATATTGCATTACATGTTCAGAGACGTATGCTTGCTTGCAAGGTGCCCGTTCCATAGCACATGTGCTATAGGTATGCGTGTGTACAGCGCAAACTTTTATGTTTTAAACATATTGTAGAAAATTCATTCTTCCATGAATGCATGCTTCTTTTAAGGCATATGGCGTTAACTCTTGCCACTTACACATATGGAGAATCGTTTGCATATTTTCAGAACTTGTCTGCATTTCACAGGTAAATAGCACCTCTTCTGGTTGGTAGGCTTGCCCTTGTGGTTTGCCACCATGCTCAAGTCATTTATAAACTGCTAGGGCCCACCTCTAGCGGGTCTAAAGGGCTCAGGGTATAGCTGTAATGGCATACCAAGGCAGTCTTCTGCCAACAGATCAGTCGGTAGCATGGCTGGACCTAAGTGTGTCCAGCATGGTCTTTCTAGCCCCTATGGAGGCTAGAATATTTGAGGACATAGCCCAAAGCAGGGTATCTTTTACCCGAGTCAAAGGCCAAGACCATAACGATTTGGCCCAAGTGTGGAAAGCAAGGGATAGACCTCCATTTGCCTTTGTATGAGGTTGTTCGTGAAGATGGTAGCCTCATTTAAGGCTGTTCCTTTCGCCCAGTTTTCACTCAACGCCATTACTGAACAGCATACAGTCTGCTTGGAGCAAGAGGATCCAAGCCTTAGTTTTTCCCAGGCGCCTGACGTTAGAAGTATGTAGGAGCCTCAGTTGGTGGTTGCTAGCCAAAAGTCTACAGGAAAATCCTTTATTCCAGTCACCAGGAAAGTGGATGGATACCAGCCTTATAGGCTGGGGTGCAGTCCTAGAAGAGCTTTTGTTCCAAGCAAAGTGGTCCAAACCAAAAGGTTCCTACCTGTCAATATTCTGGAGATTCAGTACGTTTGGCCCCCAGGGCCTGGACTTACAGGTCACAAGGCTGTCCTGTCCGGAAACAATCTGACAATGCTACAGAAGTGACCTATATCAATCAAGCAGGCACCAGGAGTCCGAATGCCCAGAGGGAGGTGAACCATTTTTTGTTTGGACAGAGTGGCATGTTCCTTGTCTGCAGCCTTCATTCCAAGGATGGAAATTTGGCAGGCAGATTATCTAAGCCGCCAGCAGCTGTGTCCAGGAGAATGGTCTCTACACCCCTCCATATTTCAGGCTATATGCCAGAAATGGGGTACCCCAGATGTAGATCGTCTAGCCTCCAGGTTCAACATGAAGCCAGACAATTTTTTTGTCAAGAACAAAGGGTCCACTAGAATGCGGAACAGACGCATTGATAATTCCTTGGGATTAGTTCTCTCTGACCTAGGTGTTTTCTCCGGTTCCGCTCTTTCTTTCTTCACAGGATTAGGGCGGGGAAGTAACCAGTTATTCTGGTGGCTCCAGCCTGGCTCAGGAGGCCTTGGTATACAGGAATCATAAAGATGGCAGTAGGAAGACTGTGGATTCTTCCACTGTGCTTAGACCTGCTCTCGCAGGGACTAGTATTCCATCCTTCCTTACGGAATCTAAATTGGATGGTTTGACTGTTGATACCTATCCTGAAAAGTCTTGGGCTTTCGGGTCCAGTTCTCTCTACTCTGGTTAATGCTAGGGGGCCGGGTTCCAGGTTCATCTATCACAGAGCCTGGAAGGCGTATGTTTCCTGGCGTGAATCCAGGGGTTGGCATCCTAAAAGGTATGCCAGTGGCAGAAGTTTACAGTTAGGGGTAGAATTGAAACTGGCCTTGAGCACATCAAGGGTCAGTTCTCGGCCTTATCAATTTTTTTTTTTTCCAGAGGCCACTCGGCTCTCATTCCTTAGTCCGGGCTTTTTATCCAAGGGGTGTCTTGTTTAATTCCGCCAGTTGAGTCTCCCTTGTGCCTGTGGCATTTGAATGGTCTGTTTTTACAAAAACAGCCTTCTGAACCAATCTGCCATATTCCTTTCCTTCTTTTAACCAGAAGATCGAGTTTCTGGTTGTCATATCCTCTGCTAGAGGGGTATCAGAATTAACAGCTTTTTGCTATCTAAGGTGATATCAGGATTTCATCTATACCAAGATGTTGTCCTACCGTCCTTGTACAGGTCCGCATTCTGTGAAAGAAAGGTTGTTACACTCTCTTGATGTAGTAAGAGCAGTTAAGGTCTATCTGAAAGCGATTGCTCTGATATGAAAAGCTGATGCTTTGTTTGTACTGCTGGAAGGTCCTATAAAAGGCCAGGCAGCCTCAAAATCCACTATCTCTAAGTAGATTTGGCAGGTTATTGTTCAGGCTTATGGTTTCATTTGAGAGCACACTCAATTAGAGCAATAAGTTCTTCATGGGCAGTGCTTCACCAGGCCTCCTTGGCTCAGATCTGCAAGGCGGCAACTTGCTCTTCCATCCATACATTCACCGAATTCTTTCGGGTGGATGTGAAAGTGCATGAGGATACCGCCTTCGGCAGCAGGCAGCAGTATAGGTCCTCACGTCCAATTGCGGCCTGCTTTTTGATCTGTGTCTCCCTCCCCTCAATTGGGGCATTGCTCTGGGACATCCCACTAAATAATTGATAGAGCTCTGTGCCCCATGATGTATGAACAAGAAAATAGGATTTTTTAATACAGCTTACCTGTAAAATCCTTTTCTTGGGAGTACATCATGGAACACAGAGCTCCCGCCCCTCTTCGGGATTTATGTTGGGATACTTATTGCTTTGCTACAAAACTGAGGTACTCTCCATATGGGAGGGGTTATATAGGGGAGGAACTTGCCTTGTAATTAGGGTTTGCCAGTGTCCAATCACCTAATGGTGACTATCTAACTAATCACTAAGTAATTGATAGAGCTCTGTGTGTCGTAATGTACTCCCAGGAAAAGGATTTTACAGTAAGCTGTATTAAAAATTCCTATTTTTGTACAGAATTTTAGGTCTTTTTTCTTTTATGCGCAAAAAAAAAAAAAACGGCAGTGATTAAATACCACCAAAAGAAAGCTCTATTTGTATGAAAAAAAGGAAAAAAATTTCATATGGGTACAGTGTTGCATGACTAAGTAATTGTCATTCAAAATATGAGAGCAACGAAAACTGAAAATTGGTCTGGTTAGGAAGGGGGTTTAAGTGCCCAGTGGATAAGTAGTTAAAGAGGGTTGCGACAAATACAGCGTGCCACGACATTTTCTTACACATCATAATAAGGATATATCTGGACTGGTAGTTTTAGGGATTAAACGTATATTGAAATGTGATCTCATGGACAGAAGATTCCTGAATTAATGTTGGCGTGGGGCTTTTTGGATCTATAGATTAAATGGGCTTAACCAGGAGGTGGAGATATATACTTTTGTTTAGGATTGGTATCCCCTTCCCGGCCTCACAATAAAAATGATTACTGTTATGAAAACTATCATTACATTTTTCATTTATTTATTTATTTTTGATGTTATGTTCCTAGGGCATTCTGTTTGGGACAAAAAATGTGTCAGATTAATTTTAATTGTATGTTGTTAGCTTTGTATTTGCTATCATGAGAGCACACAGTCAGAATTTAGTTTATTGATCTTTATTATCACTATCTCTGCAGAACATAGGGCTTGTCACATTGTTACTATAATGCTGTATGGTATATGATTCGGACTTCAGTAACATGGTGGGCATAGTGTGCAGTGAGATAATTATGCTGCTCATGCTCCCTCGTGCAATCTATATTATTTATTGAAAGCTCTGGTCTCCCTCTCCAAATAGCAAGAAAAGCTACTGCCGGACACAGCAGTGGCTGTGGTTTAGATCCCAGTCCTGAAAGTACTCCCCTCTTTCCAAGACGTCCCCTGGATGTCTTAGGGGAGACCTCTAGTGGAATTATTTTACTCTAGGGGCACGAACAATCAGGTTCTCCTCAGGTTCTCAAAAACTTTCTTCCGGCCCATATCTTTCCCATTGAACCAGATATTGTTATTTGTTCCTAAAAGATGCTGAAATCAAGAATTGTCTCAACCATAAATTCTTCTTCACCTTGCACCTCAACAGGTGGAGAGGTTGGGAGAATTCTCCCAAAGAAGGGGTTTTCATGAAATGGTTTGAGCAAAAATACATGAAATGCACGGTTAATCTTCATACTGTCAGGAAGTTTTAAGTAAAAAATGACTGGGTTAATTTGACCTAAAATCTGGAAAGGTCCCACACATTTTTGATCCAGCTTTGCAGATGGAATGTGTACCTTCACGTTTTTGGTTGATAATCAAACTTTGTCACCCACATGAAAGGTGGGAAGTGATCTGCAATGTCTGTCAGCAGCCTTTTTGTAACATTCCTGAACCTTCTTTAAAGTCTCAGTCAAATTATCCTGAAACTCCTACAATGTATTTAATCTGTTGGTAACAGCAGGAATTGGAGTTGAGATAGGGATATCAGGAATAAAACCTGGGTGTTTAAGAAAAAAGGACTTTGAACAGGAGAGCTATGTTTATAATTGTTATAACCAAATGCTGCTGTAGAAATATAGTCCACCCTGTCATTCTGAAGACAACTGACAAAACATTAAAGATACTCCTCCAGAGTTTGATTGGTCCTCTCGGTCTGACTATTAGACTGTGGATGAAATGCAGAGGACAGATTAATTGTAACGCTAAGCAAAAACTTTTCCAGAATTTTTCAGTAAACTGCAATCCTCTGTCTGACACTACATTATCAAGGATTCCATGCAGTTTAAAGACTTCCTGAACCATATGTTCTGCAGTTTGTTCAGCAGTGGGTACCCCCTCAGCTGATATAAAATGATCCATCTTAATGAGACAGTCGACAACTACCGTGGTAATTTCTTTCAAGGGAGGTAAATCAACCACAAAGTCTATAGAAATTTACCTCCATGGTCTTGATGGGACAGGGAGTGGTTAGAGTAACTACAAAAGAAAAGATTGGGGTGTTTTACTACATGCACATTTCAAAAATGAGGTCACATAGTTCTTAACATCTTTCCTGAACCAGGCCATCAAAAGGAACGTAATAAAAATTCTTCCATCCTAGAAAACTCAAAATGCCCAGCAAGTTTAGAATCATGCATCAACCTGAGGGCGTCTACCTGAACCAATTCAGGTATATAGAAAAGATACATAGAAAAGATGTGCTTGACTCCAAAAGCCATTGTTGTACTCAAGGTTAATGACCTTAGGAGAATGATTAAGAAGGGGGTCATTCTGATACTCCTCTTTGACAAGACTCAAGAATGTCTTGGTATTTGTAACCCCTAGGAAGTTCTATTCCGCCAGGATTGTACATTCAGAGTTGCCTTCTTGCAGAGACTCCGACAACATCCCCGATAAGGCACCGGCCTTACCATTTCCTCACTCAGGTCAATATGAGCTAATAAAATGTAACCTGGAATAAAGACCAACAAGCTTATCTAGAAGACAATCTGTTGGCAGAATGAATTAATTCCAAATGTTTATGATCAGTGAGAACAGTTACAGGATGATTAACCCATTTCAGCAGATGCCTCCATTCGGAAAAGACTTCCTTAATTGCCTGAAATTCTTTATTCCCAATGTCATAATTCATTTTGGCTGAAGACATTACCAAGAGAAAAAAACACAAGGATGAAGCTTTATCTTTTTTCCTCTTTGGTGGGAAACTTCCACACTAAAATGTAGTTCAGGGTCGGGATGTACCAATATTGGTGCAGAAATGAAAACATTTTTTAGCTTACTAAAGGCAGTCTGTGCTTCAGGTGGCCACACAAAGGGCATCCCTTTCTTTGTCAGCTATGTAATCGGTGTTATCACCTTAGTGATGTTTCTTATGAATTTTCTGTAGAAGTTGGCAAATCCAACAAATTATTGTATTTCCTCAATGTTTCTAGGGACAGGCAAATTTACCACTACTTTTACCTTCTCAGGATCCATGTTCACTCCTTTGGGAGAAATAATATATTTGGGTTTCACATTTCTCCTGTTTGATATAAAGTGAGTTCTTCCTTCAAAGAAAGTGCAAGCATGCTTGCAATGCTACTCCAGGTTATCAGAAAAAATACCATCTAGATATGCAATTACAAACTAGTTCAACAGATCTCAAAAAACATCATTGATGAAGTACTGAAAAGTTACAGGAGCTATGCAAAAAAAGTTATAACTAAGGCTCAAAATGCCCATACCTGGTTCTAAAGGCGGGTTTCCATTTGTCTCTTTGACTAATATAGTCTAGTTTTGTAAAGACTTTGTCAGAATGAAGTCTTTCCTACATTTCAGTGATTAAGGGAAGGGGCTATTATTTGTAATAGCGTAAGAGGTTCCTGGGAGGAGCAAAGAGTTTAAGGTTTCTCAAGAAACAAGAGACAAGGCAAGATTGTTCTAGGGGATCAGATAGGGAGTGATACAGTATCCTCAGGTTGCTCAGCAAGAAAAGCTTTGAACACAGCATAGGTGGTGGGTTCAAATCCCAGTCCTAACACTTTTCTAAGTGGATGGCCTTAACTTCTTTAGCAAATAAATGCCACAAAACCACGTTCATTTTTTAAAGACTCATACACGCTGATAAGATTATTAGTATCAATCCAAACTCTCTTTTACATCTATTTTTAAAACATAATTAGAAACAATATATATTCCCTTAAAAAGACAAATCATGGGTGAAACAGAAATAAACATGGACATTTTTACTAATGGCTTTTGAGACTCACCCGAATAGTAACATGCTACAAAAGTATCTTAATGCACTTATAGCACTTATATAAAATTGAATACAGCTGGGCAAAACAGAGCTCATGAGGGACTTAGAAATACAGTAACCCAAATAGCTTTGGAAACCACACATAAATCATCTTATTATTTTTTAAATCTTTTTTCTATGCACAGTATAAGTACAGTTCCTAAACACTGTCTCAGTTGCCAGACAGTTCAGACTTGCACATGGCTATGAACCATTTCACTCCACCTAACAGGCTGCTGTTTTTTCTGGTTCTTTTTGTGGACTCTCCTGCAAATGGCTTAACCCCTATAGGACCAAAGTCCTTGTAATTGGGGTTTGGAGGTTTTTTTCCAAACAAAGTCTCTCTGAACCTCCGAATCCTTGCCCCAAATGAGGACTTTCCAATCCAGAGAGTAGTGTAAATCAGTCCTCTCCTCTCTGACTAGACTACCACGGAATCCCTCACCTTGCACTGGTGAAAATCTCTGAGTATTAAAAATGTCTGTTATGATTCTCCCTAAAGGGACCCCAACCAAAATAATAGGGAAACATATCGGCCATCCATAACACACCCCCAATGTCCTGTACATTTGTACATATCCCCCCTCTGCATCAATGGGGAGGTATCATAGGCACCGTTGGCCGCCCTACAGTATACCATAGAGAGGGCATCTGCATTTTGGTGTTGATTTCCCAGTCTGTGTTCTTCCATGAACTTTAACACTTGTAATACCAGGAACCATCTGGTTACCTTGGCATTGGTGTGTTTGTTCTGTCCCATCTGGGTCAGTGGGGCATGGTCCAACACAAGACAAAACTTCCTCCCAAAGAGAAAACAGCATAGGGAGTCCAGAGCCCACTGGATGGCCAGTGTGACAGAACCATCCACCACCCAGCTTGAGTGCTTCTGTCAGTATACCGCTTCATCCAGTCTGGACATAGGGAACCAGATATTATAGCTGACCATACAAGACTAGCTGACAATAGCTTGTATGAGAACTGGACTTCTTTATTGAAAACTCACATAGAATTGATATACTACACAATCAGATGAGCGGTTGAGTATATTACCCTAACAATACAAACTGTAAACAGGGATATAATTAACATAGCTAAACAACAACCAACATAAACAATGCTAATCTACTTTTAGCAACTAATCAGTGACATTGATATAATTAACATGAGCTAATTAACTAGTCACCTAAACCAGCCTAGGTGACCGAACAATTCGGCAACAAAGTTCAGCAACCTAAATACAATGTACAATACACCATATTATAATCATACACATCCCCCAATGGTTTGATCACAAGGTACAAATGTCACCATATCATTCACCTTTGCAAGAGATTATCTGACAGAAAGAAACAATAGGTGACTCAATTAGCACAATTAACAATGGGTGAAAGACACTTAGGAGGCACACTATGGGAGAGACCTACTTACAATTAACACATTATAGCAGGAGACCCCAGAGAGGTGGCCTGAGCTGATGATATTAACATCTGCTATGAGTCTCGCAGTGTGAAGCAGTCATTGTTGGTAATGGGGCATCTAGGCCCCAAACATGGATTCCGGCCCTAGATTCCCAGAGTCTGTGTGTTTTGGGGAGATGTGAACTTGAATCAGAAACAAGACCACTCCAAGGGTCCCCCTAGGCATACACCTCCCAAAGAGTAGTGTTCCCTTAAAAGCCAGGGCCCATAGTCAGTGGGTAAGAGGCCGCCCTCAGTCCCCTCTAAAAGCCCCTGTCCTGGCTGGGTCTGTCACAGTTCTTCCTCATCCATAGTCAACTAACAAGATCCCTGACCTCCACTTGGTCTGGACATGCATTAGTCAGGCAGAGTGAATTCACATAGTTGGTCCATATGATCTCCATTCTGGGCCACAGGGAATAGTTGTCGTCAGTAGGTGTGGGACAGAGGTCATGGAATATCTGTCCTGCTGCCATCACTTCAGCTTGGTGGTCTTTACCATTCCGGGCTCCTGTTCTGCCCTGATGCCAGCTGTTCTGCAGGAAAGTAAACTGAAAATGTGGTGGCCTTGCAAAAATCTTCCATCTTCCATCTTCTTTCTTATGTTGGAGATTCACTGGGTGGTTCCTCCTCAGAAGAAAAGTCTATCAAATTACCAGTCTCTGGAATTGCTGAAAATACAGGGCACGTGCTGGCAGAACTTGAGCCCAGTGCCAGCGCTTCAGTGGTTGACTCATAATCCATAAAATCCATTGGTGCTGAGGCATACTGTTGAGCTTTGTTGAACAGTCTTTTATATGCTTGTTCCAGCTCCCATTTTTATGTAACTATAAAGTCCAAATAAAAAAAAAGTTCAGTGCGCTACCCAAATTGGAACAAAATTAGTATTGTGAATATAAGTGAATAGGAATATATAGTTCATATGGGAATCAATGGTATTATAAACCGGAGGTGTAATTCCTCATTATGTCTTCAATGGATCTTCTGTGAATCTTCTAAAAAATAGGAAAAAGGGGGCTGCTTACCAGAATTGATGGATCCCCACTACAGAGATCATGCGAGTTGAACAGATTCCCCTCGGCGTCAGGAACAGCTGGTCTTTGAGTAGAGACGGACTTCCCTCCACGTCAGGTAGTTCAAATTTCAGAGGCGGCAATCAGGAACAATCTCCTTTGTTAACTGCTCCAGCAAGACCACTCGTAGCAGCAGATGATGTGTTTTAAAAGAAAAAAGAGGCGCTTCATTGTGCAGTAGTTTAAAATGCTTTAATCATGAATGGACAACGGACATCAAAGCATTGGCAGAGCAAAACAACGTTGCAATTAAAAAACACAGCCAAAGCCGAAGCCGATCAGCTGAGAGTGTGGTGACGTCAGGTCCGCTGGCTCCGCCCAATGCTGCGTTTCTCCTAAACAGGCGTCGACTGGGAGAGGAGGCCAGAGGACCTGACGTCACCACACTCTCAGCTGATCGGCTTCGGCTTCGGCTGTGTTTTTTAATTGCAACGCTGTTTTGCTCTGCCAATGCTTTGATGTCAGTTGTCCATTCATGGATGAAAGCATTTTATACTACTGCACAATGAAGCACCTCTTTTTTCTTTTAAAACACACCATCTCCTGCTACGAGTGGTCTTGCTGGAGCAGTTAACAGAGGAGATTGTTCCTGATTGCCGCCTCGGAAATTTGAACTACCTGGAGGGAAGCCCGTCTCTATTCAAAGACCAGCTGTTCCTGACGCCAAGGGGAATCTGTTCAGGCTTGCATGATCTCTGTGGTGGGGATTCATCAATTCTGGTAAGCAGCCCCCCTTTTCCTATTTTTTAGAAGATTCAGAGAAGATCCATTGAAGACATAATGAGGAATTACACCTCCGGTTTATAATACCATTAATTCCCATATGAACTATATATTCCTATTCACTTATATTCACAATACTAATTTTGTTCCAATTTGGGTAGTGCACTGAACTTTTCTTTTATATTGTACAAAACCTCATGTTCAAGGTTTTTTTTTAGTTGCTTCACCCAGGACTATTAACGTTTTATATATTTGCATGTTTTGTGTTTTCATGTATTTTTAAATAGAGTTTCATCAATTTAATTTTCACATTGATTTATCACCATTGGGGGTAGCGCGGAACGTTTACCATATATTATAAAGTCCAAATCCCTTCTCAATCTGAGCTCACTGGGAAGTTCCAACTCCCTAAAATCTTGGATATCTTCCCATCTTCACTCCGCTGCACTACCAAAATGTGGATCCTCCTGAAACGTCTATGGGCCACTATAGTCATAGCCTTCTATGGGATCACTGTTCTTCATCAATGGACACACTTGGGTAGCATACCATTGTAGCACCCGGTAACCATTGTTCAGCACCATTTCTGTCTGGACCAGCCTTTCCAACTTCACCAGCTATTCCTCAGGGATGCTGAAGCTTTAACCCTTCTGTAACTCTTTCCTCTCATTCTGCATGATGAAGTGACATTTGCCCTTCAGTCTCCCAACTCAATCTGGGGAATCTCTTTCATTACCTGCCAGGAGTTAAGTCCCTTCAGACTCCTGTAAACTGGCAGAATCTGGGGGCAGAAAGACACATCAAGCATTCTTGGTGTGAGCACCAATTCATGGTTATTTTACATCTCAACCTGTTCTGCCAACACACACAATCCCCAAAACTCTTCTATCACAGACTCCCAGTGCTTAGGTTCTTTGTTGATAGTGCAGTTGGAATATTTGACCATATTCACTTGTCTGAATACAATAAACCTTTTTTTTCTGGAACTCTAGTAATGTATAAACATAACAGAAATTATGATTAGCAGATCCTGTTTTCAAGTCTGGAAAAAAGAGGTGCTCTGTACTGCATCTTAGATGTGCAACAATAACTTGGAAGCTCTCACATTGTCAGGCTCCAACGGCAATGTGATCGAATCATAGAACTTTCTGCAGCCAGATGCACTCTCACTGTTCAATGGGTCTTTGTCTCATTTGGGAGATCAATGGCGCCTCTCTTCCTCTCCGTCTTTATTTGCAAATGTATTTTTATTGAGTTTTACAATATTACAAATGCAAAGTCATAAGAATGTTCAAATAAGATAGTACAAGCATTGTTATATGAACATTAAACGTGTGGTAGGATATCAAACACGAAACAGTAGCTTATAGGCAAAATTGATACTGTAATATATAGATGAATATAGTGAAAGTAGGAGGGAAAGTGGAGAAGGGGTGAAGTAAAAGGAGGGATAGGAGAGCAGAGGGTTGACAATATTTTGTTAATCTGGATTAGACCAGGGTTAGTTATAGATATTCAGGTTGTACGTTTTGAGTACCAAGATTTCCAAGAAAGCCACAAGTTAGAAAGTTTAAGGTGTAAGGGTTTCTCATATGTCATTAGGGATTCATATGTGTGATGAGTTTGTACTAAAGCAATTACATCAGTGACTGTAGGGATAGAGTTTGTCTTCCAGTGTCTGGTGATAAGTAATCTGGTTGCTAAGAGAATGTGTGTCATCACTAGTCTAAAAGCTGGTGGAGTAAGTTCAATATTTATGTTTAGAATAGCTAGTTGAGGAGTTGGTGATATGCATGACTATGAGAGGGCATTTAGCATGTTCTCTACATCTACCCATAGTTTGTTCAGACAGGGACAAAGATGTGGAATAAAGTGCCTGCTTGTCCACAATTTCTCCAGCAGGTGGGTGGAGTATGTGGATGAAATTTGGTTACTCTGTGTGGTGTCAGGTACCATCTCATTGATATTTTTTGTGTTAATTCCCATAATGAAGTGCAACTGCTGGACTTGTAGATTGCGCTCAAGGCTGTCTGCCATTGTTGTTCAGTGAGTTGTATTTGTAGATCTACCTCCCAATCCCTAAAGGGTTTGGATTTATTTAACACTCTCTTTTCTTGTAGGGTAGAGTAGATTAACAAAGTTCCTTTGGATGTGGTACTGTTTGTGAAAAAGCACTTCCACATACCAGTAGATATAGCACACTGCCAAATGAGGGTAGGAGGAGATACAGTGTTGAATTCTTTAATAGCTGGGGAAGTCTTTCTTCAAAACATTGTACAGTTCTTGAATTTGAGTAAAGCTTTTATGGTGCACTACAATAAGCCGATCAGAGGTATGTGATACCTGTTCTAGTAACCATTTAGGTAGAGGTAAGTCAGGCGTAATAATTGGAGAGTGTTGAGAGGGATATGAAGGGCTTTAGTGAGGAGATGGGACCATCTAGTGAAATGTAGCGATTTCCATGCTTTAACTGAGGCTGGAATGGTTGGTGAGTAAAGTTTAAGGTATGGAGAGTTGGCGGTCTTGTTAAACAGCCAGCTTTGGAAATTGTCTCCCGGTGTCATGACATTTTCAATATCACCTCACAAGGTGGAGGGGGTTGGACTCATCCAATCTTTCAATTGTGACAGTATGGTGGGTTAAGTAGTAGTCCTTTATGTCAGTGTATCCCATGCCGTCAGTTAATCTGTGTTTAATGATCCTGACATGGCTACATCTGTTTTTTTTCCCTTGCCAAACATATTGGTATAAAATAGATTGGAGGGATTGGAGATATGTGTTTGGCAGCAGTGGAGGTAATGTGCAGAATAAATATAGAAGTTTGGGTAAAACTAACATTTTAAAAGCGGCCAACCAGTCTTCTATATATTTGTTATTGAATAAACCTTTGGTGGATTTGGTATGTGTAAATCCTAAGTAGTTGATTCCTGTGTGTGCCCATGGGTAAGTATAGAGGTTTCAAAGTAGGTTGCTAGTTGTGGCATCCAACCCCAGGTCTAAGATATATGATTTATTTTAATTGACTTTATAGTAAGAAATTGAGCTAAATCTCTGAAGGACATGTTGTATCGAAGCCAGGAAAGAGAGGGGGTTAGTGACCATCATTATCACATCATCTGCAAACAGACTGCTTTTGTGCTCTTTGGATCCAATTCAGAAGCCAAATAGACTTGCTTTGGATCTGATGTGTTCTGCTAAAGGTTCCATCAAGAGGTTAAAAATGAGTGGCGATAGGGGACATCCCTGTCTAGTTCCATTTGATATTTGGAATGGTTTAGAGAGCATCTCTGATGTATAGCCTTGGCCGGATGGTGTTGAGTAAAGAGCCATAATGGCTGAGAGGATGTGCCCTTGGAACCAGAACCTGCAAATTGTTGCTTGTAAGTCTGTCCAGTGTACTCTATCGAACGCCTTCTCTGCATCCAAAGAAAGCAGCAGAGAAGGCGTTTGTGTGCTTTCAGCATTGTGAATGATGTTAATAAGTCTACATGAGGCATCAAATGTTTTTCTTCCTTTTGTAAATCCAGATTGGTCCTGGTTTATTAGTGATGACATGATATCTACTAGTTTGGCGGCCAGGAGTTTGGAATAAATTTTTGTATCGCTATTGAGTAGTGAAATGCGTCTAAAATTCTTTGGGGAAGTAAGTTCCTTCCCTGGCTTCGGTATCATTATACTCAAAGCTTTTAACATTTCTGGTGGGAGAGAGGAGGAAGAGGCAGCGTCATTGTATGTTTGAGTTAAAATGGGTGCTAAGGTTGTTTTAAACTGTTTGTAGTATTCTCCGGTGAGTCCATCAGGCTCTAGGGATCTATTGGGCAGTAAGGTTGAGATAACTTCCAGTATTTCTAGGTTTGTAAATGGGGCATTCAGCAGGGAGAGTTGTTCTTGAGGAATTTTGGGGAGATTAATTTCCTGAAGGAAAGCATCAATCTCGGTTGAAGATGGTTGCAAAATTGTAGAGTCATCTTTTAAGTTATAGAGTGTGTTATAATAATGACTGAATGGATCAGTTATGGCTTGTGGATCAATGAATTTAGTTTTAGAGGTAGGGTGATAGAGATGTGATATTTTAGATTTGTTATGATATCCCTGGATTCTAAAGGGCATGGCTTTCCCTGCCTTATTTCCTGTGGTGTAATGTTTAGCCTTGATTTTTTTGGGGCTTTCGTCAGATGAGTCTAAAAGGGGTGCTCTCAGATCTTGTCTGAGGAGTAGTAATTTTTCTTTCAGGAAGGAGTTAGGGTTGGTTTGGTTTTGATTTTCTATGTGTTTAATAGAGGATGTGATGGTTTCTAGGTGCTGTGATCTCTTCCTCTTCTCTCTGGCACTTAACTGAATGATTCCTGTGATGAACGCTTTGTGGGCGTTCCAAAGAGTATAATTGTTGGAGGTAGTTCCCTTGTTTAGCTCAAATAATTCTTCTAGGCTTTCACATAGATAAGTGGGGTAGGTGGGCGAGTTCAGGATCGATGTGTTAGCTCTTCAAATCCTTGTAGTTAGGACAGATGGTAGAGTGTCAATGGTAATAGTAACAGGTGCAGTAACAGATGCATGGTCAGACCATGTAATTGTAGATATAGATGAATTTGTGATATTGGGTAGGAGCCCTTTGTCTACTAAGAAATAGTCAATCTAAGTATATGAGTTTGTTAGGGCTGGCTCAGCCCTTCCTTCTCTGAGCTGGCCGCTCAGCTGTCAGCTAATTGCCAGCTCTCATCTCTCTCCACAGTTACCCAGCTGTTCCTGATCCTGCTCGTCTGACCTGCCTACTTAAAGCTGTCCAGCTCACTTCATCTCTGCCTTTGCCTTGGTCACATCACAAGAAACCATCTCCTGCATTACTGTTTAAAGACTGGCTTTGCTGACATCCCTTCTGGCTCCTTATCCTGCTTGCTGTTCCCCTACTTGGATCCCTAACTTCTGGCCTGGCTGATTACCCGATCTGGTTACTGAACTCTGGCTTGGCTGACTACCCGATCCGGTTACTGGACTCTGGCTATGCTTTGACTACGCTTACTCTATTTACCTTGACCATGAATTCAGAATATACAGTCAATCTACTTGTTGGTAATATTTTTTCCAGATTGGATGAGCAAGATCACCGCATGGATCAGTTTGCCATGGCGTTACAAATGCTCATGAGTCACGCGGCTCACCTGGAATCCCCCACTGTGGCTGCTCCGGTACACCCTGAGTCGCAGGCCGTCCCTGCTGCTGCTCCAGTCTCTGTGCAGGCACCCACCTCGAGTATTACCTCTATAAAAGGTATGCCTGGTTCTGCTCTGCTTCCCTAGCGATTTGGGGGCTATCCAGTTCAATGCAGAGGGTTTCTTAATCAGATTGAGATATACTTCGAGATGCTCCTCCAGGCATTTCCCATGGACAGAAGCAAAGTATTTTTGGTGATATCTTTGCTTTCTGAGAGAGCTTTGGCCTGGGCTAACCCTCTGTGGGAGACACAAAAACCTGTTGTCTTGAGTGACCCGGACTTTGTGTCCTCCTTTAAAAGGGTATTTGACGTTCCCGCACACTCCGCTTCTGCTGCCAAGTGCCTCATGTCCATCAAACAGAGTATAAGAACTGTTGCCGACTACGCCATTGAATTCTGTACTCTGGCAGCAGAGGTTGCTTGGAACAATGAGGCCCTCGTGGCTGCTTTTTCTCATGGTCTCTTGGATTCCATCAAGGATGAGATAGCAGCATGAGATGTACCCACTGAGCTGGAGAGCTTGACCTCGTTTGCCATCCTCATTGACTCCAGACTCAGAGAAAGACTTTCTTTTAAGGAGCGCTTGCGGAAGCCTCCTGTATGTTTGCCTCCGAGCTTTGCAGTCCCACCCATGCCTCCCTCACCTCCCATGCCTCCTGGTACCAAGTCGGTCAGTGAAGATGAACCCATGCACTTGGGATTCATGTGTCTCTCTGTGGATGAGAGAGCTTTTAGGAGGAGGGAGAGATTATGCCTTTATTGTGGCCAGGCAGGTCACTTTTTTAAGTCTTGTCCTACCCGTCCTGGGAACACCCGAACCTTGAGGTCCTGTCATGGACAGACCTTAGGTGGCGTTGTGTCATCCCCAGTTATTCAGAAGGATAAGCCCCTGGTTTCGGTCACCCTTTCTTGGGCTAAGTCGTCTATCGTGATATAGGCTCTAATCAACTCTGGGGCTGCAGGCCTGTTCATTGATGCTGCCTTTGTATCAAAGCACTCGATTCCACTGCAGCTGAGTGACTCTCCACTTGCCATTGAGGCTCTTGATGGGATACCTCTACAGCCTGCCCATGTGACTCGTGATACGGTTCCGTTGTCCATGGCCATAGGGGCGCTTCACCATGAGATAATCCAACTCCAAGTTATTTCCTCACCTAAGTTTCCACTGGTTATTAGTTATCCTTGGTTACAGAGGCACAACCCCTCTTTTGATTGGCTCCGTGCTGAGGTTCTGTCCTGGTCACCACAATGCAGTGAGACATGCTTCCCGGAAGGTAGCCAGGGTTCTGTGCACCTCTTCACTCTCCTCCCTGCCAGAGGAGTACCGTGATTTTAGCAATGTCTTTGACAAAGGTCAAGACTGTAGTTTGCCTCCACACCAGCCGTATAATTGCGCAATTGATCTTCAACCTGGTGCCATAGCCCCTCGTGGCCGGGTTTACCCTTTGTCGGTCTTGGAGGATAAAGCCATGGAGGAGTATGTTGCAGACGCACTTTCTCGAGGTTTTATCTGCTAATCCTCGTCTCCTGCTGGTGCCAGTTTCTTCTTTGTAAAGAAGAAGAGTGGTGAAGTGGGACCTTGTATTGAGTTATTTGACTGCCTCAACGGAGCATTGGTTTTTATGAAGCTTGATGTGAGAGGGGCTTACAATCTCGTGAGGATTAAGGAGGGCGACGAGTGGAAAACTACGTTTAATACCAGAACAGACCATTATGAGTACCTCGTAATGCCTTTTGGCCTTTGTAATGCCCCGGCAGTTTTTCCAAGAATTTATTAACAATGTCCTCCGAGATTTGCTGCAGTTATGTGTGGTGGTTTATCTCGATGATATCCTCATATTTTCCAAGTCCCTGAAGAGTCACCAAAAAGATGTATGTCGTGTGCTTCAGAAACTAAGAGAGAACAATCTCTATTGTAAACTGGAAAAGTGTGAGTTCCATCGTGAACAGGTTAAATTCTTGGGCTATGTCATTTCCACTGCTGATTTTTAGAATGACCCAGAGAAACTTTCGGCAGTCCTACAGTGGCCTCGACCCATGGGTTTACGTCCTCTGCAGCTTTTCTTGGGTTTTGCCATCTATTATTGGAAGTTTATTCGTAACTTCTCATCTCTGGTCAAGCCCCTGACTGATATGACCAGAAAGGATGGTAACCCACAGAGTTGGCCTCCGGAGTCCATTAAGGTCTTTGAGAGTCTCAAGGCTGCCTTTGTTTCTGCTCCTGTGTTGGATCCTGATCCTACGTTACCTTTTATCCTTGAGGTTGATGCTTCTGAGACTGGTGTTGGCGCCCTTCTGTCTCAACGTTCCACCTCTGAGAATGCTATGCATCTTTGTGGCTACTTTTCCATGAAATTGTCACCTGCGGAGTGCAGTTACGAGATTGGTGACAGAGAGCTGTTGGCAATCATTTTAGCCCTGAAAGAATGGAGACATCTACTCGAAGGTACCACTGTGTCGGTTCTCATTCTTACTGACCATAAGAATCTCACATGCTTGTCTGAGGCTAAAAGCCTCTCTCCCAGAAGGGTGTGATGGGCTCTTTTCTTGCCAAATTTCAATTACAGTGCCTTGCAAAAGTATTCACCCCCTTGGCATTTTTCATGTTTTGTTGCCTCACAACCTGGAATTAACATGGATTGTTTGCATCATTTAATTTACAGAACATGCCCACAACTTTGAAAATTTTTTTTTTATTAACAACAAATAGGACAAAATAACAGAAAAAGTCAATGTGCATAACTATTCACCCCCCTAAAGTCAATACTTTGTAGAGCCACCTTTTGCGGCCATCACAGCTCCAAGTCGCTTTGGATAAGTCTCTATGAGCTTGCCACATCTTACCACTGGGATTTTTGCCCATTGCTCCTTGCAAAACTGCTCCAGCTCCTTCAAGTTGCATGGTTTGCACCATCCATCTTTCCCTCAACTCTGACCAGTTTCCCAGTCTCAACTGCTGAAAAACATCCCCACAGCATGATGCTTCCACCACTATGTTTCACTGTGGGGTGATGTTCTTTGGGTGATGTGATGTGTTGGGTTTGCGACAGACATAGCGTTTTCTTTGATGGACAAAAATTTCAATTTTAGACTCATCAGACCAGAGCACCTTTCTCCATACATTTTGGGAGTCTCCCACATGCCTTTTCGCAAACTCAAAACGTGCCATTTTGTTTTTTGCTGAAAGTAATGGCTTTCTCCTGGCCATTGTGCCATAAAGCTCAACTCTATGGAGCGTACGGCTTATTGTCGTCCTATGTACAGATACTCCAGTCTCTGCTGTGGAACTCTGCCACTCTTCCAGGGTTACCTTAGGTCTCTGTGCTGCCTCTCTGTTTAATACCCTCTTTGCCCGGTCCGTGAGTTTTGGTGTGCAGCCGTCTCTTGGCAGGTTTGCTGTTGTGCCATGTTCTTTCCATTTGGTTATGATAGATTTGATGGTGCTCCCAGGGATCATCAAAGATTTGGATATTTTTTTTAACCTAACCCTGACTTGTACTTCTCAACAACATTGTCCCTTACTTGTTTGGAGAGTTCCTTGGTCCTCATGGCAGTGTTTAGTTAGTGGTGCCTCTTGCTTAGGTGTTGCAGCCTCTGGGGCCTTTCAAAAAGGTGTGTATATGTAATGACAGATCATGTGACACTTAGATTGCACACAGGTGGACATAATTTCACTAATTATGTGACTTCTGAAGGTAATTGGTTGTACCAGAGCTTTTTATGGGCTTCATAACAAAGGGGGTGAATACATACTCACATGCTAATTATCAGTTTTTTATTTGTGAAAAATAGTTTTATGTATATATTTTTCTAATTTTACTTCACCAACTTAGATTATTGTGTTCTGATCCATCACATATAATTTGGTTTAAGGAAACATTGAACTAAAGGCTGTAATGAAACAAAATAGGTAAAAAGCCAAGGGGGGTGAATACTTTTGCAAGGCACTGTACATTGTCTCATTCTTACTTGGTACTAAGAATTAGGGATGAGCCGAACACCCCCCGGTTCGGTTCGCACCAGAACCTGCGAACGGACCGAAAATTTGCACGAACGCTAGAACGTTGAAGTCTATGGGACTCGAACATTTGAAATCAAAAGGGCTAATTTTAAAGGCTAATTTGCATGGTATTGTCCTAAAAAGGGTTTGGGGACCCGGGTCCTGCCCCAGGGGACGTGTATCAATGCAAAAAAAAGTTTTAAAAACTGACGTTTTTTCGGAAGCAGTGATTTTAATGATGCTTAAAGTGAAGAAAAAAAGTGAAATATTCCTTTAAATATTGCACCTGGGGGGTGTCTATAGTATACCTGTAAAGTGGCGCATGTTTCCCGTGCTTAGAACAGTCCCTGCACAAAATGACGTTTTTAAAGTAATAAAAGTCATTTAAAACTGCTTACGGCTTTAATGTAATGTCCGGTCCCGGTAATATGGATTAAAATCAGTGAGACAAAGGGGATGGGTACTCCCCCCCATGCCATTATCAGGCCCTTTGGGTCTTGTATGGATATTAAGGGGAACCCGCACCCAAATTAAAAAAAGGAAAGGCCCTCTGAACAGCAGTATACAGGCGGTGCAAACAAGACAGGGACTGTAGGTTTGTTGTTAAGTAGAATCTGTTTGTAATTTTTAACTGGTACATTTTTAAAGTGTAGCTCCAGCCAAAAAATCTATTTTTAAGCTTTTTGGAAAACATAGGGAAGTGTTATCACCCCTGTGACATTTGTTTTGCTGTCTGTGCACCTCTCCAGAAGATTTTACCTCACTTTCTGTCCCAATGACAAATGTTTTTTGACAATTTGGGGGTTTTAGTGAAACAAGGCTTGGTGATAAAGCATCAGTGGAAAGGAGACATATTAACTCTTACAGGAGAGAATTTCCCTTCCTAGGGGTAGATTTAATCTCACTTCCTGTTGTCTCCTTCCGTTTTCAAGTAGGAGTCCTTTGTAAGTTAGATGTTTGAAAGTAGGGCCTGCCCTATATACTCTGCAGAAATTGCCTTAGGTGTTGGTGGTGCCACAACACTATAAGCTCTCACAGTTACTTTTGGTGGGCGCAGGAACGGGCTCTGCTGTGAAATATTAGATCAAGAATTGTAATTACATGCCCCTGTTGAACAGGGTCAGAAAAATTGGGCCTTTGGTGGTGGTGGTGCTGGTGCCAAACCATTGTAAGCCCTCACAGTTACTCTTGGTGGGCGCAGAAACTGGCCCTGCTGTGAAATATTAGATCAAGAATTGTAATTACATGTCCCTGTTGAACAGGGGTAGAAAAATTGGGCCTTAGGCACTGGTGCCACAACACTGCAACCCCTCACAGATACTCTAGTTGGAGCACAGGAACAAGCCCTGCTGCAAATATTGCATCAAAAATTGTAATTACGTGCCCCTGTTAAACAGGGGCTGAAAAATTGGGCCTTAGGAACTGGTGTTGGTGCCACAACACTGCAACCCCTCACAGATACTCTAGTTGGAGCACAGGAACAAGCCCTGCTGCAAAGTATTGCATCAAGAATTGTAATTAAATGCCCCTGTTAAACAGGGGCTGAAAAATTGAGCCTCACTCACTGGTGCTGGTGCCACAACACTGCAACCCCTCACAAATACTCTAGTTGAGTGCGGCAATGAACCCTCCTTGCAAAATATTGCATCAAAAATTGTAATTACACGCCCCTGTTAAACAGGGGCTGAAAAATTGGGCCTTAGCCACTGGTGGCGGTGCCCAGAACCAAAAATATTCTTACAAGCTATCAGCATGATCATTGATGAGGAAGAGGATAGTCACTCAGCTTAACAGGATAGTCACTCAGCATCAGTCAGCAGTCTTGAAGGGATCTGATATTTAAAAAAAAAATATTTGGTTACATTAGCATCAGGTGCTTGGTAGCTGGTGGTGATCCAAGACTGATTCATATTTATGAAGGTCAGTCGATCTACTGAGTCAGTGGACAGGCGCACTGTGATTGGTTACAAAACCTCCAGCAGCACTGAATGCGCATTCCAAAAGAACGCTGGATGCAGGACAGGCCAGTAGCCCAATTGCATACTGTGCAAGCTCTGGCCAGTGATCCATCCTCAAGACCCAGTAACCGAGAGGATTTTCAGTGGGAAAGGTGTCCAAGTCAGATCTTGCCCCTAGGTATTCCTGCACCATGTAAAACAGACACTGGCAATGGTTGCTGGAACTGATCATACCTTGGGGCTGCGGACTAAAAAATTGTCTGAATGCATTGGTCAGACGGCCACCTTCTCCACCGCTCCTTCTTTGACTGACCGAAGCCTCAGCAACACGTTGTCCAGGAACAGAAGTTTGTAACCTTCCAGTCTCTGGGAATGTGTTGCACAGACCTTTCTGCAAGGCCTCCCGAAGATGTTTCATCCTCTGCTCCCTCTTCGACAGCAAGATAAGGTCCACAACCTTACCCTTGTAACGTGGATCAAGGAGGGTTGCCAGCCAGTATTGATCCCTCTTCTTGATACAACGAATACAAGGATCCTTCCGCAGGCTTTGCAGGAACAGGGAGGCCATGCAGCGTAGGTTTGCTGAGGTATTTCGGTCCAGAGTGCTCTGGGTCACTAAGGACGACATGATCCGCAGCCACCTCCTCCCAGCCATGTACAAGTCCATGGGTTTCTTGGGACTGTAAATGATCCCTTAAAGACTGCTGCTGATGCTGAGTGCCAGGCTCCACCTCCATGCTGACACAATCCTCCTCCTGTGTGTCCTCGTCCTCTTCCTGCGTGATCGGTGGGCATGCAGGAACACTGTCTGGATAAAGGGGGCCTTGAGAGCTAAGGAAGTCCTCCTCTTCCTGCCTCTGTTCTGCCTCAAGTGCCCTGTCCATTATTCCACGCAGCGTGTGCTCCAACAGGTGGACAAGGGGGACAGTGTCACTGATGCATGCATTGTCACTGCTCACCATCCTCGTGGCCTCCTCAAATGGTGACAGGACAGTGCATGCATCCCTGATCATGGCCCACTGGTGTGGGGAAAAAAAACAAGCTCCCCTGACCCTGTCCTGGTGCCATAGTCGCACAGGTACTCATTGATGGCCCTCTGCTGCATGTGCAACCGCTGCAGCATGGTCAACATTGAGGTAGGCAGTTCTTGGGCAGGTTAAATTCCTTTTGAAGGTCAGCCAGCTGAGCACTGGCATTATATGACCTGCGGAAATGCACACAGACTTTCCTGGCCTGCCTCAGGACATCCTGTAAGCCCGGGTACCTGCCCAAGAACACCAAGTTAAGGACGTGAGTCAAACGGGGCACATGGGTCAGTTGTCCCTGTCGGAGGGCGGAGAGGAGGTTGGTGCCATTGTCGCAAACCACCATACCTGCCTTAAGCTGGCATGGCGCCAACCACCTCTGAACCTGCCCCTGCAGAGCTGACAGAATCTTTGCCCCAGTGTGGCTCCTGTCCCCCAAGCACACCAGCTCAAGCACCGCATGGCATTTTTTGGCCTGCGTGCTTGCGTAGCCCCTTGAATGCCTACAGAGCACTGCTGGTTCCGAAGTCAAATCAGCACAGGAAGAGTCCATGGAGGAAGAAGAAGAGGAGGGGGTGGAGGAGAGAGGTGTGGCAGAATCACCACTACTAGTATTTTGGAGGCGTGGTGGCAGAACAACCTCCAACACTACTGCACCCTGTCCTGCATCCTTCCCAGCTGCCAGAAGAGTCACCCAGTGCGTGGTGAAAGCTGGACCATGAGTCAGTGGTAATATGCACCTTACCACTGACCGTCCTGTCCAGCGAGGCCAAGACTTTGCCTTTCACATGCCGGCAGAGAGCCAGAATCACCTTCTGTGAGAAAAAGTGGCATTTGGGAACCTGCCACTGAGGAACCGCACATTCCACAAACTCACGGAAGGGGTCAGAGTCTACCAACTGAAAAGGCAGCAGTTGAAGTGCTAGCAACTTAGCCAAGCTAGCATTCAACCACTGAGCATGTGGATGGCTGGGAGTGAACTTCTTTAGGCGGTGCAGCAGCTGGAGCAGGGAAATTTGCCTGGTACAATCTGACGTCGGTGTACCAATAGCAATAAAACAAAAAAGTGTAGCGCTATGAACCCCAAAACAAATTAAAAATAAATCAAAACAATAAATTATGTATGTGTGAACAGTATGTGAAAACAATATCACCACCTTAAGATGTATCTGTAGGATACAAAGATAGAAAGTATAACCAATATAATCTAATATATAATATTGTGCTATGAATCAGAACAACATTAAATATGTATATGTGAACAGTATGTGAAAATATGTCACCACCTTACGATGTGTTTAAACGTTATCACGCTATGTGAGTTTTTTCACTTCTCGCATGGCATATGAACACTTGTATGGCTTTCACTGGAATGTTTATGGATTTTACGGAAGTCGTATTGCCATTTTCCCTTCTGCTACATATTGAGGACATCTGAAGAGACGTATTATCTATACCGGTTGGTCACTAAGCCTTTCTGACTTGTATGAACGTATGTCTTTTCAAGTCATTAAGTTCCGGTAAGCCTCTTGATGCCTCCGGTGATGGCCCCTGCACCACTTTTAGATCTTTTGTCCACACATGGTTTCTCTACAGTTCACTCACCTGCCAGATCCAATTGATCCTCTCTACTGTAAAATTTGGGGAGCTATTGATCTACCATTTTCAGTGTTGAACCTCCATAGACCCCTGGTGGTGGTTTTTCCTTCACCTTTTTCTACAATCAACATTGTGGACTTTTTGCATTTTAGAACATCTTTATCTATGAACTTTTTATGGTGTTAGATCTATTGGACCTTTTATGGTCTTCTAATTTTACGTTATTAATATTCATATTAATAATTAATATTTTTCACTAGTTTTTGGCATATTTCATATTGTTTTGAATTATAGCACATTATTATATTTTTATGTTTTATTTTGTATCCTATGGATACATCGTAAGGTGGTGACATATTTTCACATACTGTTCACATATACATATTTAATGTTGTTCTGATTCATAGCACAATATTATATATTAGATTATATTGGTTATACTTTCTATCTTTGTATCCTACAGATACATCTTAAGGTGGTGATATTGTTTTCACATACTGTTCACACATACATAATTTATTGTTTCAATTTATTTTTAATTTGTTTTGGGGTTCATAGCGCTACACTTTTTTGTTTTATTGTCTTTTACCTTGAGTCTATAGGTGTGTTGGCTGCTATTCTTCCCATTTTTTAGCGTAGCGATGTATCTAACCTTCCTTTTTTACCAATAGTAGATTGCCCCTGTGACAGACCTAGCCGGGAGAGAGACTTTTGGAGGGGACTAAATGCTAGCCTCTTGCCGATCGATCGTGGGCCCTGGCATTTGGGGAAATGGTGCTCTTTGTGAGCTGTATGCCTGGGGACCCTTGAGGTGGTACTACTGTGGATTCGGGTCCTGGTCCCCCAGGACACACAGACTCTGGGGACCCTGGATTTGCCATATTAGAAATAGTGGCTGATTAATAATGCTGGGACAGATACTGTTAGGAGATGCTGATGTAAATTCCAGCCACATGTCTGTCTGATGCCTGCTAGAATGTGTATTGTAAATAAGTCTCTAGTAGGGGATCTAAGAGTCATTAGATCCCCATTGTTGTTTGTGTTAATTAACTCTGCCATTGTGATAATGTTGATTGGGCTTTCTGAGCTACAAGATGGCCAGTCTGGCCTAAAGGTCATGTCTGAGTCATCTAGGCTGTCTAAAGGGATTAGTTAATTAGCTCATGTTAATTAGGTTAATTAGGTTACAGCTCTATTGTTAGAGTAATATGAGCAGGAGGTCTGCACCTCCTTTTTTATTGTATAAAAGAGACTGTATTCCTGTCAATAAAGAGAGATTCCTGTTTGAACTTACATACAGCCTGCTTGGTGTTTGTTCTGAGCTATCACAACTGGGTTAGAACGGCACATAGCTGTAGTTCTAATCCCGGAGCATTTGATGATCGAACAATCAGATGTTGCGATCTGCAATCTGATGCTGTAGCTGCAGAGGAGTGTCGGGAGAGTGGAACTGAGCGAGCAAGGGGCTCGTTACAGCTCCCAAGTACTTAGCTGTGACACACCTATTTCTACACCTTCATTCCTCTCAGTGCAGGTCTCAGGGAGGACTGAAGGTATAGTGGGGTTGGAGATCCCAGCTGATGAGGAGCAAGGAGAGGTCCTCTTTGTTATTTGGTGTGGGTCTTTTAGGTACGCTTGCCAACGAACTGCACGGCAGGTCAACATATGTCTGGTCAAGCATGTGGTGCCCAAGTGGGAGATGTTTTGGCCAAGCGAGATGCGCTTGAGACATATGTTGCAAATAGCAGCGGTGGGATCTGATGCACTCGTCTCAAAAAAGGCCCACACCAAAGAACTTTTGGAATAATGCACAGAGACAGCAGTGACCTGCACATGCGGAGCTCTGCGGTGTGATGCAGTCGGTGTACTGCCCTTAAGCTAGCCCCTGGAGGGCATATTGCCTTGTTGGTGATGTGCTTCCTCCTCCTCCTCTCTCCTATCAGGCACCCACGTTGAGTCAGTGACCTCATCATCCCCTCCCTCTTCATCACTGGAGCAAAGCTGGAAGTATGCTGCAGCTAAGGGAACATGACTGCCAGATTGCTGTCCTTCTTGGGCACCCCCTCTCTCTGGGCTCACGCTACTGCCTTCCTCTAGCTGGGTACCATCATTGGAGCCTTCAAAACGCTGGGAATCCTCCTGGAGCATGTACCCAACACTGTAGTCAAACAGTTCAGGGGATTCCTGAAAAGGACATGGTGGGGCTAGGGAAGGAGTGACTGATGCCACTGAGCCGAGGGAAGAGGACGCGTTGGCAGCTGCTTTGCCAGACAAAGTACCCTGAGCCCTAAGTGAGAGAGGATGAGGAGGATGAGGACGACTTGGTCATCCACTCTACCAAGTCTTCCGCATGTTGCAGCTCAACATGGCCAGCTGCCGAAAAAAAGGACAAGTGTGTCCCACGGCCACATGCTGATGAGGATGCACCATCTCTATGACCATCACTAGTGCCTCTAGACACAGAGCCTGCTTGCTCTCTTTTATTGGCTTGTGACTGTCTGCCTCTCCTTGTTGTCCTTCCAGATATACTAATGGCCTGCAGTGAGATGTAGCTGCACAAAGATGGGATGTATATATATACTGATACTGCAGCTAGCAGAATCAACTGCCTGCCTGTAGTATTATTAGTATGAGAACACCAGCAATTTTCTTCAGGTAGCTTTAGGTGCACACTGTGCAGAGGACACAGTACACTAACTGTAAATACTGTAGCTGCCTGCCTGTGGTATTAATAGGATCAGAAGAACACCACCAATTTTATTCAGATAGTTTTAGGTGCAAACTGTGCAGAGGACACAGAAAACTAACTGTAAATACTGTAGCTGCCTGCCTGTGGTATTAATAGGAGCCGAACAACAGCAATTTTCTTAAGGTAGCTTTAGGTGCACACTGTGCAGAGGACGCAGTACACTAACTGTAAATACTGTAGCTGCCTGCCTGTGGTATTAATAGGATCAGAAGAACACCACCAATTTTATTCAGGTAGCTTTAGGTGCACACTGTGCAGAGGACACAGTACACTAACTGTAAATACTGTAGCTGCCTGCCTGTGGTAATAATATAGGATCAGAAGAACACCACCAATTTTCTTCAGGTAGCTTTAGGTGCACACTGTGCAGAGGACACAGTACACTAACTGCAAATACTGTAGCTGTCTGCCTGTGGTATTATTAGGAGCAAAACAACAGCAATTGTCTCCAGGTAGCTTTAGGTGCACACTGTGCAGAGGACGCTCTACACTAACTGTAAATGCTGTAGCTGCCTGCCTGTAGTATTAATAGGATCAGAAGAACCCCACTAATTTTCTTCAAGTAGCTTTAGGTGCACACTGTGCAGAGGACGCAGTACACTAACTGTAAATACTGTAGCTGCCTGCCTGTGGTATTAATAGGATCAGAAGAACACCACCAATTTTATTCAGGTAGCTTTAGGTGCACACTATGCAGAGGACACAGTACACTAACTGTAAATACTGTAGCTGCCTGCCTGTGGTAATAATATAAGATCAGAAGAACACCACCAATTTTTTTCAGGTAGCTTTAGGTGCACACTGTGCAGAGGACACAGTACACTAACTGCAAATACTGTAGCTGTCTGCCTGTGGTATTATTAGGAGCAAAACAACAGCAATTGTCTCCAGGTAGCTTTAGGTGCACACAGTGCAGAGGACGTACTACACTAACTGTAAATGCTGTAGCTGCCTGCCTGTAGTATTAATAGGATCAGAAGAACCCCACTAATTTTCTTCAAGTAGCTTTAGGTGCACACTGTGCAGAGGACGCAGTACACTAACTGTAAATACTGTAGCTGCCTGCCTGTGGTATTAATAGGATCAGAAGAACACCACCAATTTTATTCAGGTAGCTTTAGGTGCACACTGTGCAGAGGACACAGTACACTAACTGTAAATACTGTAGCTGCCTGCCTGTGGTGATAATATAGGATCAGAAGAACACCACCAATTTTCTTCAGGTAGCTTTAGGTGCACACTGTGCAGAGGACACAGTACACTAACTGCAAATACTGTAGCTGCCTGCCTGTGGTATTAGTATAGGATCAGAAGAACACCACCAATTTCATTCAGGTAGCTTTAGGCAGAGGACACAATACACTAACTGTAAATACTGTAGCTGCCTGCCTGTGGTATTAATATAGGATCAGAAGAACACCACCAATTTCATTCAGGTAGCTTTAGGTGCACATTGTGCAGAGGATGCAGTACACTAACTGTAAATACTGTAGCTGCCTGCCTGTGGTATTAATATAGGAATAGAAGAACACCACCAATTTTCTTCAGGTAGCTTTAGGTGCACACTGTGCAGAGGACACAGTACACTAACTGTAAATTCTGTAGCTGTTTGCCTGTGTTATTAATAGGAGCAAAACAACAGCAATTATCTCCAGGTAGCTTTAGGTGCACACTGTGCAGAGGATGCACTACACTAACTGTAAATGCTGTAGCTGCCTGCCTGTGGTATTATTAGGATCAGAAGAACCCCACTAATTTTATTCAGGTAGCTTTAGGTGCACACTGTGCAGAGGGCACAGTACACTAACAGTAAATACTGTAGCTGCCTGCCTGTGGTATTAATAGGAGCAGAACAACAGCAATTGTCTCCAGGTAGCTTTAGGTGCACACTGTGCAGAGGACGCACTACACTAACTGTAAAAACTGTAGCTGTCTGCCTGTGGTATTAATAGGATCAGAAGAACACCACTCATTTTCTTCAGGTAGCTTTAGGTGCACACTGTGCAGAGGACACAGTACACTAACTGTAAATACTGTAGCTGCCTGTCTGTGTTATTAATAGGAGCAAAACAACAGCAATTGTCTCAAGGTAGCTTTAGGTGCACACTGTGCAGAGGACGCACTACACTAACTGTAAATGCTGAAGCTGCCTTCCTGTGGTATTAATAGGATCAGAAGAATCACACTAATTTTCTTCAGGTAGCTTTAGGTGCACACTGTGCAGAGGACACAGTACACTAACTGTAAGTACTGTAGCTGCCTGCCTGTGGTATTAATAGGAGCAGAACAACAGCAATTGTCTCCAGGTAGCTTTAGGTGAACACTGCAGAGGACGCACTACACTAACTGTAAAAACTGTAGCTGCCTGCCTGTGGTATTAATAGGATCAGAAGAACACCACTAATTTTCTTCAGGTAGCTTTAGGTGCACACTGTGCAGAGGACACAGTGCACTAACTGTAAATACTGTAGCTGTCTGCCTGTGGTATTAATAGGAGTAAAACAACAGCAATTGTCTCCAGGTAGCTTTAGGTGCACACTGTGCAGAGGACGCACTACACTAACTGTAAATGCTGTAGCTGCCTGCCTGTGGTATTAATAGGATCAGAAGAACCCCACTCATTTTCTTCAGGTAGCTTTAGGTGCACACTGTGCAGAGGGCACAGTACACTAACTGTACATACTGTAGCTGCCTGCCTGTGGTATTAATAGGAGCAGAAGAGCAGCAATTGTCTCCAGGTAGCTTTAGGTGCACACTGTGCAGAGGACGCACAACACTAACTGTAAAAACTGTAGCTGCCTGCCTGTGGTATTAATAGGATCAGAAGAACACCACTAATTTTCTTCAGGTAGCTTTAGGTGCACACTGTACAGAGGACACAGTGTACTAACTGTAAACACTGTAGCTGCCTGCCTGTGGTATTAATAGGAGCAGAACAGCAGCAATTGTCTCCAGGTAGCTTTAGGTGCACACTGTGCAGAGGACGCACTACACTAACTGTAAAAACTGTAGCCTGCCTGTGGTATTAATAGGATCAGAAGAACACCACTCATTTTCTTCAGGTAGCTTTAGGTGCACACTGTGCAGAGGACACAGTTCACTAACTGTAAATACTGTAACTGCCTGCCTGTGGTATTAATAGGAGCAGAACAACAGCAATTGTCTCCCAGGTAGCTTTAGGTGCACACTGTGCAGAGGACGCACTACACTAACTGTAAATGCTGTAGCTGCCTGCCTGTGGTATTAATAGGATCAGAAGAACCCCACTCATTTTCTTCAGGTAGCTTTAGGTGCACACTGTGCAGAGGACACAGTGCATTAACTGTGAAAACTGTAGCTGCCTGCCTGTGGTATTAATAGGATCAGAAGAACACCACTAATTTTCTTCAGGTAGCTTTAGGTGCACACTGTGCAGAGGACACAGTGCACTAACTGTAAATACTGTAGCTGTCTGCCTGTGGTATTAATAGGAGCAAAACAACAGCAATTGTCTCCAGGTAGCTTTAGGTGCACACTGCGCAGAGGACACACTACACTATCTGTAAATGCTGCAGCTGCCTGCCTGTGGTATTAATAGGATCAAAAAAACCCACTAATTTTCTTCAGGTAGCTTTAGGTGCACACTGTGCAGAAAACACAGTGCACTAACTGTAAATACTGTAGCTGCCTGCCTGTGGTATTAATAGGAGCAGAACAACAGCAATTGTCTCCATGTAGCTTTAGGTGCACACTGTGCAGAGGATGCACTACACTAACTGTAAATGCTGTAGCTGCCTGCCTGTGGTATTAATAGGATCAGAAGAACCCCACTCATTTTCTTCAGGTAGCTTTAGGTGCACACTGTGCAGAGGGCACAGTACACTAACTGTACATACTGTAGCTGCCTGCCTGTGGTATTAATAGGAGCAGAGGAGCAGCAATTGTCTCCAGGTAGCTTTAGGTGCACACTGTGCAGAGGACGCACGACACTAACTGTAAAAACTGTAGCTGCCTGCCTGTGTTATTAATAGAATCAGAAGAACACCACTAATTTTCTTCAGGTAGCTTTAGGTGCACACTGTACAGAGGACACAGTGTACTAACTGTAAATACTGTAGCTGCCTGCCTGTGGTATTAATAGGAGCAGAACAGCAGCAATTGTCTCCAGGTAGCTTTAGGTGCACACTGTGCAGAGGACGCACTACACTAACTGTAAAAACTGTAGCCTGCCTGCCTGTGGTATTAATAGGATCAGAAGAACACCACTCATTTTCTTCAGGTAGCTTTAGGTGCACACTGTGCAGAGGACACAGTTCACTAACTGTAAATACTGTAGCTGCCTGCCTGTGGTATTAATAGGAGCAGAACAACAGCAATTGTCTCCCAGATAGCTTTAGGTGCACACTGTGCAGAGGACGCACTACACTAACTGTAAATGCTGTAGCTTCCTGCCTGTGGTATTAATAGGATCAGAAGAACCCCACTCATTTTCTTCAGGTAGCTTTAGGTGCACACTGTGCAGAGGACACAGTGCATTAACTGTGAAAACTGTAGCTGCCTGCCTGTGGCATTAATAGGATCAGAAGAACACCACTCATTTTCTTCAGGTAGCTTTAGGTGCACACTGTGCAGAGGACACAGTGCACTAACTGTAAATACTGTAGCTGTCTGCCTGTGGTATTAATAGGAGCAAAACAACAGCAATTGTCTCCAGGTAGCTTTAGGTGCACACTGTGCAGAGGACACATTACACTAACTGTAAATGCTGCAGCTGCCTGCCTGTGGTATTAATAGGATCAGAAAAAACCCACTATTTTTCTTCAGGTAGCTTTAGGTGCACACTGTGCAGAAAACACAGTGCACTAACTGTAAATACTGTAGCTGCCTGCCTGTGGTATTAATAGGAGCAGAACAACAGCAATTGTCTCCATGTAGCTTTAGGTGCACACTGTGCAGAGGATGCACTACACTAACTGTAAATGCTGTAGCTGCCTGCCTGTGGTATTAATAGGATCAGAAGAACACCACTAATTTTCTTCAGGTAGCTTTAGGTGCACACTGTGCAGAGGATGCACTACACTAACTGTAAATACTGTAGTTGCCTGCCTGTGGTACTAATAGGATCAAAAGAACACCACTCATTTTCTTCAGGTAGCTTTAGGTGTACATTGTGCAGAGGATGCACTACACTAACTTGTAAATCCTGCAGCTGCCTGCGGTACTGTACTAATAGGATCAGAAGAACACCACTAATTTTTTTCAGGTAGCTTTAGGTGCACACTGTGCAGGGGACGCACTACACTAACTTGTAAATACTGCAGCTGCCTGCGGTACTGTACTAATAGGATCAGAAGAACACTGCTAATTTTATTTAGGTAGCTTTAGGTGCACACTGTGCAGAGGATGCACTAAACTAACTCGTAAATACTGCAGCTGCCTGCGGTACTGTATTAATAGGATCAGAAGAACACCACTCATTTTCTACAGGTAGCTTTAGGTGCACACTGTGCAGAGGACGCACTACACTAACTTGTAAATACTGCAGCTGCCTGTGGTACTGTACTAATAGGATCAGAAGAACACCACTAATTTTCTTCAGGTAGCTTTAGGTGCACATTATGTAGCTGCCTGCCTGTGGTATTAATAGGAGCAGAACAACAGCAATTGTCTCCATGTAGCTTTAGGTGCACACTGTGCAGAGGATGCACTACACTAACTGTAAATGCTGTAGCTGCCTGCCTGTGGTATTAATAGGATCAGAAGAACACCACTAATTTTCTTCAGGTAGCTTTAGGTGCACACTGTGCAGAGGATGCACTACACTAACTGTAAATACTGTAGTTGCCTGCCTGTGGTACTAATAGGATCAAAAGAACACCACTCATTTTCTTCAGGTAACTTGTAAATACTGCAGCTGCCTGTGGTACTGTACTAATAGGATCAGAAGAACACCACTAATTTTCTTCAGGTAGCTTTAGGTGCACACCATGCAGAGGACGCACTACACTAACTTGTAAATACTACAGCTGCCTGTGGTACTGTACTAATAGGATCAGAAGAACACCACTAATTTTCTTCAGGTAGCTTTAGGTGCACACTGTGCAGAGGACGCTCTACACTAACTTGTAAATACTGAGTAGAGGAGAGAGTTATCACCGCTCCATGAGCCTTTAACAGACAAAAGGTGGTTTCCAACCTTCCATGTTGCCTGACTCGTTTGTTCCGCAGAGTATTCCTGAGTTAGAGGAGCATTTCCGTGGTCTTCGCTCCACTTGGGCACGAGTCCAGGAGGCTTTGCCTCATGCTAGTGATAGGTACAGACTCCATGCTGACCACAGACGCCTGCCTGCGCTTTCCTACTAGGTTGGGGACAGGGTCTGGCTGTCATCTCACAACCTCCAACTTCGTGTTTCCTCACTGAAGTTCGCACCTCAGTTTATTGGGCCTTTCTGTATCCTTCGCAGGATTAACCCAGTGGCTTACGCGTTGGACCTTCCTAGTAGTATGCGCATATCAAATGTGTTTCATGTCTTCTTATTGAAACCGTTGGTCTGCAACTGATTTACCACCTCGGTGCCATGTCCTCACCCTATACAGGTTGAGAACCATGAGGAGTATGAGGTACAATCCATTGTTGACTCCCGTAGGTTCCGTGGGTGCATACAGTACCTGGTGCATTGGAAGGGGTACGGTCCGGAGGAACGCTCCTGGGTCTCATCCTCAGACATACATGCCCCTGCCCTCCACAATTTCTATAGACCTTTTCCCCTCAAGCCCAGTGGTCCTCTGAGGGGGAGGGGTCGTTGAGGAGGGTGTACTGTTAGGGCTGGCTCAGCCCTTCCTTCTCTGAGCTGGCCGCTCAGCTGTCAGCTAATTGCCAGCTCTCATCTCTCTCCTACAGTTACCCAGGTGTTCCTGATCCTGCTCGTCTGACCTGCCAACTGAAAACTGTCCAGCTCACTTCATCTGCCTTCTCCTTGGTCACATCACAAGAAACCATCTCCTGCGTTCATGTTTAAAGATTGGCTTTGCTGACATCCCTTCTGGCTCCTTATCCCACTTGCTGTTCCTCTACTTGAATCCCTGGCTTCTGGCTTGGCTGACTACCTGATCTGGTTACTGGACTCTGGCTATGCTTTGACTATGCTTACTCTATTTATCTTTTTATTTTTATTAATAAACAGATGTGATTTTACTGTACTTCTGTCTCAGTCTGGTTCATGGTTTCTGACAGAGTTATGGCGATGTGAAAAGAAGGAGTAATCACACTCAGTGGTATGATGGTATCTCCATACATCAAACAAGTCATTGTTACTTATGAAAGTACCTATTGGGGAAGGAAGTCTGTGGGAGTGTGAAGAAGTATCCAGTTGATTGTCTGGTACCATGTTGAAATTATCGCACATAATGAGGTGCCTTTGGCGAAATTTGCAAATTGTTGTCATCAATTTAGTTAGAAATCTTATTTGCCTGGAGTTGGGAGCATATACATTTACTATTGTACATCTGGTGTTGTCCAGAGTGCAGTCTAGGGCAAAGTACCTGCCTTCAAGTTCAGCTACGCTATCATCTAGCATGAAGGTTATTGTATTTTTGATAGCTATCGGCCCCGAGGCCCGGAAAATGTGGGGACATTTTTTTGTTCTTCATTGGTTTTAAAAGGTGTCTCCTGTATGCATATGATGTCACTCTGGGATTCTTGTGCTGTACGCCATAGGTATGACCTTTTTCTGGATGGTTCAATCCCTTGATGTTAAGTGACAGGAATTTTGGCAGCTGTATAGAATGCAGTATTACTCACAGTTCGATGGGAATAGATGACCAGGTTCCAGGGAGCGGGTTGTAGATCTCTCTTCAGACCAGGTGTCGCTAAAGAGTTGATTAGATGATGCTTTACTTGTTTTCCCTCTAGTGCTCTCAAGAAAGGGGGTACAGATAGGGAAGAATGAAATAAGGTTATATGTTAGAAATAAAAAGGAAAAACCAAAACAACAGAAGACAGCAGCTGACTTTGTCATGAGTTGCTGTGCAGCAACGGTCTATAAGTGAAACAGTTTGCAATGAGCAAGTTATCCAACCGGATGCCAGATGTGGATAATACTTTGGGCCTGCTACTTTGACATGAGTTTGAGCTTGCCAGCATGGAGGTTTGCGGTGGAGGGTTGATTATTCTCTCTGTGGTTGGAATAAGGTGGCATAGGTGGGTCAGGAATGATCCCCCAAGTGTGCAGAAGCTGGAGGCCTTCTTCTGCTGTGGAGATGTTGTGTTTTGCTCCTTTTTTGGTGACCATTATTTTGGTGGGGAAGCCCCATTGATAGGGGATTTTGTGGTTATTGAGCGGTTTAGTAATGGTATTTACTTGCCTTCTTAGTTGGCATGAATATTGCGAGAGATCCCCATATAGTTTCAGTTTTGCATAAGGGCCTGGAGGTTGGCCAAGATGTCTCTCCTTTAGTAGTAGTTGGTCATGGTGTGGTAGAAGTGTATTCTAAGTAGAACATCGCGTGGGACCTCTGCGCGGAGGTGTGGGGGTTTAGGAAGGCAATGGATACGATCAATGATGCAGCAAATTCTCAGCTATACCCCTTATCCTAACATTATTACAACATGACCTATCCTCTAGGTCCGCCATTTTGGCTCTTACGCACTGCTGTTCTTCCCGGGTATGATCAAGGGCATCTACAAAATCATTCACTGTTTCAGTCATTTCCCCTAGTTGATTTTCAATATGATAAACTCTCTGTCCCATGCAGTGCAATTCTGAGGAGAATTTGGTGAACATGGAGGAGATGTTGTTGTGGAGGGAGCTATGAAGAGAAATGAACATCTCTTTCATAGTGGTGTCTAGGACAGGTTGATTTGTGTTGGGGAATGCTGCTATAGGTGATGGATGGGCTGGCTGTGTGGGTATATACTCAGATACAGGGCTCACCTCATGACCTTGGGGGCCTGCATCCAGTTGCATCCTCAACTTAGCTGGGCTGTTGCTGCCAGATGAGGATAGGAAGGAAAGTGAGGCATTCAAGGCATCTTCCTAAGTGGATATTTCAGGGCTGTCTGCATCAGGGAGATTTGTGTATGCTTCAGCTGAGCCTTATGCAGGGCTGCGGGCACCATCTTAGATGGCTGAGAGAAGAACTCGTCAGTTTCTTGGGCTGACAGTATTATTTTCATTTGTGGGTCACACTGGTCATGTTGGGGAGGTTGTCCAGTATGTTGGTGTCCTCCACTGTCGCTGGGTCCACTCTGAGTAGCAGCGATGGTGTACTGAATTCCGGTGCAGTCGGTCGGTGCAGGAGCTGAAAGGTCAGGCGTCCATTTTACTGAGTGGTTAGCCACGGTCCCCGCTTCCTCTCCATCTTTGGAGAACCTAAGCTGTCCCTGAGGAAATATAGGGAGCAGTGCCGAGAACAAGGAAATACCAATACTAATTATCACACATGATTTGCTTTTTTTCACTACAGCTGTTGCTTCTTTCTTTGAAACAACACACTGAAAGCTGAGCTTTGGCCTGTAGGTCCCCTACCTCCTTTTAAGGTTTAATCACTCATTTTTGTCTACGGAATGCATAGGATGAATACATTAACTTATTCTTCACTCACCCAGCACCTGAAGTTGTCCTCTGATGTCTGACAATGCTAGGATGTGTGGGGACAGTGTCCTCATGTTCAATGCAGAGCTACTGGTCTTGTTCATGATGTTTTCAGAGAGCTGCCACTGGCCAGGCAGCAAAGAGAGGTGACTTTGGGTAAGTGGTCATGCATCACAGAGGAAGCCTGCATAAATGAGAAATAAAGGTTAGTAATTCAAAACAAGCACTTAACAGATGTTTTTTTTTTTGTTTTCTTTTCTCTAATACTACAACTATGATCATCAGCCCCATCTAGTGCCCATAATGTGGTATATTTTTCTGAAATACCTCAATCAGAAAAAAATATTGCCATTTTGGGCATTAGATGGAGCTGATTATCATAGAAAATCATAGTATTAGAAAAAGTACAGTGTACATTTGTGCAGCCTGGGTGAATGCTTGTGACATTTATTCAACAAATATTTTATAAATAAACCCCATGATGTTTTTATAGGAATGTGGGCCACAGTTTAGAACTGAACATTAGACCTGCAGCTTTATTCTTAAATTGAACCTCAAAAACAGAACTGTAATATTTTCAGTATACCAGTCATCTAAGAACTTATTACATCTAAAAGGGGGATAAATTGTTATACAATTTTAATTTTTGGTTCAGATATTGTACACTTTAGGACAGTCTTGTCTATATCTAAATATAATATATCTAATATATCCCTTTCATGACTAAGCCTATTTTTGAAATTTGGTGTTTACAAGTTAAAATCCATATTTTTTGCTAGAAAATTACTTAGAACCCCCAAACATTATATATATATATATATATATATATATATATATATATATATATATATATATATATTTTAGCAGAGAATCTGGAGAATACAATGGAGATTGTTGCAATATTATATATCACACGGTATTTGTGCAGCGGTGTTTTAAACGCAAATTTTTGGGAAAAGGGACACTTTCATGAATTTTACATTGATCACTCACGCCGAGTAAATAGATACCAAACATGTCATGCTTTATAATTGCACGCACTCGTGGAATGGCGACAAACTACGGTACCTAAGAATTTCCATAGGCGACGCTTTAAATTTTTTTTACGGTTACCAGGTTAGAGTTACAGAGGAGGTCTAGTGCTAGAATTATTGCTCCCGCTCTGACAATTGCGGCAATATTTCACATGTGTGATTTGAACATCGTTTACATATGCAGGCGTGACTTCCGTATGCGTTTTCTTTGCTGCGCGAGCTCGCGGGGACGGGGGCACTTTAAAAAAAAAATTTCTTATTTATTTTATGTATTTTTATATTTATAAATTGTGTTTAAAAAAAAAAATGTTTTGATGACTTTTATTGCTGTCACAAGGAATGTAAACATTCCTTGTGACAGTAATAGGTGGTGACAAGTACGCTTTATGGGGGGGATCGGGGGTCTAAAAGATCCCAAATCCCTCCTTTGCACTTCAAAGTATTCAGATCGCCAAAAATGGCTATTCTGAATATAGTTACATAGTTACATAGTTACATAGTTAGTCAGGTTGAAAAAAAGACAAAAAATAAAAAATATCGTACAGTCCAATATACCCAATTGTATACCCTCAGTTGATCCAGAAGAAGGCAAAAAACCCCAGCAGAGCATGCTCCAATTTGCTACAGCAGGGGAAAAAATTCCTTCCTGATCCCCCAAGAGGCAATCGGATTTTCCCTTGATCAACTTTACCTATAAATGTTAGTACCCAGTTATATTATGTACATTTAGGAAAGTATCCAGGCCTTTCTTAAAGCAATGAAAGCAACTATGTATTTTTTTAAAACCAGCGCCATTGGCAGCTGAGTATACGGGAAGTGACATCATGACGTCGCTTCTGTGTTTATGATTAGGAGGCTGGAACAAAGCCACCCACGGCTTCGTTCCAGCCTGCCCCCAGCTGCCGGAGGTGGCCAATTGGTCATCGGGCCTCCCGATGGAACAGGAGGCCTGGTAAGAGCGGCAGGAGGTAGCGGGTGGCGGCAGGAGGAGGAGACGTCCCCTCCCGCTCCTCCGGTATAACATCCGAGCGGCTTTTAGCTGCATCGGTTGTTATACTCGGATAGCCGATCGCCCACTCTAAACAATGGTACCGAAATGATGCCTGCACCTGCGGGCATCATCCCGGTATAACCCCGGAAAGCCGAGTACGCACATCTGCGTACGCTCGGCGGGAAGGGGATAATTGCAAATATACCTTTCCTTTTCAATCTGCAGTGATGTCATTTTCTGTAAAATTCAATGCAATATCGTAACCTGGAGGTGTTCTGTACACAGTTGGTATAAGGAACGCCTCCAGAAATGTCAGCTTTTAGGCAATCTTTGCAAAAAAATGTTATTTTTAGCAAAATGCTCCTAAAGAGTTAATCACTTTTAAAGAGATACAGACCTCGCAGCTTTCATCATTAGAATCCTGCAAGTGCAGAAGCTGATCAATAATGAAAAAGTCACTGCCATTCAGAATCAGTATCCAAAAGAAACAAGTAGGATTCTGCATCAAAGTTTGTTAAAATCCCTGAAATGTACATTGATCACTCACTTTAAGAACAATAATGACTATTTAAGAAGTGGTGCTTTAAAATCTAAGACCTTATTTTGATAGAAATAAAATTCATGTCTTCATTAGAAATTGTACCATGCTTGGTGATAATGAGATCCCTAGCTAGCCACCACTGTATCTGACTTGCTGAGCAAGACTATCATAATTTTTAAATTATTTCTAACCTTTAAAGGAAAGACACTGACATTTATTTTACATCTTATTAGAAAAAATAATATAGACATTAATATCTCACAGACGTAGATGAGAACATCATTATCAAGAATTCTATATGTTTTCAATAGGCTAGATACATTTTCATTAGTCTAGTGTATGTACAGTATATATTCATTTTTTATATCATGTTTGCCTTTGGTGATTTCATTCTAATTTACTTTTCACAAATAAGCAAGTTAAGCGTTTATTGGCTATTAAGTCAGTCATTTCACTCTGATGCCTAAGTGCTATGACCATTATTATGTAGGGTCAATGATATTAGACACCATTTTTACCAAACTTTTCAGTCTCTTTCTTACTTTATATGTTTTGCTATCATTAAAAAAGAATTCTTAGTTTTTTTTATAGTGGTTGCATAGAAGCTAAATAGGCCAAAAGAGTTTAATTTGCAACAATAAGGCACTATCACTATTATGCAAACACATTATATCCTGTAAACATAGTAACAGAGCACATATGTTTTGACAATTGCATGCAGTATAAATGCAGTAAACAGTCAGTTATTACAATTCACAAGCCACAATCTGCTAATTTAACAGCATGCAGACCACTAATAAGCAATTGTGACAATATGTGGGCAACAAACGGTAATTGTGATTATATGCACATAACAAACTAACAGTTGTGACTATATGAAGACAAAAAATAGGCAATTGTGACAATTTGTGAACATCAGATGGGCAATTATGACAATTTGTTGAAAATAAATGAGCATTTGTGACAATATTAGGACAACAATTGGGCAATCATGACATTGTGGACAACAAAAGGACAATCGTGGCAATATGCAGAAAATCAATTGGCAATAGTCACAATATGCTGGCAACATTAAATATTACTTACATCCTATTTTGGCACTTATACGTGCTACCTAACTGACCTTTAAATCTTTTTGGGTAAATATACACAGTTAAAGTCCTTGTCCATTATATGTACCAAGTGCAGAAAAAAGGTGATTATGCTAATCTAATATACATTCCCTAATAGACCTTGTCACTACTATGCAAGCACATTTAAACATGCAAAAACATTGCTGTGTGTAGATATCCTTATTTTAGTACAGTTTGCTTTGCTGTTTTGTGGAATCTCTAACACTTTTAGGTGTCTCAATGGCTCATTCATCTTGCTTCGCGCTGCTCTTACATCACACTCAGCCCATCACTGCTGCTAAGGGATCCTTGTTTGACTTTGAATAACAGTTTACAGCCTTTGTCAAAATGTTTGGAAGCACACAATTAAACTCTGCTTGTCCCAACAGTTAGTAAGTAGAGGGATCAGTGTGGGTAGACTTTTAAAGGCCATATATGATTACACTTTGTAAATTCTGTCCATGCTGAGCACCTGGGTTAATTATACTACTACTACTATACTACAGAGCACTACCTTCTTAATATCATGAGCCTTTTGTGCTGGTTTAAAGTGGTTGTATACCCACTTTTTAAAATTTTTACCTACAGGTAAGCCTATAATAAGGCTTACCTGTAGTTAAAATTAATATCTCCTGAACCTGTACGGTTTAGGAGATATTCACTTTGCATGCAGCTGCTGATGTCAGAGGTGCATGTGCTGTGAATGCCAGGCTGAAGGTGCCACAGACGCTGCTGGACCTTGCCGGGAAGAAGACTTCCACACGCATGCCTGGAAGACATCGGCCTGCGTGCACAGCCTGCGATAGAGGGATCTCGTTCTAAGGTAAGTTATTCATAATGAGCTAGTATGTGGTGAATAATAGCTCATTATGCCTTTGCCTTACAGGGGTTTTTTGTTTCTTTAACATTTTTTTTTTGCTAAAGGTATACAAACGCTTTAAATACATCTATGCTTTACTGATTTGGCACATATAGTACTACATATCGTATAACATTTGGTATACAGTATAATATATAGCGAAGAAAGCTTCACTGTTCACAAAAGCACAGGGGTATAAGAGGGTCTGAAAGTGAAAGTGATTGCTATGTAGTAATAAGATGAATAAATATTGCCTATATAAGCGTAATATGGAGATTTTTTCAGACAATCATGAGACCAGTGAGGTGAACCCATTAGAGTAAAATAACATTTTTACCAGGGAACATTTCCTAAAGTGTGTCAAAACTGAGATATATGTGATGTCAGAATATGTTTAAGACCCTTATAAAACAGATTTTTGTGTTTTTGTTGAATCCATTTTTTGTATTACTAACTAAAATGCAATGCTTTGCCAATAGAAGCTGAACTCCAGCTAAAGTTTCTCCCCCCAACCACACCCTCTACCATCATTCCTGAAGCCCCTGTACAACTTTTATTTTAAATTAATTTCTACATAATTTTATTCCTGCAATCTTTTGATATGTCACAGGACCTTCCTCTTCTCCTCTTTCAGTGGTAGTGGGTGGTCCTTCTTTCCAGATTAAGCGACTCTCACATAATGATGTGTGAATTTTGTTCAGTCCAGTAGTACTGTGAGCCCAGGCTGTGTGACGACATTCTACCCAGGGTGGGAGGAACATGACCAGTGGAGCTCACAGATAGTGGGATAATGTTGACCCTCTTTCATCGTGACTGGTGACACTGTGATAGTGGAAGTCTCAAATCCCAGCACTGCCTTCAGAAGGTGATGGGCAGAGATTTTCCAGCTCATGGGACATCAATCTAAGCACAAGCAGACTGAGAGTTATGGTCACAGAGGCAGTTACTCTGTAGTACATGCATTTACAACCACAAACAGTAGCTGTTACCATGTGTTTTAACAGAAACATGCACCAATCATAGAATCTACTGTAACAATTTTCACATTAAAAAATTGTCTGTGACACTCACTGCCACACTGGACAGGAAGGTAATGAAAAGTAAGAAAAGAAAACGATCTGTGAAGAAAAATATATAATCTCTGGCTCAGTATAGGTTTACAATTGCTATTAACTTGCCAGATTTCTGCTAGTATGGTTTCATCAACCTGACCTGCTCAAGCAAGTTTTCTTTTAGTGTGGGGGGCATTCAATCTTGTCTTTTATTTTTAAAATTTGCTGTCCAATGCTGAAGCACAAATCTGAATTGAATCTAATGCAGTGTACACACGGGTGGACTTTTCGACCCGACTGGTTCAACGGACCGAGTCCGGCGGACAATCCGATCGTGTGTGGGCTTCATCTCATCGGACCTTCAGTGGACTTTTCCAGTCAAAAATCTGACGGACTTTAGATTTGGAACTTGCTTCAAATCTTTACGTCGTAACTCTGCTGGACCCAGAAATCAGCTCGTCTGTATGCTAGTCCGACGAACAAAAACCAACGCTAGGGCAGCTATTGACTACTGGCTATCAACTTCCTTATTTTAGTCCGGTGTACGTCATCACTTACGAATCAGTCGGACTTTGGTGTGATCATGTGTAGGCAAGTCCGTTCATTAAAAAGTCTGTTGGAAGTCTGTCAGAAGTCCGTCGAAAGACCGTCGGAAAGTCCGCCCATGTGTGCACGGCATAAATGTTTTGTGGCCAATTTGCAAACTGGAAAAATGAGGATGGCACTGGTGCTCAGTGTGAATTCCCATTCTCTCCACCCAGTTTGGGGTTTATCAGACCTCATCATCATCATCATATCATATTGTGATGTAAGGGAATTATTACAAGGGACAGCTCCAGATTGAAAGTGAGTATTGCAGCAAATGATGTTGTTTTTTTCCCTGGACATCTTTGTATTTTAATGAATTTCTGCTTTAAGATCCTAAAAGATTTTGTTGTGATGGGTTTTTTTTGTACCAAAAAATTAAATAAGATTATTCACTTTAAATATAAGTAACATCTTTTGACAAACATGGTAGATAAAAGATTACCAAAAATTAATGTTGTAAAAAGAGTAAGTACATTTGGAAAAAAAATGACCCGCAACCTTTATCAATGAAAATGCCTAGAATAAATAATGTATATCTGATGACTGTTTTGCTGTGTGATAAATGTAAACTTTTAAATGCATCTGTGCTATATAAAATAAATGTGTCTGCTTTAATCCTACCTGTCATTTCTCTACAAGTATGCTGATTTAAACTCCATCTTTCTGACAGCGGTATCCTGTGGAAATCCTGGAACACCAGCCAATGGCATGATAATTTTCAGTGATGGAATACTTTTCTCAAGCTCTGTCATCTATGCCTGCTGGGAAGGTTACAAAACATCAGGGTTAACCACTCGACATTGTACTGCCAACGGAACCTGGACTGGAAGTGCTCCAGATTGTTCAGGTCAATAGTCAACTCACTGTCAAAGCTGATTAGAAAAGTGTCAAGTGCTATTTAACTAATGCATGGAATGATTCTTCATTTTCTCTTGTATTTCTGTTTCTTTTCTTCTTATTCTCCAATAAGTGAATAATTCTGTGTAATTCTCCACACATTCTACATTCCACAATTTTACATTCTAGTAGAATAATAAATTTCACTCATACTTTAAAAATTGGTTACAATGGCAGCACAGGGAGAATGCAACATATGTGTCAACTTATGTGTCTTTTGATAATAACTGTTTGTACTTTTTCCCTTCCAGTTATAACTTGTGAAGATCCAGGACCTATTGCTAATGGTTTTCAGATAGGAAATGATTTTACATTTAACAAGACAGTAAATTACCAGTGTAACCCAGGGTACCTAATAGATCCTTTCACATCATCGCCCATGATGTGTGGCAAAGATGGCACCTGGAATCAGACAAAACCAACATGTAAAGGTCTGTGAGACTGGATCTTTTATACTAGCTGTGTCAGTAATCTTTAATCCATTTATACATTTTTATTTTAAATTCAAGTTTTTATTTTATTTTAATATTTAAATGTACCATTACATGTAATTCAGTTCTATGTAATTATGAAGGTGCTTCAATTTACTTCCCGTATTTGAGTATTTATTATTCGGTTGTTTTGTTAAAATGCTTGAAAACTACTAAGCATTTCAAAGCATAACCTGCCTTAAACACAACAGTTCATTTTGGATGGCACCAAGGGACATCTCTGAGAGTGTGGCCATACAATTTTACATCTAAACTGTGTGCAGTTCAAATAATGTTATGTAATCATGCAGCAGAAGAGTTAAGAGTTAAAGGGAGTTAAGGAACAAGAGATTCCTTTAGAGTTTAAGTTAAAGTGAAACTCTTTAGTTTTAGAGTAAGAAAAAGTTAAAGCCACTGTCTTTATTTTTTAATACTGTCTGTGTTGCTCCTTAGCAGGACAAAGAGTGATGGGAAATATAAAGATTTAGAGCAGGTATGGAGGAGAATTCGTCCAATGCTCTTGTGACAATAATGGAAGAGTCGATTACCCTCTTTTTGGAGAGAATTCCTTCCAGAGAAGAAAAGTCTATTCAATGGGATAAAGCAAAAAAAAATTAAATAAATCTGGCAGGTGTTTTATTTATACCCATCTAGAAGTAGAATATTGGTTTTATAATTTAAGTATTAAGGTCTTACTTTTAGTTATTTTCTCATGGAAGAGGGAGTGTGTTTTAACCCATTGACTCCAGCATAAGTGCCAATGGTTACTGGCAGGGTCAAAGGTTAGGGCAGGATCAAAGGTTTGGGTCAGTGTATTTTAAGTAAGATTAAAAAATGTTTTTTATTTAGTGTCAGTATGTTTAGGTAGGATAAAAAAATAAAAATGTGCACTATGGTTTCTTGGCAATACTATGAGTCCAAACAACAAATATTACATAGTTACATAGTTAGTCAGGTTGAAAAAAGACAAAAGTTCATCTAGTTCAACCAATAAATTCATAACATCCCATATACACAATCCTATACCCACAGCTGATCTAAAGGATGGTGAAAAACTCCAGCAAAGCATGATAAAATTTGCTACAGCAGGGGAAAAAAATTCCTTCCTGATCCCCCAAGAGGCAATCGGATATTCCCTGGATCAATGTTAGTATCCAGTACATTATGTACACGCAAAAAAACAGGCCTTTTTTAAAGCAATCTACTGAGCTGGTCAGAACCACCTCTGGAGGAAGTCTAAAATTATACAGATGTGGTATTGTCATAAACATCAGGAGTAGGAGTTTTTTGTTTTTTTTTTGTGGTGGGCCATGGTAATGGCAAGAAATATACAGCTAAAGTATAAAAAAAAAAGATAATTATTTTTTCTTACTATTTTGGGACAGTTTTTCTTTGATAAAAAAAACTATAAATCAGGAGATATCCATTAACATCTACTAGCAAACAAAGGTCACATTTATCCTGAAAGAAAAGAGGTATAATTCACATGGATATACTCAGCAGTTGTGATGATACTGTATGTGTATATTTACTAACACATGCCACAGTTCAACCATTTCAATTTGCTTTATCCTATGGTATATAAGGGGTTATGGGCAAGGATTGAGTTAAGGGATGCATCAAGGTAGGACATACTTTTTCACTGCACATTTTTTATTTATACTTTGTGTTTCAGATATTATCAATACCAGTTATTAAAAGCCCAGAAATTGTTGAGAACTTATGAATTATTTGTTATGGGCTATGGAAAATTAGAATAAATGTGACAATATAATCTGATCCTAATGCTTATTAATATCTTAAAAAGGGATTACATTGGTGGTTATATTGTGGTTAAATTGTAATTAAGATAACATAAAAATATGGTTTAACAACTGATAAACATTTTTATGCATTTTGTCTGAAAGCATTAAAGTGATTGTAAAGATTTTTTTTTTTTTTTAATAACAAACAGGTTATACTTACCTCCTCTCTGCAACTGTTTTGCACAGAGTGGTCCCAATCCTCCTCTTCTGGGGTGTCCTGGCGGTGCTCCTGGCTCCTCCTCTTCTTGAGTGCCCCCATGGAGAGCCGGTTTCCATGGTGGCACTCGTCAGGGCACGCTCCCAAGTCCTTCTGCGTCTATTGACACAGACAGCAGGACTCCCCCCCATGCCAATGGCTCCTGCTGCTATCAATCTACCCAATAAGGACCTGAGACAGCGGCTGAGCTGCTGTGCTCGTCCCCATCGCTGTAGCAGTCAGGCTCAGGTAAGAAAAAGGGGGGGGGGTGTCTAGGGAGCTGCTGCAGCACAGAAGGTTTTTCACCCTAATGCATTAAGGTGAAAAACGGTGAGGGTTTACAACCCCTTTAAGGAATTGCCCACAAATAATGTTATACACACTACATTTTTTAAAGAATGGCATTATGCTAAATGATGGATACATGGTTGTGGCATATGGGTTTAATTGTTGCAGTATATAGTGAACAAACAATTGTATTAAATATTTCTGAACTATCAAAAAGTTAACGGATAACCATACTCCAAATAAAAAAAGGCAGTAAGTGTTCTCTCAGTTTCTGGCTTTTGATGTTAAATCCTCAGGCACTGCTAAAAGAGTTAGCACTATACTCTGCATATACTCTCCATTGGATAGGAGCTGTGTCAGCTACATTCTCCTCCAGAAGTACTTTCTCTTCTAATTATTGTGATAATATTGGAAGATGTATAGGGGTTGAATAGTTTAAAGAACACGGATTGCTTCTCAGGTCATGGATCTTTGCAAGCTACTGTTTGTATATGTTCTTTGTTTGGAGTACAGTTATTTTTTAAATAAATTGCAGTCAGCAGTGTTTGATTTTCTGTTTTTTTGTTGTTGTTTTATTGTCCTTTGATCTACAAATAGATCAAAGACTTACAGGGTTTGATTTACAAAAACAGGAGAGTGCAAAAGCTGGTGTAGCTGTGCATGGCAGCCAATAAGCTTCCGACTTCAGCTTGTTTAATTAAAAAAACCTGGAAGCTAATTGATTTCTATGCAGAGCTGAACCAGATTTTGCACTCTCCAGTTTTAGTAAATCAACCCCACAGCATCTGATTGTCTGCTCCTAACTCAATTCTAGACCATTCAGTGGACTGCTGAGAGGACAGAGGATAGAGTCCAAAGAGCCACAAGCCTCCATATTTTTATTGTCAGTAATAGATTCTGCATAATTGTCCTAATTGCAATGATTTTAAAGGCTATGCTCAATTTGATGTTGAGTCTAATGGATGCTATTTAAAGCTGGTTTCTTCTCAGGTCCTGAGCTTTATCATGTTGTACTGTATGCATGTGTGCTTAACAGTATTATTTATTGAAATGTGAGTATGTAAAAATCACGATTACCTGACTACTGTACAAAATGGGAATAAAATAAGAATTTATACAAGTATATTACCAAACAAAACCTGTGAGTATAACCTGCAGTGACTTTAAAATATTTTTTTTTTCAAACAGCCATATTTTGTGGTCAGCCCCCTCATGTACCTTACGGGAAGCTTCAAGGGTCAGATTTCAGCTGGGGGTCCAGTGTCAGCTATACATGTGTTGAGGGTTATCAGCTGTCTACTCCTACTGTTTTGTCTTGTGAAGGAAGAGGAACATGGAGAGGAGAAATTCCACAATGTCTCCGTAAGTTCAAAACTTAATGTGCTTTATTTTATAATGACATCAGTAGATAGTACATACGTTTCTGCATTAAACAGTTTCCAGATGAAAATTTGATTCTGCTTAGCAGGGTCACCTGCTAAGCAGAAGCAAACCTTCAGAAGGTAAACCTATTTTAGTATCCAACAAGTAAATATATGTCATATTTGAGACATATATGTCATATTTGCTGCTACTTTTTTAATGGGAAAAAGCCTACTGTTGTGTAAATTTTTATGTGTTGTTATGGTTCACATTGTTTCTCTCCTCTGGTAATTCCAGTGGTCTTGGAAATACACCTGGTTTGGTCATAGAGAATAATAGCTGCCCTTGTGTTTAGTTCACTGCATGCAGGAAGCAATGCAATTACCTTCAATGGACATACCTGATGCTTTCACCAGTTTTTAAAGTACACTGAGTATAACCCTCAGCCCGCTCTGAGAAGACTATAACAAAGTATATTTGTTATTCTACAATTTTGTTATATGTTACTTTTAGACATTTCAAGAAGAGCAGTGTTAAATGCAAACCAAACTTTTAATAGTAAATGTTTTGGACAGTCTACTAAATACTATTAAACCCATATAGTAACTGCAATTTACCACATTTACCAACATGAAATAAATATGAATTGTAAGGGCAGTATTCTTAACAATAATAAAGATCATAGACAAACATGCACAGTCATTTATTTAGGTTTTGTGGGAAAAGTACACCCTTTAAAAAGCTGTTGTTGTCCCCTGTAGCAGAAATGATGGTATAACTGCCCTCCAGTCTCTGACATGACATGAAATGTTTTAACACTTCTCCATGCAAAATTCCTTCAGTTGCAAGAATTTTGTGGGTTTTCTTGCATGAACTGCTCATTAAACCAACCCCCCACAAAATCAAGACTTTGGCTAGGAAAGTCCAAAACCCTCTGTTTTTTTTCTCTCTGAGCCATTCCTTGGAGTGTTTTGGATCATTACCCTGTTGAAAAACTCATTTCCAATTCAACTTTAACTTTTGGACACGTGATTTCAATTTTTTTTCAAGCATGCTTGATGCAGCATATTTAACTCGATGACTGTGAGTTGTCTAGGCCCTGAAGAAGTAAAGCAAACCATAACATTCCCATGCTTTACAGTTGGTTTTAGGTTTTTCTCTTTAAAAACTCCCTTTGGTTTGCGCCAAACATGCCTACTGTGATTGTAACTAATCAACTCTATCTTTGATTGATCAGTTTTCAGTACATTGTTCCAGAAGATCTGGTCTTTACTCACAAGTTCAATGGCAAACTGCAATCTTGTTCTAATGTTCTTTTTAGACAGTAAATGTTTTTCTCTTAACGCACCTCTCATGTAGAATTAATTGGTACAATCTTTATCTGATTATAGGTGCATGCACTTTGACCCCAACTGTTGCAAGTGTTACCTGAACACCATGCAATGCAATTTTTCCATTCTTGGAGACTCAATTCAGCATCAAACAGCCTGCCCTTAGGTTAAATTTACTAACCTGGCCAGTTCTGAACAGATTAACAGTTATTTAAAATGTACACCACTTGAAAGTCATTCTTTACAGAAGAATAATTGATTTCAAATTGTTTGTTGATCTTTTTAAATCCCTTGTCAGATTTGCCTCCTAGAGGTCTTAGTACTGGATTATTCTGGGTCAGTTTGGTGCATCTACAGCCTTCTTTTTGAGGTTTCTGGAGAGCTCTTTTGATCTTGGCATGAGTAAATCACATGTCAATAGCAAAGAGAACACCAGACCATGGATATCTGAGGTTTGAATACGGCAGATTCCATATGCATACTCCCTAAAGTAGGTTCTAATCACTGAAACCCATTGTGGAACACAGCATTTTAATTTTATGGATTTAAAGTGTTAGTAAATGTTAGTGTGTACTTACTTTTTCATGTAACATATCTGCACTTTTGTTAATTTAGATCATGAAAATGAATACATCATGTACATTTTATTGACATTTGTACAACCATTAAAAAAAACAGCAAGGGGTTGTCAAACAAATGGCATTGGGTTTAGGCACTCCCCTGAGAACATACACTAAAGCAAAAAAAAAAAAATGAAACATTTGTAATTGATCCTTTTGGTTGGAAGCAGAATTTTAGTAATGCTTACAGCAAAATAATAATAAAGCAAAGTTGCATTAAATAACATACCTGCAGGGTGTCCTGATCCTGCCTTTGAAGTGGAGCATCTGTATGATGTATATAACCTACTACAGCAAACCTGTCATTTAGAACAGTGATTTTAATCACTTGCTGACCACCCACAATATATTTATTGTGAGCGGGCACTGCAATGTACTGGTACATCGCTGTGCACATGCACACTGGCGTGCCCCCTAGGAGGCACAGCGGACACAATGGTTTACAGCGATCAGTACCCAGCCACTGTAAGCACCCAGGGTATCATGTGATCGCCATGTGATCACGATGTGTATCATGTGTTCGCTGATCACATGTTTATAATGTAAGCCAAGCTGTCATAAATGGCTTCCATTCGTGACAGCTTGCTTCTTGTTGTAATGCTGTGATTGAGACATACAAGCTGTGGCCAATCACAACATCACAATAGGAAGCAAGCTGTCATGAATAAAAGCCATTCATGATAGTAAAACTGTTGCTTATAACAGTGACCATCATACAGAAAAAAAACCTAAATCCCCCCCAGAGTAGTATAGTGTCACTATGGTTCAGCCTGGTTTTGATCCATGTATGGCCATCATTAACTGTTATATTAAAAATAATACATTTTCTCAAAAAAAATCTATCTAAAATGTATTTATACTTAATTTATCACATGATAAGTTGTCTACTCTTGGGTATCCATATCAGAGCCTGCATTATGTGGAAATTTCCAACTGGGTGGGCTGCTGCAGGGTCCTCTCAAAAAATAAGAGGATGAAGTCATCACAGGGGTTGGCAAGGGTTAAACAAACCACCCCACCCTTTAACTAGCCTTTGCAGCAAGGAGCACATGGAAGGGAGACACATGTCCAAAAATAAAGAAAAATTCCCAGCTCACTCACCAGTCAGCCTGTAACAAACGGTATTAACCCTGTCTAACATTTCACGTTGAAAACAAAGGGTTTCATTTGCACACATCTGCAAATATATGCATAAGCTGCAGTGGCCATGTATGGCACCCCAGTGTACTGCAGTCCTAACTCTATCATTTTGAGAGTCTTCAAAGTTGGAGCACATACAGTGGGGACTGACCCCTTTAAATATTTCACTCTTTGTTATATTGCAGCCATTTGCTAAAATCATTTAAGTTCATTTTTTTTCCTAATTAATGTACACACAGCACCCTATATTGACAGAAAAACACAGAACCGTTGACATTTTTGCAGATTTATTAAAAAAGAAAAACTGAAATATCACATTGTCCTAAGTATTTAGACCCTTTGCTCAGTATTTAGTAGAAGCACCCTTTTGATCTAATACAGCCATGAGTCTTTTTGGGAAATATGTAACAAGTTTTTCACACCTGGATTTGGGGATCCTCTGCCATTCCTCCTTGCAGATCCTTTCCAATTCTGTCAGGTTGGATGGTAAACGTTGGTGGACAGCCATTTTTAGGTCTCTCCAGAGATGCTCAATTGGGTTTAAGTCAGGGCTCTGGTTGGGCCATTCAAGAACAGTCACAGAGTTGTTGTGAGGCCACTCCTTCATTATTTTAGCTGTGTGCTTAGGGTCATTGTCTTGTTGGAAGGTAAACTTTCGGCCCAGTCTGAGGTCCTGAGCACTCTGGAGAAGGTTTTCATCCAGGATATCCCTGTACTTGGCCGCATTCATCTTTCCCTCAATTGCAACCTGTTGTCCTGTCCCTGCAGCTGAAAAACACCCCCACAGCATGATGCTGCCACCACCATGCTTCACTGTTGGGACTGTATTGGACATGTGATGAGCAGTGCCTGGCTTTCTCCACACATACCACTTAGAATTAAGGCCAAAAAGTTCTATCTTGGTCTCATCAGACCAGAGAATCTTATTTCTCACCATCTTGGAGTCCATCAGGTGTTTTGTAGCAAACTCCATGCGGGCTTTCATGTGTCTTGCACTGAGGAGAGGCTTCCGTCGGGCCACTCTGCCATAAAGCCCCCACTGGTGGAGGGCTGCAGTGATGGTTGACTTTTTACAACTTTCTCCCATCTCCTGACTGCATATCTGGAGCTCAGCCACAGTGATCTTTGGGTTCTTCTTTACCTCTCTCACCAAGGCTCTTCTCCACCAATAGCTCAGTTTGGCCAGACGGCCAGCTCTGGGAAAGGGTTCTGGTCGTCCCAAAGGTCTTCCATTTAAGGATCATGGAGGCCACTGTGCTCTTAGGAACCTTAAGTGCAGCAGAATTTTTTTGTAACCTTGGCCAGATCTGTGCCTTGCCACAATTCTGTCTCTGAGCTCTTCAGGCAGTTCCTTTGACCTCATGATTCTCATTTTCTCTGACATGCACTGTGAGCTGTAAGGTCTTATATAGACAGATGTGTGGCTTTCCTAATCAAGTCCAATCAGTATGATCAAACACAGCTGGACTCAAATGAAGGTGTAGAACCATCTCAAGGATGATTAGAAGACATGGACAGCACCTGAGTTAAATATATGAGTGTCACAGCAAAGGGTCTGAATACTTAGGACCATGTGATATTTCAGTTTTTCAGTCTGCAAAAATGTCAACAATTCTGTGTTTTTCTGTCAATATGGGGTGCTGTGTGTAGATTAATGAGGAAAAAAATGAACTTAAATGATTTTAGTAAATGGCTGCAATATAACAAAGAGTGAAAAATTTAAGGGGGTCTGAATACTTTCCGTCCCCACTGTATATAATAATGGACAGATTAAGGACAGCTATGCCTGAAGGAAGCCCATCCCTCCTTAAAGGATATAGGGACACACTGGATACCAATTCAGTGTGCCAACAACTGACAACCACCCCAACCTATACCTAGCCTTTGCACATGGATGATGCCCAAAGGTTAGTTATAGTCTGGGGTGGTAGTCTTTCATTTGTACCTTCATCTGCCATTTTGCTTTTGATGGGTGTCCAGTGCTTTCTTACACCTTTAAGAAGGGCTGGGATCCCTCCAGGCATACCTGCCCTTAATCTATACATTATTATATACCGTATGTGCTTCAACTTTGGAGACTTTCAGAATTAGAGATAGGACTGCAATACAGTGGGGCGCCAATGTGTGGCTGCTGTAGTTTACACATATATATATATATTTTTTTTCTTGTTTCATCAGTCTATCAATTAAGGGGTGTGGTTAATTGCTCACAGGTGCCTATTTAACTTGTTGTAGGACTCAGTCTGAGCGTGCTCAGTTTGAAGCCGTGGAGCTTGGTGTAAGTGGAGCTGGATTAAGTGGGAGTTAAAAACAAGAGTTTAAAACAGGAGGTTATAACAGGGGTCATAGTACCTGTGTAGTGTGAGTATCTGAGTGTTGTCTGAGAAGTGGGTGTGGATCGTTAGTACTTGTGTATTGTGTACCTGTGTATTGTCTTGTCGTGTACCTGTGTTTTGTCTTGAGTATTAGTGCCAGGAAGCTAGTTGTTAGGTAATTTGGACAGGGTAAAATCCCCAAATCCTCACCAAATTTAATAGGTACGATGCCCGGCGGGTGTGGAGAGGTGACTCTTTGTACATCTTGCCGCATGTATGCGTTCCTTGATCATCCGATCGAGGGCGAATACTGCTGTGCAAAATGTAAGCACATTGTTTCCCTGGAAGCCCAGGTTCTGAATCTGGGGAAGCAACTGTCAGCACTGTGAAGTCCCTCCATACTAAAGGTGAGCCAGGAACGTACACGGCAGGTGCCGGCAGGGGCCAGCACAGAGGCGGGTGGAGACAAAGAGGTGCAGGCACTAGCAAAGAGTAGATGGGTGACAGTCAGGAGGGGTAGAGGGGGAAGTGCCAGGGAGGCCGATCCAGGACTGGAGCATCCCAATAAGTACGCTCCATTGAGTGACATTGGTGTAACCAGTCAGGGACCAGCACTGCTGGAGATGAGGGACTCTCCTAGCTGCCAGGGGAAGAACTCCTCCAGTGAGAGTGGGGGGGCAGCAAAGGGAAAGGAAAGACAGATTCTGGTGGTAGGGGACTCAATTCTTAGAAGGACAGAGAGGGCAATCTGTAACCAAGACCTGAAGCGCCGAACAGTATGTTGTCTACCGGGCGCTCGGGTTCGGCACATCACGGATCTTGTGGACAGATTACTGGGAGGGGCTGGGGAAGACCCGGCTGTCATGGTGCACGTTGGCACCAATGACAAAGTCAGAGGCAGATGGAGTGTCCTAAAGAACGATTTTAGGGACTTAGGAGCTAAATTGAGGAAATGGACCTCCAAGGTAGTGTTCTCAGGAATACTACCGGTACATCGAGCCACACCAGAGAGGCAGAGGGAGATTAGGGAAGTAAACAAGTGGCTGAAGAGCTGGTGTAGTAAGGAGGGGTTTGGGTTCCTGGAGGACTGGGCCGACTTCTCAGTCGGTAACCGGTACTATAGAAGGGACGGACTGCACCTAAATGAGGAGGGTGCAGATCTGCTGGGAATGAAGATGGCCAAAAAGTTAGAGGGGTTTTTAAACTAGGCGATGGGGGGGAGGGTCCAGAGACAGTGATAGCCAGCACGGAAGATATTCCAGAGGGTAGTATTGGGGGCATTAGTGGTAGGTTAACCAAAGCACAAAAACACAAGGTGAGTATAGTAGCAAGTCCAAGTTGCAATCTTGAAACACTCAATACGAGGACAATATGCGACCGGTCTAAACTATGTGGCATGTTCACCAATGCCAGGAGCCTGGCGGACAAGATGGGTGAACTAGAGATACTGTTGTACAAGGAGGATTTGGATTTTGTGGGAATTTCAGAGACCTGGTTCAACAGCTCTCATGATTGGCTGGCAAACATTCAAGGGTATACCTTATACCGCAAGGACAGAGAGGGTAAAAAAGGGGGAGGGGTATGCCTATATATCAAGAATAATGTACAAGTGAATGTGAGAGATGACATCACTGAGGGGGCTAGGGAGGAGGTGGAATCTTTATGGGTAGAGCTCCAAAGGGATGAAGCTAAGGGGAAAATAATACTGGGAGTATGCTATAGGCCCCCTAACCTGAGGGAGGAAGTGGAGACGGATCTCCTATCACAAATTGGATTAGCAGCAAGGATGGGAAGTGTTATCATAATGGGGGATTTTAATTATCCAGACATAGACTGGGCGGAGGGAACCGCGCATTCATTTAAGGCTCGCCAGTTCCTTAGTGTCTTGCAGGACAATTTTATGGGTCAGATGGTAGACGCACCAACTAGAAATAAAACATTACTAGATCTACTGATTACCAACAATACAGACCTGATAACAGATGTGGAAATACGGGGCAATTTAGGTAACAGCGATCACAGGTCAATTAGTTTCAGTATAAATCACACAAATAGGAGACATGAAGGGAACACAAAGACACTGAATTTCAAAAGAGCCAACTTCCCTAAACTACAAACCTTGCTAAAAGGCATAAATTGGGATAAAATATTAGGAACTAAGAATACGGAGGAGAGATGGGTTTGCTTTAAGAGCATATTAAATAAGGGCATTAGCCAATGTATCCCATTGGGTAATAAATTTAAAAGAGCGAACAAACATCCTGGATGGCTTAACTCCAATGTAAAAATGCATATAAAAGCAAAGGAGAAGGCCTTCAAAAAATACAAGGTTGAGGGATCATCCACAGCATTCAGAATTTATAAAGAATGCAATAAGAAATGTAAGGGTGCAATTAGGATGGCTAAGATAGAACATGAAAGACACATAGCGGAGGAGAGCAAAAAAAATCCCAAGAAATTCTTTAAGTATGTAAACAGTAAAAAAGGGAGGACAGACCATATTGGCCCCATAAAGAATGAGGAAGGACATCTGGTTACAAAGGATGGGGAGATGGCAAAGGTATTGAATTTATTCTTCTCCTCAGTCTTCACGAGTGAATCGGGGGGCTTCAGTAACCAAAACTGCAGTGTTTATCCTCATGACACAACACAGGAAGCACCTACATGGTTAACAGAGGACGGAATTAAAATTAGACTTGAGAAACTTAACATTAATAAATCACCGGGACCAGATGGCTTGCATCCGAGGGTACTTAGGGAACTCAGTCAGGTGATTGCCAGACCGTTGTTCCTAATTTTTACAGACAGTCTATTGACTGGAATGGTACCAGCTGAGTGGAGAAAAGCCAATGTAGCACCAATATTTAAAAAGGGCCCAAAAAACATCCCTGGGAATTACAGACCAGTTAGCCTAACATCAATAGTATGTAAACTCTTGGAGGGGATGATAAGGGACTATATACAAGATTTTAGTAATAAGAATGATATCATTAGCAGTAATCAGCATGGATTCATGAAGAATCGTTCTTGCCAAACCAATCTATTAACCTTCTATGAGGAGGTGAGTTGCCATCTAGATAAAGGAAGGCCCGTAGACGCGGTGTATCTGGATTTTGCAAAAGCATTTGACACAGTTCCCCATAAACGTTTACTGTACAAAATAAGGTGCATTGGCATGGACCATAGGGTGAGTACATGGATTGAAAACTGGCTACAAGGGCGTGTTCAGAGGGTGGTGATAAATGGGGAGTACTCAGAATGGTCAGGGGTGGGTAGTGGGGTTCCCCAGGGTTCTGTGCTGGGACCAATCCTATTTAATTTGTTCATAAATGACCTGGAGGATGGGATAAACAGTTCAATCTCTGTATTTGCAGACGATACTAAGCTAAGCAGGGCAATAACTTCTCCGCATGGCAAATGAGGTTCAATGTAGAAAAATGTAAAATAATGCATATGGGTGGCAAAAATATGAATGCAATCTATACACTGGGGGGAGAACCTCTGGGGGAATCTAAGATGGAAAAGGACCTGGGGGTCCTAGTGGATGATATGCTCAGCAATGGCATGCAATGCCAAGCTGCTGCTAATAAAGCAAACAGAATATTGGCATGCATTAAAAGGGGGATCAACTGCAGAGATAAAACGATAATTCTCCCGCTCTACAAGACTCTGGTCCGCCCGCACCTGGAGTATGCTGTCCAGTTCTGGGCACCAGTCCTCAGGAGGGACGTACTGGAAATGGAGCGAGTACAAAGAAGGGCAACAAAGCTAATAAAGGGTCTGGAGGATCTTAGTTATGAGGAAAGGTTGCAAGCACTGAACTTATTCTCTCTGGAGAAGAGACGCTTGAGAGGGGATATGATTTCAATTTACAAATACTGTACTGGTGACCCCACAATAGGGACAAAACTTTTTCGCAGAAGAGAGTTTAATAAGACTCGTGGCCACTCATTACAATTAGAAGAAAAGAGGTTTAACCTTAAACTACGTAGAGGGTTCTTTACTGTAAGAGCGGCAAGGATGTGGAATTCCCTTCCACAGGCAGTGGTCTCAGCGGGGAGCATTGATAGCTTCAAGAAACTATTAGATAATCACCTGAATGACCGCAATATACAGGGATATGTAATGTAATACTGACACATAAATCACACACATAGGTTGGACTTGATGGACTTGTTTCTTTTTTCAACCTCACCTACTATGTAACTATGTAACTATGTATTTGCAAATGTGTGCAAACTAAATCCCTTGTTTTTAACATGAACTGTTATACAGAGTTGATTCAGTTTTCTGCAGGCTGACTGATAAGTGAGCTGGGAATTTGTTTGTTTTTTGAGTTGGCAGGAGACCCAGGATCTCGGGGGGGGGGGGGGGGGGGGGTTGCAGCATTGGATCAGCAGTCCCTTGCCAAAGGCTAGTGACAGTGAGGAACCTGGATGAGGGGTGAGTTTAAGTATAGCTGGCTCCACAATGTAAGGAGGAAAAAAGTTCATTAGGATTGGTTAGAGGTGGGTGGGAGGGAATGCTGGTCAGAAAAAAAAAAAATCAGAATTAATAATAAAAATTGATCAAAGCTCCTATAGGATGTAATCCGATTGAATCAACAGAAAATCTTAAATAAAAAGACAAATGACATTGACAAAAAATGACAGGACTTTTAGTCTAATATTTTGTTACGCAAGCTTTAGAGGCATTCACTACAAACAAGAGATTTTGTAGCTTTCAATGAGACCGTTGTACCTGTCAACAGGTAGTTAGGCCCATTTTTCTTGAGAAAACTGCTCCAGATGCCACAGCTTTAAAGGGTGCCTTTTCAGACTGCATATTTCAACTCTTCCTATAGATGTACAATAGGATTCAGATAAGCGCTCACAGAATACCACTTCACAGTAGTCTTATGTTTTGTTCTTTGCCATTCTTGGATGCCTAAGCTTTGTGTTTTGGGTCATTATCCTGTTGGAGAATTCATGACCTGTTATGCAGACATAGCTTTCTGGCACTGGGCAGTATGTATTTTTCCAGAATCCATTGATAGCGTTGAGAGTTCATTGTGCCCTGAACAGATTCATGGCACCCCATGCCAGGTGCAGCACAGCAGCTCCAAAACATAACCAGGTCTCCTCCATGTTTCAGAGTAGGTACAGTGTTTTTTTTTTTTTTTAAGCTTAATTTTTTTGTCTGTTAACATACATTGGAGCTTTTTGTCAAGACACATAAACTCTGCCTCATCTGTCCAAATGACATTCTTCCAGAAGCATGGGGGCTTGTTAATATGCATTTAACATTTTCCAATTTTTCCTTTTTGATTTTTTTTATTTAAACAATGGGGTCCTCCTGGGTCTTCTTCCTTTAGGAACACCTGTTGCTCAAAAAGTCACAGGTAGTGAGATCATACATCAGTTGTATCTTTTGGAAGTTTTCCTTGGATCTTTAGCTACCATTTGCACCATCTTTCTGTTGAGTTTCCTCTTGCAACCACTTCTAGGGAGGTTGGCCACACTTCCCTGGTCTTTAAACATCTTAATAATATGTGTAACTGCAGTCACAGGAATTTAAAGCTGCTTAAAGAGGGATTTATACACTTTATCTTTGACATGCTGGTATATCATTTTCTTTTTGATTTCCTCAGGCAACTCTCTTGGCTTTCTCTGGTCCATATTCTGTGTGCTGCACATAATGATACCAAAGAGCAGAGTGATTGCATTTCCTCTTTTAAATACAGTAGGCTGATTAACTGATTATAAGCTTGAGGGTGTGTTTGATACTAATTTTAGAAAATAGTTAGCTTAAGATATCACCATGATCCAATAATTCTAATCTTTTCTAGGGGTACCAACAATCTATGCAGGCCATTTTATAATGTATATTGTACAATAATGTATATCTTTTCACATTTTTCTACTCTATGACACAATAAAGGCATCCAGGTATACTTGAGACAATAGCTTGTATTTGATCACTTTTCAGGAAGGAATGAAGCATCGTTTCACTGAGCTGTAAAGGTCCCAACAAATTTGTCTACATCTTTACGCTCTAGAAAAGTGCTGTTAAACAAATTAAAATCAAATGTGTTACCAAAGTAACACAAGGTAGTCTGATTCCCTGGTAGTCAAAGATAATAAATATGAATACTCTCATATTCTGGGCTCACAGGTTCTTAAGATATGTGTACTCCTTTGCTTTCCACCATGACTAAATTTCACTTTCAAGACCTCAAATAGTGAATATTTACAATTTTATCAATAAACCAGTAACCTTTACTCGATTCAGTGTTGATAAAATAATGAATATCTATCTATGGTTTCATAAAGCAAGGTTAGTCCATTAATCACTATGTATCCCATTAAAAGATTAAAGTTTCTATATCTAACCTAATATGGACTGCTTGTAGCTGTGACTTCTTAAATCATCAGTCAACTGAGCATCACTTGATGCTTCCGTGGATAATGGCTTTGGTAACAGAAATAGCATGGGAATTTTTCCAAAAGCTTCAACTTATATTTTTTTATTGGCAAGAAACATTCACTTTTCCCATCCATTTATGACTAAGAGGAGTGTCGCCAAATAACCCTGAAATGTTAAATGCCAGCATTTAATTAGTAAAGATTATAGTTGATGCATTTGAAATAAGTTCTGTAATTTTTTGGGACACAAACAGCTAGAAGCATAAAACCGTTACACATACATTTCAAGCAGTGTTGTCACATTCTGCTATGTGGTAATGCTACTTAATTCATCACAAAGGGAAAAAGTTCAGGCAATGTTAACCCCTGCAAGTTTTCTATTGAAATATTTAGGATCAGATTAAGATATCTGATGCATAAAACATTTTAACTTAGTGAATAAACAACAAGTAAAGTGAGGAGAAGCCACGCTAGTATAGTCCAATTAGTGCAAATTATTTGCACTAAGTTTCTAATAGCCAAAATGATGAAATAATAAACCACATTCTTCTAGTATTGACACCACAGTGAGTCCATTGAATGAAGTGTGCCACCACCTTTAGAAAAGTTTGCTTACCAGATGGCAAGCAAAACCAGGCATGTGGCTATAGTCCAGCTGAGGCCTTTGCTTGCACAGAAGATTGTGGAAATAAGCTCTGGGTGGATGGCTGCATAAGTAAATCCAAACACCGATAGCATCGCTCAATCCAGGATCATTAGTTCAGTAACAAACTCAGCAGTAACCCAGAAAGAGAAAAAACACTATAGTGTAATATTGTCTAACTGAATATTTATTAGATACAAATAGTATTGCACTTACATTTAGTCAGTTCAAAATTTGCACATAAAACAACAGAGCCAGCCGGCTACAAACAAACTCCCATCCTCCTAAAGAGACAGCGTGGTGATGTCAGCACGTATCCTCCTCCAGACAAGTTTCGTCATATGTGACGTTGTCAATGGGGAATGGTTCCCCATTGACAATGTCACATATGACAAAATGCGTCTGAAGGAGGCGGACACTTCATTGAATTGACTCACTGTGGTGTCAATACTAGAAGAATCTGGTTTATTATTTCATCATTTTGGCCATTAGAACTATGATGTTTATTTCTACAATCAAATAATTTGCATCAATTGAACTATATTAGCGTGGCTTCTCCTTTCTATGTTTATTTTGTGGATATCTCACATTAAGCTGCTACTCATTGGATTTTAATTCTATTAATTGATTAACCAATCAATTTTCAGCTGATACATTAGCGCATTTTTCTCCCCTTTAACAAGTAAAGTGAGCCTACCTATAGCTAACCAATGGACAGTCAGGTATGTGCATGTTCTTAACCTCCAAAATATTAAATGAGCTTTAAAACAACTATTCACTGACCCCTGTACCTAGAGGCTCTGTGGAGTAATTCATCCTCAAATTTCACAGGAAAAGCAGAGAAGCCATTTAAGTCAGGTCTCAGCACTCTGCTTGATCCCTTGTTCTGTTTACTTGCTCTCTGTTTGTATTGGAGATTGGATAGCAATCAAGGAGCCGAGTCACTACTTAGAGTTGGTTTCTATTTATTCTGGCTTGATTTTTAGTGCAAATAGATAATAACCTTTGATGAATTTTAAGTATCTCTCTGTAATTAAAGAATCTATAGGCATTCCAATGCATGTTTGCATTTTCTTGATTGCTGATTTTTAAAGAATGATGTGCTTACTAGCATAAGATGCTCAACAATAACTAAGAAGTGATCCATCTTCCAGCTCTTCAGGCTCGCTCCTGAACCACTCTCTGTGTGTTCATTCACACACAGAGCACGGCTAGGCCTTGCTCTCTCCTCATTAGCTCACTGCTGTGTGAGCCAATAAAGAGAGAAAGACCTGGGAGACCTGGGAAGTTGCACTCAGAAGGTTTTTCATGTTAGTGCATAGAATGCTTTACCACTTGCCGACCGCCCCACGTATATGTACTGCGAGGCAGCAGCTCTGCTGGGCGAAATCACATACCTGTACGTGATTTCACTCTTCCGGGTCTGTGGCATGCCTGCTGATCATTCTCAAGAGAGGCAGAATGGTGGTCTGCCTATGTAAAAAAGACAGATCACCATTCTTTGACAGGGGAAGACAGAGATCTTATGTTTCTGCTAAGCAGGAACATGGATCTGTCTTCCCACAGTTAAAGCATCCCCCACACAGTGAGCAAGCACATTTTGGGCACCCTTTGATCTTCCCTGCCAGTGTCATTAGTACAGTGACAGTGCATATTTTTTTAGTTTCAATAGTTTTTTATTAAAGTTTTTCAGAGAAAATACAGAGTCATTGATACATTCTTTTACATAGTGGAATAATAAATCCATAGTAATGCAAAATATAAGAGAATGAATTTCAAAGAGATATATTTAGAAACAACTGTGGTTAGTGGGCGCAGGTACATCAATCAAACATAAGGGGGGAAGAGCCGCCCCTCTCCGGACACCCCAAATGGGTACAAACTGTGTCATGGAAAGGGGAGTGGCACATCCAACCCACAGATTAAATGCTATTTAAACTAGTGGGGATGTTACCTTCTAAAGCCTGCTACCCACCTAACCAGGTAATATTTTAGCACAGGTGGTATTAAGGAATAAAAATAAAGAGCGAGAGAAAGGAAAAAGAAGGGGACAGAAAAGAAAGAAGATGTATAGAAGGAGGAATGAGATGTCCTACCGGAAAGTTCTACCAAGATTGTTTTATCCAATTCCTACGAAGATGTCAAGGGTATGTGCATGTAATCTGCCCAAGGTTCCCAAATGGCCTCAAATTTTTGAACAGTATCTTGTAGGATAATAATCATTTTTTCCTTAACCATGATCCAAGATATTTCTTCGTTTGGCCTGGTCCCTGGAAACCGTGGACTGCTTCCATGCTTTCGCTATCGTAATTTTAGCTCCTAGAAGGATAAAGTGAATGAGGCTCCTTTTACTTTTAAAGGCTTTTTCTATTGGGAAGTTCAGCAGTGCTATGTGGGGGGACATAGGGATGGAAAAATCCATCATCTTTCTCATGATTGCAAAGATCCTATTCCAGAACCCTCTTAGTTTTGAACATTCCCATCAAACATGGATCATGGTGCCTGTGTGATTGCATCCTCTGAAACATAGGTTGGGGAGTTGAGGGATATAATTTTGCAAGTCTAGCAGGAACCAAGTACCATCTAGTTAGAACTTTTAGGTCTGCCTCCATCAGAGATACGTTAAGTATACCTTGATTCGACCATGTGATCACTCTGTGCCATTCGTCCAGCTCCCATTCCTGTTTGAGCTCACTTTCCCAGGTCAACATACAGGTTGTTTTAGAGTGCTCCACAGATAGTGACTTGTATATCACTGAGATCCCCCCTCTGCTGCGTAAGCTGGCCACACGAATGTTCTAATGGCGTTATGCTAGGTGGTAAGGGTTTGGATTCCCAAATGGAGTGTAGAAAGTGAGAGATTTGTTGGTGTCTGTAAGTTTCAGTTGGGGGCATTTCAAGGATATTGATACAGTGATTGAGGGTGAGTGGACCCGATGAGTTAAAATAATGGCCTATTCTGTATAGCCCCTTGTTCAGCCACCATTGAAAGGTTCTAATGTTCATGCCTGGGGGAATTGGGGATTGTGGAATAAATGGGCAAGCAGCCTATTAACGCAGGGATATTAACTCTGGATTCATTTTGAGTTTGTCCCATACTGACATCGAATGAGATAATGTTGGGGCCAGAATTGCTGGTCATTTACTAGGGTGACTCCACAGTAAGAAATCTAGTGTGAATTGTGGTACTGCTTCCCTTTCCTTATGCACCCAATCAGGTTTTGCAATTCGGGAGTAGAACACTGATATTTGGGCTAATTGTGCTGCTTGGTAATACCTGTGTAGGTTAGGTAATCCCATCCCTTCCTTGTTTCGGGCTCTAAAGAGGACCCCCTTAGCTAGCCTGTGCCCCTTCGATTCCCAAACAAAGGCTATAATTTTAGCCTTAAAGCTTTTCAAATGGTCCATTTTAATAGGTATGGGTAGGGACCAAAAGAAATAGAGAATACATGGAAGTAGTGTCATCTTTATAGCGTGAACCCTCCTTAGCCATGATATAGGTTGTTAAGACGATTCACGCAAATCCAGTTCCAATTTGCGAAATATTGGCGGATAATTGGTTGCATATAGTTGATCTATCCTAGATGGTAAATACACCCCTAGGGAGGGAATGTGAGACTCATGCCATGTAAAGGTGAAGTGGCTTTTTAGCCGGGAAACTAAGGAATCTGGTAGATTTATGTTAGGGGTTTGCAACTTTGACATACTGACGTGTAGTCCTGACATTTTTCTGAAATCGTCCAGTAGGCGGCAGACATTTGGTAGAGAGATTAGCGGTGAGGTGATGAAGAGGAGCAGATCATCTGCAAAAAGAGCGCATTTGTGTGATTGTAGGCCACATTGTATGCCACGAATATCCGGGTGAGTCCTGATTGCTATGGATAAAGTTTCAATCGCTATTACGAAGATCAGAATGGATAGGGGGCAACCCTGTCGTGTGCCTTTAGAGATTGTAAATGGCTCTGAGTAGTATCCCTGAAGACGTACTCGTGCTTCGGGAATCGAATATAGTGCTCTTAGAATGTTAGTGAAGTGTCGGCCAAGCCCCCAATACTGTAATATTTTGAAAAGATAAGGCCATGAGACAGTATCGAAGGCCTTGTGTATAGATAGTAAAAGTCCTTTTTGAGATTGCCCCCCATCCCAGCCCGATCTCAACAGTGAGATAATGTCAATTGCCCGTCTAATTTGATCAGGGCCTTGCCTACCCGGGATAAACCCCACCTGATCTTTATGCATGTATAAGCTTATGAAGGAGGACACCCGGTCCGCTAAAAATTTGGTTAGGATCTTTAGGTCATTAGTAATTAATGACATGGGCCTGTAGTTGCTAACCTCCCCTGGGTCTTTCCCTGGTTTTGGAAGCACTGTGTTAAGTGAGCATTCCAGGGTCGTTCCCTTCCTCACAATTAAAGAATCGTGCTAGATATGGGGACAGAATGGGTGAAAACTTTTTGTAATAGGGGTTGGAGAACCCATCTGGTCCGGGAGGCGTCCTCCGTTTCAAGTTTTTGATTACCAAGAGCACTTCTTCCACTGTTATTGGAGATTCCAATTTATTTATATGGCAATCTTCCAGTTTGGGAATAGGTAAAGAGTCTAAAAAGGAGTCAATACCAGCCTGATCCTCCTGCGCCCTTCCGCTTTATAAAGTTTTATAGAAATAGTGTGTCCCAGATACATTTGGGAGACATATTTTTGGTAAGGTAGTAGAGCGAAGTTTGGGAGTTAGACCAGCTGTTAGCATTGAATCCATTTTATCTCTCATTTGCTAAAACCGGGCCCCACTCCATCGTAAATTTTTCTCTGCTCTTGATGTAAGAGCAAGGTTTAAAGCCAGTCTGGCCTCATCGAGTTTGACTGCCGGAATAGATTTAGGGTCTCTTTTATGTTGCTTGTTTATAGTTAGGAATTCCTTTTCTAGTTTATGTCTGCTTTATTTGCTCGTTTGATTTGGGAAGAAATCTGGATAAGTTTCCCTCTGATGGTGGCTTTATGGGCTGCCCACAGAGTTTCAGGGTTTATATCTTCCTTGTCATTTAGGGAGAAGTAGTCATTGATGGCTTTTTCAATTTCAGTTGATCTCACCGGGTCACTAAGTATTTATTCGTTAAGCCTCCAGTGGTTCTTTCCATGAGGACTCAGATCACACAGTGGGGGTCATTTACTATAGTGCCAAAAAATTATCCTGCAGTACCAAAAAATAACTCTCAAAAAAGGCCAGAAAGACTTCAACTCTCAGAAAGAGTGCTTAGAGTGAAATGCTTAGAGTGAAACAATAAAAATGTAATATTCCTTTAAATTTCATACCTGGGGGGGTCTCTATAGTATGCCTGTAAAGGGGCGCATGTTTCCCATGTTTAGAACAGTCTGACAGCAAAATGACATTTCAAAGGAAAAAAGTAATCTAAAACTACTCGCGGCTGGTCCGACAATACACACAAAAGTTCATTGACAAAAACGGCATGGGAATTCCCCACAAGGGAACCCCGAACCAAAATTTAAAAAAAAAATGGCGTGGGGGTCCCCCTGAATTCCATACCAGGCCCTTCAGGTCTGGTAGGGATATTAAGGGGAACCCCAGCTAATTTTTTTTTTTAAATGGTGTGGGGTCCCCCTCAAAATCTATACCAAACCCTTCAGGTCTGGTATGGATTTTAAGGGGAACCCAGCACCAAAATTAAAAAAAAAATGAGGTGGAGTCCCCCCAAAAATTTATACCAGACCCTTATCCGAGCACGCAACCTGGCAGGCCGCAGGAAAAGAGGGGGGATGAGAGAGCGCCCCCCCTCCTGAACCGTACCAGGCCACATGCCCTCAACATTGGGAGAGTGCTTTGGGGTAGACCCCCAAAGCACTTGTCCCCATGTTGATGGGGACAAGGGCCTCATCCCACAACCCCTGCCTGCTGGTTGTGGGGGTCTGCGGGTGGGGGCCTTATTGGAATCTGGAAGCCCCCTTTAACAAGGGGACCCCCAGATCCCGGGCCTCCCCTGTGTGAAATGGTAAGGGCCTACCATTTCACAAAATAAGTGTCAGAAATGTTAAAAATGACAAGAGACAGTTTTTGACAATTCCTTTATTTAAATGCTTCTTCTTTCTTCTATCTTCTTTCTTCTATCTTCCTTTCTTCCTCCATCTTCTTATTCTTCTGGTTCTTCTGGTTCTTCCTCCGGTGTTCTCATCCGGCATATTCCTGCATGGCGTCTTCTTCTCTTCTTCTTCTTGGGCCGCTCCGCATCCACCATGATGGGAGGCTCCCGCTGTGTGATGCTTCTCGTCTTCTGACGGTTCTTAAATAATGGAGGGTGGGGTGACCCCGCCCCCTCTGACACACGGGGACTTGATGGGGACTTCCCTGTGGCATTCCCCATGATGTCAGAGGGGGCGGGGTCACCGGTTGGCCAGGTTACCATTTCACACAGGGAGGGGCCAGGATCTGGGGTTCCCCTTGTTAAAGGGGGCTTCCAGATTCCGATAAGCCCCCCGCCCACAGACCCCCACAACCACCAGGCAAGAGTTGTGGGGATGAGGCCCTTGTCCCCATCAACATTGGGACAAGGTGCTTTGGGGGTTAACCCAAAGCACCCTCCCAATGTTGAGGGCATGTGGCCTGGTAGGGTTCAGGAGGGGGGCGCTCTCTCGTCCCCCCTCTTTTCCTGCGGCCTGCCAGGTTGCGTGCTCAGATAAGGGTCTGGTATGGATTTTTGGGGGACCCCACGCCATTTTTAAAAAAAATTTGGCGCGGGGTTCCCCTTAAAATCCATACCAGACCTGAAGGGCCCGATATGGAATTTGGGGGACCCCCACGCATTTTTTTTTTTAATTTTGGTTTTGGGGTTCCCCTTAATATTCATACCAGACCCAAAGGGCCTGGTAATGGACTATGGGGGAATCCCGGGCCGTTTTTATCAGTGAACTTTTATGTGTATTGTCGAGACCGACAATTCATTAATAGCCGGTATCTTGCCAAGAAAGTTCCCCCCGGCGGATAAGGACCCCCCTGTACTGTGCATGTGCTGAGCTTGCACAGTACAAATGACTATGGAGCCGCAAAAAGTCTCCAAAGTTGAACAGCTGATCGCCAGCTCTACACAGCACCTGCGCACTACATTCTGCCTTGAGTCCAGGTTCAAGCCCCACCATCCAAGTGGACATAGAATAAAAATATGCCGAACAAAGCGAGGCTGTGCCCGAAGCGTGGCGAGCGAAACGAGCCTGTGAGGGGCCCTGTTACAGGCGCCCTGTACAGCTGACTCACAGGTGTTCAGCTTCGGCTATTTTCGGCGGCTCGTACTGCACAAGCGCTGTGCCTGCTCAGTACAGGGGAGTCCTTATCCACCAGGAGGAAACTTTCTAGGGAGAACACCGGCACTAGCGCTAGCACTTTTAAATGACTTTTTTTCTTCCTTTAGAAATGTAATTTTGCTTTCAGACTGTTGTAAACACGGGAAACAAGCACCACTTTACAGGCATACTATAGACACCCCCGAGGTACGAAATTTAAAGGAATATTACACTTTTATTGTTTCACTTTAAGCATTATTAAAATCACTGCTCCAAAAAAAAACAGCCATTTTTAAAACTTTTTTTTCATTGATACATGTCCCCTGGGGCAGAACCCGGGTCCCCAAACACTTTTTATGACAATAACTTGCATATTAACTTTTAAAATTAGCACTTTTGATTATTCATGTTTGTGTCCCATAGGCTTTAACGGTGTTCGCACAAATTTTTTGTCTGTTCACATGTTCTGTTGCAAACTGAACAGGGGGGGATGTTCGGCCCACCCCTAGTTCATATTCAGAATCATGGGGTACAACTTGTCAAGCAACTCGGAGGTCCAAAGTCGCCCAACTGTGAAACATGTCATATATATTTTAATAGAAAGTAGCTCTCATTTATACGCATTTACATCAGCAGAACAAATGCAGGAAGTGATGTGTGCACATGGGCCAGAAGCAAATGTGTGGGGATGCCAAACAAATCAATGAACCCCACCCACACCAAATCTAACTACCACATCCACCCCCGTATTGATTAAGCACAAGTACATATCATACCTTTATCTGGAAAATGAGCAGCACCTCCTCTTTGCTAAAGAGGGACCTCGCCATGTCCACCTAGATGGAGATCCTGACCAGCACAGGAAATTCTGGGTGATTACAATGACTTATTTCTGGGTCAGAAGGTGAAACCACACTCTTTTGATTGCTGCTGCGAATATTTGATCGCAACCACAAATAGAATTGTATTATTTTTGTTTTTTTGCAGATATGCAAATTTGTATTTCTACTTATGATATTTAAAGGCGTTCGATAAGAAATGGTGTCCCTGCGTTAGCAGCAGGTAAATGACAAAAACAAAAGTCCCAGTTTGAACCCTGGTTGACAATGACAGAGGGAGAAAATCGTTCAGCTGAATTTACACACTTTTATTCCCGCATGTCAGTCCCGACTGCAGGGGGAATTTAAGAGACATCTGTGCAGGTTTCTGCACTGATATCAATACAAATTGCACCCCAAAGTCGCACCAATTAAAACAGTGCAATTGTCACCGCTTTGACATGTCAAATCGCACCAATGTGAACTAAAGCTGACACATACAACACTGCCTATCCACCATCTGAATTCATTACCTGCAATTCTCCACAGCTGTTATATATAAAGTTTCCACCTTTATCATTTACTTGCAGGTGTGCAGAAGCCTAGGTTTACATTGGAGCGATTTGTCATGTAATTTGAGAGATCAAATCGCATGACTATTGGCAGCAATGGCACTGTTCCAATTGATGCGACACCAATTTTGTGGCACCGCACCAATTTGCTAAAGTAGTTCCTGCACTACTTTTATTGATTTCAGGTGCGACTTCAATAGACATTTGTGTATGAAGCCACACGGATGTCTATCAAGTAGCACCTGAAATCACTCTGACCTTGCTACATTGAAATCGTGCTACTTCAAGTGAAGTAGCGCGATTTCAAAGTAGCATCAATGTGAACCAGGGCAAAGAGATTAGTTTTTTGGTGCACAAATACATATTGAAATAAAATATAAGAGATATTGCACTTTCTCAAAACCACCACCCACAAAAACTAAAGAGAAAGAAAAGTAGAAGAAAAAAACACCACAACAAAGCTCAATAATGTACTTTTATTTTACCAGCAGAAAAAAAAAATGTACATTTACTAGCTTCAAAAAAAATTTGGGCAGGATATATGGGGCTACATTTAGCAATGGGATTTTAAGGGCCCTGCTCATAGGGACCTTACAATCTAAAATTTGACAAAACCTTAGAGTGGACACAGCTTTAATTTCAGTGTATAACAGGCAACACATCACATTTTTATCTGCAAGATTATAGAAACATACTTAACAGTCATTCTTACAATGCATTCCGACATAATATTACAAAAAAGACTTATTCAAAACACCCACCACCAGCCCACAATCCACAAATACATACATTGGTGACCATGTTCTGCTGGAAGCTGCATTTCGGTGTACACGATTAAACAACGAGATAAAAAGAGCAGGTCAGCAGGTGCTTCCAAATGATGTTTGCATGATCAGACAGGAAAAATACACAAACAAAATTGACAGCATGGCCACATAAACCCACTTTTGATTGAAAAAATGCACAAGAATTTCATCAATTATCCCTAGTTAGGGAATTTGTCAATATGCACAATATCATTCCTTCTCCCCACAAATCACAGCAAAAAACCTGGCCTTCTCAGGCCAAACAAACCCCCCTACTGCAGGCCTTTACATAAAAGAGGTTATATTGTTAGCACACTGACACACCCAATAGAAGTACACGCCCACCAGTATTTCAATCTATCTCTTCATGTATGTCTAAAGTGATTGCACCTGATGGGCAGGAACACATAATACTATTCGCAATTGTGTTAGTCCTTGGCTATGTGCATCAAATCTCCAAATACAAGACAAAGATCAAAGTCCACTTCCATCCACATAAACAAAGCAACAGTTTTCTAAGCATATGTACCCATGCAGTGTAAACCCTAAAATTTGAAATGTCCAAGTCCCTGGGCATGATTAGTGCTAATAAACATTAACATCAGTCCCTGACTGCAATGAGCTTCCAATATAAAGTCAAAAATTAACTTTCTTACATTAGAATAAGGTGCCAGCATGTCTTTGGATTGTGGTGAGAAACCCACACAGGGAGAACATATAAACTTCAACACAAGGATTAGCATGTTGGGGAATTGAACCAACATCCCAGGTGCTGCTAAACAGAACTGCTACCCATTTAGTCACCAGGCAGCCTCACACATGTTCTCTGCATCTCTGTGGTGTGAACCAGCCCTAAGTCCATAGCCATGCTCAGTGTCACAAGCAATATACAATATACTGGCCTAAGTATTGGGACGCCTGCCTTTAAACGCACATGATCTGTAATGGCATCCCAGTATTAGTATTTGGTTCAAAACACATTTAGCCCACCCTTTGCAGCTATAACAGCTTCAACTCTTCTGGGAAGGCTGTCCACAAGGTTTAGGAGTATGTCTATGGGAATGTTTGACCATTCTTCCAGAAGTGCATTTGTGAGGTCAGGCACTGATGTTGGACAAGAAGGCCTGACCTACAGTTCCCTCTCTAATTCATCCCCAAGGTGTTCTGTTGTGTTGAGGTCAGGACTCTGTCCAGGCCAGTCAAGTTCCTCCACCCCAAAATCACTTATCCATGTCTTTATGGACCTTGCTTTGTGCACTGGTCCAAATGATTTGGTGGAGGGGAGATTAGGATGTGCGGTTGTTTTTCAGGGGTTGGGCTTGGCCTCTTAGTTCTAGTTAAGGGAACTCTTAAGGCGTCAGCATACCAAGACATTTTGGACAATTTCATGCTCCCAACTGTGTGGGAACAGTTTGGGGAAAGCCCCTTCCTGTTCCAACATGACTGCACACCAGTGCACAAAGCAAGGTCCATAAAGACATGGATGAGCAAGTTTGGGTTGGGGAAACTTGACTGGCCTGCACAGAGTCCTGGCCTCAACCCGATAGAACACCCTTTGGCTGAATGAGAGTAGAGACTGCGAGCCAGGCCTTCTCATCCAACATCAGTGCCACACAAATGCACTTCTGGAAGAATGATCAAACATTTCCATAGACACACTAAACCTTGTGGACAGCCTTCCCAGAAGCTGTTCTAGCTGCAAAGGGTGGGCCAAATCAAATTTTAACTCTACAGACTAAGACTGGGCTGCCATTAAAATTCATGTGTGTGTAAAGGCAGGTGTCCCAATATTTTGGGCTAAATAGTATATCTGGAAAAGACTTACAACAGTGGTGGAACCCTCCTACACATAAATACTTCATTTAGACATAGTAATAGGACCTGGGAGATGAGACAACTTCTCTACATGAAGCAACATGTTTGGGATTTGAACACAGACCCTCAGGGATGCTAAGCAGAAGTTCTAACCTCTAAGCCACAGAGCTGCCACATGTGTGAGCCTCCTACACAAAACTACACATCAATACACATAAAAACACATAAATACTGCATTTCTTTGGACATACAGGTGATGGAATTACATTACTCAAGAGTTATTCTTCTTGATTTATTTTGTGATATTTGGTGTTTTTTTTGTGGGTGAGAGTGGAATATTACCCTCAAATTTTTGCTAATTACAGTTTGCTTTCTGATGCTGGTACACATATCACATTTTTTGGGCTCAAATTATGAATATTTAGAAATAATAAAAAGCACAAAAAATTGTGATTCATTTTAAATTTGCATCAGCAATGGTATTGTTTGTGGATTGTAAAGACACCTGTGTGAGTTTGGGTAAAAATTGTTGTGAGATGGAGAGTAACAAGTGAAAGTGACAGAGAAAAATATATTTTACCAAAACATCAAAACATTCCACATTCTAGTATTCCTAAAAACAAAATATTTTAAGTAGAAGCAACAATGTTGCAAAGGAAAATGTATTTCAGAGAAAGATACATTTCATCTCAACATTAAAAGGTTTTTTCTGTGAAAGTTAGAATTGTTCCATTAGAATCAATGGCTGAAACTTGATTTGGACTAGAATAGAGCAGATTTTCAAAAAAAAATGCTCTCTAATGCTCTCTAATTAGCTCTCATTTTGGTATTTACTATAGCGCCGGGTAAAAAGGACACTTGAGTTAAAATGAGAGTTATTTTCAGGTCTGAGCATGCTCAGTTGTGTTGGCACCTAGTTGTCCAAAACGGGGAATTTTTCACTTCTCAGACTTTTAAAGAAATCATTTTTCACACTGTTTAAAAGCAGATTACCTTTAAATAATATACCGCATATTTCAGTACCATTTAGGCAATTATATCATGCTCTAAACATTATTTCCATGTGCATTACTCCAGGTTTTAGCAGCGTAAGGGTTTGGGCGCTATTTGGTTTCAGGGAACTATAGTAAATTCGATTTTGGGAGTATTTTCTCACAAGCGCTATAGTGAATACCGTTTTAGCGCTAATTAGCGCCGCATCTCTATAGTAAATGACCCCCTTGGTCAATTCTGGAAAAGGAGTGGTATGGGTACAAAAAATGGGTATAGTCCCGAGTTTGAGAATTGAGTTCTCTCCAAATGTCAATTAATTTATGTTGGTGAATGATTCTAGCTATCCGTAAGCTATGTTTGGATGGACGGGTACTTTGAGTACCCGGTGGGCGCTTTTTGTTAAGCCCCGAGTCAAAGGCTATGTTGGTATCTCCTCCCACCACAATTGTGCCTTCCAGCATGGGTTCCATTTTCTGGAACATTTGTTCAAAGAATTTTGCTTGGCCTTGATTGGGTGCATAATAAGAAACGAAGGAGTAAAGTCAGTCATCCAACACTCCCTTGATTAGGATGAATATTTCATCCAGATCTTTATGTTCCAGCTGGAGTGTGAATTTTGATTTGTATGAGAAAAGAATTGCTACACCCTTAGTCTTATTTTCTGCATTAGCGAGGTAAAAATTTGGGAATTTAGGATGGATGAACTTGGGGCAATATGATCTAGGGAAGTGTTTTTCCTGTAACAAGATCACATCAATCTTTTGGTTATGGTAGTATTGAAATATTTTTAATCTGGGAGTTCAATCCCTGTGTATTATGGGATACTATTCGTAGGGGTGAGGTCAGTTTATCAGCTTCAGCCATGGAGCAGATGTAGGGGGAGCTCAAGCGACACACAGCCACTTACCCATGAGCCTTGTGGAAGAGGTATATAGAATTTGTCCTGGTGTCTGGAATTCAAGTCAGGTAGGGAAAGGATGCAATATTTTCTGGAAGGACTTTTGGAAGAAAGACAAGCATGAGCAACAGAAAGAGAGGAGAAAAGTATGTAACAATGGTGAGAAGATATAGCTAACTTCAAAAGGGAGGTGGGGCAAGGCCCCAATGCTCCCTTAAACAAAATTAAAGAGTCTTCTTCTGCCAGAGAAGAAGTAACCTTGTCCAGGGGAGAGTGGTAATCCATATCTCCTGTTCAGGCAGAGGCACCAATAGGCTGCTCCGACAGCAGCGCCTTTGTATTACAACGTATATGAAATGATATAACTAAATAATACCAATTTATGATAGTAACGCAACCAGTTTAAATGAAATAAAACTGCCTATCAAGGTGTGTAACCTGTTCGGACCCATATGGAATCCTATGGAATTTAGGGAGGAAAGGCTAACATGTGGGTGGTCAAAAGGGGATCAGCGGTGCTATGGAAAGAAGGTATAGTGGTATATTTTGGACATGTGGTCCCGTTAATCTTGTTACCGGTGTAGTTTCAATTGTGTGGTCCCTCCTGCTGAAATCAGCTAGGACATGCCCCACAATTAAAATAATGATAAGTAAAAAAAAAAATAGGGTGAACCCCCCCACCACACCGTATCTGATACACTACATTTAAAGTATCATGTTTTAAAATATCTAGAACCAGTGTAGAACCCAAACAAACCTTTCCCCAAAATCCCTCCCTACCCTCAAAAAGTGGGAAAAATTGAAAAAGAGAAGGGGTGCAACAAGTGCTCCGAAGAGACCCAGCTGGGGCCATTCAAATGGGAAGGACACAGAGCGAAAAAACAGTTTGAGCTCATCAAGCTTAGATATTCACATATAGTTAGGTAATTCAGGTAAGTGCAGATTCCTTGGATCTCTTGGTTTTTGGTTTCTGCCACACCAGAGTGATCGGGCTCGTGGGCATCTGTCGTTTAGCGGATCTAGCGGCAGGTCCAGGTGAAGGAGAAGACAAGGCTTGAGTAATGAGTCCAAGATGAAGGAGGAGTTTTTCTTTCTCCTGAAGCTTGGAGAAGGTATACGACTTGTTCTTATAGGAAAACCTGAGATTGAATGGAAATAGCCACCAATATTTTATGTCCTTCTGAGCGAGCACTGAGAGGAGCGGTTTAAGCGATCTCCTTTTTTGGATGGTAGATGGGGATAAAGCCATAAAGATTTGAATAGAATGATCCTAGATCTTGAGATTTGCAATGGAGCCTGCCAGCTGCAGAACTTCTTCCTTAATCTCATAATAATGTGGTTTCACCATAATGTCTCTTGGGAGTCCATCTGAACGGGGGGTCCCAGAGCTCTATGAGCCCTGTCCAACTCCAATTTGCAGGGGGTGAATATCGGGGATAAGGCTCTGAATGAGGGAGCAAACCTCTGCATGCACATCTGTGAATTTTTCCGGAAGACCTCTGATCCTGAAGTTATATCTGCGAGATCTATTCTCAAGGTGGTCTATTTTAGACATGGCTGTCTCGAGCTGGTCTTGAAGGTCCTGTATACGATCAGTGTTTTGATTTATTCTGGCGATTGTGGTGTCCAGGTGTGATTTGATTGTTTCTATGCGGGATCCTAAGGCCTGGAGTTCCACTTTAATGTCCCCTGTAATTTTGGCAGCTGTTTGAGAAAGTCCAATGCTCAGCATGTCTGAGAATCTGGAGAACAAGTCTGCTAAGTTACTAGGCATATCAGGCCGGAGGACATGGAGATCCTCCCTTAACTCTGGGAGAATGGAGGTTTCTTCCATAGGGGATAATAAAAAGTCCTCCATGGTGTGCCCTATCAATGATTTTGTGGATGCAGGGGATGCAGCTCCTATTAGTTGAGTGCTCTCTAATGCTCCGGGGAGAGGACTAAGGTGTATAGATTCCAGGGCAGTGCCATGTGAGAAGTGATCCTGATTATCCCGTGCCAGAGGTTGGGTTGTGGCCGCCATCTTGGTTCCCTGAGGGGAATCCACAGCGGGAGAGATTTGTGCCTTTGGGGGCCTATTAACCATTCCTGTGTATCGGATGTGGTACCCACTCTGGGTCTGCCTGATGAGCTGGTGATGGGACTGGTTGCGTGCCTGTGTGGGCGCTTGTGTGTTGGAGCAGAGTGGCGCTCCTGGACTACGTGGCCATCTTAGGAGCCGCTGCCACACGTGCGCCTCGGGTCAGCTTCATTTCTCTGCCAGAATCCCAGAATATCCTCCCATATAATGTGGATGATGGCAGGGGATGATGTGGCAGAGTCTGGTGGAAGGATGGAGAGTATTAGTTATCTGTGCCTGAGGATGGAGCTGGATTGAGCTAAAATGGTGGCCGGCCTCGAGCTGTGACTGAGGGAAGAGCTGACTGCAGCTTCAGACAACTCACTCAGGAAGCTCTCCTACAAGGATGGGAGGAAGGCAGGAGAGATGCAGTGCTGCCTGGGTGGAGGATGGCAGGTATGAGGCCCTGGGAGCCTGAGGATGGCACCCGGAACGTCCGTAATGGACTAGGCCGAAGCCTGCGGACTAAGCCGGAGGCCGCAAATCGGCACAATAGTGGTATGGGCCAGTGCAGGGGACGATGCCCAACAAATCTGTGGGGTCCAGACCTGTTCCAGGTGTGATGAGGCTCGGATGGATGCAGATGGAGCGTTGGGGATTCAGGAGCTCTTCTCTGAGGTGTCCTGCTCGGCTCACTTTCTCCCTCTTTTTTTCAACAGTGCATATTTTTTAGCACTGATCACTGTATTAGTGTCACTGGTCTCAAAAAATGTGTCACTTAGTGTCCAATTTGTCCACTGCAATGTCACAGTCCCACTATAAATCACTAATCGCCTCCAGTATTAGTAAAAAAAATACATTAAAATTCAATAAAAATATCCCATAGTTTGTAGATGCTATAACTTTTGCACAAACCAATCAACGTACGCTTATTGGGATTTATTTTACCAAAAATATGTAGCAGAATATATATTGGTCTAAATTGATGAAGAAATTCGATTTTTTACATTTTTTTTATTGGATGTGTTTTATATTAGAAAGTAAAAAATGTTTTTTTTTTTTTTCAAAATTGTCAGTTTTTATTTGTCTAAAGCGCAAAAAAATAAAAACCACAGAGGTAATCAAATACCACCAAAAGAAAGCTCTATTTGTGGGAAAAAAGGACATCAATTTTATTGTGTACAACATCACACCACTGCGCAATCCTCAGTTAAAGTAACGCAGTGCCATATCGCAAACAATTAACTGGTCATGAAGGGGGTGAACTTTCTGGGGCTGAAGTGGAAAAAATAATTGTTACTAAACCCACAACAGTAAAATCAGTCTGTATATGCAGTAAAGCATGCTTGTTATACTCACTGTGGGACCTAAGGCATTAATCCTCTGCATTGTGTAAAAAAGCAGTTTGATCCTGTCTTCTCTGATCCTCCCCTTCTTCCACTGTCCCTAATCTATGCTGGTAGAACACAGCCGTTCTGCGAGGAGGGGGCAACTTCTGGCTGAGTTTGCCTCGACAAACTCAGCTGGAAGTGGGAGCGGTACCTGTCAAAACCAGGTACTCGCCCCTCCCCCCAAAAGGTGCCAAATGTGGCAGCAGAGGGGGGAGGAGGCAGATAAGTGGAGTTTTCTCTTTTGGGGGGAGCTCAAGGTAAAAAACCTTAAGCCTTTAGAACTAATTCAACATATACTTACATTTTCAGTTTAAAACAGTACATTTTAGTTTCAAATAGTTTTTATTGACTTTTGATAAATGATTTTCTCCTTGTATACCTTATTTTATACAGTATTTGGTGAACTGCAATATTGCATTTTATGGTAAAACAGGAATATCATATTTTATCAACATGATACAGCATGATGCAAAGTAAAACAAACATTTTGCTAATAGTCATTGTATGTTGACTAATTTGCCTAAATATATTTTGGTATATGGTTCAGGAGGTTCCAGGAAATGTGACATAAGGCTCATTTTCACATATGGGTACACGGAATCTTGGACTTAACTGTTATTGTCAATAGACTCAAATTTGACTATATATGTAACTAATTTGACTATATATGTAAACCATTTCTTTTTATAGCCATGTTTTGTGGTGATCCTGGGACTCCAGCAGAGGGACGTCTCAATGGCAAAAGTTTTACCTACAAATCAGAAGTTTCTTTTCAGTGCAGACCCCCATTTATTTTGGTAGGGTCATCTAGAAGAATTTGCCAGTCAGATGGCACCTGGAGTGGTATTCAGCCAATTTGTATTGGTATGTCTAATATTTATAACTTTATCTTATCTGCAAATGTTTTGGAAATAAATTTAGGGGCAATTCAATCAGAATAAAAAAAAAGATACATTTTTCATAAGAAAGTTGCCCAACAGTATAATGCTCATCGCTTATTTGTATTATTATTATTATTATTATTATTATTATTATCTAAACACATTTTCAGAAGGAAAAAGTAACAGGGAATATTATGAGGGGTCTTCTAAATGTTTTTGCACTTTTATATATAACTCTGTTTAAAAAAGTGTGGAAACTTTTTGAAGAACCCTCATATGGTTTTATAAAAAAACTTTACTATTACACAAAATTGTCCTTTTCCTATAGGCAGCTGGGGCAAAGAGGTAATTTTTCCCTAAATGTTTACTTGTGATATGACACACATCATTCAGTCTGCCTGTAAAGCTGCACATCAAAAGCAATGCAGTTTAGAACCAGCTACTCTCATACAATTTAAAGACTACACTGTCGCTTTGCTTATGCTGGACAAAGTCAGTCTCTGCAATGGTTCTCAACCTCACTATGCTCAATTTACCAGCAATTAACTAGCTGTTCCTTCCTCCTTCTCTGCCAACACTGAAATTACTTGTATGGCCAATCCAGGGGAATGGTGACATCACTTTCCCAGTCATGTTACAGTTTTCAGGCCTAACAGTTGGCTGATAGACCCAAGCATTGTCACAGGAGAGGAAGTCACAAGCTCCCCATAGAAGTGCTGGGTATTGTGGATGGCTCCAAAGTGGAAGGACCACTAGAAACTTAGTAAGATGCAGGAATTTTTTTTTCAGAGAATCGGTGCAGTAACTCAATCCCCCCCACACCCCAACCTCCACCTAGGGGAGAGTAGTGATGTGGCACGTATTATATGCCTGCACACAATTTTGCAACTTTGACATGTGTTAGTAATTCTGTACATATCACAAATATATATATCCAGGTGGATTTTATATTGTTTTTTTTCAGGACAAATAGCTTTTATTTGGTGGTGAATGCTAATGGCTTTCTCCTTTTTTTTTTGGGCGGGGAGTTGTATTATCAAAGAAAAGCTGGCTCAAAAAAGTAAACTTTTTAAATATATGTCTTGCTTTTACCATAATCTACCAACAAAGAACACCTCAAAATAAATTCCCCTGCTCCTGATGATCACAGTGATCGTAGCAGTACTATATACAGTACTGTGCAAATGTTTTTCTTTTTTTTTTAATTCCTGCCCAAAATATACTGACTCTGACCTTGACATTTGACCCTTACTTGACCCAAACACTAAGACTAGTTTCACACTGAGGCACTTTACAAGCGCTACAGCGCTAAAAATAGTGCCTGCATAGTGCCTGTAAAGAGCCTCTCCTGTCTCTCCAGTGTGAAAGCCCAAGTGCTTTCACACTGGAGTGGTGCGATTGCAGGACGGTAAAAAAAGTCCTCCAAGCAACATCTTTGTAGCGCTGTAGGAGCGGTGTATAAAGCGCCCCTGCCCATTGAAATCAATGGGGTAGCGCCACCAAATCGCCAGCAAAGCGCTGCTGCAGAGGCACTTTGTTGGCAGTTTTAACCCTTTTTCAGCTGCTAGCAGGGGTTAAAACTGCCCCACTAGCGGCCGAATAGCACCGCTAAAGTGACGGTAAAGCGCCGCTAAAAATAGCGCCGCTTTACCGCCGACGCCCACCTGCCCCAGTGCGAAAGTAGCCTAACCTTTACACTGACCTAGATTAAACTTTGATCCTGGTATTTTTTCTTAATTTTTTTATTTTGTTTACACACAGTTGCTTATTTACAGTGGGGACGGAAAGTATTCAGACCCCCTTAAATTTTTCACTCTTATTTATTATTATTTGTTATATTGCAGCCATTTGCTAAAATCATTTAAGTTCATTTTTGTTCCTCATTAATGTACACACAGCACCCCATATTGACAGAAAAACACAGAATTTTTGACATTTTTGCAGATTTATTAAAAAAGAAAATTATTAAAACTGAAATATCACATGGTCCTAAGTATTCAGACCTTTGCTGTGACACTGCTGTCCATTTCTTCTGATCATCCTTGAGATGGTTCTACACATTCATTTGAGTCCAGCTGTGTTTGATCATACTGATTGGACTTGATTAGGAAAGCATCCTCCAATGGAAGGTGGAGGAGTGCAAGGTCTCTAACATCCACCAGCTCCGTGATGTTGTCATGGAGGAGTGGAAGAGGACTCCAGTGGCAATCTATGAAGCTCTGGTGAACTCCATGACCAAGAGGGTTAAGGCAGTGCTGTAAAATAATGGTGGCCACACAAAATATTCAGTGGCAAGGGGTTAAAAAAAAAACAAGTGCATCATAACAGAAGTGCACAGAGTGCACAACTCACAGGGTGTAGGGTTGAGGAGTGCATTATGCACAGGAGTGTGTTGCACACAGGGTACATGGTTCAGGAGTGCAATACACATAGGATGGAGGGATCAGGAGTGTGTTATGCACAGGATGCAGAATTCAGTAATGTGTTATGCACAAGGCTCAAGGTTTAGGAGTCTGCTACACACACAGCTCAGAGTTCAGTGTTGTATTATGTTTAGAGTTCAGGATTACACTATACACAGAGTTCAGGGTTCAGGATTCTTCTTCACACAGAGTTCAGGATTGTGCTGCCCACAGAGTTCAGTGTTCAGTATTGCACTATGCACAGGGTTTAGAATTGCACCTTCCATGGAGCTCAGGATTCAGGATTGCAGTATTTAAGATTGTGCTCAGGGTCCAGCGTGGTGCTATGTACAGAGTTCAGATTGGTGCTATGCACAGAGTTTAGGGTTCAGGTGGTGCTATTTACTGAGCTCAGGGTTCAGAGTGAAGTGTTTAAAGTGCACCCGATCTCCTTCTCAGCTCTGAGCTTCTGAGCTCTGCTTGGCTCTACCCCTGAGTGTCGGACAGGGAGAGTTCTGTGGGAATCACCAAGAGAGGAGTGTTGTCACTCCCAATTTCTGTGTTTTAAAGTGACAATAGTGAGAGGGGGGAAACAGGCCAGTGGGAAGTTCTGAAAAAAATCAAGAAGTCATTATATCTTGTCTAATGAAAACAAACTGTGCTGTTTTTCTTTTGGAATAAAAATAATTCCGTGAAAGGTAGCTATGATTTCTAGAATAATTATTTCCTATATGAAAACTACATTTTCCTTTGAGCCTTTTTGACATCTATCATGTCCCCTATCTTATTTTAATTTTGATGGAAAGCTTTATACGGTAAAAGCAAATAAGCTAAAATGATTGATGGTTTCTATAGTAACCCTGCCTTATGTTCACATTTTGCATGCTTTTCAGATCCGGCTCATAATACTTGCAGAGACCCTGGTACGCCTCATTATGGCATGCAAAACAGTTCCAGGGCCTATGAGGTAATGACAACATTTAATAAGCTTTGTTTAATTGTTACCAAATTAGGATAATTCAATTAAAATATAATTTGAACAATTATGTTATGTCTTATTCAGTTTAATAATAATCAGTTCATGAACAATATGTTAGTACACCTCGTGTTACACCCTTTTTTCTAAAAAGCTGCAGCAAAAAAAAAAGAAAAGAAAAATCAAGATAGTATATATATTTGCATGTAAGTAAATTACCACAGTTTTACAATTATACTGTAAACTTTTCCCTTTAACTGGAAGTTTATGCAAGTCTTATTCTCTCCAGTGGGTTTCATGAAGGTCAGGATTCCAAGAACACCCCACTCTGCAGAAACATTATAACAACAGATGAACTGTATCTTAAAATCCAAACGATTCAGTACACATCAGGTTACCAAGGGCAGCTGCCATTTGCAAGAAAATGGGACAGCTGAGCACTTGGGTTTCCTCTGTCTGTGTCCAAATGATTATACACATCAGGAGAAAGGTTTCAGGGTGTTTAAAGATCTCTTTTATTGCTATGAAACATCTTTGTTAGTGCCATCACTTGTTTATGTAACTAAGTTACTGTGAATTCTTTGCTTTGGGTAAAAAAATATATTTATGAAAGCTTGTGCAAAAGTAAAAACTGTTTTTGGTGATATATTTAGCAGGGTTTTATCTTCCATTTTCTAATCTGTAGTGGTAAAGAGTTAATCTGGATGCTACAGATGACTGCTTTAGTTTCCTTTTTCCATTTTTGATAAATGAATCCCTTTGTGCCCGTTAAGAATACTTCACCCCTGCACATCTATTGCACCACTTTATCTCTTCCCCTGTGCAGCACTGCCTCTGCCCCCCACAGTCCTGACCCACTACTGCACCTCACTGCACATCTGTACCCCACTGCACACCTTCACACACCTTTTTGTGACAGTACAACAAAGGAGAAATGGTGCAAATACCAGCCAAACATGAAAAGACAAACAGGATAAGAGTATATATAAAATGATGATAATGTCCAGAAACGGTATAAGACCGTAATATTAGCGTATATGAAAAAACGATGGTAATGTCTACAGCTATATACGCTGGAAAGTGGAAGTCCCAAAATGATGGAAAGTTAAAAATGAAAGTGATACTGAGCACCAGCGGCAGCTCCCTATAGAGTAGAAGCGAAAACTCTGGAAGACAATATAAGATAAAAAGGTGCGCCAATCTAAGTGCAGTATACAAAAAACTTTATTAATGTATAAAAATGAACGGCCGAATGGCTACTCACAATAGATCAGTGGGGATAAGGCATGTGATGACATAAAGATGGCCCATAGACAAAACCTCAGCAGCTCTCAGTGCGGGGTCCCAAGATGGTGTAAGACACTGTGGGGGATGTAAGCAAGCAGTCCGTGGTGTGTAGTCCTCTGCTGGTGGGCTAAAGCATGGAGGGAGTGGGATAACCACGGTGTCAGCAAGGTCGGACCGGCATCTCCTCAGGACCGGAAGACGGAAGTCGGAGCAGGGTGAACCAGCCTGGAACACACCATTCACTGGAGAGGAAGCTGCGGAAATGACGTCTGGGCGTGTCAGATGACGCGTTTCAATGCTTCCGCATTTTCTTCAGATCTAATTGACATGCCGGGTTTACATAATTTAAATAGGGAGGGAAGCCGGCGTTCATCGCTAAGCGACGGCGTCGGCGGAAGGAATTGGCAATATGTTAAAACAAGTGAAGACAATGGAGAGTGGTATAATATAGAACTTAAATGAAAATCTAATAATAAAAATTCCATGATAGTAAAAATTCATACCTGAATGAAGACAAATGACATGAAGAGATTGAAAAAATAGAAAAAAGAAAATAAGAATGAGGAAGATGATAATAAAGAATGGTGGGTTATGAAAATAATAATAATGAGAAAAATAAATGAGAAATAAAGAATAAAAAATGAAAAATAAAATTAAAAGTAAAAATAAAAATAAAAATAAGGAATATTAATAGAAAATGAGAAGTGAAAAAATATATGATACTAGATGAAAAATAAAAAATAAAAAATAAGAAATAGAAAAAAAAAAAAAAAAAATATATATATATATATATATATATATATATATATATATATATATATATATTTTTTTTTTTTTTAACAATTATGAAAAATATATGGAAAATTAAAAGTAAAAAATATGAAAAATAATAAAGGATAAAAAATAAAAAATATAATAAATAATAAGTAATAAATTTAAAAAAGGGAAAATTATGATAGAAATAAAAATAAAAAATGAATAATAATAAAAGGCAGAATTTATACCAAAAAAAAGGGGCTAATAGGGAAAAATAGCAGAAATAGGGGATAAAAAGAAGGAGTACTGCGAGGGTAAATAAGTTCAAAAAACTATATGAAGGAGTGGACTGGTGGATAAATGAACTATACTTTAAAGCCAGTTGGAGAGAGACCTAGTAGGGAATAGTGGGCACATATGGCATGAGCACATGGGTGTATCTATATAGGTGGAAAGCTGGTAATCTAAGAGACTATATATAAAGCTAAATGGAAAAAAGGGATAACAAAGACAGTGAAGGAGAAAGAGGGGTCTCTAAAAACTGAAAAATCATTAGTACACTGTCGATCAAAAATATATACACATATTACATTTGAGAAAGTGCGTAAATCAAAAATTAGGAGACCATATTACAGAGATTGTGTCAAAGAAAAAAACAAAAATTATTATATTACTGTATTAATCTCTATTTCCTCATTAAGGCCATTGGGTGTCATACTGTTTAATGAATATATCCAGAAAGTTTCTTGCCTACATAGACATTGAAATCTTTCGGCTGGAGTAAACTGATCTGATATGGATTCAATGATCCACACATTGAGATCAGAAGTATTTTGTTCATGATGAGTGGTAAAGTGACAGACAGTACTATATAAAGGGTTATTGGCTTGGACAGCTCGTCTGTGTTCTCCAAACCTCACACGTAGAGTCCTGATTATTCTACCAACATATAATAGCCCACAAGGGCAGGTTATACAATATATCACATAGGTCGTGGAACAATTAAAGAAGGATTTAAGAGTGTAGTTGCTGGGAGCAATTTTGGCCTTAACATTTGGAGCCCTACGGTAAGTATGTATGTATGTATACAGATACACCCATGTGCTCATGCCATATGTGCCCACTATTCCCTACTAGGTCTCTCTCCAACTGGCTTTAAAGTGTAGCTCGTTTATCCACCAGTCTACTCCTTCATATAGTTATACCTGTTTTTTGAATGTTTTTCCATTATCCATTATTTACCCTCCCAGTACTCCTTCTTTTTATCCCCTATTTCTGCTATTTTTCCCTATAAGCCCCTTTTTTCATTATAAATTCTGCCTTTTATTAATATTCATTTTTTATTTTTATTTCTATCATAATTTTCCCTTTTTTTCCATTTATTACTTATTATTTATTTTATTTTTTATTTTACATATTTTACATTTTATATTTTTTATTTTTATCCTTTATTATTTTTCATATTTTTTGCTTTTAATTTTCCATATATTTTTCATAATTCATAATTTTATATATATATATATATATATATATATATATATATATATATATATATATATATATATATATATATATATATATATATAAACATATATATATATATATATATATATATATATATATATATATATATATATATATATATATATATACATACACATTTTTTTTTTTTTTAATTTTATATTTTTTATTTTTCATCTAGTATCATATTTTTTTTTTCACTTCTCATTTTCTATTAATATTCCTTATTTTTATTTTTATTTTTACTATTATTTTTCATTTTTTATTCTTTATTTTTCATTTATTTTTCTCATTATTATTATTTTCATAACCCACTATTCTTTATTATCATCTTCCTCATTCTTATTTTCTTTTTTCTATTTTTTCAATCTCTTCATGTCATTTGTCTTCATTCAGGTATGAATTTTTCTACCATGGAATTTTTATTATTAGATATCATTTAAGTTCTATATTATACCACTCTCCATTGTCTTCACTTGTTTTAACATATCGCCAATTCCTCCGCCAATGCCGTGGCTTAGCGATGAATGCCGGATTCCCTCCCTATTTAAATTATGTAAATCCGGCATGTCAATTAGATCTGAAGAAAATGTGGAAGCATTGAAACGCGTCATCTGACACACCCAGACGTCATTTCCGCAGCTTCCTCTCCAGTGAATGGTGTGTTCCAGGCTGGTTCACCCTGCTCCGACTTCCGTCTTCCGGTCCTGAGGAGATGCCGGTCCGACCTTGCTGACACCGCAGTTATCCAGCTCCCTCCATGCTTTAGCCCACCAGCAGAGGACTACACACCATGGACTGCTTGCTTACATCCCCCACAGTGTCTTACACCATCTTGGGACCCCGCACTGAGAGCTGCTGAGGTTTTGTCTATGGGCCATCTTTATGTCACCACATGCCTTATCCCCACTGATCTATTGTGAGTAGCCATTCGGCCGTTCATTTTTATACATTAATAAAGTTTTTTGGATAATGCACTTAGATTGGTGGACCTTTTTATCTTATACCTTTTTGTGACACTTCACCCCTTTCTCACACCTGTTCCAACACCGAACCCACTCCTCACACCTGTTCCAACACTACACCCACTTCTTACACCTGTTCTGACACTTAACTCCCTCCTCTCACTTGTTCTCTCATTGCACAACCTTCTCACAGTTGTCCCAAAACTGAACACTTAACCTCCTCCACCTTACACATGTTCCAAAACTGCATTGCCTTTTCATGCTTGTCATGATATTGAATCTGTTTCCTACAGTTATTCTGACATTGCACCCCATTATTCTATATGTTCCAACACTGCACCTCACACTTGTTTCAACACTGCAGCCCTTTCTCACACCTGTTCTTACACATCTTTCACAGTCACTCATTTGTGATGGCAGTAGTATGTGCCCCTGGGGGTGGTTGGAGGTGAGACCAAATGATTCAGAAATGTCATTTGTCATTAATAGGCCTAGGCCGTGAAATTCTTCAGCTGACAGCATGCCTACTAGTAGTGTGGGGCAGCAGGGGCCAGGAATTTGTAAAAAAAAAATAATGCCTGGAACTTGGGGCACAGTCAAAAAGATGAAGGTCACTTGCCCCAGCTGCTCACAGCTAGCAACATTACTGGAGAGCATGGTGGGGTCACAATCTATATATCACATGGCAAAAATTGATGGATAGACCAGGGCCAACATGTGCTCTATCCATAGAAATTTTAGTTTTGTTTTCATTGTTCAAGCTTCTGCCATTATTCTGAGAATGTTTTGTATTATGTAATATAAGGTTTTATTCTGAATAGATGTATTCTTTACCTTTGCACTGCAAATTGAACAGATATAAGTGATTAGAATAAAGTAGCATTTAACCTACATATATAAAAATAATGTATATGTATTTATATTTATACTTATTATTTTTTTTCCAAATACAATGACTTGCTTATCTTTTCTCATCTTTTTTCTCCTTCAGTACTTTCTTCTAAAGAGGAAAGGAATAGTGCTTGGACGTACATTTTGTCTTATGAAAAAAAAATAGCATTTTCATTTATGTGCCTCATTATCATTTAAATAGCTATCTTCACTTACTTCATTGTGAGACTCCTGACATATTTCTGATTTTTTTGTTTTTTTGAAGATTGGGAGTACTGTCTTCTTTAGATGTCGGAAAGGCTACCATATTCAAGGCTCCACTACACGTAATTGTCTAGCTAATTTAACGTGGAGTGGAACTCAGCCAGAATGCATCCGTAAGTACCACTAGCCCTTGGATCAGTTTAAATTATCGCCTCTTTACTGAAATGCATTTCCTGTTCTGATAGCATTACCTTACTTAAAAGAAACCTAAAAATGCAAAGACAGATATGTACTATATAGGAGTAAAAGAGTGAATGAGAAAAATTCAATTTATCCCATAAGTCTACAATAAAAAAAGCCAATTAAAAATTAATAGTTCCATATATATGCAGAGATAATGTTAACTGTTCAATTCTGTTAATGTCAGTTTTAGAATATGTTGACAAATCCTTAAAAAATAAAGTCTTTATGTTTTTATATATTCTTTTTCACTTTTTTGCAAACTTTCATACAACACGTTTTAATGACAACTTGTCCCTTTGCGGATTTACAAAGGGTTTAGGTACCCATCAACCAATGTTCCCTTCAAACTTCTATTCAGATGAAAATCTTCTTAATTAATTCTTTTTACTCTTCTGTCAAGGACAAGCCAGGGTTCCTATTGACATTTTTTTTTTAGCAATAGCAAGTCTTTAATAACCAGAAGCACCATGTTGCAAAGAGGCTGACTTTTAAGTTAATAGACTGCTTGGCTGTCTAGTCTTGCTCAACATATTTTTATGACCTTCGTGTTGTCCATACAAAGAGATAAAGCCCCCAAAGTACTTTTCCCATACTGAAATGGCACACTTATCTTCTACACAGTCATGGTAGAGGGACACAAACAGGAAAAATGGGATTTTGAACACAGAACATTATTCCTTACCTTGTGGTTGTTTTAAACTAGCAGAGGATACTTTATCCACCAAGCTTTTAGAAGATTAACCTTTTTACTTTGTCACTTTTCAAAGCAATGACAATGATATGCAGTTGTGAGAAACAGCCTGTGGTTCCTGGTGGATTTCTATATAAATGGTTCATAGACTGTGATCTGATATTCATCAATCTCACATATTTAAAGATAGTCTTTTTTTTAGGTAGCTTTTGTTATTTGCTCTTCAACAATTTATATACATACAATATAAATTAAAACCGAAACAAGTACAAAGACAAGAACAAACAAGAAAAAGAAAGAGGGGGAAAGCATAGGGGGGAGCATTATTACTTTGCTTTTGCTATTGATAGTGATATTAATTATAACCCTTTCAATGTGGTCAACCCTGCTGGACATTTAGGTGTTTCAAACTTCTATAGGGAATATCCAAGAAAAGAGAAAATGATTTCAAACACACTAATAAAAGGATCATATAGCATTACCGAGCACCTCTTTCTCCTTAGCAACAGTATCCTTCTGGGCACATACTAGTTCACAGAATTAACATAGTATAAGTACAGTAAAACATTAGCGCAGTAATTGGTACAGTATAAGTAAAATATTCACATTGAAATCGATCACACATCACAGCCATCGGTGCCACTCCAGGTGTATCCAACCATTCTGACCACATTTTTTCCAATTTGTGACAACCCGCTGTTGGTAAAGTAAACTTCTCTGATCTAAGGTAAGCATTGCCCTCTTTTACCCACATTGGAGGTGAGGATGATAACCACTTCCTAGCAAGGAGTTCCCTGGCTAAGAACAAAATCGTTTAAGATTAATCCCAATATCCCAAAACAATTAAGAGGGCATTATGAATGTGTGTGCTATAACAGTATTAAAAGTGACACTTAAGGTATTTTTTTAAATAAAAAAACATGTCATACTTACCTGCTCTGTGCAATGATTTTGCACAGAGCAGCCCCATTTCTCCTCTTCTCGGGTCCCCAACTGGTGATATGGGCTCCCCCCCCTGCTGAGTGCCCCCATAGCAAGCCCCTTGCTATGGGGACAATTGTGCATGCTCACTTCCGAGTCCCACTTTGTATATCCATTGACACACAGGACTCAGCTACACCCCTTCTTCACTGGCTGTGAGTGACAGCAGCGGGAGCCAATGGCTCCTGTTGCTGTGTCTGAGCCAATAAGGAGACAGAGAGCCAGGAGAGCATCTAATCTTGTGCACATCGCCGGATCGAGATCATGCTCAGGTAAGTGATGGGGGGCACTCCACACAGAAGGTTTTTTACCTTCATGCATAAAAGGCATGAAAGTAAAAAAACCTTCAGTATTTAGAACCACTTTAATGTACTGACAGTACCAAAATAGTTTTTGGAAGCACCAAAATGTGCTTTAAATTGCCTGTGTCTCTGCTACACCTAGCACACAAGGTGAAATCTCAGAACGTAAATCTGCACATCCATCAAAGGGTCCTGTAAGCCCTATGCAGTCTAAATTGTGTAAATCCCCTAGAAGTAGAAATGGAAACAAAGAGGACATGTTGAAGAATAGTATTCTATTGTGCAGATATTTCACCCACAGTTTTTTCCCATTTAAGATTGCAGGAAAGATAATTGAATGTCACTTATAAGTAAAGAAAACTGAGATAAATATGTGACATAATTCCCTTCCTGGCTGTAGAAGTAAGTATAGTTTCTAATAAGTCAGCTTTATGAAGTGTAAAGTTGGTGGTAAAAAGTACACAACTCTGCCAAGATGTTCATGGCAATACAGTATATACATTTTCATTATTATTGGATTTGAGCCCTACAAAAGTGTAATCTCTTTGGGTCCTAACAATTTGTGCCAGCAAATGGTCTATCTGCTCCCCTTAAAAAAAGTATTAGTAATGAATAAAGAGGCTTCTTTAGTCTGACCTTAGCTGCAATGCAGTTCTGAGCATATCTTGGGATTGCATCAAGTGTGCTTGGGGTTAGGATTTGATATATTATTTTTCTGCTTGAGAGTCTGCCTGGTGAAGTTTGTTTAAGTGGAGGAAATCTCCTTAATATGTAATAGGGATGAGCTTCGAGTTCGAGTAAAACTCATGTTCGACTCGAACATCGGCAGTTCGCCAGTTCACCGAACAGCGAACAATTTGGGGTGTTCGCGGAAAATTCGAATGCCACGGAACACCCTTTAAAAATCTATGGGAGAAATCAAAAGTGCTAATTTTAAAGGCTTATATTCATGGTATTGTCATAAAAAGTGTTTGGTGACCTGGGGCCTACTCCAGGGGACATGGATCAATGCAAAAAAAAGTTTTAAAAACTGACGTTTTTTCGGGAGCAGTGATTTTAATAATGCTTGAAGTGAAACAATAAAAGTGTAATATCCCTTTAAATTTCGTACCTGGGGGGTGTCTATAGTATGCCTGTAAAGGGGCGCATGTTTCCCATGTTTAGAACAGTCTGACAGCAAAATGACATTTCAAAGGAAAAAAAGTCATTTAAACTACTCGTGGCTATAATGAATTGCCGGTCCAACAATACACATAAAAGCTCATTGATAAAAACGGCATGGGAATTCCCCACAAGGGAACCCCGAACCAAAATTTTTAAAAAAATGATGTGGGGGTCCCCCTAAATTCCATACCAGGCCCTGCAGGTCTGGTATGGATATTAAGGGGAACCCAGGCCAAAATTAAAAAAAAAAAAATGCGTGGGGTCCCCCCAACAATCCATACTAGACCCTTATCCGAGCATGCAACCTGGCAGGCCGCAGGAAAAGAGGGGGGGACGAGAGAGCGCCCCCCCTCCTGAACCGTACCAGGCCACATGCCCTCAACATTGGGAGGGTGCTTTGGGGTAGGCCCCAAAACACCTTGTCCCCATGTCAATGGGGACAAGGGCCTCATCCCCACAACCCTTGGTCAGTGGTTGTGGGGGTCTTTGGGCAGGGGGCTTATCGGAATCTGGAAGCCCCCTTTAACAAGGGGACCCGCAGATCCCGGCCCTCCCCCCTGAGTGAAATGGTAAGGGGGTACTTGTACCCCTACCATTTCACTAAAAAAGTGTCAAAAATGTTAAAAATGACAAGAGACAGTTTTTGACAATTCCTTTATTTAAATGCTTCTTCTTTCTTCGATCTTCTTTCTTCTTTCTTCTATCTTCCTTCGGTTTCTTCCTCTATCTTCTTCCTTTTCTGGTTCTTCTGGTTCTTCCTCCGGTGTTCTCGTCCGGCATCTTCCTCCGTGGCGTTGGTGTCTTCTTCCCTTCTTCTCCTCGGGCCGCTCCGCATCCATGATGGCATGGAGGGAGGCTCCCGCTGTGTGACACTTCTCTCTTCATCTTCTTCTCTTCATCTTGTCTTCATCTTCTTTTCGGGCCGCTCCGCATCCATGATGGCATGGAGGGAGGCTCCCACTGTGTGACGCTTCTCCTCTTCTGATGGTTCTTAAATAACGGGGGTGGAGCCACCCGGTGACCCCGCCCCCCTCTGACGCACAAGGACTTGATGGGGACTTCCCTGTGGCATTCCCCGTGATGTCAGAAGGGGGCGGGGTTATGTAACGGGTGACCCCGCCCCCTCTGACATCACGGAGAATGCCACAGGGAAGTCCCGTCAAGTCCCCATATGTCAGAGGGGGGGCGGGGTCACCGAGCCCCCCATTATTAGAGGAGAAGCGTCACACAGCGGGAGCTTTACTCCATGCCATCATGGATGCGGAGCAGCCCGAAAAGAAGATGAAGACAAGAAGATGAAGAGAAGAAGATGAAGAGAAAAAGATGAAGAGAGAAGCGTCACACAGCGGGAGCCTCCCTCCATGCCATCATGGATGCAGAGCGGCCTGAGGAGAAGAAGGGAAGAAGACGCTGATAAGCCTCCCGCCCGCAGACCCCCACAACCACCGGGCAAGGGTTGTGGGGATGATGCCCTTGTCCTCATCAACATGGGGACAAGGTGTTTTGGGGGCTACCCCAAAGCACCCTCCCAATGTTGAGGGCATGTGGCCTGGTACGGTTCAGGGGGGGGGTGCTCTCTTGTCCCCCCCTCTTTTCCTGCAGCCTGCCAGGTTGCATGCTCGGATAAGGGTCTGGTTTGGATTTTTAGGGGGACCCCACTACATTTTTTTTTAATTTTGGCGTGGGGTTCTCCTTAAAATCCATACCAGACCTGATGGGTCTGGTATAGATTTTAAGGGGGACCCCACACCATTTTTTTTTTTATTTTGGCCGGGGTTCCCCTTAATATCCATACCAGACCTGAAGGGCCTGCTATGGAATTTAGGGGGACCCCCACGTCATTTTTTTTTATTTTGGTTCAGGGTTCCCCTAATAGCAGCGAGTAGTTTTAAATGACTTTTTTTCCTTTGAAATATCATTTTGCTGTCAGACTGTTCTAAAAACGGAAACATGCGCCCCTTTACAGGCATACTATAGACACCCCCCAGGTACGAAATTTAAAGGGATATTACACTTTTATTGTTTCACTTTAAGCATTATTAAAATCACTAACTTGTATATAAGCCTTTAAAATTAGCACTTTTGATTATTCATGTTCGTGTCCCATAGACTTTAACGGTGTTCGCGTGTTCGAACAAATTTTTTGCCTGTTTGCAAGTTCTGGTGCGAACCGAACAGGGGGGTGTTCAGCTCATCCCTAATAAGTAATCCTCACAAGAACATTTTAGGAGCATCCCAGGCCATAGTCAATGGATCAGTGCACCTGTTTTAAGATATGAATTCAGCTATCAGCAGTGATATTGAATAGAACTGATGTACAAGAGTAAGCCAAAAGTGATTAAGTCAGCCCGTATTTTTAGATAGATTTTCCAAACTATTTGGCACTAACAAGGCAGAGTGATCAGAGAGGCTCCTAGACAACAGAGTATAATCATGCACAGCCAGAGCAAACATTTCACTAACCAGAGCAAAGACAATTCTGGATAGGGACATGTGCATCTTAGAAAAGCATGAGTACATGGCTCTGCAGGGTGGTACAGCCTCCACAGATCTATCAGGCCCAGTTCAGTGACTATTTTGGCTAAGGCAGTAGTTTGAATTGTTTATTTAGCGCCATCATTAGAGAATACAGTTTTGCTCAAAAGTTTGCATACCCTGGCAGAAATTATAAACGTTTGCCATTGATATTGAAAATATGACTTATCATGCTAAAAATCTGTGTGTTATTTAAGGATATTGATCATATGAAGCCGTTTATTATCACGTAGTTGTTTGGCTCCTTTTTAAACCATAATGATAACTAGATACTAAACCATGGGGAGCAGACAATTATTTTCAAGAGACCTGCATTTCAAAGAAGTAAGTATAAAGATGGAAAAGAATGTAAAAAGACATTCAAAGCCTTAAATATGCCTATCAGTACTGTTCAATCACTTATTAAAGTGGAGCATAAGTTGTGAACAGCTTTAAACAAGTGTATAAAGATGGGCTATATTTGAAGCAAAAGTCTAAAGTAGTCTAAAATAACTTTGGACAAATAACAAACTCTATTGGAGACCAAACTGCTCCAGGTCTTCAGACAAAATGAGACTATCTCGAAAAAGACAACTGTGGAGATAGTTAACTGGTAGTGATATGTGCCTCTGGGGAAAAAGTGCTACAACTGGTTGACACAAACCAAGAATCATGTGGAACAACTGTCTCAACATTGTGACTCAAAGTTGTGACTCACAGCTTAGTGTGGCTGTTCAAAGTAAGGGGTCTTGGCAATTTAGTGATCATGTGTTGAACAAAGATTTTTCATTTTTATCCAACCTTGCAATGGCTGCTGCTGCCTTATAAAAAAAACTGAGAGCCTAGATTTACCACGAGACAAATAAACGTTTAGCAGGGAATAGCAAATAAAGGCTACAAAAGCCACATTTAACCACTTCCCACCTGGCCTATAGACAAACGACAGCCAGACGGAACTTTTGCCGATCCAGGTGAATGTAATATGATATCACTGTGTCTATCAGAAACAGCCAATTATTGATCAGTGTACTGGCCTGTTGCCACTACCATGTGATATCTGTGACCAATCACAGCAGATCACATGACAATTGTAAACAACGTCTGACTTCCTTTAATGCCACCCATTATGTACAATTGTGTTGCTAGCTGTGGTTGGTCACAGTCACATGGTACAGACATTGACAAAAACGCAGCCTATCTGTACCATGCGATTAGCTGTGGCCAATCACAGCTAAGTACAACAAAACATACCAAATGAATCAGTTTAATTCAGTAAAAATGGTTGCTTATACCAATGAAATTCATAATGCTCTAGTCACATTAGAAAAATAAATAAATAAAAAAATAAAAAATAAATTGTTAAAGAAAAAATGTTTACATACTGTTGCCAGTCAGTGTCCCTGATCACTGCCACCTCCATTTTATGATAATGCTGTACTGCACTGGTGACAGTATGTAAAAAAAAAAAATGTGAATTTTTTTTCTTAATTTCTTCATTCTCCCAAAAAATTGTGCCAAAAAATGATAATGTCAAAAAACTCTCTACGACTCTTACTAATTAGGTTTGACTGTCTAGTTTCCAAAAGGTAATTTGGGGGATACTGTCCTAGTGTTTTTGGGCCTCAAGAAATTAGATAAGCCATCAGTGCATCAGGTGAGATCGATTTTCAGATATATATCATAGTTTATGAACTCTATAACTTTCCTATAGACTAAATAATATACATTAATTTGGGTTATTTTAACCAAAAAAAAAATTATTGAAGAAAGATTATTTACAAAAATTTATAACAGAAACCAAAAAAATGCGCCTTTTTGGCCTTTTTTTTCTTTAGCAAAAAGAAAACAAAAAACAGTGGTGATTAAATACCACCAAGAAAGTTCTATTTGTGTGAAAAAAATGATAAAAATGTAATTTGGGTAGTGTTGCATGCCGTTCAAAGTGCAACAGCGCTAAAAACTGAAAATTGGCCTGGGCAGGAAAGGGGTGAAAGTGCCCAGTATTGAAGTGGTTAAAGGATAAGCTCACTTATAGTAAATGCACATTTTTTTTACAGATAAAAAAATTTGTATTTATTACTTTTATCTTAGGAGCCTGCAGATCATTGCATCCCCGAACAGCAGATTGCAGGTGCAATGTCAGGTTTCTGCAGACACTCAGTACAACTGTCTATTCATACCATACAGGTAGACAGTTAATGAAGTGTAGCAAGACAAAGTAATAAATTACAAGGATGCTCATTTAGAGCCCTTAAAGTTCATTAAGAACTACAAGCCATCTGCCACGGTGGGAGATGGGACTTGTAGTACATTCATTCACAGATCTTTTTTAAATTGTGACACCAGGTGCAGGGAGAGGATCCCCCGCCTGCTGTCATGGGGGGAATCAGGGAGTGGGGAAGAGGTGCACAGTAACATGTTACATGTAACATGTTACATGTTCCACCCTAAATATGGGTGTAACATGTACCATGTTACCAAAGGAGAATGTTGCCTTTAACAACTTGAAATTTTAAATGTTGCTTTAGGAAATCAGTTGAAAAATCTGGAAACACTGAGACTTTCAATTCATCTATTTGCAGTTTACTCATCTCTCTCGCCTTTCATAAGATTATTTCCCTGCCCTTATAATTTAGTGGTTTTATAAAAAAAAAAAAAAAGGGAGTATTACCCAGGGGTAAAAGACAGGATGGAAACCTGTACGCTTGCTTATCTGGAAACAAGCATGACAAAGATTCCTTGCAAAAGGTGTTGAGTAATCGGGATTCAATGAATTGTACAGGACCCCTTTCCTCTGTACATTCAGGTATTTCCACCAAGCATACATACAACTGTACATTGTCTTGTACAGTTCTCCATGTCATCACGTTTGCTAGCATTAACATGCAGTGGTAACATGGTTGGTTCAGGATATGTCAAGTTGAACAGGCACCATTACATCCTCCAGTCCCCCTAATCTTCCCTCTAGCAGCATGGTCTGAGCTCAAATTTTTTGGAAGTCTTATCACAATAAAGTAATATCCTATTTTATATCATGTACCTGTGCATGAGAGAGACGAATTCCCCTATTTACTGCAGTTAATACTTCGTTTAGGATAGGCTCAGTGCTCCCATCAGGAAAATCTAGCGGGGGGGTTCCTCTTTTACAGTTCTGCCTTTCAGACCTAGGGAGCAAGGGTCCTGTGCCCCATCATCCCTGTTACTGATAGAGGAGGAATCGATAGCTAAGTGCTGACTTACCACAGATGAGGGTTTAGTAGGGGTTTCATTACTTGATTTAAACTGGGCTCTACTTCACTGGAGTACAAGCAAAATGCTCCAGCTTGGCTGCTGCTTCCTTCTGCCTGTTTTATTGTGAGCTTGCATGGAGGAGATTGGTGCCCTCTTGGACCTTGCTGCCCATCCCTGATGAGTCCTTCTTGGTCTTCCTAGTCAGGGTCAATCAATCAATTTTGGACACAGATGGTTGCCTGAAGGTAAAGTACTCAGCTATGGTAGCGTATGATTGCTGTCAGTCGCTGCGGGATTGCAGATAGGATTAGTCAATGAAAGCTTAAAGAAACTGCTGCTGTTCACATTAAGCTGTACTTACTTTTCAAAGACAGTCTTCTTTGCCTTGACATGAGTATGGCCAAGTCTTTAGAATATCTTCTGCAACCCGTTGCTGTCTTATAGCTCAGCAGCTCTGAATTTCTCAAAAATCTCTATTATTTGATCCACTTGTATAGAAATATTTTGTAAAACACAGATGAATTGTTATGTCAAGGAAGTTAATAAGATAATTGAATGTCATAACTGACTCCAGTCAATAACTTACATTTTTTAAAATAATTTTCAACAAAGATATGCCAGTAAAAATGTTGAGAATATTGTTAGTTATGAGAATCTATCACGCATCTATGATGCAGCTCTTTCTGCACACTCTGCCATTTAGCCTTTCTTCACTCCCAGCCCTGCTCTGGAAACAATGCCCCCTCCATTTCCTTTGGCCATCAGTGGCACTCCCCTTTGGGCTGTGTCTTCATTGCTAGGCAATGGGCTGGCTCCTTCTGCCAAGCTTCCTCTAATATTTTTAACAGTGGCTCTGTGCATTCAGTTTAAACATCACAAGCCCAGGGCTCTATGCTTATGCTTATTTTCTGCAGCCTGCCCTGACCTCTGCCTGTTTCTGAATTGTGCTTAATGTCTATCGCCTACCACAACTTTTGCTTGTCTCAGAACTATGCTTACTGTCTGCCACCTGCTCTAACCTCTGCCCATATCAGGACCAGGGTCTGAACTTGCATGCCAGACAATTACTCAAGAAATCTTGCCTTGGACTTTGTTTCTCTTGAGCCTTGAACCTTTTGCTCCTCCCATGAACTTCTTATTTTGGCCATGTGTTTACACTTACTGTTTGCCAGATTATTATGCTCTCTACAGCCAATATCTTGCTCTTGTCACTCTAGCTGCCATTCGTATCTTTGCTACCACTCATTACCGATCTTTGGCTTATTCCTCAACTATGCTTCTGCTTGAAACCCAGTCTGCAACCATTTGTTATGAACCTTTGGCTTGTTACTAGCTATGCTTCTGCTTGATCCCTACCTGCTTTACCTGCTACTGGACCCCGGCTTCATGACTGTGATTTGGTACTAACATGCCATCCCATCTCCACCATCAGGAGGTCTGGGCAACACCAGTTAATGCTCAAACTCCACACCTCAGTTAAGCCCATGTCATCCACTAGGGTGACCTGCTTCTGTACTTATCCAGCTGATTGGTGGGGGCCTCTCTACTGCTATAACTACCGGTCTTTGAGCCTGACCCCTGTCTGTGACAGCCTGTTTCTGCATTATGTTTATTGTCTACCACCTACCCTGACCTACATCTGTCCCTAGATTATGTTACTGTTTGCTGCCAGCCCTGACCTCTTCCTTCATTTCCTTCCTCTGGACTTCACTACTGGTTCACACCTGCAGTACTACAGTCATTGCCTGACTCTCCTGAGGACTACAGGTACTCTTTGCTATATTCTTCATCATCCCTTGTTCTACTTGGCCAGCACCTCTAGCATTGTGCATTAAAGTATATGTGACTGCAATTATATGTAGGAACAGAGATGTAATGGAGGCAATGAATGGGATTTCTCTGAAACAATTGGTAAAAAGCCCAACCCATGGAATATATTATAGACCTAGTACTGACAAATAGAGATTGATTGTCTGGTGTTTTGATGGGAGAAAATCTAGGTTCTAGTGATTAATAATGTCTTTGGTTTGATATTAAAACAAGAACTGAAAAACATATACAAAAACAAAAGTTTCAAAAGGACAAATTTTGCTGAAATGAGAGGATTTTTAAATAATGAATTAAAAGGTTGAAGTAAAGCGACAGGAGTCAGTAATCAGTGGACACTGTTAAAGTCTACCATCCTGAAGGCAACTAGATTTTATGTCAGACAAATTATTAGGAGTAAACAGAAGAAAAAAAATATGGTTCACTAAAGAGTTAAGTAGGATAGTAAAGTAGAAACAAATCAGCATATAGGAGTTTCAAGGAAACAGGAGGTGTAGCTAAAAGAGAAGAGTATAAAAGTAGACAAAAGGAGGCCAAACACATTATCAGTGATGCTAAAGCACAGAAATATAAGGAATTTACTAAGAGCCCTTGCACACTGGGGCGGGGGGCGGCGTCGGCGGTAAAACGCCGCTATTATTAGCGGCGTTTTACCGTCGGTATGCGGCCGCTAGCGGGGCAGTTTTACCCCCCGCTAGCGGCCGAGAAAGGGTTAAATACCACCGCAAAGCGCCTCTGCAGAGGCGCTTTGCCGGCGGTATAGCCGCGCCGTCCCATTGATTTCAATGGGCTGGAGCGGTAAGGGAGCGGTATACACACCGCTCCTTCACCGCTCCGAAGATGCTGCTGGCAGGACTTTTTTTACCGTCCTGCCAGCGCATCGCTCCAGTGTGCAAGCCCTCGGGGCTTTCACACTGGAATGAAAGCAGCAGCACTTTCGGGGCGGTTTGCAGGCGCTATTATTAGCGCAATAGCGCCTGCAAACCGCCCCAGTGTGCAAGGGCTCTAAATCTATTAAGAAAGGAAACAAAACCTTTTTAAACGCTGGCCGACCAGCCGCCCTCATTATACTGCGGCAGGTCGGCACGTTCCCTTGAGCCGTCATAGCTGTACGTTGGCCCTTTAAGCAGGGATAGTAGACGCACGCGCTGCGCTGCAGGGGAACCAATGCCTATGGCCAGCAGTAACGATGACCACCAGCCATGCGCGATCGCGGGCATGAGAGCCAGAAGAGGGATGTGTGTGTGTGTAAACACACAAATCCCTGTTCTGTGAGGAGAGGAGAGACAGATTGTATGTTCCTACTAGCTAGGGACAACAATCTGTCTCCTACTCTAGTCAGTTCCTTCCCCCTACAGTTAGAACACACACTGAGGTAACACAGTTAACCCCTTGATCGCCCCTGGTGTTAACCCTGTTCCTGCCAGTTACAATGACACAGTAATCAGTGCATTTTTATAGCACTGATCGCTATATAAATGTCAATGGTCCCAAAAATGTGTCAAAAGTGTCAGATCTGTCCAGCCAATGTCGCAGTCCCAATAAAAATCACAGATCTCTGCCATTACTGGTAAAATAATAATAAAAATGCCATTAAATTCCATAAATCTTTCCCATAGTTTGTAGACGCTATAACTTTTGCACAAACCAATCAATATACGCATATTGTGATTTTTATTACCAAAAATGTGTAGAAGAATATATATTGGCCAAAACTGATGAAGAAATTTGATTTTTAAAAACATTTTTGGGGATATTTATTATAGCAAAAAGTAAAAAAAATTTTTTTTTCTCAAAATTTTCACTATTTTTTTGTTTATAGCTCAAAAAATAAAAACCGCAGAGGAGATCAAATACCAACAAAAGAAAGCTCTATTTGTGGGGAAAAAATGTGTTTGGGTACAGCGTTTCACAAACGCACACTTGTCAGTTAAAGCAACACAGTGCCGTATCGCAAAAATGGACTGGTCATTAAGCAGGCAAATCTTCCAGTCTGTAAGTGGTTAAGGTACATCAGCGATGGAAGGAAAAAATACAAGGGGGTCGCTAAAATGAAAATTAAGCACAACACTTATGTTGACAGAGACACAGATGTAGCAAACCGTTTAACCACTTAAAGTCCAGACCCATTTACCCCCTTTCAGTCCAGGCCATTTTTCACCTCTCAGCGTCGTCACACTTTGAATGACAATTACTCAGGCATGCAACACTGTACCCAAATTTAAATTGTATTATTTTGTTTCTGCTATAGGTAGAGTTTTCTTTTGGTGGTATCTTATTCACGATTGGATTGTTTTTATTTTTTGCACTATAAATGAAAAAATACTGAGCATTTTGAAAAAAGCAACAACATATTTTTCCTAATATCTGTCAAAAATGTAGTAAATAAATAGTATTTTCTCATAAATTTAGGTCAAAATGTATTCTGCTACATTTATTTGGTAACAAAACCCAAATCAGAGTTTATGTGTGAAAGTTATAGTCTACAAACTGTAATAAATATATATTTGAAAATGGATCAATCCTTCTGTACTGACTGTCTATCTCATGTCTTGAGGCCCAAAAATGGCAGGACAGTACAAAGTTGCCTGATTGTATACCAGACAATGTATACTGTGTATCACACAAATCAATCGTATCAAAACCAAGGTATGGCCACCTATATACAAGCATTCTGGGAATATAACTTAGTGTATTATCACTTATAGCAGCCCCAGTTCCTATAAACCATGCAAGCCTAGCCTACAGGTGCATGGCGGCCTCCAAGAATGCCATGTTCGCATTCCAGTAAGTACAGGAGTTTAATGAAAGGAAGAACAAACGAGTTCCTGTGCAGTTGTATGCAGGGGGTGGCTTGGATTAGTGTCTCACAGGAGCATAGTTAATCAGATGTGCAGATGAGTCAATTCAGGCACAGGCAGAGACAAGGTCAGCAAATAGGCAAGGATTGGTCCAGGAAACAGGCAGAAACATGGTCAATAAAAAGGCCACGGATAGTACAGGCAAGACTCAGGAACACCGACTGTAAGTTGCTGCACTATTAGGGTTTGTTCACACATGAGGTTTTGGGTGGTAAAGCCTTGTGGTTGAGCCATGGTTTTATGACCCCTCAACAGCTACATCCTTTAGTTTCAGAGGCAGCAGCTGGAGGTGTACACATGCCACAGCTGTGATGCTTTGCTTCACAGCTGTGGCATGACGTATACCCCCTATATGTCCAGTGATAGTGACCCATTCAAGTGAATGGGGTTGCTTCTGCTGGGTCAAAAAGGTTAAAGCAAGTGGTGAGGAGGCAATACTGAATCTGAACACAGATGGCTTTTGAGAGAGCATTGCACATGTGAACAACTCCTTATGGTGACACTATGTCTGGTTTGGCAGAGATCAGGGACACTGTAATTGTTATGGTGGCGATCAAGGACACTGTAAACTGGTGTGATAGTGATCAGGGACACTGTAACTGGTATGGCAGTGATCAATGACACTGTAAATGGTGTGGCAGTGATTATGGACAATATGACTGGTGTAGCAGTGATCAGGATCACTGGGACTAGTGTGGCGGTGATTATGGACAATATAACTGGTGTGGTGGTGATCATGGACACTGTAACTGGTGTGGCAGTGATCAGGGCCACTGTAACTGGTGTGGCAGCAATCAGGGACAATATGACTGGTGTGGCCATGATCAGAGACACTGTAACTGGTGTGGCGGTGATCAAAGGCGTAACTACAACCTTGAGGACCCCGGTGCAAGAAACCACAAAGGGCCCCCTTTTTGACCCTGGTAGTTCCACCACTGTGTACCACCTGTATTTAGGTACTGCCATAAATGTTATAGATTTTACTGGCATGTAAGAACTGCACTCCCAGCATCCAAAGGCTTTTAAACAGGATGTTACTGACAGACTCAGTGAGCGGACCCTAAGCAGATCACCCATGACAGAAGAACCAGCATACCCATTGCCCACCCAGGAACATAGGCCGCAGTGGTTCAGGAGGAGAGCTCTGACAGCAAATGGCTCACACTGTGGACACAGATGGTGGATAGAAGGTCAGACTGGCAGCATTGGGCTAGCAGCAGTGGGGAGTGACGGGGGGGTTAAGTCCGGCCGTGGTTATCAGTACCAGCAGGGCTGGTGCAAGAATTTTTGTCTACATACAAAGGTGCATTTTGATTTTTGATGCCCTTCCACCCCACCGTCCACCTGCCACCCCTCTCACCTCCACAATGCAACCCCCACTGTCTAGAGCTGTGCTGGGACCTCCTTCCATTACGCCCATATTTGTGATGGGGTGCAACGTGAGTAACGACTCTTCAAATCCACCCAGAGCAAATCCACCCCACCTAATCCCCCTCTCAGCGAAAATCCTATCCCCACTTCTAGTCAAATCCTCTCCCCCAGGTCCTCCCTTCCAGCACAACCCCCTCCCCCCATCCTGGGCCAAACCCCCCACCCATCCTCCCCAGCATGAATCCTCTTTCCCTCATGCCAGCATAAGTATTCTCTCCAGTTCTGTCACAAATCCTACTACCCAAATCTCCCTTGCCAGTACAAACCCCCCAAAACATAAATCCTCTCGCCTACAAATCCATACTTCCCAACTGTCCTGGTTTTGGTGGGACCTTTCTGAGATACAAATGAAATCCTGTGTATCCAGACTAAGGGTCTATTCACACCAGAATGCTGTGAGGGAAACCTGCGTTCTGTGTGCTTTTGCCACACTGCATTCAAAATGCACTGCCATAGCGATCTGTAGCGGTGTCAACTTAATGACTCCCTAAATGCAGGTCACAAACACAATGTTTGCCTGCACCAGATTGTATGATCAGAAGTACCATATGATCCAATTGCTGTGTAAGGTAAAGTAGTGTATGCACAGCTCTTGGTGCAGACCGGCACAATTTCAGCCCATTCAGATGAGATGACTGAATCTCACAGCATCTGGAAGGCATGTGAATCACACAGGAATGCACAGCACATTCCTTTGGGATTCTTGGTGTAAACCGGCCCTGAGTCCTGGAGCCCAGTGCCGAGAAAAGGTTCAAGCACTTCCACTAACTTGCCTGACAGGGGGGCACTAGTGTAGGCTCCTGAGGTGATTGCCCTGAATCTCTAGCGAGGATCCCCTCAATAGGGATGGCCCGAACACCCCCCCCCCGGTTTGGTTCGCACCAGAACATGTGAACAGACAAAAAATTTGTGTGAACATGCGAACACCCTTAAAGTCTAGGGGAGAAGACCATGAAAAATCAAAAGTGTTCATTTTAAAGGCTTTTATGCAAGTTATTGCCATAAAAAGTGTATGGGGACTCGGGTACTGCCCCAGAGTACATGTATCAATGGAAAAAAACATTTTTAAAACAGGCGTCTTTACAGGAGCAGTGATTTTAATAATGCTTAAAATGAAACAATAAAAACTAAATATTCCCTTAAATACTGTGCCTGGGGTCCCCTTAGTCTGCCTGTAAAGTAGCACATCTTCCCCATGTTTATAACAGTACCGCAGCAAAATGACATTTTTAAAGGAAAAAATGTAATGTAAAATTGCTTGCGGCTGTAATGTATTGTTGGATCCCAGCAATATACATGAAAAATCATTAAAAAAAAATGGCGTGGGTCCCCCCCCATCCATTTCCAGTCCCTTCGGGTCTGGTATGGATATTAAGGGGAACTCCACACCAACATTTTTACAAAAATTGGCTTGGGGTCCTCCCAAAATCCATACCATGCCCTTCAGGTCTGATAAAGATTTTTTTGGGTGAACCCCAAGCCAAAATGTAAAAAAATGGCGTGATTGTCCCCCCAAAATCCATACCAGACCTTTATCCAACCATGAAACCTGGCAGGCTGCAGGAAAAGGGGGGGACGAGAGAGCACCCCTCTCCTGAACCGTACCAGGCCACATGCCCTCAACATGGGGAGGGTGCTTTGGGGTCCCCCCAAAGCACCTTTCCCCATGTGGATGGGGAAAAGGGCTTCATCCACACAACCCTTGCCCGGTGGTTGTGGGGGTCTATCGGAATCCAGATCCTGCCCTCCCCATGTGAATTGTACCCCTACCCATTCACCAAGAAAGTGTCAAAAAAGTAAAAACGACAGGAAGCAGTTTTTGACAATTCCTTTGTTAAATTTTTTTTTAATGTCCCGTGATGTCCATCCATCCTCAATCATGGCACCAACAGACCCTAAAAATAGAAAAAAAGCTCCGCCTCATTGTGAGGTGTCCCTCCGACTGCTGTCTCTTAGCTGTGACAGCTGTTATATAGGCAAGGGCGGGGCACCCATTTGTATCAATGGGTCACATGATATCAAAGGGGGGCGGGTCACTTGGTTACATCATGGGTGGCCCCGCTCTTGCCTATATAACAGCTGTCAAAGAGAAAAGACTGCAGTCATGGGAAAGTCTCTCATGGAGGCTGAGTTTTTCCCTTTTTTTTCGGGACCATTGGATGCCGTGATGGACCATGGATCTACGTCTCAGGACCATTTTTTTTAAAGGAATTGTCAAAAACTGTCTCCTGTCGTTTTTACATTTTTTACACTTTTTTGGTGGATGGGTAGGGGTAAAATGTACCTCTACCCATTTACATGGGGGGGCCGGGATCTGGGGGCCCCAAAGCATCCTCCCCATGTTGAGGGCATGTGGCCTGGTATGCATCAGGAGGGAGAGCGCTCTCTTGTCCCCCCCTTTTTTCTGCAGCCTGCCAGGTTGCATGCTCGGATAAGGGTCTGGTATGGGGACCCCCACACCATTTTTTTTATCTTGGCACAGGGTTCCCCTTAAAATCCATATAAGAGCTGAAGGGCCTGGTATGGATTTTGGGGGAGATCCCCATGCCATTTTTTTAATTTTGGTACAGGGTTCTCCTTAACTACTTCAATAAATTAAGTTATATATACTACACTGCCTGCACTGACTGAATATATATATATATATATATATATATATATATATATATATATATATATATATATATATATATATATATATATATTGTTAGGGAAATTAGGCTGTACGCAGAGCACACAGCCAAATCTCCTGTTTCTAATAATAACAATTTCGTCTGATATAAATGCATCTCACCTTTTGATCATATGTCTCTCCTTCTGATGTAGCCCCTCCTCTTGTGTGTGTGCCCCATGCTCACAAATAGAAACACAACCTCACGCTTCCAGTTCCAAGATCACACTGACCCCTCAGCCTTGTGCTCACTCTTTATTAGCATAACAGGAAGTCCCCAAAGCTCGAGGGTTCGGCCTCCAACAGCCAATAACACCTCTTACAAAGCTTGTGACCTCACAGGATATGACCTCACAGGCTATCAATGACCATATAAGGATTTACCAACACAGGAAAATGCAACAACCAATGAACAATGACTATAGGAGTCTTATGGGTGTGTCTGAGCAGTGACAGGGTGCATGCATGTTTTTAGAAGCCACTGGCTTTCAAACATTAACCCTGTCTCCAACCAGAACAACCCAAAAGACTCCCGTATTTCCGTTGATAGAAATCCCTATTATACATTGTTCCAGAGAACAATGTATACCTGGATTATTCTACTGTCTTTGTGGACGAGAGATTATCGGCAGGCGTATACTCATTGGGCCACAAATGTGTTGATCAGGCACACAGGGGCAACATGAGAGCATACTCGTTAAACCGATAATGTCTTTGCAGAGCGAACACACCCCCCACCAAACGATCGTTCTGTGCATCGCACAGGGGCCCTTAGCTGGCGGACATGTCCCCACTCCACAAACATTTCTCTACATCCCCAAAGAGCTTTTCACTACCAAATGGATCTCAACCAGCGTCAGTCTGCCCCAGTCAGCTCATTAGAGCGGGCTGCGATTGAACAGACACTGGGAGACTTATGACAATACATTAATATAAAATTTTCCACAACAGTCCCTCCTCTTGTCATATGATCCCATGTGTCCCTCGATGAATCCTGATCTTCTTCTTAGTCCATAAAAAGTAAAACACGGCTTGACATGTAGACTCTGTTGGAGATGACGTGGTGATCTGTAGTAGTCGCCGGTCGGTCTGGGATCCTCTGTGTCTTGTACGTGGGTTGGGCTTCGGGGCATCTCATCAGGGAAGATGTGTTCATCTGCTCAGGCTCTGGTCACGCGTCCAATCAGGCAACAGGAGCACCTCATCATGGCATATAGAAGGAATAGAAACAAAAATAACATGAGTATATATACCCCTACTTCCTTCACTATGATCCGCTGCAAGATAAAAATTAAATCCCCAACGATTCCCAAACCCTTAAAAAGGATTCCAACCTTCACTATCTATAGCCCTGGCTTTGCCTTGTAGGGATCTAAACCTTATCCATATGGGCCTGAACTTTGTCACTACTATCCCTGATCCAGATATAACAATCTTTACTTATGAATTCCCAGAAACCCTTGGACTGTGGGAACTTCCTTGTAGCTTCAACAGTTACATGAAAACATCTCATCCTCTATGGATGAGAAATTGTTCAAGCGTTTCATAAGCTCAAGCCCCCACCGTGTACAAACAATTCCCTTCCAGCTGTCCCTGCCATTCTTACCTTCTCTCGCGCCATCAGATCCTCGCGATCGGCCGTGACATAAGATGCTGGGACGAGTTTCACCAGCACACATGAACCTCTTGCCTTACGGGAAATTACCTTATAAGCTGCAGATCCGCATTAATACCAAACTACAGTTGAAGCGCACTTGTGGGCTACCTAGTTATCCCGATACCAAAGCTGGCAAGAACCAGAGCTATTGTTAAAATTATAATTAATTTTACCCTCTATAAATGTTCTGTTAAGTTCTATTGACAGATGTCTGTTTGGATTTTACTAGTCTGTCAAAACTCCTCACACCAATATGAACGTCACATATAGCATGTACCGCCATCATTGCTGGGGCACTAGTAGACCCGACCATGTATCCTGTTCTCTTTCTTAGCCAGTTGGGATGCTTTTCATCGTTACCCTTGCCAAAATTTATTAAACAAAAAAATATAAATTAACGAAGATACTCCTCTACTCTTTGTGGTTGATCCGCTTCTTGCAGTGGCTGGCGTGGTCTCATCCCTCAAGCTTCTTTACAATGACCCAGTCACCTGGTTGGAAAGAATGTAAACTGGTTATTGTGTCAGGGTCCAGGATGGACTCGTGAACCCTGTGGTGGACCTTTTGAAGTTCATGTTACAGTGATTGCACCCACCCCATCAGCTGAGAATGTAGGTGACAGCTAATGAGGAAAGTACAATTCTGTTTTTGGTTGACCTTCAAACAAGCCTCATATGACAATAACCCAGATATCGGGACTGTGGTCACTGCATAACCTGTGCGTGGCTTACCATCTGGGGTGTAATACCTGGAACCAGTGACAAAAAGGTTCTTAGCATCTGGGATGGGAGCCTCTTTCACCAGACTGCTGCTTGCTGATTCAAATGCTATCAAAGAAAGACAGTCTTGGCACAAACTTGGTTAGAATTAGAGCGGTTAGTATTATTGGTTTGAAAAATTTTCACTCTCACCACCATCATCCCCCCTTTTCTTCTGCCTCATTACAAACTGGAGGAAGACATGCAGGGTTTAGAATGGTGCAGAATAAAACAGTGAAATAGCCTATGATACTTTTACCTTCTTATGCACCTGTACACACACTTCCAGAAACTCTTTGGACCTGAAAAGATACTTATAAACAAAAGTTATTACTCTATCCTTCAAAGAATGGTAAACATAACAACATTCATGTACATTGGTAAATTGTCACTGACATTCCACAAAACTGATAATAACTAAACCCTCTGTAAATCTTACTTGCACATTTTTTTTTTTTGTTTTTTGTTTTTCCTAAAATACAACAGCCGCGACACGCAAGAGGGCTGTCACGGTAGGTTCAAACATCTTGTTACCACATACAAACAATGAAACAAAGACAAACATTTAGATACAAATGTGGGGGAGATATTTCATAGTTCCCAAAAACGAAAAACTAAAAACGACCAGATGGAATGCTGCCTTCACTCTTTTAGCGATAGAAAAAGAATACAATTTGAAAGGCACGAGAGCATTTCAAAATCTTTGCATGGACCAGCCACACAAAGTTCAAAAACAGGCCTGTGTATTTTTAATCACACAAACGTGTACTACGCATCCATCAACTCACTCAACATTACAGATTTCTGAAGCCACAGCTGAACTACTTCCAAGGTATTTTTAGTCTGGGGTCTCGTACCGCCAGACATCAAAAGTACCTTCCAAAGGAATACACCTTACTGTACCCTCTGACCATATCTGCCAATCTTTAAGGGGTCTCATGTCCGGAGCCCCAAACCCAGATCTCATGTGAGGTGCAGCTGTCTGACTGGTGTGGAGCCTCATTTTTTCCTCCAACACATGGATGGCACATTACCCATGACGATTCAAATCGCTTTTTTGGCGAACTCTGTGTCCAGAGAACCCTGCGCTTTATTTTCGGAACGATTATGGTTTGCGCCTTTGTCACCATAATCGACCCCCGCATTCCGATTATCCTACACGGCCTGAGCGGGGCTGTTAGCGTACTAGTCCCCACATTTACATGCTCTACAACCGATTATCGGCAGCCCTATAAATGTGTTGTCAGACAAACTACAAAGCACCATGAAATCCTCCGCTATTCAAAACAATATTATGGCTTCTCTCTGTACCTCGATATTACAACAATAACTTGGATGCCTCCTGTTTGCTCTCTACCCAAAACTGTATTACAGTATAAACCTTAATTTAATTTAAAAACTTAAAATGATTTTGTCCTTCCAAACACAAGTCAAAAGACCCCAAGCCCCTCCCACCAACTTCCTGTTGCACACCTGAGTAGGAAGAGGGAGGGGGAGGGGAAGCCTTGAATAGCTTCATATTTTGTCTATCAAGACATTAGAAAAATCTATGGCTAACATCAACAACTAAAAACTTTTTTTTCCAGGAGTGGGTGGAATAAGCCCCCATATTGCAAATGGGAGGGAATCCCCCTTGAGTCACATATCCCCTGAGAAGTCAAACCACAAGTTTTGAGACAGAAATACCACACAACACTGTAACAAAGGCCAAAAACTGAAACTCCTGCAAAAAGACGGCTGAAGGAATTCTTTTCCCTTCCACTGCAGCCACAAACAAAATGGTGCCATTAACACATGAAATTTAGTTGTTGATCCTGCCAAAATCGAGATTTCTTCTCTAGAAACATAAACTTTTTTGAAACAACTGGTATAAAAACCTAAATGATTCTACTGGAAATGGAATTCAGTACAAACCCAGAGATATTTCACTCGAGACTAAAATCAGCAGAAACAAGAAGGCAGTTGCAGCAATCGAAAATCGGTCCACGGCAAAACGGTGAATGAAACCCGGACTACAGAAAAATGGCCGACATTAACAAATGACAAGACAAACCAGGATTTCTTCCTATAAAAACTGACTATACAATTGAGACACCAATTTTAACACTTATCCCTAGACAAACACTTTAGGCTATGTCAATTAGGGCCTATACTGAAATATAGGCATATTTAACTAAACAATATTGGGTGGCACAGTGGTGTAGTGGTTAGCACCCCCGCCCAGCAGCAAAAAGGGCAGCTGGCTTGAATTCCAACCATGACACCACCCGCCCAGTCTCTGCATGTCCTCCCTGCATCTGTGTGGGTCTCCTCTGAGCACTCCGGTTTCCTCCCACACTCCAAAGACATGCTGGCAGGCCAATTGGCCTCAATCCAAAATTGGCCCTAGTACATGAGAGCAGGGACCAACGTGAGCATGCGATGCACGCGTGGAGCCCTGCGCAAACCGATGGTGCTATATGGGTTCCTTTAAACAAATATAAGCATCTCAATGAGACACAATGCACAGGGACTACTGCAGACACACACCCACACTCAGGATGGACTGGTGTCTCCACTCAAACCCCACCAACCATGCAATTATGTAATATATCCAAAACACCAAAGTTACATAAAACATGAAATAAAACGTCTTAAACAATACACTCTTGTCACAAATACAACACAATATTTAACTCTGAGAGTTAGAAAGTCCACAGAACTCCCCCCATGCTATTGGCTAGAAACCTTAGACCCCCACAGGGTGTAAACAGCTCCTATTGTGATGTCCCAACAATGCATGGGCACTTGGATATGCGACAGGCATTTCAACTTAAAACCAATATTCAATACAGAAAACGCAATAGTTTCCTTGAAAAGTATGTAAACAGTACAAAAATAGAATTCACAAAATGGTGCCTGGAAGCCAGATTGTAGCTTAAAGCACATGGCTTTGCACACACAAAGGAATACACAATGGAGCAGCTTCCCCTATAGGAAGGCTCACAGGTCTTCAAAATGGCCACAGATGCACATGGTGACCACAACAAAGGCCAGACCCCAACAAAGTGGTGCATTTTCCCGCCAAAACTGACAAAGATGGATAAACATTTCAAAGTTCACACACAAAGGAAAAGAAAATGGCTTACCGTAGTCACATGGTAGACAACAACAAGAGAACAGGAAGTAGCAGACAAAAAACATTTTCCTGCCAAAACCAAAAATTTCTCCCCACAAAATTACACATTTGAGATACTAAATGAACGCTTAGACAAATGTTTAAAAGTGTTAAAGTTACAAAAAAAGCACAACTTAGGAACACATGCTATCCAATGAAACAACCAAGCCACATAACCCACAATTACACGGCTGTAACATACCCTCAAACTCAGTTCACATCAGCTTTCACAGGAACAAGACATTGAGAGATACAGACAGTGAATGCTTGTATGTCTGTTCAGAACATTATAGTTCCCTTCCCCCAGGGCGTAGCCCCTTTCAACACAAACACAACAATGCCTGCCCCTTCACTAAACTCATGGTATCTTTACAAACAGGTTCAGCTACTTACAAAACTACTCAGCCACACACACACACACATTGCAGGCTGCAAATAATAATACATTTCTATTTCTCATATGCATTACAAACTTGTTACACAGCATCAGTCACACACACGCAGGCACACACACGCACAGGCACACACACCAGACATACGATCAAACTTCCAGCATTATTTCAAAAGACGAAAAATGTGTTTTTTTCGCGAAGCAGACCCTCCCCAGCACATCTTAATGATCCGATTCTGAAGGAGGTTCTGTTCACTCCTACCTGGCTCGCCAAGCTGTTAGGGAAATTAGGCTGTACACAGAGTACACAGCCAAATCTCCTGTTTCTAATAATAATAACAATTTCATCTGATATAAATGCATCTCACCTTTTGATCATATGTCTCTCCTTCTGATGTAGCCCCTCCTCTGGTGTGTGTGCCCCATGCTCACAAATAGAAACACAACCTCACACTTCCAGTTCCAAGATCACACTGACCCCTCAGCCGTGTGCTCACTCTTTATTAGCATAACAGGAAGTCCCCAAAGCTCGAGGGTTTGGCCTCCAACAGCCAATAACACCTCTTACAAAGCTTGTGACCTCACAGGATATGACCTCACAGGATATCAATGACCATATAAGGATTTACCAACACAGGAAAATGCAACAACCAATGAACAATGACTATAGGAGTCTTATGGGTGTGTCTGAGCAGAGACAGGGTGCATGCATGTTTTTAGAAGCCACTGGCTTTCAAACATTAACCCTGTCTCCAACCAGAACAACCCAAAAGACTCCTGTATTTCCGTTGATAGAAATCCCTATTATACATTGTTCCAGAGAACAATGTATACCTGGATTATTCTACTGTCTTTGTGGATGAGAGATTATTGGCAGGTGTACACTCATTGGGCCACAAATGTGTTGATCAGGCACACAGGGGCAACATGAGAGCATACTCGTTAAACCGATAATGTCTTTGCAGAGCGAACACACCCCCACCAGACGATCGTTCTGTGCATCGCACAGGGGCCCTTAGCTGGCGGACATGTCCCCACTCCACAAACATTTCTCTACATCCCCAAAGAGCTTTTCACTACCAAACGGATCTCAACCAGCGTCAGTCTGCCCCAGTCAGCTCTTTAGAGCAGGCTGCGGTTGAACAGACACTGGGAGACTTATGACAATACATTAATATAAAATTTTCCACAACAATATATATATATATATATATATATATATATATATATATATATATATATATATATTTTTTTTTTTTTTTTTTTTCTGGCAGTGCAGGCAGTGTAGTATTGAAGTTATATATACTACACTACACTGATATATATATATATATATATATATATATATATATATATATATATATATATATATATATATATATATATTTTTTTTTTTTTTTGCACTTTTTATGTGATTTTACATGTATAACTCATGCACATTGGGGTTTTACTAAAGGCAAATACACTGTGCACTCCCTCATTTACTAAGATCTGGAGCAACTGTACTTTCTATTTGCCTTTAGTAAATCAACCCCACTGTGTCTGCGGGGTATAAATATATTTAATATTTATATTATTATTTATGTTATATATGAACACTGTGTTAGCAGGTCAGTAGTGTGTTTATTACACACTATACAGTTTTGCTTATAGGGATTTTTTTACTTTTAAAAGTTCTCATCTATCACTTACTGCACAGTGTAGTAGCTCAACATTAGGGATGAGCTTTCTGTTCGGGTTGAACATGAGTTTGACTCGAACATTGGCTGTTCGCCCGTTCATCGAAAAACCGAACATTATGGGCCGTTCGCGCCAAATTCGAGCTGCGTGTAACGGCCCATAATGCACTGCAGGAGCGCAGTGCATTGCTGTATGATGATTGGCCAAAGCATGCACCATGACCTGCATGCTTTGGCCAATCCCAGAGCCCTCAGCTAAGAGAGTCATAATTGGCCAAAGGCAGGGTGCCTTTGGCCAATCATAGCTCAGGGGGACTAAGTCCACGCCCCACACTATATAATGCTGCCTGCACATCGGCCCTGTGTAGTGTGTTGTTGGAGTGGATGGAGAGAGAGTGTCATTTAGATTGAGCAGGCAGGCAGGTTTTTCAGTTAGCTGCAGTGTATTTAATATATATATATATATATATATATATATATATATATATATATATATACAGACAGTCTCATATATATATATATCCACAGTATCCAGTTTAGCTATATCTGACTGCAGGCCGTTCCTGGTGTACTTTATCTAATATACTTCAGACAGGCAGGTTATTCAGTTAGCTGCAGTGTATTTAATATATATATATATATATATATATATATATATATATATATATATATATATTTATATACAGACAGTCTTGTATATATATATATCCACTGCATACAGTTTAGCTATATCAGACTGCAAACTGTTCCTGGGGTCCTTTTTCTAATATACTTCTGGCAGGCAGGTTATTCAGTTAGCTGCAGAAACTGAGCTATCGGGAAGAAGAGCCTTGGTGAGAGAGATAAAGAAGAACCCAAAGATCACTGTGGTTGAGCTCCAGTCAACCATCACTGCAGCCCTCCACCAGTTGGGGCTTTATGGCAGAGTGGCCTGACGGAATCCTCTCCTAAGTGCAAGACACATGAAAGCCTGCATGGAGTTTGCTAAAAAAACACCTGAAGGACTCCAAGATGGTGAGAAATAAGATTCTCTGGTCTGATGAGACCAAGATAGAACTTTTTGGCCTTAATTCTAAGCGGTATGTGTGGAGAAAACCAGTCCCAACAGTGAAGCATGGTGGTGGCAGCATCATGCTGTGGGGGTGTTTTTCAGCTGCAGGGACAGAATGACTGGTTGCAATTGAGGGAAAGATGAATGCAGCCAAGTACAGGGATATCCTGGACGAAAACCTTCTACAGAGTTCTCAGGACCTCAGACTGGGCCGAAGGTTTACTTTCCAACAAGACAATGACCCTAAGCACACAGCTAAAATAACAAAGGAGTGGCTTCACAACAACTCTGTGACTGTATTTGAATGGCTCAGCCAGAGCCCTGACTTAAACCCAATTGAGCATCTCTGGAGAGACCTAAAAATGGCTGTCCACCAACGTTTACCATCCAACCTGACAGAACTGGAGAGGATCTGCAAGGAGGAATGGCAGAGGATCCCCAAATCCAGGTGTGAAAAACTTGTTGCATCTTTCCTAAAAAGACTCATGGTTGTATTGGCTGTATTAGATCAAAAGGGTGCTTCTACTAAATACTGAGCAAAGGGTCTGAATACTAAGGACCATGTGATATTTCAGTTTTTCTTTTTTAATAAATCTGCAAAAATGTCAACAATTCTATGCTTTTCTGTGGGGTTCTGTGTGTACATTAATGAGGAAAAAAATGAACTTAAATGATTTTAGCAAATAGCTGCAATATAACAAAGAGTGAAAAATTTAAGGGGGTCTGTATATATACAGACAGTCTTGTATATATATATATCCACTGTATCCAGTTTAGCTATATCTGACTGCAGGCCATTCCTGGTGTACTTTTTCTAATATACTTTAGGCGGTGTACACAGTGCACAGTACTGTACACTCATAGTGCAGTTGCTACTACTTTTCTGGTGGTGTACACAGTACACCCATAGTTGTAATTACACTTCTGTTGGTGTACACAGTGCTGTGCACCCATAGTGCAGTTTCTACTACTTTTTCTGGTGGTGTACACCATACAGTACACCCACAGTTGTTATTACACTTCTGTTGGTTTACACAGTACCATGAACCCCTAGTGCAGTTGCTATTACATTTCTGGTGGTGTACACAATACAGTACACCCATAGTTGTTATTACACTTCTGTTGGTGCACGGTACACAGTACCGTGCATCTGTCATGTACCTGGTTGGAGTCTGAAATGACAAGGTCAGCCTCTCTTGTATCTCCAGCCCTGGACCCGCTGAGAGTGGAGACAGAAGGAACCAAGGGACTGGAGGAACCTGAGTGCCTGCAGATGTAGCCCTGGAGGCCTGAAGCAGAAGATGCGACTCTTGGAAGACAGGAAGTTGCAGCAGGTTGCTGGAATGAAGATGCAGATACTCGGGTTGCAGAGAAGAGCCAAACATCAGACAGGAGCGTAGTCACAAGGATAACCGGGTTCAGTAGCAGGCGGGCAGCGAGGTACCAAGTCATCAGGCAGGTGCAGGGTCAAATAGGAGGCCAGGATCAGGAACCGATAACCAGAAGAATAGGAGAGTCCAGCAGCAAGGTCAGGGATAGCCAAGGTTCAGCAACAGGTATCAGGCAGGTAACAACAACAATTAAATATAAAGGGCAATCAGCGCAACCTAAACCTAATAAAAATATGCAAGCTGAACACTAAAGGATACACCAACCTCATTAAAAATCATTAAACAATTGAGTGCAGCGCAAAAAAGAAGAAATAGAAAATAACTGCTGGAAATCAATATGTTCCAAAATAATTAAGTGAATAGATTAGAGTCCATATAGTCAGAATTAAGACATAGAAAATTCTTCTGATTACACCCAGGTCAATTGCTTGTCAGCAGATGTAATAAATAAAATCATGAGGATGCCCTTACCAGATCGGGTGGACCCCTTCATTACAGGGGGTCTTAAAGGCATGAATGGACCAATAGCACACTGCTCTGCTCGATGTCATCTGCGGGAACTGAACATCCGATGTCCCGGGATCCAAAGCCGGCTGAGAGATCCGTGCTTTATTACCAGAGTAAGCGTCAGTAATCCCCAACAAAAGAAATAAGGAAAAGATCTAAGGGCAATCCGTTTTCTAATATTTTTCCAAAAAGTTTATTTAAAGCACAAGGATAAAAGCACTCAGCAGCGCTGTGTTACATGAGAAGGTATTCTTTCAATGGATACAGTCTGTCCGTGACAGAACAGCTGTTATCTTGAGATGGCTGCAGGTGATGTCGGCGGTATTGCTCCACCCTCGTACGCGGCGTTACATCACTGGGGACTTCATCAGCGAGGGTAGAGCCCGCCCATCACCCAGAGAAATATATACGCTTACAGAATAACCGAAGGGAGTGTCAGAGCACCGTTAACGGAACCTAGGGCAAAGAAACTTTCCAGCGCTCATTGGGGACATCATCCCAAGACTCTGCTTAGATTTAAAAAGCGAAAAATGAGTAAAACTTATGATACTAATAGGATCCCAAAAATAGAGTGCTAAATATACACAATCTGTATTTAAGGGTACCAAAAAATCATTAAAAAATTATTAAAAAATAATAAATTAATAAAACGTAATTAAAGCTTGATAAAACCACCTGCGGCCATCTCTTACAGTAATTCTGATTTTTTTAAAACCACAAAGCAGCTGCATAACACCAGCATATAGGTAAAAAATAAATAAAATATATAAATACAAAAATCCACATCTCAGCAACTGAACATAAGGCATTACTCAGTGTTTTGAAACCCAGAATACATTTGATCATTTATTAGAGATAAAACAGTTGAGATCGAACTCAACATTTAGTCCTCTAGGGACTGAAACTCTGGTTTTGTGTATCCAGAAGGATTCTCTCTGGCTAAGTTGCCTAATAAAATTACCCCCCTCCAATGTTTTGTAACTTTTTCTATACCCCAAAATAACAACTTTCTTGGGTCCCTGTTGTGGCACAATCTAAAGTGTTTAGAGACAGAATGGGTTTTAAGGCCTCGTTTGATGTTATTTACATGCTCAGAAATGCGGACTCCCATTGGTCTCGAAGTTCGCCCCACATACTGGAGGCCGCATTCACACTGCAGCATATATACCACGCCCACAGTGTCGCATGTAATTAGATTTTTAATTTGATAAGTTTTGCCAGTAACATTGGCAGAAAAATCCTTCTTCCTCTTATTATTAAATTTGCAGTGCCTGCATGCTGGACATTTTCCGCATGCATAAAAACCAGACATAAAATTAAAAATGCGGTTTTCTTTAATGCCAGGGGGATCCACTACACCCGGGGCTAATAAATCTCCTAAGGTGGGTGGGCGTCTATAGATAAATCTCGGGCGTGCTGGAAGGGTAGGTCCCAGAATATTGTCTTTTTTCAGGATATCCCAATGTTTTAGAATAATTTGTTCTATTTTCTTATACTGAATATTGTAATCAAGGATCATTCTAAACTGGGAATCCTCCTGGGTGCCATTCTTATTCCTCGTAGAGTCTCCCACTAGAGTAGATCTATCAAGTGAGCCTACTTTCGATATTTTGTCCGTAATGAGAGTTCACGTATAACCCTTTTGTACAAATTTTTCTGCCATAATATTGGCCTGAGAGAAATAATCACTGTCCAGAAAGCAATTACGTCGTAGGCGAATGAACTGCCCTCTGGGAATATTCATTAGCCATGTATTGTGGTGGCAACTGTCCAGAGGGATATACCCATTCCTGTCAGTTGGCTTACAGTAATTGTGAGTTCTATAGGCGCCCTCATGCTTGAAAATTTCCAAGTCTAGAAACGCTATGCTACTAGCATCAGCATTCCAAGACAAGTGGATATTCTTGGTATTGCCATTAAGTCTGGACATAAATAGCTGGAGACTAATTAAGTCTCCGTCCCAGATCATGAACAGGTCATCTATATATCTTTGGTAGCAGATCAACTGAGCCGGTCTGCTACCAAAGACAAACTCCTCTTCCCAGTGTGCCATGAACAGGTTAGCAACGCTCGGCGCGAAACGAGCACCCATGGCTACACCGAGGATTTGCAAAAAGAATTTACCCCCATACCAAAAGTAATTCCTAGCTAAACAAAACTCTAGTGCCCTCACAATAAAATTACAAAGTTGGGGGGAAAGATTAGATTTGTCAAGCGCCCATTGAACAGAGCGGATAGCATCAGGATGTCCAATGATAGTGTAAAGTGAGCCAACATCGGCTGTCACCAGTAGACTATTTTCACTGAAGGTTAAATTTTCCACAATGTTAATAATATGTTTAGTATCCTTCAGGAAGGCTGTAGTAGTAGTAACTAGAGGCTTCAAAAAATAATCAATATACTGACCCAAGCGTGCGGAAACCGAGTCTATACCATTCACAATGGGTCTCCCCGGCGGAGCCTGGAGATCCTTGTGAATTTTGGGTAAAAAGTATATGATCGGTCTCCTGCAAGCACTTGGGTTCAGATAGGATGCTTCCTTTTTATTCAACACTCCAGTAGTTTTACCTGAGGTGATAAGTACCTCCAATTCATTCTTGAACTGGAGAACAGGATCTTTACTGAGGATCTAGTAAGTTTTTCTATCGGACAGTAATCGATCCATTTCTCCCTGATAGTAGGATTTGCTCATGACCACTAATCCGCCCCCCTTGTCGGCGGGTCGGATCACTACATTTTTGTTTTTTTCCAGTAGGCTAATTCCCTTTTTGAGAAAGGAGGGGTCCCCAACTTTTCTCACTTTTAGGTCCTCTAAATCACTAGCCACCATGTTTTTGAAGACCTCTACATGTCTATGATCATTTTTTGGAGGGTTGAAAACTGATTTATTGGCTAAATTAGAGTGTGTACCTAGATTTAAATTAGATGAACCACAAACTAACATTTCCCCAGGTTTAGAGAGAAAATATCTCTTAATGTTTAAAGTTCTAACAAACCTTTGCAAACTAATATACGTTTTAAATTTACTGAGGTTGCAGGCTGGGGCAAATTTTAAACCCTTGTCTAACACTCGTAGTTCGTCTTCAGAAAGATCTACCCCACTAATATTAAATATACCCCTACCTAGTGGGATTTTAATCTTTTTTGTTTTTCGTCCAGCTCTTCTCCCTCTCTTTGTCTTCGTTTTCCCCCCTGTCTGTTTCTCCTCGGTCTGGCCATTGGGGTTGGGGGTTCCCTAAAAAATGATTCTGATAGTAAGTATTGTCTTGAGAAAGAGGAGTGAATCTATTTTGTAACGCAATAGGAGTTCTGGCATATTGTTGATCATAATTATCATAATGAGAATTATGCTCAGAATGTGAATACTGATCTCTATATGAGAAGACATCAGGGTTCCTACCTCTGGGGGGGCGTGATGGCCTCCAATCGTTCTCTCTACGATCTTGGTCATACTGAAGTGGTTGCTGATGATAGCCAGCTCTATCCCCACCTCTCCTAGAGGGATTCCCCCTACCTCTTTTATTCCAAGTCTGTTTCCTGGGAACAGCTCCCCGAGAGACAGGCCCATGCCGCTGGGAGGGGTGGAAATTAGACCTCGGGGTATCAAGGGGTAACACATTAACCTTCTGGGTGGTGGGATCTTCAGGCAACTGAACTGAGGTTTGAATTTTAGATTGCCATTTAAAGATGTCTCCTCTGGAGAAATCACCTGAATCCCTGATGAATTTATTTCGTTTTTTCTCCTGCGCCTCTTTATCCCACTTCAACATTTTATTTTTAAGTTCTCCTGATAATCTAGAGAAATCTGGGGAATTCTGAGCTGGTTCTAATGAGTTCTTCAGTTCAGTGACTTGTTGGTTAATCAATACCATTTTTTTCCTTTTTCTAGTTAGAAGGAATTCTATTAATTCCTGACCTTTGTTATTAAAAAATTGATGCCATTCCAACAGGGATTCCTCATCAGTGAGGCCATCATTAGGGGGCAAATCCCACCTAAGTCTCCTTGGCACCAATTTGCTATTAATATATTGTTCGAATGAACAATATATAGAGATCAGTATTCACATTCTGAGCATAATTCTCATTATGATAATTATGATCAACAATATGCCAGAACTCCCATTGCATTACAAAATAGATTCACTCCTCTTTCACAGGACAATACTTACTATCAGAATCATTTTTTAGGGAACCCCCAACCCCAATGGCCAGACCGAGGAGATTTTACCCCGACCAGAAATAGACAGGGGGGAAAACGAAGACAAAGAGAGGGAGAAGAGCTGGACGAAAAACAAAAAAGATTAAAATACCACTAGGTAGGGGTATATTTAATATTAGTGGGGTAGATCTTTCTGAAGACGAACTACGAGTGTTAGAGAAGGGTTTAAAATTTGCCCCAGCCTGCAACCTCAGTAAATTTAAAATGTATATTAGTTTGAAAAAGTTTGTTAGAACTTTAAACATTAAGAGATATTTTCTCTCTAAACCTGGGGAAAGGTTAGTTTGTGGTCCATCTAATTTAAATGTAGGTACACACTCTAATTTAGCCAATAAATCAGTTTTCATCCCTCCAAAAAATGATCATAGACATGTAGAGGTCTTCAAAAACATGGTGGCTAGTGATTTAGAGGACCTAAAAGTGAAAAAAGTTGGGGACCCCTCCTTTCTCAAAAAAGGAATTAGCCTACTGGAAAAAGACAAAAATGTAGTGATCCGACCCGCCGACAAGGGGGGCGGGTTAGTGGTCATGAGCAAATCCTACTATCAGGGAGAAATGGATTGATTACTGTCCGATAGAAAAACTTACCAGATCCTCAGTAAAGATCCTGTTCTCCAGTTCAAGAATGAATTGGAGGTACTTATCACCTCAGGTAAAACTACTGGAGTGTTAAATAAAAAGGAAGCGTCCTATCTGAACCCAAGTGCTTGCAGGAGACCGATCTTATACTTTTTACCCAAAATTCACAAGGATCTCCAGGCTCCGCCTGGGAGACCCATTGTGAATGGTATAGACTCGGTTTCCGCACGCTTGGGTCAGTATATTGATTATTTTTTGAAGCCTCTAGTTACTACTACTACAGCCTTCCTGAAGGATACTAAACATATTATTAACATTGTGGAAAATTTAACCTTCAGTGAAAATAGTCTACTGGTGACAGCCGATGTTGGCTCACTTTACACTATCATTGGACATCCTGATGCTATCCGCTCTGTTCAATGGGCGCTTGACAAATCTAATCTTTCCCCCCAACTTTGTAATTTTATTGTGAGAGCACTAGAGTTTTGTTTAGCTAGGAATTACTTTTGGTATGGGGTAAATTCTTTTTGCAAATCCTCGGTGTAGCCATGGGCGCTCGTTTCACGCCGAGCGTTGCTAACCTGTTCATGGCACACTGGGAAGAGGAGTTTGTCTTTGGTAGCAGACCGGCTCAGTTGATCTGCTACCAAAGATATATAGATGACCTGTTCATGATCTGGGACGGAGACTTAGTCTCCAGCTATTTATGTCCAGACTTAATGGCAATACCAAGAATATCCACTTGTCTTGGAACGCTGATGCTAGTAGCATGAGGGCACCTATAGAACTCACAATTACTGTAAGCCAACTGACAGGAATGGGTACATCCTCCTGGACAGTTGCCACCACAATACATGGCTAATGAATATTCCCAGAGGGCAGTTCATTCGCCTACGGCATAACCGCTTTCTGGACAGTGATTATTTCTCTCAGGCCAATATTATGGCAGAAAAATTTGTACAAAAGGGTTATATGCGAACTCTCATTACGGACGAAATATCGAAAGTAGGCTCCCTTGATAGATCTACTCTAGTGGGAGAGTCTACGAGGAATAAGAATGGCACCCAGGAGGATACCCAGTTAAGAATAATCCTTGATTACAATATTCAGTATAAGAAAATAGAAAAAATTATTCTAAAACATTGGGATATCCTGAAAAAAGACAATATTCTGGGACCTACCCTTCCAGCACGCCCGAGATTTATCTATAGACGCCCACCCACCTTACGAGATTTGTTAGCCCCGGGTGTAGTGGATCCCCCTGTCATTAAAGAAAACCGAATTTTTAATTTTATGTCTGGTTTTTATGCATGCGGAAAATGTCCAGCATGCAGGCACTGCAAATTTAATAATAAGAGGAAGAAGGATTTTTCTGCCAATGTTACTGGCAAAACTTATCAAATTAAAAACCTAATTACATGCGACACTGTGGGCGTGGTATACATGCTGCAGTGTGAATGCGGCCTCCAGTATGTGGGGCGAACTTCGAGACCAATGGGAGTCTGCATTTCTGAGCATGTAAATAACATCAAACGAGGCCTTAAAACTCATTCTGTCTCTAAACACTTTAGATTGTGCCACAACAGGGACCCAAGAAAGTTGTTATTTTGGGGTATAGAAAAAGTTACAAAACATAGGAGGGGGGGTAATTTTATTAGGCAACTTAGCCAGAGAGAATCCTTCTGGATACACGAAACCAGAGTGTCAGTCCCTAGAGGACTAAATGTTGAGTTCGATCTCAACTGTTTTATCTCTAATAAATGATCAAATGTATTCTGGGTTTCAAAACACTGAGTAATGCCTTATTTTCAGTTGCTGAGATGTGGATTTTTGTATTTATATATTGTATTTATTTTTTACCTATATGCTGGTGCTATGCAGCTGCTTTGTGGTTTTAAAAAAATCAGAATTACTGTAAGAGATGGCCGCGGGTGGTTTTATCAAGCTTTAATTACGTTTTATTAATTTATTATTTTTTAATAATTTTTTAAAGCGGGGGTTCACCCACACCGCCAAAAAAAAAAATATTAAAAGCCAGCAGCTACAAATACTGCAGCTGCTGACTTTTAATACATGGCCACTTACCTGTCCCAGGGTCCAGCGATGTCGGCAGGGGACGCCGAGAACCCGCTCGGTTCTCGGCAGCTGCCGCCGCCATCCTAGGTGAGGGAATCAGGAACGGAAGCATTGCGGCTTCACTTCTCGGTTCCCTACTGCGCATGCGCGAGTCGCGCTGCGCGTCCCTAGTGGTCCCCACTCTCTCCTGGGAGCTGTGTGTTCCCAGCAGACAGCGCGGTCGGGACGGGAAGAGGCATAGACTCCCATGGGAGTCTATGCCGGAAGTGGGTGCAAATACCTGTCTTAGACAGGTATCTGCACCCCCCTCCCCCCTGAAAGGTGCCAAATGTGACACCGGAGGGGGGGAGGGTTCCGAAAAGCGGAAGTTCCATTTTTGTGTGGAACTCCGCTTTAATGATTTTTTGGTACCCTTAAATACAGATCGTGTATATTTAGCACTCTATTTTTGGGATCCTATTAGTATCATAAGTTTTACTCATTTTTCGCTTTTTAAATCTAAGCAGAGTCTTGGGATGATGTCCCCAATGAGCGCTGGAAGGTTTCTTTGCCCTAGATTCTGTTTCCGGTGCTCTGACACTCCCTTCGGTTATTCTGTAAGAGTATATATTTCTCCGGGTGATGGGCGGGCTCTACCCTCGCTGATGAAGTCCCCAGTGACGTAACGCCGCGTACGAGGGTGGAGCAATACCGCTGACATCACCCGCAGCCATCTCAAGATAACAGCTGTTCTGTCACGGACAGACTGTATCCATTGAAAGAATACCTTCTCATGTAACACAGCGCTGCTGAGCGCTTTTATCCTTGTGCTTTAAGTAAACTTTTTGGAAAAATATTAGAAAACGGATTGCCCTTAGATCTTTTCCTTATTCCTTTTGTTGGGGATTACTGACGCTTACTCTGGTAATAAAGCACGGATCTCTCAGCCGGCTTTGGATCCCGGGACATCGGATGTTCGGTTCCCGCAGATGACATCGAGCAGAGCAGTGTGCTATTGGTCCATTCATGCCTTTAAGACCCCCTGTTATTAAGGGGTCCACCCGATCTGGTAAGGGCATCCTCATGATTTTATTTATTACATCTGCTGACAAGCAATTGACCTGGATGTAATCAGAAGAATTTTCTATGTCTTATTTCTGACTATATGGACTCTAATCTTAATTATTTTGGAACATATTGATTTCCAGCAGTTATTTTCTATTTCTTCTTTTTTGCGCTGCACTTAATTGTTTAATGAGGTAACAACAACAGGATATGGGTACAGGAACAGCTGAAGATCTGTCAGCAACCATCAGAAGTCAGTGCACCCCTTAAATAGGCCGTCTGGCGCCAAAGGGCCACATGGACGTGCTTCTGCGAGCGCGCACACCGCTCTGCGCACGCGCATTGGCGCATCTGCGATTGGCAGAACTCTGTATGCGCGCGCGTGCGCTAATGTGCCCAGAGCACAATGGCAGTTCTCTTACATTGCCCCCTCCTTATGGGCAGCCTCCGGATGCCCCTCAGAGGTTTCTTTTCTGGGTGACGCTGGAAAAAGGCCCAGGCCCGTATTTTTTGCGGGGCATGAACATTAGCAGCTGGTTCCCAAGAATTGTCCTCCGGACCATACCCCTTCCATTTAATCAAGAATTGTGTTTGCCCCCTCTTGGTTCTACAATCCAGCACAGCTTCAACTTCATACTCCTCGTTTCCTTTGACGAGCAGTGGAGGAGGGCTTTCCGTATCCTGGTTGGGAAAGGGGTTAGGCACCATTAATTTTAGTAAGGAGATATGGAATACCGGATGAATTTTCAGATTCTTCGGTAGTACTAATTCAAAGGCCACAGGGTTGATTTTTCTTTTAACTGGAAAAGGCCCCAAGTATTTCGGACCAAGTTTCTTGGAGGGACACCTGAGTTTCACATTTGCCGTAGATAACCAGACCTTGTCTCCTGGTTCCAAATTCAAGTTGCCCCTCTTCTTCTTGTCAAAGAATTTTTTGTTGCTTGCCTGAGCTTTAGAGATGGTATCCTGGAGTAATTTGTTGTTAGCGTTGAAAAAGTCCAATCTGTCTTGCAACTCCGGCAGGAAGGAAGGGTGATATCCATAATTGGCAAAGAAAGGTGATTGTTGGGTGGCAGAGTGAATAGAGTTATTATAAGCAAACTCTGCCAGTGGGAGAAGGGGTGACCAGTCATCTTGAGAGAAAGAGGTGAAACAATGCAAATATTGTTCCAAGGTCTGGTTAGTTCTCTCCTTCTGTCCATTTGTCTGAGGATGGTAAGCAGTGGACAGACGGAGTTCAATGTTCAAAGCTTCACACAGGGACCTCCAAAATCTGGAGGTGAATTGCACCCCTCGGTCAGAGATGATGTTGTCAGGAATACCTTGCAGTCTTACAATTTCCTTAATAAATGTGGAGGCAGTCTCAGCAGCAGAAGGGGTGCCTTGCAGGGGTACAAAATGTGTCATCTTGGTCAGACGATCAACAACAACAAATATAGAGGTAAAGTTCTCAGACGGGGGAAGCTCCACGATAAAGTCCATAGATATCATACTCCAAGGTTTCCTTGGCTCAGGGAGACATTCCAGTAGACCCCAAGTTTTGGCTTGATTGGTTTTGCAGCGTAGGCATGTCACACAGGATTTCACATATTTGCTACAATCTTGTATCAGGTCAGGCCATCAGAAGGAATGGGAAATTAGGTCGATACTCTTATGGATGCCAACATGGCTCGTCAAGGGGTGATCATGGCACCGTTTAAGAACAGAGACTCTGAGCTGTTCTGGGACAAAGATCTGTTCCTTGTGAAAATAGAGCCCGTCCTTTAACTGAAGAGGTAAATCTTGGGAAGGGGGGTGCTCCGTCACAACTGCTTTTATTTCAGACATCAGGTCTGATTGAAGAAGGAGGAAGTTCTTGGCTGGCAGGATAGTGTCTGGCTCCGAGGATCGGACTGGAGCATGGAACATGCGCGACAGCGCGTCAGGTTTGCCATTCTTAGAACCTGGACGGAAGGTGATGTGGAATATGAAGCGAGAGAAAAACAATGCCCATTTTGCCTGCTGGGGTCTCAGTCTCTTGGCAGTTCGTAAATATTCCAAGTTTTTGTGATCAGTAGATGAAGATAGGGTGAGAGGCTCCCTCCAACAAGTAACGCCATTCCTCAAGTGCAGCTTTAATGGCCAACAATTCCCGGTCTCCCACATCATAGTTCCTCTCAGAAGAATTCAGTTTCTTGGAGAAGAAGGCCATGGGATGCAGTAAAGATTTAGGGCCCTGTTGCTGAGATAAAATAGCTCCCACAGTGTTCTCGGAGGTGTTTACCTCCAAAACATAGGCCAAGGATGGGTTGGGGTGCTTCAGAATGGGAGCCGAGGTGAACAAGGTCTTCAATTGTTCAAAGGAGGCTTGAGCTTCAGGACCCCATTAGAAGGGAATGTGCTGTTTGATTAGTTGGGTGATAGGGGAAATGATGCCAGAAAAGTCTTTAATGAATTTCCTACAAAAATTAGCAAATCCTACAAACCTTTGTACAGCCTTTCTGTCCATAGGGGCTGGCCATTCCAGAACTGCAGCGACCTTCTGGGGATCCATGGAAATGCCACCAGCGGAGATAACAAGTCCAAGAAACTGTATAGACTGTTTTTCAAAATCACACTTCTCCGCTTTGGCATAGAGATGGTGTTCACGGAGTCTAATCAAGACCTTCTTCACATGGGTGCGATGTAATTCAACTGTATCGGAGAATATAAGGATATCATCCAGGTAGACTATAATAAGTAAATCAAGAAAGTCCCAAAAAACATCATTCACCAGGTGCTGGAAGGTGTCAGGGGCATTGCAGAGGCGAAGGGCATGACCAGATATTCAAAATGTCCCAAGCGTGTCCTAAAGGCTGTCTTCCATTCGTGTCCCTCTTTGATCCGGACTAAGCTGTAAGCCCCCCTCAGATCAAGTTTGGAAAATATTCAAGCTCCCCGCAACCTTTTTTTACTGGAAGATTTTTTATGTTGCAATAAATTTTAATTCAATTACTACACTATGGGAGTCCACTATTCTTTCCTTTTTTGAGTGACTGAGCTCCATTCCCTTATGAATGCTGAAGATCACCCCGGGAACCCCAGTGACTACGCTGATAAGGAGATCGCAGAGGCCATATCTATATGCGTACTGCCACTTAGGGGTGACTGGATCCAGTGAGTGGGGACCCTTGAGGGGGAGCACTTAGTCACCAGGATACTGAGAGCACTCAAGTCACGTTTCTGAAAATTCTTTTCACTGTGTTGAAGACTATTTATTATGGACTATTAATTAATTTGTTTTTTATTATGGACTATTAATTAATCAATTTTTCGAATAACTCTATTCACCGATTATGTTTATGGACTTTATAACCTGGTAGCTGTATATTATTCACCCAATTGGTCAACTATATGGTGATTTATGGGTATACCGCTATCTTCACTATTTATGATGCTATCACTGGTTGAGTTATAACCACTGAGGTTTACTGTTAATTTATCACTAATTTTTGCACGTACGCTGATGGGCGTATACATATGTGAGTCACTTTTCGGTACTCATAGGGATACTACTTATGGTACAATTCCACACACGATGAGTGTATAATTTTGGGTTGTTTACAGATATTATCATTACCACCAGTATAATTAACTACTCACTGTGAAGAGATTGCATAATTAATAGTACACTTGGTTTTTTATATATATAAACCTGCAATTAGGTGGGGGACCCCGCTGTGGAGCCAGTATATTGGCCCTCTTTTACCACATAATTAGCTTTTACTCTTACACTCACTTACGCCCACTACAACCAACTACAGGGAGAGCCATCACCCCATTCTATTTACTCCTTTAGCCAAGGTAGCCCCAGGATAATGGGAAACATGGGTGAGGTTATCACATCTAGGCGAAGAAATTCCTGGTGCCCAGAGGAAGTATGGCAAAGACTGGGTACAGTCTCTTGAGTTACCGGTCCAGACTTGAGCCCAGAGCCGTCAGCCAGATGAACAGCAAATTCTTGCCTCTTGGAGTACAAGGGCAATTGATGAAGAGTAACAAATGCTAAGTCCACAAAGCAACTGCAGGCTCCAGAGTCTATAATTGCGGATACAAAAATAGTCTTTTCCGGTAACTGGAGCAGGAGCGGAAGAGGGAGATGTGATTGGTCCTTCCCAGGGAGATGCATCATGTGAGGCAGCAGACGAGTGGGTTTAAAAGGTTTCACAGGTCAAGTCGAAATGAAATGACCAGTCTCTCCGCAGTAAAAGCAAAGTCTGTTACGTCGACGCCAGACTCGTTCAGAAGAAGACAGGGGTGGCCTTGGGAATTTCCCATGGGGGGATTCCTGGTACCCCTTACTCGTCATGGGTTCCTCCAGGGTTCGGGCAGAAGCTGCAGAAATGGAAGAAAAAGTCTTGGGAAACACAGGTAGCTTGCCATTAGTCCTTTCAGTTTGCCTTTCCCGGAGCCGTCGGTCAATCTGAATGACCAGATTGATCAGATTTTCCAATGATGAGGGTACCCCCACAATGGGAAAATTCGTCTTTTAGGGTATCAGACAGTCCCAGACGAAATTGATGGTGGAGAGCAGCTCTGTTCCACTGGGTGTCTATACTCAGAACACGAAATTCTGACACATAGTCCTCGACAGACCTTATGCCTTGCTGGAGTCTGCTGAGCGTGGATTCTGCAGTCTGCGGAAGGAAGGGATCTGCATACAGCTGGGACATGGCAGAGAAGAAGGAGTCAGTAGTTGACAAAGCCGGGTCATGTTGTTACCGAAGATGGTGGGCCCAGGAGAGGGGTTCATTTAGTAACAAAGTGATGATAAATCCCACTTTAATGCCTTCAGAAGGGAAAGTTCAGGGTAACAAGGAAAAATACAGTTCACAGGTGTTTCGGAAAGTACGAAACTGTTTGAGATTCCCGGAAAAGCGTTCAGGCAGCGGGTTCAGGAGAGATGATGGTCTCGTAAAGTGGGCAAAAGTCTGTTTGCATGGAAGAACTAACAACAGCAAGAGAAGTGGAAGTAGGTGGGACGTCCGGCTGGTTCAGGAGCTGATCTTCCATCCGGTTCAGATTGGTTTGGAGACTCTGCACTGTAAGGGATAGTGCAGAGATTGTTTGGCAAATGTCCTCAAAGGAAGAGGCTTCAGACTCCATTGTTGGCTGACAGATACTGTCATGTACCTGGTTGGAGTCTGAAATGATGAGGTCAGCCTCTCTTGTATCTCCGGCCCTGGACCCGCTGAGAGTGGAGACAGAAGGAACCAAGGGACTGGAGGAACACGAGTGCCTGCAGATGTAGCCCTGGAGGCCTGAAGCAGAAGATGCAACTCTTGGAAGACAGGAAGTCGCAGCAGGTTGCTGGAATGAAGATGCAGATACTCAGGTTGATGAGAAGAGCCAAACATCAGACAGGAGGGTAGTCACAAGGATAGCAGGGTTTAGTAGCAAGTGGGCAACGAGGTACCAAGTCATCAGGCAGGTGCAGAGGCAAATAGGAGGCCGGGATCAGGAACCGATAACCAGAAGAATAGGAGAGTCCAGCAGTAAGGTCAGGGATAGCCAAGGTTCAGCAACAGGTATTAGGCAGGTAACAACAACAGGACACGGGTACATGAACAGCTGAAGATCTGTCAGCGACCATCAGAAGTCAGTGTGCTCCTTAAATAGGCCGTCTGGCACCAAAGGGCTGCATGGACGTGCTTCTGCGAGTGTGCACACCGCTCTGCGCATGCGCATTGGCGCATCTGCGTTTGGCAGAATTCTGTATGCGCTCGTGTGCGTGAGTTTACCCAGAACGCAATGGCAGTTCTATTACAGCACCCCTATAGTTGTTATTACACTTCTATTGGTGTACACAGTACCGTGCACCCCTAGTGCAGTTGCTATTATTTTTCTGGTGGTGTACACAGTACACAAGTGCACAATACATACAGTGCACCCATAGTTCCAATGCAGATGCCAAAGTGGCCTATTCCATCGGCTCCATGTCAACAGTCACTCCTTCACTAGCCCCACCATCATGCACGGAGGAGTCCCCCGACCTATTCGACCACAGTGTCGGGTACATGCTGTAGGAGGATGCGCAGCGATTTGAAGCCTCCGATGATGGTACCCAGGTTGAGGAAGGGAGTAACGTGAGCCTAGAGAGAGGGGGTGCCCAAGCAGGTCAAGAAACTGGCAGTCATGTTCCCCGAGCTGCAGCATACTGCCAAGTTTGCTCCAGTGACGAGGAGGGAGGGGATGATGAGGTCACTGACTCTACTTGGGTGCCAGATAGAAGAGAGGAGGAGGAGGAGGCACATCTTCAACAAGGCGGGATGCCCTTCAGGGGGCAGCTTAAGGGCAGCCACCCTATTGCATCACACCACAGAGCTAAGCAGGTGCAGGGCGCTGCTGACTCCCCACATATTTTGAAAAGTTCTTTGGCGTGGGCCTTTTTTGACATGTGTGCAGCAGATTGCACCGTTGCTGTTTGCAACATATGTCTGAAGCCTATCAAGCATGGCCAAAACAGCAGCCGCTTGGGCACCACATGCTTGACCAGACATATGACAACCTCCCATGCAATCCGTTGGCAACAGCACTTAAAAGACCTACATCAAAGAACAAGGCGGACCTCTCCTTGCTCCTCATCAGCTGGGATCTCCAACCCCATTATACCTCCAGTCCTCTCTGAAACCTGCACTGAGAGGAATGAAGGTATAGAAATAGGTGTCCCAAATACTTGTGGCAAATCTTCTAGCGGTACACTAACATCGAATTTTAGCAGACAAATTTCCCTACCCCAGTTTCTAAACCATCGAAAGAAATTCGGTCCCAGACATCCACATGCATAGCGTCTGAATGCTAGCTTGGCCAAATTGCTAGCACTGGAACTGCTGCCTTTTCAGCTGGTAGACTTATATGAATTTGTGTAATGTGCGGTACCTCAGTGGCAGGTTCCCAAATGCCATTTCTTTTCACGGAAGGCCAGTCAGGCTCTCTACCAGCATGTGGAAGGCAATTTCTTGGCCTCGTTGGACAAAGCGGTCAGCAGTAAGGTGCATATTACTGCTGACTCATGGTCCAGCAGGCATGGACAGGGACGTTACCTGTTCTTTCATGGCGCACTGGGTAACTCTGCTGGCAGCTGGGAAGGATGCAGGACAGGGTTCAGTATTGTTGGAGCTTGTCCTGCCACCACGCCTCCAAAATGCTAGTGGTAATTCTGCCACAGCTCTCTCCTCCACCCCCTCCTCTTCTTATTCCTCTATGGCCTCTTCCTCTGCAGATTTTTCCTCTGAACCAGCAGTGATCTGTAGGCGTTCAAGGGGCTACGCAAGCACTCAGGCAAAAAGATGCCATGCAGTGCTTGAGTTGGTCTACTTTGGGGACAGGAGCCACACTGGGGCAGAGATTCTGTCAGCTCTGCAGGGGCAGGCTCAGACGTGGTTGACGCCATGCCAGCTTCAGCCAGGAATGGTTGTATGTAACAATGGCACCAACCTCCTCTCCGCTCTCCGACAGGGACACTTGACCCATGTTCCCTGTTTGGCTCACATCCTGAATCTGGTGGTGCAGCAGTTCTTGAGCAGGTACCCTGGCCTACAGGAGGCAGGCCAGGAAAGTCTGTGGTCATTTCTGCCGGTCATATAATGCCAGTGCTCGGCTGGCTGACATTCAAAGAGAATGCAACCTGCCCAAGAACCGCCTCATTTGTGACATGCCCACCAGGTGGAACTCAACATTGGCAATGCTTCAGTGGCTGCACACACAGCAGAGGGTCATCAGTGAGTACCTGTGTTTGTATGGCACCAGGACAGGGTCAGGGGAGCTTGGCTTTTTTTCGCCACGCCAGTGGCTACTGATCAAGGATACATGCACTGTCCTGTCACCATTTGAGGATGCCACGAGGATGGTGAGTAGTGACAGTGCATGCATCAGTGATACTGTCCCTCCTGTCTTCCTGTTGGAGCACATGCTTCATGGAATAATGGACAGGGCAGAACAGCAGGAGGAAGAGGAGGACTTCCTTACCTCTCAAGGCCCCCTTTATCCAGATACGAGTATCTCTGCAGGCACGCCAATCACACAGGAAGAAGAAGAGGAGGAGGATTGTGTCAGCATGGAGGTGGAGGATAACACTCAGCATCAGCAGCAGTCTTCAAGGGATTGTTTGCAGTCCCCAGAAACCCATGGAGTTGTACATGGCTGGGAGGAGGTGGTTGAGGATTATGCGATCCATAGTGACCCAGAGGACTCAGGATCGAATGCCTCTGCAAACTTACAGTGCATGGCCTCCCTGATCCTGCAAGGCCTGCAAAAGGACCCTAGGATTCGTGGTATCTAGGAGAGGGATCATTACTGGCTGGCAACCCTTCTTGATCTACGTTACAAGGGTAAGGTTGCAGAACTTATCCAGCCTTCGCAGAGGGAGCAGAGGATTAAACATCTTCGGGGGCCTTGCAGAAATGTAATGCTTTTCCAGAGCCTGGGAGGTTACAATTTCCTGGTGCTGGACAACGTGTTGCTGAGGCTTCATTCAGTCACAGAAAGAGCGGTGGAGAAAGAAGCCGGCTGACCGATGCCTTCAGACAATTCTTCAGTCCTCAGCGCCCAGGTCTGATCAGTTCCAGCAACCATCGCCAGCATCTCAATTACATGGTGCAGGAATATCTAGGGGCAAGATCAGACTTGGAGACCTTTCCACCAGAACATCCACTGGGTTACTGGGTCTTGAGGATGAACCACTGGCCAGAGCTACCAAGCACCTGATGCTGATGTAACCGATTGATGTGGGATCCCTTGAAGACTGCATATGCTGAGTGACTATCCTATTATGCTGAGTGACTATCATATTCCTCCTCAATCTTCATGATGATAGCTTCGAGGAATATTTTTGGTTCAGGGCACCGCCACCACTGCCTAAGGCCCAATTTTTCTGCCCCTGTTTAACAGGGGTGTGTAATTACAATTTTTGATCTAATATTTCACAGCAGCACCCTTCAAGAGTAACTGTGAGGGCTTACAGTGTTCTGGTACCACCAACACCTAAAGCCCAATTTTCCACAGAGTGTATAGGGCAGGCCGTATAGTATATACAGGCGGTCCCCTATTTTCAAACATCCGACTTACAAATTACTCCTACTTACAAATGGAGGGAGACAACGGGAAGTGAGAGGAAATCTACCCCTAGGAAGGGAAATTATCTTCTGTTATGCCCCGTACACACGGTCAGACTTTGTTCGGACATTCCGACAACAAAATCCTAGGATTTTTTCCGACGGATGTTGGCTCAAACTTGTCTTGCATACACACGGTCACACAAAGTTGTCGGAAAATCCGATCGTTCTGAACGCGGTGACGTAAAACACATACGTCGGGTCTATAAACGGGTCAGTGGCCAATAGCTTTCGTCTCTTTATTTATTCTGAGCATGCGTGGCACTTTGTCCGTCGGATTTGTGTACACACGATCGGAATTTCCGACAACAGATTTTGTTGTCGGAAAATTTTATCTCCTGCTGTCCAACTTTGTGTGTCGGAAAATCCGATGGAAAATGTCCGATGGCGCCCACACACGGTCGGAATTTCCGACAACACGCTCCGATCGGACATTGTCCATCGGAAAATCCCACCGTGTGTACGGGGCATAAGAGTTAATATGGGAAAAAGGAGTCTCCACTGATGCTTTATCACCAATCCTTGTTTCCCTAATAACCCAAAATTTTCTAAATCCAATTGTCATTGGGACAGAAAGTGAGGTGAAATCTTCTGAACAGGGGCACAGACAGCAAAACAAATGTTACAGGGGTGATGATAACCCTTCCCCGTGTTATCCAAAAAAGCTTAGATTTTTTGGCTGGAGCTACACTTACAAAATGTACCTGTTCCAAATTACAAACAGATTCAACTTAAGAACAAACCTACAGTCCCTATCTTGTTTGTAACCGCCTGTATACTCCTGCTGTTCAGAGTATATAGGCCCTGGGGTGCGGGGTTCCTCTTAATATCCATACCAGACCCAAAGGGCCTGGTAATGGGCTGGAGGGGGGCAACATTACATTACAGCCGCAAGCCGGTTTAAAAGACTTTTATTCCTTTAGAAATTTCATTTTGTGCAGGGACTGTTCTAAACATGGGAAAAATGTGCCACTTTACAGGCATACTATAGTCACCCCCCAGGCACGATATTTAAAGGAATATTTCATTTTTATTGTTTCACTTAAGCATTATTAAAATCACTGCTCCCGAAAAAAACTGCTGTTTTTAAAACTTTTTTTTGCATTGATACATGTCCCCTGGGGCAGGACCCGGGTCCCCAAACACTTTTTATGACAATAACTTGCATATTAGCCTGTAAAATTAGCACTTTAGATTTTTCACATTCGAGTCCCATAGACTTTAACGCTGTTCGTGTGTTCGCACACATTTTTTGCCTGTTCGCATGTTCTGCCGTGAACCGAACCGGGGGGGTGTTTGGCTCATCCCTACTCAATATCAGTGTTATTTTTTGCTGCTGGTGTTTTTGTGATTAGGTGAAACTTCACATTATTATTCTTTATTATACTTCAAGTAGGCATGTGTTAGCAGCACAGAACTGTTTTTATATTGTTGTCATTTAATGTAATGCTGATTAAAAAAAAGCAGAATGAAGGACTGCACACAGAGGTGGCTGAGCCTGTCCAGTGTAATCACAGTAGAATTTCCTCTATTCAGGCAGCCTGGGTGCAGTGTACAGCCTGTCATTAACATGAATGGCTGTATGCTGCTGTATTAATGTTAATGATTGCATCGCTGCACACAGGGGTACACATAGGTATGCACAGCGCATTGCATTAGGGTGTGCACCCCAAAGCTCATCCTTTCTCTGCAGCCTCAGCTGCACTGGACAGTGAATGCATGGGAAGTGCTCTGTACTGAGTGGCTTCCTGTTCATTCTCAAACTGAAGCATAGTAAACACTTACTAAGTAAAACACTTTACTATGCTTCATTTATGAATGAACGCAGTGAGTGAGTGTGTTCATTATGTTCATTTAGGAGTGGAAGGGGCTGGTAAAAATACATATCGTCTAACCCCTTCCCCCACTTTCCATCCCGAAACATCCCCGATACAGCCAGGTCCACCCAGACATCTGTCCAGGTGGCGCAGAACCCCGATCACCTGACCTCACCCAAATAAATAGCCTCTCCCAGCAGGCCAAGGGACCCAAGAAGATCCCTGTCCATTGGCTGAGGTACCCTATCTATTTCTATTCTGTCCTTGCAATGCCCTTGTCTTATCATCTACTGTCACCAGATACATGGTCATCTAGTGACAGAAGAGAGAAGTGCAGCAAATCCAGACTTAGGGTGAACTCCATTGATCCCTAAGAATTGGCCAAGGCCAATACACCTGGCAGGTAAATTTAGGAGCAACCCTGCCTAGACATCAGGGTGCTACACAGTGCGGCATTGAAAAAAAAAGGATCTTGTTCTATGGTGCCCCACTGTTAAGCTTGTGTTTCCCACACTGTAGAAAACCTGTTCTCTCTATTCTGGCAGAAGCTGCTTCTCTGCCCTTTAGACCAAGTGCAAGAGAAAAAACTCACGTGGATAATTGCAGGCAGGGGCTGAGCCTGGAATTGGTCTGCCTCTTGAACGCTGTCCCTCATTTCAGGCTGTACCCTTTCTTCTCTCTCCCACATGCTCCAGTTGCCAGCACCTCCTCCTGTTAGCTTACAATTCAAATCAGCCGGCCTGAGGAAGGGGCGAGTTCTAGTGCTGGCTCCCATTGGCTCTCTTTCTTCCTTATCTCGGCATTCTCCCTCTCACCCCCTTCTCTTTGTGCCCAAACACAGCCTCTCCACTAAGCACAGAGAGGTATCAGTCAGGGTGCCCCTGCAGCCAGAAATGTAAACATAGCATTGGCTTCTGCAGCTCTGAGCCACTGTATCCCTCTGCAGATGTGAAAGAAGTCCCTACCTGGCATCTACTCCTTTTTTAGCAAGTTTTACATATACACATGCAAACAAATAGACATTTGCTGAACATAAGGGTGCTGAAAGATTTTTTGGGAGTGCTTCAGCATTGGACCTAGCACACTCAGGATGACAAGGTGTGCCCCTGTAAATGTTGCGCCCAGCGCAAAAGTCCTGGCTGCTCCCCCATGCTACACCAGTGGGAATGGAGGCTGCTATTTGTGAAATTACACTTAACCCCCAAAGTCTCTGACCTCTGATTTGGTATTTGTGTGAGCATTATATTTTCAAAAGCTTCCTTCTCCTGACCCACTAGATCCAGAACATAAGATTCACCTACCTGACTACTTTTGAGGGGACTCAGTCCTCCAATTTTGTATACAGTTATAAATTGTATTTTCAGCTCGCTCTTCTGGCTCTTAGGTCTGTATTATTATTTCTCTGCTACAGGGGTAGCCACAGTCCTAAGCCTTTAGCTTTCCTGTTGATGAGCTAGCTCTTTTTCCATTGATGTTTTTTTTTTTTTTAGAGCTCTTGATGATAACCCAGATCCACACAGCAAAGTCCAACCTTAGCATTTCCAACAAGGGAGTTGCACTGTTGAGCAATAATACCCAGGATTTCACACTTGACCCTGGTTGGAATGACCCAGCTTTTTGGAGCCAGTTAGTTCAGGCTTGGAGCATCCCATTAAAGATTATTTTGGCCATTATGCTGAATCCAAAACCTTTAAGGAGGCTATGCAAGTAGCCATCAGATTTGAAAGGCTTCCTGAAAGATTTGTATTGTTGCCTCCTAGTTCACACAGTGGGGTTTATTTACTAAAGGCAAATCCACTGTGCACTACAAGTGCACTTCAAGTGCACTTGGAAGTGCAGTCACTGTAGATCTGAGGGGGACATGTAAGAAAAATAAAAAACTACATTTTTGCTTGCACATGATTGGATGATAAAACCAGCAGAGCTTCCCTTCATTTCAGAGCTTCCACTCAGATATACAGCAACTGCACTTCCAAGTGCACTTGAAATGCAGAGATGATTTGCCTTTAGTAAATCAACCGCACTGTGTCCCTAACACAGGATGTTTTGGGGACTCCATCCTGTCCCAGGAAGAACTCATGCAGACCAGAACTTCCTGATTATCTCTGAAAATAGTTATAAGGCATACACAAGGACCCCATCTATACATAATGTATCAAACTGCCCCATTAATCCAGGAAACACCAGAGTCTAATGAAGTATGGGTTTGTCCCTCAATACAATTCTGTGCCAGGTCCAACTTTAAACATACTATTTGTTTCAGCTTCTTACCGTTAAATCGCTTACTCGTCATCGATCAGCCTTCATTGACTCCAGCTTTGCTATCTACATCATTGATAAGGATCTTTTGCTACATCTCCAGCTTCCTTTGATCACTCTGGAAATTTCTTTAACTGTTATAGCAGTAGACAATTATCCTCTGCCTTTAGTTGAAGTCACTTTTTGTACATCTCCCATCACCTTAGCAATCAGGGTTGTACACCAGGAACCCATATGTCTTCTTGAGAGCTAATGCTCTCCTGCTAATCCTCTCTTTCTGGGCTACACTTGATTTGGGTTTCTTAACCTACAATTAGATAGGGTCTCAGATTAAATCATCTCCTGGGCCTGAGCTTGTTTCTAAAACTGCCTGAAGCATACTAAGCTCCTGGCCAACCTATCTACTCTACCCTTGTTACATGGACTTCAGTGATACATTTTCAGAAAAGGCCACCTCAGCGATTCCTCCTCACCACTTGTACAACTGCCCTTTTGATCTCTTGCCAGGTATGCTTTACCCTAGGGATTGAGTCTTCACTTTGTCCGAACCCTAGACGCAACCAATGAAATCATACATTCAGGAGAACCTTAAGAATTGGTTAATCAATCAATCTCCCCCACAGGGGCAGGATTCCTATTCATGAAAAAAGGACAAAACTTTACAGCCTTGCATTGACTAGCATGGCCTGAATAAGATCACCATCTCTAAGTATTGAACTGATTCCAAGGGGCATGAGTATTCACCAAACTTTATTTGCAAGGGGGCCACAGCCTGATATGTTTTTACAAAGGTACTGAATAAGAGAAAACATTTAATACATGTTAGGGACATAACAAGTACCTGGTTTTGCCATTCAGATTAAGTAATGTGAGTTTCTTGGTTTAATACTTTTGCAATATATTTATATATTTTTCTTCCAATTCTAAACACTGTGACCACATCCGTGTAATTCTGTCCAAACACTAGTAACACTTCTTGTATACCAAACTTTCTAAGTTCCTCCTTTATATATTAGAAGTTCCCTTCCTGGGTTACATTGTTTTCTAAGCCAGAATCATTATGGATCCTACCTAAGTACAGGCCATCACCTTAATGGACTCAGCCTAAGTATCTGGAAGCTGCTCTGATCTCTCTGCTTCCATATCCAAGGCACAGGCTGACACCCCAACCATCTTACCTTTGGTAAAGTTAATTATTCAACTCCATTTCAGGCTGAAGGTTCTATCTGAAGCTCATGATGCCAACAATTCTGGGCACTCTCCATTGTCTCTTACAACCTTTGATGACCTAAGAAGGTCACCTTCTCTTATGTTAAACTCTGTGAGACCTATGCCTCTAATTTCCCAGTTCTCTAGGTCCAAACTCCCTGGTTTGTTCCTTGCCTTACCTGTCCATAAACATTGCTGCACATATCTAGCTATGGACTTAATTGTGCATATTGCTCCCTCAAAAGGACACACTATCATCTGGGTCACTATAGACAGCTTCATTAAAATGACACATTTCATTCCACTTGCAGAACTTCCCTCTTCTAAATTGCTGACATCATACAGGAAAGACTCCATAGCATACCCCAGAACATTGTCTCAGATAAAGGTATACTGTTTGTTGGTGCTTACATTTTGGAAAGCATTGTGTACTCTGATTAGCACCAGCCTGTCCTTCTTTTCTGCTCACCACTCCCAAACTAATGGGCAGACTGAATGGATGAATCAGTCACTTAGAGACATATCCCCACTGCTTTGTTTCAGACAGACAAATTGAATGGCCTTCAGCCCTGCCCTGGGCTGAGTTTGCCTATAACAGCTGGCCTCAGTCTTGAACAGGGATCTCTGCTTTCTACTGTGTCTAGAGCTCCCGTCCTAAGACCTGTTTATTTGCTTTCCAGCTCTCACTCTTAGACACAACTTGCTGATTACCTTCCATCCCATGTACCACCTCAGTTTAAGGTCAGGGAATAGATCTGGCTCTCTACAAGAAATTTGACCCTCAAGGTTCCCGCTCAAAAAGCTGGTTTCCAGATTCATCAATTCTTATACCGTTGTTCAACAGATGCTTCAGTTTGCAACTTCCTACTGTCATTATAATTCTTTCTTTCATTCTTTATTTATTTATTTATTTATTTATCTTAAAAGAAAAATAACTGTTGCCATAGAGGAACGTTCAGTAAGGAACCAGTGCATCAGATGTTTTTGCTTGAGGGGGATGGTATAGCTAAAAGTTCTCTATGTTCAACAGAGAGCTCATGCCTAGGATGCATCTAGTAATGATAGTTTTTTTAATTGCAAGGCAAATCAACAAATGGTGATTTTCTTTGCTTCTGCTGAATAAATGCACAAATATTTGTCCATTCTGTAGACTGTTCCACAGTTTATCAATCAATATTGCCTAGATTCCTAAACAGCATATGTCTCAATACATGTATGTGAATCTAAAATGAATTTCTCAGCAAATCTCCTGATCCAATCATTGCTAACGTTTAGTAGAGTATTAAAAAATTCTGTTTTAGAGTCTAAGTTTTCATATTCCTTTCTTAGCGATATGCCAGTTAAGAAGCTCAAAATTAGGTCTAAAAATATTGTGGAATTCTGTGAACTTAAATAACAGGTACATTTTTACATTTAGAAAATAATGTGCCTTTATGAAATTGTACGGTGAAAGTTTTGTATTGTTTCTGTTTTCAGATCTGTTTTTTCCTAAATATCAGTGATATCAGCAAGAGAGGTTTCCCCTTGAGCTCATTAATGAAATGCAATTCTCTGTTCTTCGACCTCCAAGTGTTCATTTTATGTTTATTTGTTTTCCCTTTGGAATTAGGCTTGGTTTTCTAGTGTTTATTTTATGTCACTTTAGTGACCCCCCTGGACATTGCTTTCAGAGTATGAATTCTATTGAAAATCTTTGCTTTTTTTTTTTTTTTTTTTTTTTTTTTTTGCTTTTTTTTCTCCCTAATCCCTTTGGCTCAAATTTGTAAGTCTTTTTACAGGTCTTTGTATTTTTATATTAAAGACATTCATTATTTGACAGTTTCATTGCAATGGTGGTTATGGATGAACTATGTACCTTTCTGCGAGACCCTTTAATGTGCTACACTTGCCTTGGGGATTTTATTTGTTTAAAGATCATGCTTTATCAAAAAAATAAATAGAAAAAACACACTGCTAGAGGAAATGCATTTTTTTTTATTAAAAAAGACAAAATTGTCCATTTTACAACGTAACCTAATAATATACAATATTACTTATTAACAGACATTACCAACCTCCTGTTGATGTGAAAGAAACACTGCCAATTTCAACCTTTACTTTTTCTGATGCATGAAACATCATCATACCTTTACTTTCCAATTCACTTTTCAATTTTTAGATGATGAGGATTCAAAAAATTTTTAAAATGACCTGTTTATCCATGGCTTTGTTCAGAGAATGCTTCCTATATTTACAATACATCAACATAGATTATGTATTGCAAATCCAACATAATTCAACTAATAATTGGTTAAAAACAAAGCCATGTCAGATCCTGTCACTGTGTGCCATGACTTTTTGTTTAGTAAAAAAAAACTACATCAGACCAGCCATTTGTGTGGCATGGTTTTGTTGATAAACAAAGTTATGATACTGATATGACATGTGTATCAGCAAAGCCATGTGATTATTAAGTCAGTGCTGACAAGCCTGACATGGTGATCAATGGCTTTTGTTAAAAAACAAAACAAACAAAATATGATCACAATGCTTATCACATTATTATTATACAGGATTTATATAGCGCCAACAATTTGCACAGAGCTTTACAACGTGAGGGCAGACAGTACAGTTACAACACAATTCAGTATAGGAGGAATCAGAGAGCTTTGTTTCTCAACAAAGACATATGGTATCAGAACTATCATGGTAATCACATTTCTTTGTTTATAAACAGAGTCATATGATTGTCTTCTTATGGCCTCTTTCACACAGCCGATTCGTTCAGGTCTGCCTGTCAGTTTTTTAGGTGGACCTGAACGGACCCTCCATAGACCTCTATGGAGCGTCGGATGTCAGCGGTGACATGTCCACTGACATCCGACCCGCTCCGATCCAAAAAAGTGTGACGGAGGAAAAACCTACTTTTCCATCCGTCTTCGGATCGGATCGGGTGACGACGGACTCTACGGCCCGTCGTCATCCGATCCCCCATAGGGGAGAGCAGGGCTCTGACAGGTCCGTCGCTGCACAGTGTGCAGCGACGGACCTCTAACCTGCCTGCTCAGCGGGGATCGGCGGAGCGATCCCCTGCTGAGCAGAGCGGGCTCCGTACACGGACACGTCCGTGTGAAGGAGCCCTAACACTTAACTGATGATTATATGTGTTTGTTTATAAATACAGTTTAGGATTATTTACATTTAGGATTATTGTTGGGGTTAGAGCTATCATTATGGCTAGGGCTACTATTCAGGTTAGGGTCAGCATTAGGGTTAGAGTAAATATTTTGTGGCAAATTAAAAGGTCCTAATTAAAAGGAGCTTTTCCAGTTTTTCAGGAGTCAAATCACTGGAAAAAAATCTTATTTTCACCTTTCCCATTGACTTAAAAACATGTAGTTTAAATGGCACATTTTCAACAGAATGTCTTAATTTTTGCTGAAATTTCAGGAAATCAAAACTCCTATTTTCACATACTGTACATAATAACATCACCTCATTGTTGGAGATGCCCATTATATCCTACAAATGTAGATAAACGTTTTATGGAACTATTCATTTATTGCTTCTTTTGAGTGAAAATGATAGACTCTAGCTTACTAATACTGCTAAAACTACAAAAAATATGTTCAAGCATCGCAAAAGAGAAACTGTAACACATACAGGAACAAAACACACCTGCTTAGTCCCAATCATAGTACTAATAAGCAACACAAATTTATAATGATTTAGGGATATAAAAACATGTACCTTTGTGGCTGCAAACATAATGTATATTTACCAAAACCCTCATTTTTATCTATTGCTTAGAATTTAATTTCAATTTTTTTTTCATGTCCTATGTAAGTGAGGCTATATAAGACATACAGTATGTTATAGACTAAAATTAAATGTAACCACAACAATTTCTCAGCCCCCTGAAAGTCAGAATTATTACATTTGTGGAAGTGTTGCAACTGCCAAACTTTCTATATAAATTAACATAGTAATTATAAATGATGATAGGTGTTAAGATATTACCCCATAATGCATTTTTGTATTAATTTGTTTACTACATATACCTTTATAGTGGTGACAATTTATACAGAGCTTTACATACTGTAAATATTTTACATTTACATCAGTACCTGACCTCAAGGAGCTTACAATCTAAGGTCCCTAACTCACATTCATACACATACTAGGGTCAACTTAGACAAGAGCCAATTAACCTACCAGCATGTCTTTAAGGTGTGGAAGGAAACCAACACAGGCACAGGGAGAACATGCAAATGTAAGTAGTGCCATGGTTGGGAATTGAACCAAGAATCATACTGCTGCCAGGCAGAAGTGCTAATTAGACACTAAGTGCTTTTCTTCAGTCAAATAACTTTAATTTCTTGTATTTTCAAAGTAAGAGAGTGAACATCAATAGACTCATATAGTGCTGTTGTGAACTGTAAAGGAATTTCAATGGCTACTTTACCAGTTCAGTTTACTAGAATAGATGTTTGAAATACTTATGAAGTACATTTGATGTAGGTAAAGGTGGTTGGTAACCAGGAATTAAAGGAGATTATAATGTCTGATAAGTAAAGATAAAGTAGTATTCATACAATACTGTATTAGAATAGATTTTGGAATGATGCTATTATGGTTAGTTAACAGGAACATAGGTTTATAGTTGTAGCGCCCCCCTGGAGCAAAGAGGTACCTCCAGAGGCAGGGAGAAAGCTTACCTTCACCCCAGGGCTGACTCCATGGCTATAATGGGAAGTTAAAATAGAATTTAGGTGCCAGACACTTTAGGTATTTTTCAATGCTTTAATGAGAACTTGAGAAAGGTTGTAGGAAAGAGGGTTAGGCAAGGTTGCAGATACCCTTTTTAGCAGATCATTTACAGACTCCTTGAATCCAAAGAACAAAACAGCTTTCTTTTATAGGATCTTGAATACCTGGATAAGTCTCTCACACAGACTTAGCAACCGGTAGAATGTCTGGACAAGCCTCTCTCACAGACTTAGCAGCCAGCAGAACTCCTGGACAAGTCTCTCTCACACACTTAGCAGCCAGTAGAACCCTTGGATAAGTCTCTCTCACAGACTTAGCAGCCAGGAGCTAGTTACCTTGTTTGGATTGTAGAACAGCTTGACAGTACCAGAACCTTTAATCTGACCCAACGATACTGCAAGGGTAGTTTAGATATAGGTCCGTCCTCCAAATGAGTCACCAGGCCCTCCTGAGAGACCAGCCTTCATTCTGGTTCTCCTCAGCTTGGCTCAGCTTCTTCCACACAGGCAAGACAGCCTAAGGACCACTTCAGGATTAGTAGGCCCCATTTTTAGGAACAGGGGGCTGCACAGTGCAATACTATAGGCTGATAAGCATAAAGAGAAAGTTGCTATGGTGATGATAAGCAGGCAAAGTAGGTTTAGAGATGGCACTATGATGGAGAGATGCCCTGGCAGCTATGGTAATAGGTGGTTATTGGCTGTGCTGTGATGGCTATTGAGTGAGGACATGAGTTTATTCAGTGCTTAGAGACAATAAGAAAAATGTCAAGGATGGATGGAAACAGCAGAACACAACAAAATGAGAGCACTGAATTAAGATGGCAGGGTTGATTCACTAAAGCTAGAGAGTGCAAAATCTAGTGCAGCTCTGCAAAGAAACCAATCACCCAAAAAGTAATAACAAGTGAGTAAACAAATACAATCAATACAAGTGCAGCATTTAAAATAACATACAAATTTGATATTCTAAATAACATCAAAAGTAAGTGATGAAAAGTCCAAATGATGATATAGTGACAGCAATCTGGAATAAAAAGGGTCCACCGTGTGTAGAAAACGTCCTTCAGTCCTTAGACTCTATTACACTATGCATTCACCAGAAATATAAAAGGCCAAAAGCAAAAACAACAACCAACGAACTCCACCAGATGTTGGAGAAAAATCCAGTGTAAGTGAGCCTCCACCCAAATATGCAATCACCAAAAATCAAACATATAAGAGCTTCAATGTAATTTCTTTAGCAGGTACTCCTCTCAGCTTCCTCTTGTTAACAGCATGGAGTCCTCGTCACAATAACCAATAAATTGCATGTAAAAAACTTACCACTGCTGCATGAAAGAATCTTTACCTCCAGTTGGCCTCTTCTCCTCCACCAGGACAGGGCTTTCAGCTGAGGAAAGTGAAGGTGTTCCACTGATGATTAAAGCTGTTGGGGAGGAGCTGAGCAGAGAGCAGCATGTGGAGTGGAGGCAGCCATGGAAGTCTCCTGTGTCAGTAATGATTCTCCTGTTTTGTCAGAACAACCTTCACTTTCTTCAGCTTAAATCCTTATCCTGGTGGAGGAGAAGAGGCTAGCCGAAGATGAAGCTTCTATCATGCAGCAATGGTGAGCTTGTTACATGCAGTTCATTGGTTCCTGTGACGAGGACTCCATGCTGTTAACAAGAAGGAGCTAAGAGGAGTACCTGCAAAAAAAAAATTGAATTGAAGCTCTTATATTTTTGATTTCTGGTGAGTGCATATTTGGGTGGAGGCTCACTTGCACTGGATTTTTCTATAACACCTGGTAGAGTTCATTAGATGCTGTTTTTGCTTTTGGCTCTTTATAGTTCTGGTGAGTGCATTGGGGGTTATTTACTAAAGACAAATCCAGTTTGCACTACAAGTACACTGCAAGTGCACTTGGAAGTGCAGTCACTGTAGATTTGAGGGGGACATGCAAGGAAAATAAAAAACAGCATTTTAGCTTGCATATGATTGGATGATAAAATCAGCAGAGCTTCCCCTCGTTTAAGATCTTCCCCTCAGATCTACAGCGACTGCACTTCCAGTGCACTTTCAAGTGCATGTGCAGTGCACTTGTAGTGCAAAGTGGATTTGCCTTTAGTAAATCAACCACATAGTGTAATAGACTCTAAGCACTGAAGAAACTTTTCTACACTCGTTGGACACTTTTTATTCCAGATTGCTTTCACTATATTATAATTTGGACTTTTATTCATCCTGTACCTTTGTGTTTAACATTTATTTGAGATGTAAAATTTGTATTTTATTTTAAGCGCTACATTTGTACTGATTGGATAGAAACCAATCAGCTTCCAGGTTTTTTTTGTCAACACTTAATTGAAAAAACTGAAGTTAGAAGCTGAATGGCTACCATGCACAGCTGCACCAGAATTTGCACTCTCCAAATTTAGTAAATCAACTGCAATATGTCTGATTTACTAAATTATCTAGGAATGTTCATACAATAAAATGTGTTAAGATTTTTAAAACTTATCCTATGGAAAATCTCTGTTTACTTGTTTCCTGTGCACATTATTGAATGTGTGAATATTAACACAATTTTTTGAAAGGAGATTTTGGCACTGGATGGGAGAAGTACATTTTATAAGGAATGTGGGTGACAGTAAGGGATGATTAGGGTGCTGATCAAGAAGAGTTGACTGTTGGTGTACAAGGGAGGGGGCCTGAAGGAGGATTGGAGCATTTATCGAAGCAGCTGTAGCTGGTTTTGGAAAATGTATGATTGGGCTATGCTGTATTAGTGCATATTGATTGGGTTTATGGAAGTCCACATGGCAATGTCTAGACCTTAAAAGCTTGTTTTTTTAACTATACTATATTTTGTTAGGTTAGGGGTTTTCTTTTTTAATATTTTTTTTAACACAATTCTCCAAATAATAATACAAATGGTTACCATAAAATGTCAAATAACTGACAAACAAAAGTAATTAAATAAAGGGCTGTTCCTTTTCTAATTGAAACATTAATGAAATATTTATTGTGTATGTTCTATTCCAGCTCATGCATGTAGGCAACCAGAGACCCCTATGCATGCTGATGTGAGGGCAATAGACTTACCGACTTTGGGATATACTTTAATATACACGTGCCAGCCGGGATATTTTTTGGCAGGTGGTTCAGAGCACAGAACATGTAAAGGTGATATGAAGTGGACAGGCAAACCACCAATTTGCAAAAGTAGGTATTTTTCTTTTACTAAAGAAGATAAACACAATTGTTTTATTTTACTATTTGTGACTTTTTTACTAATATTATACAGAGGATTTAAAAGCCCTTGTACAATTTTTTCAACTTTCTCGTTAAGGTACCTGTTTTTCCTGCAACCCTCTCAACTGTTTAAAGGCTAAGTCCATCTTTTGAAAACAATTAATAAACTCAGCAACATTGGTCTTATGATCAATGTGCATTTACTAATTGTTGCATTAAAGCATGTGGGGCATTGCAGCTATGATCAGTGCACAGGCTCATGCAATGTTTTCCCTCAGCCTCAAGTCCATAGAGAAGTACAGACCTGACTGGGAGTAGGGCTGAACTGCAGAGTGGGGGGGAGGAAGAAGTGATCTCCAACATGCTCTGCATATTCCTGCTGCCATGGTGACACATGGGACATGTAGTCTTTGTAAAATATCGCAGACCTAGATGACAAAAATGTGTAGGTAGAACCATGCACCTCTGTGCTAAATTTAAAAAAAGACAGATCCTTGAATGGAGAAATGCCCCATAATTAAGGTAAGGGGGTTGTTTGGGTTTGGGGATGGTGTATGCGACCATACTGTATGTTACTTTTTGTGCAAGTTGTGCATTTATTTATTGTGAATTTTCTGTTCTTAAATAATATCCCTAAATTTGATGGTGTTTTTTTTTTACAGGCAGAGGTTTCAGGGAACATAACACAACAGTTACAAAAACCCCAGGTTTGTTAAAATAGATTTTTGAATGTAATTTAACTAGCATAAACACTACAAGGTCTATGAATTTAAGGCTATGTTAACTGGTAGCCAGTAAAACTAAACTGCCATCTGGCAATTAGTAATTCCACTAAACTACTGGACAATCAATGAAATCTGTTCTCAGTGGAGAAATTTACAAAATAAATTATCAACATAAAAAATGTGCCGTATTTGGTGAACAACAACTGAATGTTTGTAATACAAATCTGCCTTGTTAATGTTGTGTGAAACACAGGGCAAGTTCAGCAGTGTGATAAAGGCAGTATATACAAGATCATATAAACCAAATACCATTAAAAAATGAAAACTATTGTAAATACGTGTTTAGAGAAAATTATTGAGGTACATAAAATAAGTATTCTGCAAGTGGCATTTAGTCATAATTATACCTACACATTTGTATGTACTGTATATATAACATACTAATAATTCTACTAATTATTATTTTTTTCTTTATTACATTAATCTTTTACAAAGTAGCATCAAATACTATGTTTTTTTTTCAAACTCAGATTTTACATGTGTTTTTACTATCCTTTTACTTTTTTTGAAGGTCACATATTTTTTATCTAAAATTATATGTTGTCAGTAGAGAAGTACACTTTAATAAAACAAAATTATTTTAACTTAAAGTGGTTGTTAAGCCACTCTAACCTGTATACACCATCATCACTGCCTCCTATTGTAGTATCCCTCTCTATGTGTGATTTATAAAAATAAATGCTGCAAATACCTAATTTCATGCCGAAATTGAGACGACTGGCTAGCTTTCTCCTTTTCTGCATCGGGCGGGGCTGAGATTCCTCTGCTGTTGTCAGTCTGGAGGGGAGGAGGAGAGGAAGAGAGAGCTGGCTGGTCATGTGATCGCAATCTCAGCTCTTAAATTAGGTATTTACAGCATTTACTGTATATTTATAAATAATTCACAGAGGGGGACACAATAGGAGGCATTGCTGATGGTGTATACAGATTAGTGTTATGAGGGCAGCAGGAGGGGAGCATAAAGCAGGCTGCTGATGACAGAGGCACGTAAACTGACCAGGGTGTCTGGTCTCAGCAGTTATGATACACCGTGGTCAGTTTACAGAGGGGTGGGGAGACTCTGACAGGATCAGCCAGGTTTTTTTTTGTGTTACAGGGGGCCAAATGAGACAGGACAAGCACTGTGTCATATAACATGCTTTAACTGCCTCAGCCCCAGAAGATTTTACCCCCTTCCTGACCAGAGCACTTTTTGCGATTCATCACTGCGTCATTTTAACTGACAATTGCGTGGCCGTGCGACGATACACCAAAACAAAATCGGCGTCCTTTTTTTCCCACAAATAGGGCTTTCTTTTGGTAGTATTTGATCACTTCTGCAGTTCTTATTTTTTCCTCTATAAACAAAAAAAGAGCGACAATTTTGAAAAAAAAGCAATATTTTTTACTTTTTGCTATAATAAATATTCCCCAAAAATATATAAAAAACCTAATTTTTTCCTCAGTTTAGGCCAATATGTATTCTTCTACATATTTTTGGTAAAGAAAATTGCAATAAACGCATATTGATTGGTTTGTGCAAAAGTTATAGCATCTACAAAATAGGGGATAGTTTTATAGCATTTTTATTATTTTTTAAATTAGTATTAGTAGTATTTATGGCTGCGATCTGGGATTTTTAACATGACTGCGACATTATGGTAGACACATCAGAAACTTTTGACACTATTTTGGGACCATTGTCATTTATACAGCGATCAGTGCTATAAAAATGCACTGATTACTGTGTAAATGACACTGGCAGGGAAGTGGTTAAACACTAGGGGGCGATCAAGGGGTTAAGTGTGTCCTAGGGAGTGATTCTAACTGTGGGGGGATGGGCTACCACTGACATGACAGGGATCACTGCTCCCGATGACAGGGAGCAGTAGATCCCTGTCGTGTCACTAGGCAGAATGGGGAAATGCCTTGTTTACAAAGGCATCTCCCTGTTCTGTGGCTCCGTGACACGATCGCAGGACACCGGTGGACATCAAGTCCGCGGGACCCATGGGCATGGTCATGCTGTACACGGCCCCGCCAATTAAAGGGGACATACAGGTGCGCCCATTTGCCCACCACTGCCATTGTGCCAACGTATATCGGCATGCAGCGGTCGGCAAGTGGATAAAGGAGCAGGATCAATTTTTTGGGGGGGTTAACAAATGCTTTAATTATGGAATTGTTAAGACATAGATCAGTATACACAAACATGTAAACCACTTAAAAAATGTTTTACATTATATGATATTATATTTATTAACAAAAACCTTTGTTTTTAGTCCCTTCAGATGTTTTTTCAATAAATTCTGTTTGGAAAGGATTTTATGAGTACCTTGGGAAGCAACATTCAGCAACTTTAACTGTTGACTGGTTCAATAACACAAGCAGCAAAGTTAATGGAACATTTTTAGATACTAATAACAGTGAACTAAAGTTATCAGGTATGCTTGAATACATGTCTATGTTAATTATATGTTTTTTTTTTTTTTGTCCTTACCTTTTAAAGATCTATGTACTGAAAGTATATTTCAATATATTGAAACATATATTTCAATAATATATATATATATATATATATATATATATATATATATATATATATAAATTCACCTCCAGTAGTCATGAATAAATGTTATTAAATGTGTCTAAGTTCTATAGGTTCATGGTTGTTTGCATAAGCAGATTGTAGTGGTTTTAAAGTCAAATCATGTTTTACCTTTATTCATTAAGGTAAACAACACTCCACTACCTGTGCTGGCCCTTTCTCACAGGAGACACAGGCAGCAGTGGGAGCCATTGGCTCCCACTGCTGTCAGTCAAATTCCTGTAAGGAGGTAGCAGAGGCTTGATTTACCAGCGCCATGTATCTATGGACACACGCAGCCTAGCTCAGGAGTGATCCCACTTGGGTGCCCCTTTTGCACAGGGCTTGCTGTGAAGGTACTTGAAGGAAGGAGGTGTGAACAGCACCAACAGGGGACTCCAGAAGAGGCGGTAAGAGACTGCTCTGTGCAATAACATTGCACAGAGCAAGTAAATATAGCATCTTTTTATGTTAAAGCAAAAAATATATCCTTTAGCATCACTTAGGTTTGTTGTTGTTTTTAGTGTTCCAAATGTTCCAAAAATAATAATTTTAATTTTTCTTTAGGAATTTATAAGAAAGAAGAAGCCCATTTACTTTTGAAGATTTTCCAGATTAAGGGTTCATCAGAAAGTTTAATAAAAAAGTTTCAAAATGATAACTGGGCAATGGATGGTTATGTAAGTGTCTAAGTCTCTTAAAAATATTTTTTGGGTGTACAATTTTAAGAGTACAGTATAAATGGCAAGCAAGCCTAGATATATCCTGGATACACTTCAAAGTTGGGAACCCACTTTGAGATAGGATATGTAGTGTACTGGTGTTCTGATAAGTTAGCTATTGACTTTTTTTGATAGCATAAGGGTACACTATAATTGGTTAAGGGAAGAAAACTATATGTATTTTGGGCATACTGCAAACTTTGGAACCCACTGTGATACAGGGCATGCAATATATTGCTGTGGTGGTATTTAGGTACTGACCTTTTTCAGGGAACAAGATACTTGTCCATGGCACTTGGGAAAAACTTTTATTCTTCTGTAAAAGAACCTTGTCAATATATCAAGTATTAAAATATGCAATCTGTACGTTCATTGAGGTTATTGTGCTTAAAGAGTTACACATGTTTACCTAACAACGTGAAGGAAAAACCCAGTAACTTTTACAATTCCCTTGTGCATAATTAGGCATTAAAAGAGGACAAAGTTTAACTTTACTTAGTGAATATTTATTTTGCTAAGTAAATATATTTTAGCTTGAAAATTAACAGCTCTGTGTCTGAAACCAGTGCCTATACTGCAAACAAGTATTTATTACCGTTAATCTTTTTGTTTCCAAATATTTCTTTCTGTTGTATTCCGTTTTATTTATTTATCATCAGTAGGACATAACTATAACTATCCTTAGGGAGAGCTATAACTGTTCAGAACTATCAAAGAGCTACTGGTACAGAACATGCTTATTCTACTTTTGAGAATACTTTTGGCATGGCAGTGATTGCATAGTGTTGAACATAGCCTTCCAGCTGGCTCTATATTTTACTGCACATTTAAATGCCCATCTCTCTCTTATGCTCCGTACACATGGTCGGATTTTCCGATGGAAAATGTGTGATCGGAGCTTGTTGTCGGAAATTTCGACCATGTGTGGGCTCCATCGGACATTTTCCATCGGAATTTCCAACACACAAAGTTTGAGAGCAGGTTATAAAATTTTCCGATAACAAAATCCGATCGCGTCAATTCCGACCGTGTGTGGACAATTCTGACGCACAAAGTGCCACGCATGCTCAGAATAAATTCTGAGACGGAACTGCTCGATCTGGTAAAATTAGCGTTTGGAATGGATCTAGCACTTTCGTCAGGCTGCAATGTTTTAAATGGTTTAATGCAGCGCACTCTCTTCTTCTTTATAATGCTAGAAGAATGAAGTTGTTTTGCTGCTCATATTTACACAGAGTTCTCACAAACTTCTTTCTATGTATTTTGATTTCATCAATATAATATTTTTATTTGTCACATCTGACTAAAAAATTATCATTTTGGGATGTTTTTTTTTTTTGTATTTTTTAAAAGCCTGATCTTGTGTTTTTTTTATTTTTTGTTAATTTTTTTTACTCCAGAATAGTTGTGGGTGTGTTTTGTGTGTCAAGTTACCACAACACCATTATTATCTTGTATTATTTAATCTCAAGGAGGTTGCTTGGTGTTGGTGTCTCTTGTTAATTTCACATTGTATTTTTGAAATGTACCTGCCTCCTCACAAACAAACTGTCCTTTTTGAAGGAAAACACACATAGGCGTGTATAATTGAAACCAAAATTCCTTTATTAAGGGCTCATAAGCAAACAAAGAGGGAGGCAATGCTGGAGAAACAGCAGAAATTGGTGAAGCCTTTGGCCCCCAGGGCAGACATCAACTATTTCCATGCAAAATTGGTGGCCTGAGGAGTCCATATATAAGGGAGTTCAATCTGGTCCAGAAGTCCAAGAGATCATGAACAGCAGCAGATGACATATCTGTCCCCAGGCTGTTGTCATACAAGAGCCTGCACCTTTTGTCAGACCAGACTGAACCCAGGTCATTACTCTCTTGTCTTCCTTCCACGCTTCCTTCCACGCTGTGTCTGTGGTGGTGGAGTTGTGGCAGGAGGAAGAGGAGAAGGAGGAGGAGGAGGATGGTCCAACTCACTCCGGTGGGTATTGGGTGTGATTTCCCCCCTCAACCCCTTATTTAAGGTTTGATAAATGAGTTCCTCACACATGAGGCGTTGGCCCTCCTGCATGCCCTGCAGTTTTGTGGCAGCCATGCAGGGAAAGGTCTCTTTATGAGTGGGGAAGGCTCTGAGGGACACAGAAGCCTCCTGAATCAGCCTGAGCGCTGAATCCTCCACGTTACTCCCCTTCCTGGGTCTTTTGTTTGGAAGGCGAAGGGGAGGGACCTGCGATTCTGTCAGGCTCCTACTGGGCCCGGCCTTCTCCTGGCTGCCACTTACCCCCGCCTCCTCCTGACTGCCACTAACTCCTGCCGCCTCCTGTGTGCCACATTCCACAGACTCCTCCTGTGTGCCACATTCCGCAGCCTCCTCCTGGCTGAGATCTTCCTGTGTATGAAAAAGGGACATAGTTTTAGTTTTTTCTTCATCAATCACACACAATTTTCACCTCATGACTGTTGAAAATTGAATGTTAACAAATAGAAAAGACTATCATTCTGAGCCCAGCATTTTTCATTCTTGTCCCAATTTTTTTTGCCCACTACTGTCTATTGATATCTAAAACACTTTATTAAATCAGTAATTGGTGATCAATAATAACATCTAGTAAACATCATTTATTTATTGACCAGAAATCTGTAGAACAATGCTATACCTGGCTCCAGCTGGGCTCCTCCACTTCTTCCTGGCTGGAAGTCCCAGGTTGGACATCTGAAGCCTCAGCTGGGGTGGAAGATAGGGTGGATGGAAGAGTGGAAGGAGGGGTTGAGAGGGTTTCCCTGACTTCAGTCTGGTCTGACAGAAAAAAAGTCTCTCATAGTACCACAGCCTGGGGACATAAACGTCATCTGCTGCAGCTCCCGATCTCTGGGAATCCTAGACCTTCTTGCGCTCCCTAAGATAAGTGCTCCTCAGGCCACCAATTTTGGCTTTGAAATAGGGGATGGTTGCCGTGGGGACCAGCGGCTTCACCAACTCCAGCAGTTTCTCCAGCGCTGCCTGCCTCTTTTGTTTATGATTATAATGTGGGTGTTTGATCTGCCACAGACAGGGCAGCTCCCTGTACTTATCTATGAACAGGGGGAGGAAGTTGTGGTCATTGAAGCCATCCATTTTATCTGCAATACACAAGACAAACCCTAATGTCAGGCTAAAGTCTACTAATCTTGTCCCAATACGGGCCTCAATCTCTAAGCAGTATAAGCCCAAGTTTAAATGTTACCTTCGTTATCACAATCGGCGCTTCCGATACTCCTTCCTCCGCTCACAGATTGTATGTACTATGCACGCGTGTTACGCTTTATATACACTGCGCATGCATGAAACTCCGCCCACCCCTGACATTCTTTCTAGTCTATTCCCTGCCCCTTCTTGTTCGGCGCAGTGAGGGAAGAGCATATGGCGGAGACAGGGCAGGTGCGTGCTAATTACAGCAACGAGGAGGAGGAAAGCCCGGAGCCAGAAACATCCCGATCCCGGAGGAGACGATTTAAGGCCTCAAATATGTCCTTTGGGAAGATATTGGAGATGGTCGACATACTGAAAAGGGCTGACTATGATGGGAAGTATGGACCTTACCCCAACCCCAAAGTCAGAAAGGCCAAGATCATGGCGAAAGTTGTGAAGAGTCTGCAGAAGAATTTTGGGGTACAACGATCCAAGGATCAACTCCGGAAATGGTGGTCAGACCTCAAATTAAGGGAGCACAATCAGTATAGAAGGATCAGGAGTGTGCTGCAAAAAAGTAAGTAGTTGTCCTGTGTTCCTATTCTTTTTTTATATAACGTTCATGCTGCTCCATGTGCTTTTCTTTACTGTCATACAGTTTAAAATAGCAACTTTCATGTTCATGGACACATTATTCGTTCGTAGGAATCATTGTTCGTTCGGCCTAGAAAACAACATGTTTTGGCCAGATGCATTTCAATAAATTTTTGCTAGCCTACTTCTCTTAAAATAATTTTGTTGTCTAGATGGGTTTGTAACTAGAATGAAATGCAAACTAGATTCTGTGTAAGGAGAGGACACTCAGCAGCTGTTTACACATCTGGACACTGGAGCACTAGTGTGGGACACAAGAACACCCTTTTTATTAGGGGGTCCCACACAGGTGCTCAAGTGTATGCTATAGGGGGTGACTCCATCTGTGAAGCTTGTACAAAACAGGTAAGTATTCAAGCTTGACAAAGGAAAAAAATATTTCTTCATCTTGGAACTCTGACCAAACAGACAATTGTACCCCACTTCCAAGCAATGTTTCATATTCATATTTCTGCCATCAAATATCTGTGTGCTAAGTATACCTATTTTTTTTTACATAGGGGAGAAAAGACTCGGAGGACACCACTCATCAGAGGAGACCACAGACCCACCACCTCATGAAGAAGGGGAAATCCCCCAAAGCCAACAGGAGGAGGAGGAGGGAGACGTTATCGAAATTGTCACCACAACAGGTGAGTGTCTGCGACCACAGGCTCAGGTAAGAGATGGATGCCTGCATATTTATAATACATGGTGTTTTTGTTTTTTCTATATTTTAAGGTGATCATGATGTTGTGGATGGTTATTTCACCAGTGAAAGTGCCCAGATCCTGATCGGGGAGATCATGGGATGTAATAGGGACTTGGAAAACATCAAGCAAAACATCAATGATGTTAAAAAAAAAATGAAGAACATCATTGATGTTTTAAGGAGAGTTTAAAACCCCTCGAAATCCCTAATTTAGTTGGCTTTTTTTTCCTAAATTTTTTTCACCTTTTTTGCAATATTCTCGAAAAGCCAAATTTTGAAGATGCACACAGTGTGTCAACATGTGCTATGTGCCATCATGGGAGATCAATGTATGCGTTTTGGGGGTGCAACCCCTTCCTCAATAATAAAGTAGCTGAGGAGAAGGGGTTTCACCCACAAAACACGTCCCTTGATCCCCCGTGATGGCAGCTAGCACATGTTGACATTCGGCAATTTGTGTGCATCTTCAAAATTTGGCTTTTCCAGGGGTGACTTCACCCCATCTGGATGCAATATCAAACACAGTTTATAAATACTCATGTCTGATATTGCCTTCAATTTCTACAAAAGTTGAACTTTGTAAGTTCCAGATTTGTGTATTTATTGTTGGTTTTAAACATGCCTGTTTTACCTTAAAAGGACATTTCTACTTTTATTAATGCCACCTAGAAATATTGTATTCACACAAATATGTTGGTTTGTTTTAAAAAGCTTTTATAAATGCACATGTGATTGTGCTTGGATTAAAAATATTGAGAATCAACAATGTGTGGCTTCTTCTTTCAATGCTCCTAAACTTTTTTTGTGTGAAAATTGGTGTTTTCTGTGACAATGGGGGTTATTTCCTAAGGGCAAATCCACTTTGCACTACAAGTGCAGTTTCAGTGCAGTCTATAGTGCACTTGTAGTGCAAAGTGTCTTTGCCTTTAGTAAATAACACCCAACAGTGCTTTTTAATTTTACACAATCACGCCATTTTCAGGACTGCTCAAATTTAGGTCATGGTCAGCTAAAAGAAACACAAGCAGTAAATGTAAGCAAATATTTTTGAAGTTAAATTAAAAAAAAAAAAGGCTCAGACATTGTCTGGCATATTGATTGCCCCCCTACCCACAAAGTATTCCATGTATCTTAATGGACCTCGCATGCACTCAGGGGGGACAAGCCAGGACAGCCAGCTTCAAGCACCGTCAGGGTTCGTTCATTTAGATTAATTCCGGATTCAGGCCCAACTGAGCCAGCATAGTTCACAGAATTTTTCCTTAAAAAGTTGTGGAGAACACAGCAAGTCAGGATGATGTGATGAGTTTATACTCAGCCATGTGTATCGGTGTAAGAAATAGGCGGAACCAGCTGGCCATTATTCCAAATGTGTTCTCCACCACTCTTCTGCTCTGGCCAGCCAGTAATTAAAAACCCTCTGGTCTGGTGTGAGGGTCCTCATAGGGAATGGCCGCATAAGGTGGTCCCCGGTGCAAATGCTTCATCCGCAACGAAGACGAATGGGAGTCCTTCCACATTGTCTTCTGGAGGTAGCAAGCCTAAGCTGCTATTATGGAGATGCCTGTAGTACTCCGTGTGGGCGATGACGCCACCATCTGACATCCAGCCATTCTTCCCCACGTCCACATACAGGAACTCGTAAGTAGCTGACACCACCGCCAACATCACAATATTATTGAACCCCTTGTAGTTGTAATAGTATGACCCTGAGTTGGGTGGTGGGACGATGTGGACATGTTTCCCATCAATTGCCCCTCCGCAGTTAGGAAAGTCCCACCGCTGGGCAAAGTGGGAGGCCACAGTCTTCCATTCCTGTGGGTTGGAAGGAAACTTTAGAGTCAAACAAGAATAAAAAAATAGTCATTTTGCACATAAACATGGAAAGCAGGTTAGACACAAACATTCTTGGTCAACATCAGTATAATATTTATTTTAGGGACTATTTAAAGATAAAGGTATAATTCCTCTCCCCCCTCGTGGGCCATTTTAGAAATTTTATGGGGGAAGATGTTTTGGACAGGTAACCCTCTCCACTTCATTGAGAGATGAATGCCTAAATAGTGTGTATTACTTTGGCCAGCCCCTCTACTTTACACTATTGGCAGCCCACTGGACACTATAAGCACATAAAATGATGCTCTTTTAACACTGGTGGAGTCTACACAACTTAAAGTGGATGTAAACCCAATGTCATCCTTTCTAAACTACTGCTATAGGGGTTAACTATAAGGATATACATGCCTCCTGCATGTATCCTTACTGGTCAAATGTCTCCCCTCTGTCTGTTATTAGACACGAAAAACTGCATATTCTGTGGGTGGGTCTGTTGTCTGGAGCTCGGTGGGTGGAGTCGTGATGTAAGTAGACTACCCACCCACCTCTACACTCCCCTGTGTATTTCTAACACTGAACTTCTGCTATGATCTCTAACATCCAGTGAAAAGACAGGAAAGTAACCACGTGACTTCAGCATGCCAAATCATGCTGAGGTGTGGAACAGCCAATCCTTGCAGAGCTGCTGAAGAAAGGAGTGGGGGAGGGAATTAAAAAATACTGCATGTGTCTTAGGCTGTCACTCACAGCAAGGGGGAGTATTTGACCAAGTTTTTCTCAGTTTGTCAAGAATTATCTCACTGAACAATAAAAGAGGATTGCTCAGAGCTGGATTAATTCTGTGTGGCAAGACTGGGCTCAAATGATAGGAAATCTTATACTCTACAGTATGATATCATTTTATTTATTTTTTTTTCAGGTTTACATCCACTTTAAACAATGTTATTGTGCCTGAGTTCACCTACAAATGATAGATCTAGTTCTTGATTTTTGTATTTACAAGAATTTTCTGAGATTGTTTCGACTGGCTGTCATTGTTGACAAAAAAAAAAGCGTAAAGTTTTGGCGCACAGAGGATGTATGTCCCAAATTAAAAGTCTCTGAGTAATTGTTTAACAAAGGAGAGAAACAAGGAACCTCAGTCCATGAGTTCATAAATAGACAGTCTCAATTAAAATGTCTTTAGAGTAGCAGCGGCAGCCATCCAACAGTACGTCCGACTCTAAAAAACATAAAGGAAAAGGAGGAGGGGGGACTAAACTTAGTTGGTGCCCCCCCCTTTCCTTCATTGTAGACAAAAGCTTTAAGACCTGTTTCAAACAGATCCCATATTACTATGTGATCCAATCTTTAAGTGTCAATCATAGATTTTAGGTGTTAGATGTATAACTGATGTAACTGCATAACTGTACAGTTGTTCAGAGTGTGTGTTTTCTATATTGCCATAGGTGTTTTTAGATAGCCAAAGTGATATAATGTAGGTAATGTAAATATTATTCATTGAATAACCTATTGCTTTTCATTATCTTAAAAAATAAAGGTATCTTCTGGAAAAGAAAAGAGCATTTTTAACTATCAAGGTGATATACAATCCAAGGATTTTGGGAAGTTTATATTTCAAAGACAAGGTAAGTTCTTAACAAAACTTTCCTGAAGTCTGAATAATAATGATACCAGTGGATTATCGAAGCATATATACAGTATCTATTTGTAGCTGAACTCCAGGCAAAAAAAAACAATAATGCAGTTATGTAATCTTTAAAAATCATATTATGCTGCATGCACATGTATAGACAAGGAACATGCTGACAATAGGGGAGAGGAGAGTTAATTCCTCATCAGTGTGATGTTGCTTTTTGTTGTCAACTTACTTGTCGGGTCAGAGAAGCAATCAAGCTTTATTATTTAACTCCAGCACATAGTCGGGTCATCCACCTATCCTGTCTGACAAAGCTAGCTGTAGATTTAGAACTGGCTGGACAAAATACAAATCATTTTGCAGGTACTACAGCTTCCTATACTGTATACAGTATATAATTCAATCATGCACATATGATTGTCTGTCATTCGGCATTAAAACCTATGCTTACAACAGGTGGGGCTCGTTCCTATTGTCCTAATCTGGGTGTATTTGGCCTTCGTCTTATGTTAGTAGCAATCAAGCTATGTCATAGACATGGAAGAAATGTCATAGACATTAAGAATTTGCAGTACACAACACTCAGATTGCTAATCAGCAGGAGTGAATCTTCTCTTTGTTCTTATAAAGTAAAATTACCATATTTATACAGACACGCATAGACCCACTTCCACCCACAGTATTTACATTTTTCTATCATAGAATTTGTGGAACCATTTTCTGCTCTTTCCTGAATTTTAGGGATTATTGTAGTAGGTAATATAAGGATGAAAAGAGTCTAATAATGACTAGCACTTTTTAAATTACCCAGTACTGCATATGTCTGTGTGTTTTTATAGGGGAAAGGCTTTGAAATGTAACTAACTTTCAACACTTGTGATTGTGATGTAAACTACAATTATATATTGCACCTATTCGATGTACATACAAAAAACCATCAACTTACTGAAAAAATGCATTTTTGTTACTGGATAGGTCACTAAAGAGTTCCCTGTGGAATTTGAAAGGAAATCCCAGGATTGCTGCTAAATGTGTCCTGTCATCTTCACCAGTATTATGAGAAGTAGGCTAAAAATAACTTCTTCATTTATGCTAACAAAGTTGCCAGTGTCTTAGAGAAAGGGAAAGAATAATAGGATGGGGTATGCCGCATTCTGTAATTAATTAGCTGTAGAACATGAATAACACTTTAACTCTGGTGAGAAATGAAAAAGCCTTTAATTATACATATAACATACTGTAGTTATATTTTAAAGTTGAATAACATATGAAAGAAAATCACATTACCCACATTATTTTTATCATTTTAATATGAGATATTGCTACTCTTTTTTTCAGTGTTCACAAGCTATTTCATTTATATTATATATAAGAAATAGTGGCGCAGTGGTGTAGTGGGTAGCAACTCGCCTAGCAGTAAAAAGGGTTGCTCGTTCAAATCCCAACCATGATGCTACCTGCCTGCAGTTTGCATGTTCTCCCTGTGCCTGCGTGGGTTTCCTCTGGCACACTGGTTTCCTCCCACACTCCAAAGACATGCTGGTAGGTTAATTGGCTTCTGTCCAAAATTGACCCTAGTATATGAATGTGAGTTGGGGACCTTGGGGGTAGGGACTGATGTGAATGTGCGATGTACTGTATGTGTGGAGCACTTTGTAAATTGGCGGCTCTATATGGGTACCTTAAATAACTAGGGATAATTGTAGACACACCCACACTCACTCAGGATGGACTGGTGTCTTTATTCGACCTTACTAACTATGTAACTATATATATATATATATATATATATATATATATATATATATTGTTGCTGGGGGTGGGTCCTATGTTGCATGGGATAGATCATTGCTGGGGGGGATCTACTGTTGAGGGAGTGGTCTGATGTTGCTGCTTGCTGAAGGGTCTATTGATGCTGGCTGTTGAGAGTCCATTATTGCTGGGTGTATCTATTGTCACGGGGGTATCTATTGTTGCTAGATCTATGTTACTGCCTTTCTTTTGATCATTAATAAAATTCCATACAATATACTTAGCATCACAAAATTATACTTGGTTCTATATTCTCTAAAAGGGGTGGTACTGGGAGGTAGGTAGGAGTGGAACCAAGGAACAGCTCTCGGGAGTAGGTAGGGGGGAGTCAAGGGGTGACTGAGAAGGGAGGAGTTCCTGCACCCACTGTCTGAGAAAAAAAGCCCTGTGTGTATATATACAGTATCTAAAAAACTGAGTACACCCCTCACAGGCCTTTCATTGTCACCTCGGGGTGTACTCACTTTTGTTGCCATAGGTTTAGACATTAATGGCTGTGTGTTGAGTTATTTTGAGGGGACAGCAAATTTACACTGTTATACAGCTGTACACTCACTACTTTACATTGTAGCAAAGTGTTTTTTTCAGTGTTGTCACATGAAAAGATATAAATTATATACATGTGTGTGTAAAGGCAGGTGTTTCAATACATTTGACAATATAGTGTGTATATATATATATATATATATATATATATATATATATATATATATATATATATATATACTGTATATCACCAATCTCGTAAGTCCACCAGACCGCTGGAATAATACAAGCATAACTGATATTATTAATTCACAGACTTATTCCCTGCGCATACAGAATGTACATGACCACTACAGCCTGAATGGTCTTACCACATCCTTTTATGACAAAACAGCTATCTCTTCCATTCAACTTGAGAGCAAGCAAGATATCTCATGTTGATCCATGATATGCCAACTAGCAATGGAATGCTAATATGCAGCTCGGGGGATTGATAGGGAACCCCAAACGGATGGCTGCAGCATGAACACTGGACATAGAGTAAGTCACACATAATGATCTAGCTGTGGGCTCAGCTGAGAGATACCATGGCCATCATGCCCTGGCACATTTCCTCCCCAAAGAGACTTCCTCAGAGGGAGCGTAATCTGGGTCTGAACAGTGATTTCTTCATCTAAATATGTTTTATTCAATGTGTAAGGTCCTCCCTCCCAGATGACATGACATCCTCAAATCGATTCTGTCCTGTTGCATTAGTAATAGGTAACATACATATTGATTGATTATGACCTATAGTCCTTGTAAATCCAACCAATTTGCATAATAAAATAGGTCAAGAGGTTGCTTCACTAAAGAAGAAGGTAACTCATTTCAGACATAAGTGATCAGTGATCAGCGATCAGAATGCATTTTCATACATTTTGCAATTAAAGGGTAAGTTCACCTTTTGTAACATGTTACATGTTACATCTGTATTCAGGGTGTAACATGTAACATGTTATCAAAGAGCACCTGCCTGCACTCCTCCTATCCCCTGCTGTGACAGCAGGCAGGAGATCTTCTCCTCGCATTAGCTGTCACAACTCAAATTGAGTGTGGCTCTGCACACTTGACTGTGTCATTCATTCACAGTGATCTGTGGAAGCCACGGAAGATGACTTTGTAATAGCTGTATAAATTAACAGCAAGCATGCAATCTCTGGCAGAAAGCCAGGTCATACAGATTATGGATCCTGAGACCAAAACAAAGAGACTTAATCATGATCACAACAAAAGCAGATAATATAAATATTCACCTTAATCTTTTAGAAAGCAATTGAAATTGAAAGCACCAATAATGCTGAGGTCTTCATAGACTCTGAACTGATGAATCCAGCTACATTCTTTCTGTAGAAGGGTATTATCCCAGTTACCACCTCATCTACCTAAATGTACTCATTTAAGAACAAAAAATCTTTGGCCCTCCATTTTCCCTCTGTGCTCACACACCACATGTGGAGCCACAGGAGACACAAGATTCCAAGAGTTAATATCATATGCAGGAGCAGGGCCCTCCTAACCCTCTTGTATTGAATTGCATTGTTGCTGTATTGTCTCCCCTTATATCCCCCTGGATCTTACAACTGGAAAAAAGATTGACATATATTGTGTATCCCAGGAGAGTAGTTACTGATGCACTTGATTGAATATGCTTACAAAATGAATACTTTTGATATTTATAAGCACCTTTGTATTTGCAACAAGTCATACAGTTTTCCTATTGCAATCATATTTATAGTTGCATAGTTACATAGTTGATAAGGTTGAAAAAAGACTCTCTTCAGTTCCAGCACATCCTTCCTGAGGACTGGTGCCCAGAACTGGACGGCATACTCAAGATGCGTCCAGACCAGAGTCTTGTATAGTGGGAGAATTATTGTTTTGTCTCTGGAGTAAATTCCTTTTTGAATGCATGCCAATATTCTGTTGGCTTTGCTTGCAGTAGCTTGGCATTGCATGCCATTGCTTAGCCTGTCATCTACTAGGACCCCCAGGTCCTTTTTCGTCCTAGATCCCCCCCTGAGGTTCTCCCCTTAGAGAGTAACTTGCATTCATATTTTTATCACTCAAATGCATTACTTTACATTTTTCAACATTAAACCTCATTTGCCATGTAGTTGCCCACCCCATTATTTTATTTCGGTCTTCTTGTAAAATTTCCACATCCCCCGCAGAAGTTATTGCCCTGCTTAACTTTGTATCATCCACAAATGTTGAGATTGAGCTGTTTATCCTATCATCTATATTGTTTAAGAATAAATTAAACAAAATTGATCCCAGAACATGACCCACCTGTTTATCACCACCATTGGACCTGCCCCTGTAGCCAGTTTTCAATCCAGGTACTCACCCTATGGTCCATGCCGACAGACCTCAGTTTGTATACTAAACATTTGTGGGGAACTGTATCAAATGCCTTTACAAAGTCCAGATGCACCACATCCACAGGCCTTCCTTTATCTAGATGGCAGCTCACTTCTTCATATAATGTTAATGTTAATGGTCTGGCAAGAATGATTTTTCATGAATCCATGCTGATTACCACTAATGATACAGTTTTTATTACTAAAATCTTGAATATAGTCCCTTATCATCCACTCCATTAGCTTACATATTATCGATGTTAGGCTGAGTGGTCTGTAGTTTCCAGGGATATATCTTGGCCCTTTTTTAAATATTGGTACCATATTGGCTTTCCTCCAATCAGTTGATACCATTCCAGTCAGTAAACTGTCCATAAAAATTAGGAACAATGGTCTAGCTATCACCTGGCTGAGTTCCTTAAGGACCCTCAGGTCTAAGCCATCTGGTCCTGGTGACTTATTTATGTTACGTTTTTCAAGTCTATCCCATTTAATATCATTTACCATACCAAAGAGAACAGTTTGGGGAAGTTGGCTTTTTTGAAGTTCAGTGTCCTTGTATTACACTTGTGCTTCTTATTTCTGTGATTTATACTGAATCTCATTGATCTGTGGTCACCGTTTCCTAAGTTACCGCGTATTTCCACATCCACGATCAGGTCTGTATTATTTGTAATCAGTAGGTCTAGTAATGCGTTATCTTTTGTCGGTGCATTCAACAACTGACCCATGAAATTATCCTGCAAGACATTCAGGAAATGGCAAGCCTTAAACTAATGCGCGGTTCCTTCTGCCCAGTCTATATCCAGATAAATAAAATCCCCCATTATAATACAATTTCCCAGCCTTGCCACTATTCCAAGCTGTGATAGGAGGTCCGCCTCCCCCTCCTCCCTCAGGTTAGGGGGCATGTAGCAAACGCCCACTATTACTTTCCCATAATTTTTTCCCTTTGGAGCTCCACCCACAAGGATTTCACCTCCTCCCTAGCTCCATTAGTGATGTCATCCCTCACGTTCACTTGCACATCATTCTTGATGTACACGCATACCCCTCCCCCTTTAAAAAAAAATCAAAAACCCCCTCATACATTAGCAGCTCCAGTTCTCCCATTTTATTAGCTAGACTTCTAGCATTGGTATACAAGCATCTTAATGTTGTCATATTGCATGCTATTGCCTTCTTAGTTGTTATGAGGCTGCAATTTGAATTTGCCTTGGGTTTTGATATTCTAATTACCCTACTGCTTATGCTCCCAATATTACCCGCTAAACCTTGCTACATGCTGGCTAGCTCTACATCTGGACCTTCCTTTCTGAGAATACTACCTTGGAGGTCCTTTCTTCAATTTTGCTCCTAAGTCCCTGAAATAGTCTTTAGGAATCTCCATCTTCCTCTAACTTTGTCATTGGTACCCACATGTACCATGACAGCTGGGTCCTCCCCAGCCCCACCCAATAATCTGTCTACCCAATCCGCAATGTGCAGGACCCGAGCACCTGGTGAACAACATACAGTTTGGCGCTTAAGGTCTTTGTGACAGATTGCCCTCTCTGTCCTTATAATTGAATCCCCTACTACCAGGATCTTCCTTTCCTTACCCTTAGCCTTACCCCCACCCTCACTGGATGAGTTTTCCCCTGGCAGCTAGGGGTGTTACTCTTCTCCAGCAATGCCGCTCTTTGACTGGTTTCCCCAATATTACGCAACAGGGCGTACTTATTGGGATGTTCCTGCCCAGGAGCGGGCTCCTTGATGCTTTCCCCTCTACCCTGCCTAACTGTCACCCAACTACTCTGGTGCCTGCACCCCTGTATCTCCACACGCCTATGTGCTGGCTCTTGCCAGCACCTCTTGGGTACGTTCCAAACTCGCTTTCGGGTTGGAGAGGCTTTGCAGTGTTGCCAGCTGCTTCCCTAGATTCAGGACCTGAGCTTCCAAGGAAGCAGCCTGCTCACATTTTGTACAGAAGTATTCAGCCTTGATCGGATGCTCGAGGAACGCATACATGTCACAAAATGTGCACCGAGACACATTTCCACACCCGTTGGACATTGCACCCACTGATTTAATGGGGATACTCATACAGGATCTGCAATTTTACTCTGCCTGATTAACTGTTAAACTTGCTTCCTGACTAATTTATTAGTACACTGTTACTCACAGTACTTAGTAACTCACAGCACTTCACCCGTTGCTCACAGTATTCAGCAGTACTCAGTTACTCACAGTACTCAGTTACTCACAGTTATGCAGCAGTGCTCAGTTACTCACAGTACTTAGTTACTCACAGTTACTTAGCAGTATTGGGTACACAGTTACTCAGCAGTACTCAGTACTCAGTCACTCGCAGTTACTCAGCAGTACTCAGTTACTCACAGTTACTCAGTACACAGTCACTCGCAGTTACTCAGCAGTACTTCATGCAAGAATAATTGCTGGTGCGTAATCACTCTTCTGTGATTTAGTAACCCAATCCAGTACCGTGCATACTATTCACCACCGGTCTAATATGAAATTCTCCACCATTCAAACTATTCACTCACTAGATAACCTTCAATAATAAGCGTAATCATCCACTCCACCAGGGATACTGAATCCACTATAGTTTTCAGTTATAAACAATATCCTTCAGTCCTCCAGGGTTCCTCTATGTTCTATTGTGCTCCTCTTTCGCGCAATCATATAATGAAAAAAAAATGTTATCATAGCGTAGTATGTTTATTCAATTTTAAATTTTAAGTAAAAAAACAATCGCCAACTCACATGTGCAAGTGCCCTCTGACTGGCACTAAGTTTATCCAGCAAACCAGATCTGTTACTGTCACACCGCTCTGTGCGCTAAAGGTGGTGTGAGTTCCAAATCTCAGCTGTAATTACCCAGAGGCAGGTACTGACATAATCATTGTCACTATGCCTCGCATTCTCAATGCGTCATCAGGAAGCTTGTGGTGCCATTTTGGTTAAGGTATTTATGCCCTTACTCACGAGTGATTGTCCAATCGTGTATTAGTGGACCGGAACTACATCCGCCGCCATTTTGACTATTCCCTATATTAATTATACATTGCCCTTACTTTTCTACAGTTGTTTCTTATTATATGTAACACATCTGCCATATATCTAATATCAACTCACAGAATCATGTGTTGTTTTCCCCAGATGCAATTATGATAATCTATATCCTGTTTTAATATAATTTTTTGAGAAGATAAATAGGGTGGGGGGATGAACTTGTACATTTTAAAAACCTACTGCTCCAATCCAATGAATAAAAATAAGAAAAATATTATCAGAAAATATTCAATAAACATACAAATAAAGATACGACATGAATAAAAATACAATCAGTGTGTGCTGGGTATGTGGCGTCACGTGGGGTGGTGCCATGAGGTGTCGTCGCCAGATAGCCCCGCTCCTTACTTATTAAAAAACTGTGAAACAGCAGAGCAGGCAGTCGGTGGTTAGCCTTCATTGCAGGCAGAGCTTTTTTTCCTTTTTGGGGTCCGGTGTTGCGGCCAGCATCAGGACTGATGCTAATACACAAAGGAACATTTATTTTAATAAAGGATTTGTCAAAAACTGTGTGTTTTTATTTCTTTTTGACACTTTTTTGGTGAATGAGTAGGAGTACAATGTAGCCCATACTCATTAACATGAGGGGGGCTGGGATCTCGGGGCTTCCTTGTTAAAGGGGGCTTCCAGGTTCTGATAAGCTTCCTGCCCGCAGACCCTGACAACCACAGCCCAGGGGTGGGGGACAGAACCCTCCTGCTGCAAAGCACAGCCATGTTGAGGGCATGTGGCCTTGTATGGTTTAGGACAGGGACTGCTCGCTTATCCCCCTTCTCTGGTCTGACAAGCTGCATGCTCTAATAAGGGTCCGGTATGGATTTTGGGGAGACTCCATGCCATTTTTTTTGGCATGGGGTTTCCCTTAAAAACCCTTTCATGACTAAGCCTATTTTTGAAATTTGGTGTTTACAAGTTAAAATCCGTATTTTTTGCTAGAAAATTACTTAGAGTTCACAAACATTATATATATTTTTTAGCAGAGAATCTAGAGAATAAAATGGCGATTGTTGCAATATTTTTTATCACACGGTATTTGTGCAGCGGTGTTTTAAACGCAAATTTTTGGAAAAGGGACACTTTCATGAATTTTAAAAAATCCAAACAGTAAAGTTACCCCAATTTTTTGTATAATGTGAAAGATGATGTTACGCCAAGTAAATAGATACCAAACATGTCACCCTTTATAATTGCACGCACTCGTGGAATGGCGACAAACTACGGTACCTATGAATTTCCATAGGCGACACTTTAAATTTTTTTTTACGGTTACCAGGTTTGAGTTACAGAGGAGGTCTAGGGCTAGAATTATTTCTCTCACTCTGACGATCGTGGCGATACCTCACATGTGTGGTTTGAACACCGTTTACATATGCGGGCGCGACTTCCGTATGCGTTTTCTTCGCTGCGCGAGCTACCGGGGACAGGGGCACTTTAAAAATTTTTTTTTTTTTTATTTATTTTATTTATTTTTTTACTTTATAAATTGTGTTTTAAAATTTTTTTTTTTTTTTTACTTTTATTGCTGTCACAAGGAATGTAAACATCCCTTGTGACAGTAATAGGTGGTGACAGGTACTCTTTATGGAGGGATGGGGGGGTCTAAAAGACCCCCCATCCCTCCTTTACACTTCAAAGTATTCAGATCGCTGAAAACGGCGATTCTGAATACTGTGTACTTTTTTAAATTCGGCGCCATTGGCAGCCGAGTAAACGGGAAGTGACGTCATGATGTCGCTTCCGCGTTTACAACAAGAAGGCTGGAACGAAGCCACCCACAGCTTCGTTCCAGCCCGCCCCCAGCCGCCGAAGGTACCCAATTGGACACCGGGCCTCCCGATCGCACGGGAGGCCCGGTAACAGCGGCGGGAGGCGGCGGAAGGGGGGGATGTCCCCTCCCTCTCCTCCGGTATAACAACCGAGCGGCTTTTAGCCGCATCGGTTGTTATACACGGGTAGCCAATCGCCCGCTGTAAACAACGGTACCGGGATGATGCCTGCAGCTGCGGGCATCATCCCGGTATAACCCCCGAAAGCCGAGTACGCATATCTGCGTACGGTCGGCGGGAAGGGGTTAAAAGCCATAGGAGACCCAAAGGGCCTGGAATGGATTGGGGGGCCCACACCAAAGTTGTTTTCATTCAGCTGGAGGTAGTGGGACCCATGAAAAAGAAACACATTGTGCTTTAAAAGAAAGTCAAGCAACACACAGCTTACTCAGGAATTTTCTGATTGTACACCCTTATCAAGGGGTATAGGGGAGTATAATGCTTCTACTAACAAAGTATGAAAAGGGACCTCAAGGTCTTTATTTAGAGACACAAGATGCGGAGTATTCCTCACATACTGTATGAGGTAAATGCCTCAATGTGACACCTTAGAAGTGAGTCTATATATACACTAATAATCTCACGTATAATAAAGGAGCCTTTACCAGCTAGATGCCATAGCCTCGGTATTTTCTTATCCCTTAGGCGGCCAGCTTTCAGATAACAGTGGTCCCTGCGGCAGATTTGCAGTTGGATCACTTTTAAAAGCAGTGGGAGAGGTGAATCACCCCTCTTGCTGCTTCCTGGTAGTTCCCGGGTTTGCGTTACCAATCGCTGAGCCCAGGAATCATCCAGTGTCTACAGTGTTTTCTCATAGAGATAAACAATGGCAAGATGACCACCTCTCATCTCTATGCCCTTGGAGTACCGGAACAACGTTATGACGTCACTTCCGGTTGTTAGGTCATATAAACATTTTTTTGATCTTTTGCTTTTAAGGGTAGAGGAGAGATTTGCGGTATTTTAGACCCTAGATCTCTCCATAAAGAGTACCTGTCATGCTGTATTGTTATCACAAGAGATGCTTACATTCCTTGCAATAGCAATAAAAGTGATCAAAAAATGTTTTCTAATGGGAGAGTGTAAAAATCTAAAAAATATATTTTAAAAAATAAATTTTTAAAGCTTCCCATCCCCATGTAAAATTTGAAAATTGGAAAATTGGAAATTCGGAAATTTAGAAATTCAGAAATGCGAAATTCGAAAATTCGGAAATTTGAAAATTCGGAAATTCTGAAATTCAAAAACTCGAAAATTCAAAAATTCCAAAATTCGGAAATCCAAAAATTCAAAAATACGAAAATTCGAAATTCGGAAATTTGAAATTCAGAAATTTGAAAATCTTAATTTTTGGATTTCCAAATTTCTGAAAAAAGCAAAAAAAAAATGAAACAAAAACGAAAATGAACACATTTTTTGTCAGTGCACATGTCCAGTCCGTGATACTTTTTTTATTTGCACTAACATACAATTTTTCAGGACAAGCATTTGGGGTATGTCCCATTCTTCAAGGTCCTAGCAGTACTAATTCACAAAAGTTTTAGTAGAATGCTACAAAAAGAGATAATCTCTGAGGGAAAGGAAAAAACAAACAAACAAACACAAGCAAAATGTACATGACAATGGTAATAAAACAAGCATAGTTAGTGAGATAAGACATAGGGAGAGCTATAGACTGGGGGGAGACAGTCACGGAGGGGGTCATAAAACTGTTGGATAATAGACGAGAGAACCCATTTCTAAAATCAGGCTGTTATTTTTTTGTGTCAAATAGAACTATCATTCTTAGTTCAAAAGTCTTTCTTTCCTGAATAGTTTTGAAATTTCCTTTAAGAACAAAGACATTGAGGTCTTCCATGGTGAGATCTGGTTGTGGGAAATGTCACAAAGGTGTGCAGGGTGACATACCCCAAAAGCTTGTCCTGAAAAGTTGTATATTAGTGCAAAAAAAAAAGTATCATGGACAGTATTCAATTGTTTTGTATGACATTTGAAATCATGTGAGATTCCCTTTCTGTAATTTCCCATACACTAAAGCATTATAATTACTAACAACTAATTCAAGTCAACTATTTCAAAAATGGGAATTTCATAAGATTCACAATGTCATTTATAATGTTGAAAATCTCAGTTATAAAATCTTGAAAAAATGAAAACAAAATGGAGTTGTTAACCAATACCATGGTGACCAATCAGGTTTCTTCTTACACAATCTGAACAAATATAACAAGAAACCTGGTTTGATACTGTGGGCAATAACTTCACTAATGTTCCTATCCTTTCTTTGGCTTTAATTATTAGGTCCTTTTAACTCTAGGCGTGTCGTATTTTCTTATGTATAAGGGCCCAAAAAGAAAGGAGACTCCATGATATATATTTAAAGCATGTAAAAGTAAATTGGAGTGCAAAGGAGAGGGAAAGCTTATTCTAAATCTAACTGTGTAATAATCCAAAAAATACTCATACCAGTGCACAGGTAGCAACGTATCCCCTCCATGGCGGTACCAAAAAGCTGTGTAACCATTAGCAACAGACACTGATGCTTTTAGAGGGGTGTGCCCTTTTTTAGGACTCCCTGCTTAATGAGTAATTCTTTTACATTAAAAAATATAAATGTTACTGCTCAACACCCTCTCCACTCTTCCAGTCCCTTCTGCACTCATTTGCCATTTAGTAAGTTCTCAATGTCATGCATATACTTATTGGTTTGGCACATGACTGTGCTGACCATTGAGAGTCACTTCTTTCTTCCAGGACAGAAAAAGTGATTCTCATTGGTAACCTTGGTTACGTGACCACGTTGACCAATAACCACTCTAAATGGCCAGCATTATTCTGATGCACAGCCTCCGGGGCTATGTATGGAGTAAGAAGGGTATGGATAAGTAAATCAGCAGATGTATGTAGTGGTGAATTTTCTAAATAGCAAGTAAGTGCAGTCGGGACGGGAGGAAGGGGGCTGTGAGGTAACATTTTAATTTTTGAATGCAAAAGTGGAATTACCCTTTAAACATGCAACATATATAAAGGTATTATACAAAACATAACTGATATGAAAAAAGAGGTAAAATAAGACATACAGAATGTTAAAAACAAAAAAAAATGCTTCAAAAATAGGTATTTGCAATAATGATTAATGATTGTTTTGTGTTTTTATACTGTTTCAGTTTCTCAAAACATCAATGACTCTGCTAATAACTACTATGGCACAAACAGCAGTTCTGTAGCAGCTGCAATCCTGGTACCTTTTTTTGCCCTCATACTATCGGGATTTGCCTTCTACCTTTATAAACACAGGTAAAAAAAAGTTTATTTTTATTTAAATATGATTATATTTGTTTAATAATATATATTCACTATATCAGAGTTGTGAAAGCTGAATACAATCAACACTTTCTGGCATTTGATATGAGCCCAATGGGGTTGAGAAATATATATAGGAATACATTTCAATTGTTTCATTAACAGTGCAGTTAACATGAATGATTAACTGCTCTTGTAAGCACAGCTGTATGTGGCCGGTAAGATCTTGACAGACTTTTCTAAAGTGGTATTATAAAGTGAAGAACAATATTTTGTGTCAGTAAAGGCCAAAATTTTACTTATGAGCAATGTGTCAATAAAATATTGATGGAGAACCACACTATTGTACTTGTTCAATAAAGCAAAAAGAAGCATCGACTGTGAAGTTGATTTGCTAAAGGTAAATAGACTGTTTACTGTGCAAGAGATTTTTCACTTAGCTTGTGAATGAGCTGAAGCTCCAATTTGAGTATTCTTTTCAAATTGAATTTTCAGTGTATTCACTAAGCTAACATGCATCAGATTATTTGCCTTTAGTAAATCAACTCCTTTGTGTTAACTCCACAGCAGTTTTGCAAAAGAGATGTTGCTGATGATATGCCTACTCTTAATTTATTTCACAGCTAACAGAATACCATCTTTCACTTGTAAAGTACAGTAACTTATAAACAGTGAAAAATCTTCTCCTTACAGTAAATAAAAAATAAATTTGTGCTATGGAATAGTGTGTTTTTCACAGTTACTGAGTTTTTAAACCTCTGCTAAATAAGTTCCTGCTGCTGGTGCTTGCTGTTGGGATCCACTGACCTTCACATACTCTCAGATGTGACAGGAAGCTACAAGTATTATTTTGTTTTTGCTGGCCGACCATATCCTGAGTGGAGTAGTTACTCTGATCAGTGGGAGTTCTTGCAACCATTGTGGGTCTGTCCAGCCCTCGCCTTTCCTCATCTTGGCTTACCATCTCAGCCACATATCCTTTCACACCGCAAGTCAACACCTGTAAAGGCATTTTCCACACTGCCATCCCCCTCTGTCCTGGGTAGTGAACAGCTCAGCCATCGAGTCTCCCTTCTGAGGCTGAAGCAGTGAAAATATTCCTTAGTGGGTGGCGCTTGCGAACAGGACCAGAACATCGGCATTCATTTGTCCCCGCAGAGGGTTATATCTGCAGGCCTGTATGACCTCGCTACATAAGAGGTCCAACAAGTTCGGTAAGAGTACATCCATTATTACTCCTTCAGAACTATTGGTGGCTTGGAAGTGTTCCTACATCTTTCACCTTTCCATTTTGATGTAACACACCAAAGGAATGGCTTACCTTTCTCACAAATATCTTCTTGTGATTCCGTCTTCCACGAACTGAACTAAGCGCTTTTCATGCGATTTGGATTCCAATTATATGATATTTTTGATTGAATTTTTCACACTTTTTATATACTTTCCTTCACGGAGATGTGCTATAGTTTATAATTTATAATTTGTTATATTATGTTGCACTGTGGTTTGTTTTAACATATACACTGTGGCTCTTGGTATAACTTCAAGATATATGTTGGCAGAACGGCACTCCTGCGCAAACTGACGTACCTGTACATCAGTCTGCAAAAGCAGGAAAGTGGGCACGCACGCACACCACAAGATACCGCCGACTCGATGTCTGCCAGTGGCCTACGATTGCAGCGAGGAGAGGCAGAACTGGGAAATGCCTATGTAAACAAGGCATTACCCTGTTCCGCCTAGTAACATGACAGAGATCTTCTGTTCCCTGTTATTGGGAACAAATTTTGGATTTTTCATTACCTTCAGTTTCATTTAAGATGGTCACCAGGACAAATAAGAAAGGTGAATCTTCTCATTGGGGACTCAGACAGCAATAAAAATGATAATGTTATAATTTTTTCCTGCTTTATCTCTATCTAAAGACAACAGTTTTGGTTGTAGATACACAAAAAACAACATTCAAAACTGCTACTTTTCAACAAAAAATGCTTAGAAACCTTGTCTTATTTTATGAAGGTCTGCATACTAGATAGAAGATTAAAAGAAAATGTTCTAGAAATTCAGGAAGAGCAATAAAAAGATCATTTTAATGTAGCAGAGAAAAGATACAACCTAATCTCTGTGCAGTTGAGTTACTAAAGCCAGATAGGCTGCAAATTCTCCCTTGGCTTAGTGAATAAAGTGCAGCTCTGTTGACTTTCATCATCCAATCATGTGCAAGCAATAATTCTGTTTTTTTTCCTTGCATATGATTAGGCAGAAATTTTCGGTAGAAATTTTCATTACATTCACTAAACTATTGGAAAATCCTCCTAGCAAAGTAAAACGCTTATATGCTTTTAATAAATATTCCCAAATTGCATAAGTTACATCCTCACTCTTTTCAAAACTAAAGAAAAACATTGAGCTTGATTTGGTCTTTTATATTTATTGTACATAACTGAACATATTTAAGATAGTTTTGACTGGGTCTTGTTTAATTTATTGACTGTCGATATTCATTTTTTGCTTTTTTGTTTTTTTAGAGCAAGACCCAAAGTGCAATACAATGGATATGCTGGTCATGAAAATAGCAATGGACAAGCATCATTTGAAAATCCAATGTATGATACAAACTTAAAACCCACAGAGGCAAAAGCTGTTAGATTTGACACAACACTAAACACAGTATGCACAGTGGTATAGCCTTTGGAGTCAATTAAGACTTATTCATAGCCATACCTCTGAAGGACAAACTGAAATTCCATTGGTGCCCTAAACCAATATTTCTACTACTTCTGGCTTTGCTGCTGCAAACTCTAACACCATATGTCAGCAAACAGTAGATACATCTTTGATGCTCATTGAATGAGTTGAGTCTTCTGAAGATCACATGAAGAATGTTCCTTTCTTTAAAAGAGGATTACAATGTCTGTCTTCAATCTGCTTGCCATGGAGGAATACTTTAGGAAGACAAATAAGTCATACCAGTTGTTATTTGGATGCCTTTCACTGCAATATCTTGGGCACTTGGATAAATCCTCAGCTACTTTGATGTGTGAGATCATCAGAGTGCGTGTATTTTTTTGTATCCCAACAAAAGTGAATGTCCTGGAGGAGACACCCACTGGAAGAAGAGGACAACCTTTTGTATGGTTGCACATACATTAAATGCTTTACCATGAAATCAGTGACACTATGTGACAGTTAAAAGAAACCAGATTTATCAGACACTGTTTGTGCGCTGGATGGTTTGTTAATCTTTCCATTCAGTTGGTGTTGCAAAATATTACTGCACAATTTTTTGCACTAGTATGTTTGAAATGAGTGAGTTTCATCCCATCAACAAAAACAGGGTTGATAATGACAATGTTCAGTTGTTTAAACTCATTTACAATTGACCCCCATTTTACCAGACACCAAGTTTCATTATTCCAGCATTCATTAAAATACATAATTTCTTAACAAAAAAAAATCAAAAAGGAAACTAGGAAACTTTGTTTCTGTGCAATTTAATGCAGGCTCTCATCTTCATAAACCACACCTGATATCATGTCCAAAAGCAGCGGTCAATTTTTGTACAATATATATTTTATGTCTTATTTTCTTATAAAAATAAATAAACAAAAACAGGGTTGACATTAAACATTTGTATTATACAATTAAACAACAAGTGTTTGGAAAATTGTGAATAGTAGTTCATTTACACTTACACAAAAGAGAAATATATATTTGGAAAATGGATTCGCTATTCAATATATGCCTCCAAAAAAATGTTTTTTTTTTATCACAGCGATGAACATTCTGTCACATGTTGGGTTGAAACTGGATCACAAAAAAGGATGTGGAAACTGCCAAAATGATTGTTGCTTCCAAATTGTTAGATGGAAACTCTGACATGATTCCTCACAAGTGTAAAATTGTATGAGGCATTTCCATTAGTAGTACAGTAGTTTCTAACAAATTAAAATTTAGAACAATTGGAAGTGTTATGTAATTCCTGTGGGAAGTGTGAGAGCAATGCATCTTGCTGGATTATTCTCTTTGCCTGTCTTTCTTATATAAAATTCTTACCAATGCACCAACTTAAAGTGAACCTGTGAGGATAAAAGTATGGTAGCTGCCATTGTTCACTTGTGATCCTGACTTCTCTAGCTCCAGATCTAGCTTTGGAAATATGCTGGTATTTGATCTTTTTCTTTCTTTAATAAGGAAGAGGAAACTTGTTTAACCCAAAATGTTGAAATAAAGCTGCCCAGTGATTCAATTACAAATTGGTCTATCCACAACTACTCATTTCAATGTCAGAGAAATTGTTCCAAAGCAGAAACTCTCAATTTCACTAATTGAGCTGCTTATGTAAAATTTCCTTTTTAAAATATTCTTTTTTTTAAATTAGAGGGTGTGTTTTTATTTGAGGGGTGTGTTTAGGGTGTTTTAGTTTATTTCATCTAGTATTTTTTTTCCTTTTTTTGTGTATTTGAATACTATTTATGCATTGTAGCTTTGTCATTTTTTTTACAGTGTCTTTTTCTGTGAAAAAAATGTAAAACAATAAAGCCACAAAGGAGCTTATTTAACTCAGGGACCATTTAAAACCTACTGCACCCATAAAACCCATGAAAACCTCCAAAATTTCACCTTTCTTGTTTGCCTTCAATGCATTTTCACAAAATGTTTGGTCAACATCTTTTGATTTGTAAAATTTTCAGGGAAATAGAAACTTTCAATTCTGCTCAACCCAAATGATAAAGGTTAGGATGACAGATCTGGAGCCTGCACCATTGAAAGGAGCAAGCAGTGGCAGCTTCCACACATCTATATTCACAGATTATATTTAAAGCAGAGTATTGAGTTTAGAATAGAGTTAACTTGTTCTCAATATAATAGAGAAGCTTAGTGCATATACTTATTGGATGGAAACTCCTTTGACATTAATCTCCTCCTGGCAGGTACATAGACCCCTTTTATTGCAAAATGTTCGAACTATACCTTTGCTGTATCTTCCACATTTTTATTTTCTGTAAATTGTATGTAACATAGGTCTACCTAGAGTTTCATTTTTTCTTGTTATGTTATAGTTTATATACTGAACTACCCAAATACTGATAGTTTAAATACTGAACCACCTTAATGCCACATTGCTAAATCACACACACACAAATACTGCAGCTCAGAGAATATATAAACCTAACGTGGAGTCATAGCAAAGACAAAGGTTTGTTTTTATTGTTTGATTAGAGACCCAATTTTATATGATAAATGTATGGCCAAAATGAAAAGATTTTCTGACATTTTTATTCCCAGCCTGAATGCCTAAACTTATAAAAAAAATTGTGGGATGCCTTTTTTTCAGATGACACATGAACAACAAAATAATTTAGTGCATTCAATAGTGATATAAGTGCCTTTTGGATAGCCTGGAATATTTTTAAACACAGTTTTGCTAAATTAGCATTGTCAAAACAGGCTATTCTTGATGACTTCCAGTATACATATTTAGCTGGCATATTTCCTTTTTGGACTCACTTGGACCCTGTTTAAAAAGTGCCTAAAAGGACATTTTCTGTGTTGATTATTTTTCTTTAATTTTATAACTTGTACTACAAAAGCTATATCTGAAAGTTTGATTGATGGCTATAAGCAACACAGATGCTTTCCTTCTGGTCAGTTTGGGGTTGATTTATTACGAGAGTAGAGCATGTTCAATTTTAATGGAAATTGTCACTTACAGTAGTTTAGTGAATGTTGTGAAAATTCACTTTGTAAAAAATACTTAATCATGTACAGGAAAAATACATAAAAAACTGGATTTTCACTTACACAATAATGGATTTTTGAAGTCAGCAGGGCTTCACATCATGAACATTCACTCTGTAAGTGACCAGCTTATACTCCTTACTAAACCAACCCCTTTGAGAACCTGGAACTTTTATGTCTTATGAATCATCTAATATATATATACAGTATACAGTATATATAATATGTTGGAATAAAAACATGTTAAATAATATGTTCAGCTTCTGTTTTTGTTCACTATATTTTGTGCAGGTGGAAGTAGTATTTTTTAATTTTATAATAAGCTGCTGGTTCAACAGGGAGATACTGATGAAAGACAGGGATGAAAGACACCCCTAATCAAATACCCTGAGAAGACAAGTATCAGGAAAGAACAGAAAAATATGTCATTTTTTTTCTTCTCTACTAATCTCCTCCCCTATATCTGATTATTTTTTCAATCTGCAACTGAAAAGGAAATCAGACACTGTATGGAATAGAAGGAATTTACAAAAACCTTCCTAGCCATTCTGTAATTGAATCTTTGTGTTGTGTTGTTGCTTTTGGTAAAATCATTTTATCAGTCAATGCAGAGTGACTACATTTGTCATGTAGATGAGAAGGGCAACTGCCAGCACAGCTTTGCCTTTAGTGCTCCCTGTGTCGAGAAGCAGATGTGTTTTGGGTGAAAAAAAAAATATATATATATATATATATAATTAAATGTATATGCAACTGAAGGAAAAAATAATTTACAGTACTTGACAAGTGCCAGGTATGCTCTAAGGTCCATTGAAACTAAAGTGTTTGTATGATTATCTGCTGTAAAAAGGACAACACATTTTGGTTTACTTATACCTACTGATGTGTCTTTTTCTGCTAGTACTTTTCAATGAAGGCCTTCACCTATGTCTCTATGAGACATGTATATGGTAGTTAGCATTCTTTGGGTGAATGCATGTAACTGAAATGTTTCCTGTACCAGCAGAATAATGTCATTAAGGAGCTTTTTGGCCTAATTAACTTTTAGCTGTATTATTATTATTATTGTTGCTATGTCATCTGTGAACATCTCTCTTTTGGTCAAACAGTTAGGGAAATATCAGAATGTTGCAATTGTTATTCGCATCCTTAGAGTTTCTTCAACTTCATCCAGTTTGTTTTACATTTCTAGGTGCATGTTGTTTCGGTTCAATTTAAAGGCTAAAAAAAATAATAATAATAAATGCACATATTTTTGCAGGAAAAAAGTGCATTTACTATTTTTGGCAAATTAACCTGCAAAGCATTGCAAGTGCTATGCCAAGCTCCTGCAGACTCCAGCTCTATGCCTGCTCAGAGTTAAGATCTTTCAGTTATAGACCTGGAGGAAGTGTCAGTGGACACTTGTGTTCCATTAAGAATCATGCTGTGGTAGCAGATGGGATCTGTAGTTGATTAATTTACTGATCTCTGTAGGAATGATGTGGCTGTGTGATGTGATTGGAGCCCTACACAGCTGCATGGATTTCAAATATGAAAGTTGATGGGTAGAAGAACCATTGCAGGTTGTCTGGGGAGGGGCATTTTGGGATTGGATGGGTCCGCTTGTCACCATGTTACATGTTATACCTTAAATATGGGTGTAAGATATAACATTTTCTTGAATGTGGAGATAGCCTATCAGTCTCATCCAGACTTAAAGGGTGCTAAATATTAGATGCAAGTTAATTCAAATCAGTAGGAAACTTTCCAATGATTTAATGATTGTTGCTGATGAAAAATATCAGGAAAAGCTCTGCTCCAAGGTCTCAAAACACTCTGCAAGTAGTATCAGTGAAGCAATGCTTTCCTTGCAATGCATAACTCCAAATGTAACAAAGTCTCCAGATCCTACTTACCCTTTAGTCATAGATTGTCAGATCATAGTTCATCAGCATTTATATAGCAGTGCATTGCCTAATTTGTTTGTTTATAGCTAGACCTACACTGCACACCATCCACTCAACATTCTTTGGTTTAAACTGTCAATTGAACCTTGTCATGCAAAGGTGACCATTATATCTAAATACATTTATGAAGAAGGAATACACATAAATACATATGCTAAGAAAAGCTTAGAGGTTTTCTGGAATATGAATGCAAGAAAAAGTAGATCGGAACATAAGTTGTAAAGTTATAAAATAGTTTATAGATGATAAAACATAATGGTTTCAGTGTGTGTACCTAAAGACAGCTGCCTAGAAACTAAGGTTATCTCAGGGTGCTAATTTTACGTTTACTCATACTGGCTTTATTAATCAGTGTGTGATATGCAAGAGCTGTAAGTCTTGCCCTCCAAATCCTAAATTTGGATAAAAAATTGCCATTCTAACTTTTAAAATATTTGGAAATTCTGGTTGGTGTCTTTGATTAATATAAACAGTTCTGATACATATCTACTTCTACAGTTAAAAAGTAACAAGCTATGTCAAGTGTTAGAGAGTATGCTCAATGAATTACCAACTCATAACTTTTTTAATAAACTTTACTATATAAGCTTACAAAAATAAAAATACAGATCATAGACCATACATCCTGAAAACTATGTGTATCCTAGACATTGAAGAGGTAAGTAGCATTTGTGGCAATTATACAAAATGAAATATGGTCCAAAATGAAGACCATGTCTCATACAATCGAGTAATATCTCTTCCTTTTTGTTGAATTTTACATAAAGTGAAGTTAGGGAGCTTGGTGGTAAACATTCTTACTACTATATCATACAAAGTGCAAAAGAGCTCTGCAAATGAAAGCAGTGTTACAAAAACTTTAAACTTTTGGTGAAAAAGGATAGAAAAGGAAGACAGTAAGATTAGACGTGGTTCTTAATCCTCCCCCCCCCCCCCCCCCAGAATGAAGAATATGGAAGAATATTCAGTCAGTATTAAATTACATTTTCCACAGTTCCCGGACAGTGTCATCAAATTTGACAGTGTTATATAACTCAGCTGTGGATTTTATGTTCTGAACCTTCTTAATATGTTTCTCCATGATTAAACAGCACACTACTGTATGTAAAAATATGAGTATATGAAAAGCAAGTTTCCTTATATGTTTAGATACAGATAATTTGACAGTGTCACTGGAGCCCACTGAAATGCCTTTGCAAATGCTGATTTTCTAAAAATCTGTATCTGCAAAGATTTTGGTATACTCTAAGCCCAAGTAATAGAACTCATAGGAAGATCCTGGCAGGCTATCATAAGGATCACTGTAACAGCTCTTTACATTACCTACTACCCAGCATTTTCTTAATACTTTTTCTCTAGGACAAGTTTACGTTTAAGTTAATTTTCCACAGGATCATAGAAATCAAACTGACCTTCAAGCATATGTTCACTGGTGCTAAAAGCACATTTAGTTCTCCTGCTTGATGCCCTGATCAGCTGCTGCACACCCCACAAGAACCAGTGGTATGGGCTGCAAAAGTTCAATCCTCCTGTCATATGGGGTACCAATTGTCAGGTCTAAGCACTATTATGCTGAGGTAGGAGGAGGCAATATCTGCCATATACAAATATCAACTTTTGATGCTGTTGGATCACTTTGCTTTCTGTGACATCTCCCCCCCAACAGGAGTACTTTAATCACTTGACCTCTTGAAGATTTAGCCAGGCCATTTTTTGAGATACGGCACTACGTAATTTTAACCGACAATTGCATGGTCGTATGACACTGTACCCAAATAAATAATTTATGTTTTTAGCTTTCTTTTGGTGGTATTTGATCACCACTGTGTTTTTTTGTGCTATAAACAAAAAAATAATAAAGAAAGTGTTGCTCTGTCAAAATAGTGATATATTGTGGTATGTCCTTCCTTAATAAGTATTGTCAAAGGATAAAAGAAAAACATTAAAGTCCATCATATATTTCAAATAAACATTAAATGAACCACTTCAGCCCCGAAAGAATTTACCCGCTTCCTGATCGGGCAATTTTTTGCGATACGGCACTGCGTCGCTTTAACTGACAATTGTGCAATGTTGTACTCAAACAAAATTGATGTCATTTTTTCCCACAAATAGAGATTTCTTTTGGTGGTATTTGATCACCTCGGTGGTTTTTATTGTTTGCGCTATAAACAAAAAATGAGCGACAGTTTTGAAAAAAAAATTATATTTTAAAATTTTTGCTATAATAAATATCCCAATTTGTTTTAAAAAACACTAATTTTTCCTCAGTTTAGGCTGATATGTAATCTACATATTTTTGGTAAAAAATTGCAATAAGCATATATTGATTGGTTTGCGCGAAAGGTATAGTGACTACAAAATAAGTTATTGATTTATGGCATTTTTTTTTCTTTTTTTACTAGTAATGGCGGTGATCTGTGATTTTTATCGGGACTGCAACATTGCGGCAGACAGATCAGACACTTCTGACACTTTTTTAAACCATTGATATATATACAGCGATCAGTGCTATAAATAGCCACTGATTATTGTATAAGGGGATCAAAGGGGAATCAAGGGGTTAAATGTGTTCTCTCACTGTGTGTTCGAACTGTGGGGGGATGGGACTGACTGGGGGGGGACTGATCGGTGTTCCTATATACTAGTAACAAACGATCTGTCTCCTCTCCCCTGACACGATGTGGATTTGTGTGTTTACACACACAGATCCATGTTCCTGCTTGGTCACAAGCGATCTCAGGTGCCCGGTGGACATTGCAGCCACTGGGTACGTGCATCGGCTCCTCATTGATGCGGCGGCATGTGCATGCCCCCTGTACCCCTTAAAGCGGCCACTGTACAGCTACGGAGATTTGCGCAGGTGAGCCATTATGCCGCCATCAAACAACGGCAGGCGGGCAGTTGGTATGTGGTTAATGTTAAAGTGATATAAGTGTCCAAAAAACACCAGCAAGAGTCCCTAGGTGAAAAAAGGTAGTTTCCTTCCAATTAAAAATAGATGTGACACCTCCTGCTCACCTCAAGGCCTATATGTGCATTAGTGAGTAATCACACCTCACTTCAGGTATATACCATTTGGCTGGCCAAAGACCAGAGCATTTTTTTTGCGATTCGGCACTGCATCGCTTTAACTGACAATTGCGCGGTCGTGCAACTTGGCTCCCAAACAAAATTGACGTCCTTTTTTCCCCCACAAATAGAGCTTTCTTTTGGTGGTATTTGATCACCTTTGTTTTTCTTTTTTGTGCTATAAACAAAAAAAGTGAAAATTTTGAAAAAAAAGCAATATTTTTTACTTTTTGCTATAATAAATATCCCCCAAAAAAATATAAAAAAACATTTTTTTCCTTAGTTTAAGCCAATACGTATTCTTCTACATATTTTTGGTTAAAAAAAATTGCAATAAGCGTTTATTGATTGGTTTGAGCAAAAGTTATAGCGTCTACAAATAGGGGATAGTTTTATAGCATTTTTGTTAATTTTTTTCTACTAGTAATGGCAGTGATCAGTGATATTTATTGTGACTTCGACATTATGGTGGACAGATCGGACACTTTTGGTGCTATTTTGGGACCATTCACATTTATACAGCAATCAGTGCGATTAAAAATGCATTGATTACTGTGTAAATGTGACTGGCAGTGAAGGGATTAACCAGGAGGAGGCGCTGCATGCAGGGGTTAAGTGTGTCCTAGGGAGTGATTCTAACTGTGGGGGGATGGGCTACGTGTGACATGACACTGATCACCGCTCCCGATCACAGGGAGCTGTGATCAGTGTCAGTGTCATTAGGCAGAACGAGGAAATGTTTGTTTACATCATTCCTCTCCGTGAGACTATCGTGGGTATCCCCATGGATATCGAGTCCACAGGACCCGCGATCACACTAACGGAGCTCGTGGAAGGGTCAAGTGCGCGCCGGCAGCGGCACACACGGCCAAATGGTGGCAAACTTAAAGGGATGTACCTATATGCCCATTAGCCTGTGCGTGCCGTTCTGCCGACGTAAATGTTTGTGTGAAGGTCAGCAAGCTGTTAAGGGATGCCAGTGATGCATATAATAATCTCATAGGAGCCTCAGACCCGATCATGCGATCTTTTGTTATTCTAAAGAAGTAGCTGTTTGTTTAGACATAGACAAACACATTTTTTTACTTTTTCCTATAAAACACATCCAATAAAAAAATGTAAAAAAAAAATCAAATTTCTTCATAGATTTAGGCCAATATGTATTCTGCTACATGTTTTTGGTAAAAAAATCCCAATAAACGTATATTGATTGGTTTACGCAATTGTTATAGCGTCTACAAACTTTAGGATATATTTACAGAACTTTTATTTTTTTATACTAGTAATAGCAGCGATCATCACCTTAAAGTGGGACTGCGATATTGTGGCAGACATTCTGACACTAACTGACACTTTTGACACTTTACCTGGAACCAGTGAGACTAATACAGTGATCAGTGCTAAAAATATGCACGGTCACTGTTCTAATGACACTGGCTGGGAAGGGATTAACATCTAGTGCGATCAAGGGGTTAACTTTGTGCCTAGCCAGTGTTTTTTCATTTTAACTGTGTGCTGCTTTTACTACCGGAAGTAATAGATTCTAGCTCCTGTTTTGCAGGAACAGGAAATCCAGTCCTTCGCCCTTGTCAGAACTGAGATATGTCTTGTATATAGAGGCATATATCAGTTCTCTGTATTGCCAACGATCAACGGGTGCTGGAGAGCATTAAGTGCCCAGCACCCGCAGAGTGGCTCCTACTGTGAATTATCACACCAGAAGCGGCCCACCAGCAGCGCCTGTGTGCCCACTGTGGGTGGAAGTCCAAGATCACGTATATACTTGATCTGGCGCCCAGAAGCTGCCCTGTAGCAGTAGAACTGCAATGGGGCCAATGGCAAGCGGTTAAAAGCACATTGATTAATTAGGCTGACAATTAGGTTACATTTGTCCATCATTTTTTTTATACAGTGTATATGATGGCTTGATCAGATTTATCAATTTCCTAAAAGTAAAGTAAATATGAAGCTTATTCAAGTTGGTAGATTTTAATAAATGTGGTATATTTCATCTTTGTACACTTCAAATAATTGGATTAGGGAAGACTTTGTAATTAAAAAAAAACTCTCCTTTACTTCACTTGGTCCTTGAAGAAAACATGCATTATTTCTTATTTTGGCTAAGATACATATATGTTATGTAGGAATGTAAAGTTACAAATAGGTCTGCTGTAATATATCCAGCCAATGTTCCCCACTAGTTTATATACACATTAGCTATAATAATTTTCCAAACAGAATCCTGTCTAACTACTGTATTCTGCTGGCCCTTTTTTATGAAGCTTATTCAAGTTGGTAGATTTTAATAAATGTGGTATATTTCATCTTTGTACACTTCAAATAATTGGATTAGGGAAGACTTTGTAATTAAAAAGAAACTCTCCTTTTCTTCACTTGGTCCTTGAAGAAAACATGCATGAATATATAGGAATCTGAAAAGATCTGCATACCTACAGTAACTTGGGTTCTTATTTCTTATTTTGGCTAAGATACATACATGTTATTACATTGTACTCTCCCAAACACTAATTAAGGTGTCAACTAATTCCACTGTGGCTCTCCTGCAAGTTAATAGTGACATATCTGGCATTAATACTTCTTGTCTAGAAAAAAGCAAGATGCCATTGCTTGCAATAGTGTGAGCAGCACCAGCATTGCCAATGTGTCAATCTATACATCATGTGTGAAGCCAGCATTTGTGTAAGGGATAAGCATCAATGGATTTTGTCAAGAGTACGTTTCTAAGGAGAGAACCAAGTTTTTACAGTTGATTTTGGTAAAAAAAAAAACACAGGATTGTAAACCAATAAAGAAGTACTGAATTTTCTTTACATTTCAACAAGTTTAATTTGTTATAGTTTTCAAAACCAGTTAGATACAACAGTTATCCATCCACATACATAAGTCATTAAAATATCAGGCTGACATATTTTGTCACAACTGAAGATAATGGAGAGCTTTTATTCTTGGGAATGTGTTCATCGCTCTACTACTAATACATATAAAAAGATATTGAAAAGCTTTGCTTTCCATTGTCTTTAACCTAACCATGCCTTGTGATCAATATACTAACTGATGCTTATATTGTTAATTTTATTGGAAGGTAAAGTAGACTAAGCAACAGATATATTCTTCTTTGTAAAATCACACATGCTAAGTAAAGAGTAAGTGTAATGCTTGTGGATATTTATTGCCTCTTAGGGGTCTATTTTAGAATTTTTCACCAACTTTCACACTAAATTCATACATTTTCTAAGTAAATCTTGGGTGAAAACTGTGTGACTCTTGAGTGAATTTTGTGTGAATCTTGGGTGAAGACACAGATAAAAGGACCTCTTAGCATCTCACTGGACAATGTCTGTATGTTTCTATCTCCTTAGTCTTTGGTCTGGCACCTTCACTGGTCAGCACCTATTTTCTGGACTTAGTTGTTCATCAATAATTGAAAAATGATGTAAATCCTGGTGCCTCCATGGTAACTTTTATGTTTATGTATAGAACAGTTAACCTCCCCGCCGCTGCTTCTCACTTTGTTACTCCAAAATAGTTACAGTTTAACAGTCTCAGTGATAATTGATAGAGGGAATGATTACCTCTTATCTGCAGCCCACTCAAACTCCATTCCCCCAGCATGCTTTTCTCAGGCAGGCCCTGAGAGACTGTGTCTAGAACTTGATGAAAGGAACAGTTTTTTTTTTTTAGTTTTGAAAAAGTATACTGTTGCTGCATATTGTGACATGTCAGGGATTCATTTATGTAGGAATGTGAAGTTACAAATAGGTCTGCTGTAATATATCCAGCTAATGTTCCCCACAAGTTTATATACACATTAGCTATAATAATTTTCCAAACAGAATCCTGTCTAACTACTGTATTCTGCTGGCCTTTTTTTTAAGCAGAATTATGTTCTAACCTACTTTTACGTAAATTGCTACTTACTTCTTTTTAATATGTATCAAGCCTTTTAGATGATAAATTGTCACCTGTTTCCATTTGCATGCAGTTCATTTTCCTAGAACTACTTCCAAATTGCAGATCAGTGATGAAGTTGTTAGTGCATATAATACTTCTTTTGTTGCTTTTTAATTTGTTATATGTGTTATAAAATGTGTACAGTATGTGTCCAAGTATAATTCCAACCCCAATTTGTACTTATTTATGTTATCAATGAGACATGTCTAATATTTTTCAATAATTCCTATCAATTTTATTAGTCTCAACATGATTGGTAATGCCAGCTTTGGTTCATAGAGCTTACTTATATTCATTATTAGGATTAACTAAAAGTAAAACAATAGTTTACTTTAAGATGCTAACTTTACTAAGATATATTAAGTGACACATACTTCCAAATTAATTTTTTGTGTATTTTGAAATATTTTTATTTATATATTATGTACAAATAAAGATTGTAAATACTGTTCATATAAATATTTTTATTCTTGTATTTTAAATAAAGAAATTAATTTAATATGAACAGTGAAACATGTCATTTCTTCACCTATCTTTGCAATAAAAAGATTGTTATCATGCTGAAAAAAAAAACTAACAATGCAAGCACTTACATTTTATACATTTATTCATTATGGTTTCAGAGATTGTTTTTTGTGATTTTTGTTAAAGACAAATTTGAAGAAAACCTTTTTAAGAGAAATAAGAAGGCTGCCATTGTCACTTTCTTCTGCAAATTTTAGCTGGTTTGCTTACTCTGACTGGACTGTCTGGGCCATAAACTGTCTGGGCCATATTCCCAGAACAAATATACAGATCAGAAATTATGCCTACATCCTGACTTAATTAGCCATTTACTTGGTTGAAATAGCTGCTCTGACAGTATTGGATCTAAAGAATAAGCAAGGAATTCAAATTACCAATATACTAAAAAGGGTATCTGTGGTGATGGGCTTCATATTTTTTTCTTAACAGATCCCAGAGCTAACAGAATTGACTTACAGATGTGAATATCCTGTACTTTTTTTTCTTTAACCACTTCCCGACCAGCACATGCCGATATACATTGGCAGAATGGTACTGGTGGGCAAAAGGGCGTACAGGTATGTCTCCTTTAAGAAGCAGAGCTGCGCGCGCACGCGCAGCGTTCTCTGTGACCGTGACTGCGGGTCCCGTGGACTCGATGTCCACCGGGTGCCGCGATCATTTAACAGAGAGGTAGAATGGGTAGATGCTTTTGTAAACAAAGCATTTCCTAGTGACAGGACAGAGATCACTTCTCTCTGTCATCGAGAGCAGTGATCACTGTCATGTGTGTTGTAGCCCCTCCCCCAAAGTTAGAATCACTCCCTAGGACACACTTAACCCCTTCATCGCCACCTACTAGTTAACCCCTTCACTGCCAGTGTCATTTACACATTAATCGATGCATTTTTATAGCACTGATCGCTGTATAAATGACAATGGTCCCAAAATAGTGTAAAAAATGTCCAATGTGTCCACCATAATGTAAAAGTCCCAATAAAAATCATAGATCGCTGCCATTACTAATAAAAATAATAATAATAAAAATGCCATAAAACAATCCCCTATTTTGTAGACGCTATAACTTTTGCACAAACCAATAAATATACGCTTATTGCGATTTTTTTTACCAAAAATATGTAGAAGAATACATATCGGCCTAAACTGAGGAAGAAAAATCTTTTTTTTATATGTATTTTTGGGGTATATTTATTATAGCAAAAAGTAAAAAATAATGTGTTTTTTTCAAAATTGATGCTTTTTTTTGTTTATAGTGCAAAAAATAAAAACTGCAGAGGTGATCAAATACTACCAAAAGAAAGCTCCATTTGTGGGAAAAAAAGGACGTCAATTTTGTTTGGGTACAACGTCGCACAGCCGCACAATTGTCAGTTAAAGCGACGCATTGCCGAATCGCAAAAAGTGCTCTGTTCAGGAAGGGAGTAAATCCTTCCAGGACTGAAGTGGTTAAACATACTGGATATTCACCTCAGAAACAGAAAATCATTATTACTAATACTATGTTAGAAGTAGTATTTCAAAAAAGAATAATTTATTGAAACTTACTGTAATAGGTGTCTGCTGCGTAGGTATGAGCCAAACACCCCCCAGTTCGGTTCACAGCAGAACATGCGAACAGGCAAAAAATTTGTTCAAACACGCAAAAACACTGTCAAAGTCTATGGAACACAAACGTGAAAACTCAAAAGTACTAATTTTAAGGGTTAATATGCAAGTTATTTTCATAAAAAAGTGTTTGGGGACCTGGGTCCTTCCCCAAGGGGACATGTATCAATGCAAAAAAAGTTTTAAAAACGGCCGTTTTTTCGGGAGCAGTGATTTTAATAATGCTTAAAGCGAAACAATAAAAGTGAAATATTCCTTTACATTTCGTACCTGTGGGGTGTCTATAGTATGCCTGTAAAGTGGCGCATTTTTCCTGTGTTTGGAACAGTCTCTGCACAAGATTACATTTCTAAAGGAAAAAAGTCATTTAAAACTACTTGCGGCTATAATGAATTGTCGGGTCTCGGCAATACAGATAAAAGTAATTGAAAAAGACGGCATGGGTTCCCCCAAAAAATCCATACCAGGCCCTTTGGGTCTGGTATGATTATTAAGGGGAACGCCGAACCAAAATTTAAAAAAAAATTGTGTGGGGGTCCTCATAAAATTCCATACTAGGACCTTCAGGTCTGGTATGGATATTAAGGGGAACCCTGCGCCAAATTTTCTGTAAAAATGGCGTAGGGGTCCCCCTTAAAATCCATACCAGACCTGAAGGGTCTGGTATGGGTTATAAGGGGAACCCCATGCCAAATTTTTTAAAAAAATGGCGTGGGGTCCCCCCAAAATTCATGCCAGACCCTTATCTGAGCACTCAACCTGGTAGGCCACAGGAAAAGGGGGGGAGACAAGAGAGCACCCCCCCTCCTGAACCGTACCAGGCCACATGCCCTCAACATGGGGAGGATGCTTTGGGGTAGCCCCCCAAAGCACCTTGTCTCCATGTTGATGGGGACAAGGGCCTCAACCCCACAACCCTTGCCTGGTGGTTGTGGGAGTCTGTGGATGGGGGGCTTATCAGAATCTGGAGCCCCCTTTAACAAGGGGACCCCCAGATCCTGGCCCACCCTGTTTGAAATGGTAATGAATGGCAACGGGTACATTGTACCCCTACCATTTCACCAAAAAAGTGTCAAAATGTTAAAAAAACCACAAGACACATCTTGGGACAAGTCCTTTATTAAAAAATAAAAAAATAAAAATGTCCCACGAAGTCCATTCATCTTCTTCTCTTGCTCCGCCGGACCGAAAAAAAACCCTGCACGCCGCCACCGCTCTGCCTCCATGGGAGGCACCCGCCGTAATGACCGTCCTCTCGGGTGACAGTTCTTTTATAACTGAGGGCGAGGCCACATGGTGACGTACCCAGGTGACCCCGCCTCCTCTGATGCACGGGGACTTCCCAATGGCTTCCCCATGGCATCAGAGGGGGTGGGGCCACTCGTTTATGTAAACGAGTGGCCCTGCCCCCTCTGATGCCACAGGGAAGCCATTGGGAAGTCCCTGCGTGTCAAAGGGGGGCAGGGTCACCCGGGTACATCACCGTGTGGCTCCACCCTCAGATATAATAGAACTGTCATCTGAGAGGAAGGTTATTACAATGGGTGCCTCCCATGGAGGAAGATAGGTGGTGGCATGCAGGAGGTTTTTTTCAGTCTGGTGGAGCAAGAGAAGAAGATGGCTTTGTGGGACATTTTTATTTATTTATTTTTTTAATAAATGACTTGTCCCAAGATGTGTCTTGTGGTTTTTTAACATTTTGACACTTTTTTTGTGAAATAGTAGGGGTACAATGTACCCATTACCATTTCAAACAGGGGGGGCTGGGATCTGGGGGTCCCCTTGTTAAAGGGGGCTTCCAGATTCCGATAAGCCCCCCGCCCGCAGACCTCCACAACCACTGGGCAAGGGTTGTGGGGATGAGGGCCTTGTCCCCATCAACATGGGGACAATGTGCTTTGAGGGGCTACCCCAAAGCACCCTCCCCATATTGAGGGCATGTGGCCTGGTGTGGTTCAGGTAGGGGGGGGCGCTCTCTCATCCCCCCCTCTTTTCCTGTGGCCTGCCAGGTTGCGTGCTCGGATAAGGGTCTGGTATGGATTTTTGGGGGGACCATCATGCCATTTTTTTAATTTTGGCACGGGTTCCCCTTAAAATGCATACCAGACCTGAAGGGTCTGGTATAGATTTTGAGGGGGACCCTACTCCATTTAAAAAAAAAAATTGGCGCAGGGTTCCCCTTAATAACCAAACCAGACCTGAAGAGCCTGGTATGGAATTTGGGGGGACCCCCACACAATTTTTTTTTTAAATCTTGGTTCCAGGTTCCTCTTAATATTCATACCAGACCCAAAGGGCCTGGTATGGATTTTTGGGAGGACCCCATGCCATTTTGACTTTTATCTGTATTGCCGAGACCCGACAATTCATTATAGCCGCAAGTAGTTTTAAATGACTTTTTTCCTTTAGAAATGTAATTTTGTGTAGAGACTGTTCCAAACACGGGAAAAATGCGCGACTTTACAGGCATACTATAGACACCCCCCAGGTACGAATTTTAAAGGAATATTTCACTTTTATTGTTTTACTTTAAGCATTATTAAAATCACTGCTCCCGAAAAAACTGCCATTTTCAAAACTTTTTTTGCATTGATACATGTCCCCTGGGGCAGGACCCAGGTCCCCAAACACTTTTTATGACAATACCAAGCATATAAGCCTTTAAAATTAGCACTTTTGATTTCTCCCATAGACTTTTAAAGGGTGTTCCGCGGCTTTCGAATTTGCCGCAAACACCCCAAATTGTTCACTATTTGGCGAACAGGCGAACACCCAATGTTCGAGTCAAACTTACATTCGACTCGAGCATCGGGCTCATCCCTACTGCTGCGCTAGATAAATTGCATATAAATTATAAACATTCAAGCAGCCAGCACAATGTTGGTGAACAGCAATAAAACAATATATAAAATAGGTACAGCGCTTAAAAAATTCCATAGACCTTCTGGTCCTCAGATGTTGGTAGTAGTCACACAGTCCATGGAATATAGTGGAAGAGTGAAAGAGAGAGGATAACCACCACCGGCACTCAGACACACTGCCTCTTACCCTCCTCTTTGGACCCTTATTACAGGGGTCAAATGAGCATTGAATGGGAAAGGAACCCTTGCTCTCGATCAGCAATGATCAATCAGGTATCAGCAGGTATAACAGGATGGATACAGATATCCTAGTCTCCACACTCAATCCCCGTATTCAAAACGTTGATTCCACAAATTTTTAAGCTCACTGAGGGGTGATGGCGAAAGATTGAAGAAGCAGACTTACTGACTTGATGTGCAATAGATGATCGCACATCATGCACAATGCACATCAAGACAGTAAGGTTGTTTCTTCAATCTTTCGCCACCATTTTGGACATATTTTAAGCGCTGCATCTATTTTATATATTGAGGCTTACTGTATGTAAAAATAATGAGGTTGGGGTAAACAGAGATGTGTTGTCTAGAACTACCTGCTATCTTTCTGGTGCTGGGTTGAAAGTCAAAAGCACACGAATGCTTGCCATGGGTTGGCTCCTCCATCCTTGCTTTATTTCACACATTTTAGTTAGCTGCAATAATTTCATTTAATTTAATAAGAGAAAATAAAAGAAACCCTGACAGAGAACCCTGACATCAATGAAACATTTGCCTCATCTTTCCATTCTATCACATGCTAATGACATGATGTTAATTAGGGTAAAATAATATTTTGTACAGAGGTATTTTTTATGATTTGTAAAATCTTTGTAAAAGTATTACTGTAGCTTAACTGTTTTTATCATACATGAAACATGTAAGTTTGAATTACAGTAATTACTTAGTTTTTATTCTATAACATTCATTTTGGTGTGGCTTCTTCGAGTAACCTTAATCTTTTTAAACAAAGATATAAAATATATTAATTGATATTTTACCATATCACATGCACACCTTCATATAAATCCAAATCAAATTTGAATTAAATATTTCATTTTAATTTTCTGTGTCAGAATGTATTTCACATTCTTTTAGGGGGGCTTACTTCTCTGTAGTAAAAGCACTGAGATTATACACTATATTGCAATATGGAATCAAGTCAGTAAGCCATGATAAAACAAATACTAAAATAAATATAAACTCAGCAATATTTTGGGTTTGCTTCTTGTTCCATTACACAATTAATTCTAAAGCAGACCCCAGGGACCATAGATAGCAAGCCCATTATTGATATTGTTGCTATACATGTAAGTATGGCTGACTGAACTTGGCTACATGGTAATATGATTATTTGGAAACAAACCCTTGAGGATCCTTTTTTTCTTATAGGCCCTTTTGCTATTCAGTATGTCAGGAGATTTCGCCATAACTTCTTTTGAATACAATTGATCAATAAAAACCAAACTAGAAAAAAAACATTTAAATTTAAAGCAGAGCTGTAATGTAAACCCCCATTCAAAACTAAATATGCAATTATTGTGCGTTATAAAACACCCAGTGTTTTCACATGTGACATCAACATCCTCATTAAATATCTTTAATGGTCCTTAAAAATAATCCTCTACAGTGTGATGTAGTGTAGTGTGGTGTATTTAATACACCATATGTATTAAATAATCCTCCACATACCACCACATGAATCCTTGAAGTTCCATTTCCCGCAGGCCGTACACTCATCGGAACATTGTGCCTCTCATATTATGTATAGTATATATTGCTGTAAGATATTCACCACTTCTGCTGGACCATCAACTATCTCACTCTTCGTTCCTTAGATGGCCATAAAAAGTTTCAAATGGGAAAGAATAGTGTAATATTGCATAAAAACACCTTTATTAATCAGACTCCCCCACAAATACTACTCACAAACATAAAATTGTTCAGGTTCATCAAATATAGTCTTCCATCCAACCAGTAACACTCTCAGCCAAAGTCACTAATGCGGGTATGCTAGCCAACACTATCAGCATCTCACCTGGGCCACTACTCCCTCACATCAGCTAATAAAATATTAAAGTGAGTGCATTGCCTGCAGGTAGTGGCACTTTACGGATTCAAGTGGTGGCGTGTGGAGGATTATTTAATACATGAAAAATGTATGGTGTGGAACTATGGACATTAAGGGTATTTATTGAGGATGGTGATGTCCTGTGTGACAACACTGGGTGTTTTATAACACACAATAATTGCATGTTTATTTTTGAATGGGGGTTTAAGTTACAGCACTACCTGAAAATTGGATTTTTTTTTCTGGTTTATGTTTTATTTTGTGACTGGCATTGATTGGTGACAATGACTGGTGTCTCTTTTGCAGACTTTGGATAGAAGTAACAAGTGCGTAAAAAATGGGCTTTAGGTGTGGTTGGTGCCCTCACTCCCTAACCTTCTGGAGGTAGTCATGATGAAAGCAAGAACTGGATTTGCTGTAAAAATTTGAAATTTAATGCCCCTGTCAAACAGTTGCGGAAAAATTGGTCTTTGGGTGTGGGCGGTGCTTTCACCCCATAACCTTCTAGACGTACTCTTGATTAAAGCAAGAATTGGCCTTGTGGACAGACGTGCACTTTTATCTGTCACAAAACCTCCGGCAGCACTGAATGCCCATTCGGAAAGTACGCTGGATGCAGGGCAGCCCAGCAGCTCAATTGCATACTGGGCAAGTTCTGGGCAGTGGTCTATTCTCATGACCCAGAAATCCAGTGGATCATCTACTGGAAAGCTCTCCATGTTCTTTTGGCCCCTAGATAATCTTCCACCATATGACCCTGCCGATGGGTTCTTGAAGCTGACAGCCCTGGGCATCGAGGACTAAGAAAGTTTTGAAATGCATCACTGAGGCGACACCCTTCTCCACCACTCTTTTTAACCAAAATTTCATCTGATCCCTTTTTTTAACATTCTAGTTAAGAAAAGACAAAAAGAGGGTGGGACTTTATATGAGGCACACTGTTACATAACATAATATGAACCAATCAAAGTAAATATAGGTATTTATTGATTACAAAAAGGCATACATAACATAGTAACATAGTAAAATTCATAAAATTGCATAATATATAGTGGGTAACATACATATCTTATATAGCAATCAATATATAGTACATATTAAGCTTACAATAAAAACTCAATAGACCTAGAAATGCAAGCCTGATTGTAATGGTAACATATAACTCGGTAATAATAGATTGGTGCATAATAATAATTTTGATAGTAATCAGGTAGAATGGTAGACCATGGGGGAATGTGACGTCGCATCATAGGAAAGCTCTACGCGTTTCGTGGTTAGTATACCACTCGTCAGGAGCAGATGCAGGGTTTGGGCTATATCTAGGATAGATAACCAAGATTGATAGAGTAAAAATATTATATATAAAAAAGAAAAATATACAAAAAAGGGAAGGAAAGAGGGGGAGCAGACAAGGATCCCAACCACTCTTACCTGATCGTGTAGACTAATTGATTTGTATATGGTAACCATAATGGAATAATACTAGATATGGCGTTAACCCCGGAAACTGAGGTAGTGTAACCCTGAGGCAAGGCATTGGCACCAGCAGCCATAGAAAAGACATGTGGATAAGGATCTCCAGTACTAAAGTATTAGTGTATGGTAGAATAAAATAGTATGCTGTAGTTGATTCCAAAAAATTCCTGTAGAGATAAACATAGGAACAGTGAGCTGATGGCCACTAAGTGCTGGAGAAAGAAAACCCCTAAGTGAGTAGAGTACTCAGTGAAGTGAAAGGAAAAAAGGAAAAAGGTTGGTGAGGACCGTGTGTGAAACAATTACCATGAAGCTGATGGTGACTGAGCATAGTAGCCCATAGAATAGGAATATGTGAGAAAGGGTGAAGAGGTATGGTGGGACCATATATGGTTAGGTGTATATAGGTGACGGAGTGAGGCAGGGAGGGTGAAGTGAATGGTAGAGTGACAAACGAGCAGGTAAAGTGCAGGGGATGAAGGTGGCTGGAACAATGATAAAAGGATAGACAAGCCAATAGTAGGAAGGATGTACATACCATGAATAGAGGCACGGTGCAAAGAAAGGAGATGGTGGCCAATGTACTAAGGGCAACCACCAACGGCACGCTGCGTGAAGAGGGAGGGTGGCGCCATCGCCTGAGCTCAATCCAGTGCTCGGCGTTGAGGCGCCAAACCTCCCTCATATACACGCGGAATGGACGGACACGCCGGCGTCATGACATTCTAGTTAAGTTCAAGCTCAGCCAAGCAAGCAAATGCTGTTACAGAAGAATCCAAATCTCTTTTACAAATATTGTATTCCAGCATTTCCTCAACAGTCTGCAAATCTGTTTCATCATACCACATTAAAGAAAATAAGAAAGACATCCTCTGCTGTAAAAGCCAAAGTAAAGCTTTAATTCATCTGTTTAATGCACAGACAAATCCACCTGAACCTTCTCCTTCTAATAGGATGGGTATAATTGTATGTGGTATGCAAATGCCATTGCAGTTCATGAATGTATGTCTCATTTGGCTGGGAAAAAAACTACAAGAAATATGATAACTAATAGATATGTAGGTGGTCATTGTTGACCCTGCCTCCTGAAAATGCGATTTCTTTGGCTGCCATTCTAATATTTTGGTTTCAATACTTTCTAAGTCACTGACTTATAACACATATATATATACAGAATTCTGACTGTTCTCTGATTTTAATTTGTTGCATGCTTGTTCCTGGTCTCTGATGTATTAAAACCAGACAAAGCCAGGCCAGAAATAGGACTCTCCATTTTTCTCTTATAAGAAGTGTTCTTGAATCAAGCCCCCCTTCTCCCTCATCCTGCATAACGATACCATTCTTTGATTTGAATGCTTTCTAAAGCTGGCAATAGACAGATGGAATCGTGTCCTGTTCACCAGGAATCAGCCACTAGCAATAATCACCGTGTTCTCACCGGGAGAGCACAATGGCTTGACATGAGGGATTCCCCTATCAATACTGACTGTGGTGTGGTTGCAGGAAAAAACAAAATTCCATCTATATAGACAAGCATAGAATAATAGAATTCTAGGTTTTGCTGCATCCATACAGAGAGTACTGAAGTCAGACAAGTGTACTTGCCAGTACATACAGACTTTTTTTAGGGATATATTTTTAAAGACTTTTCTTCTGTTTTTTATTTACTTAATATCTATGTCCAGTTTTACTGGAATGGAAAGCAATGAAAAAACACAAGTTGTGCAGAATTTTAGGTAGTGATGTAGATTAACATGTGTTGTTCGATGGCTGAATATGTGAAAACAGAACAGTTTATAGTTCTCAGAGGTCATGTCAATGAAACAATGTGGAAACCATAAGGAATAAATGCGAGAAAATCAACATAAAACAATGCACCAAAAGCAAAAATAAATTTGCTTCATGACTTGGTATAGTTTGAAAAAAATACAAAAAAGTCCCTAGAGGCATCCTTTGACTTTATTCTTTTATGAGAGGATAAATATCACAGTGCTGAAGGGATTATCCAACAATTTAAAATCCTGTCCATGGCTGTTTCTAGAGAATATACACATGAATGTTAGACATACTTTATCTCTTACGACGCCCTAGATTTATCATCATGGCTACAGGGGAAATCAATTTCTTTTCTATCCCATGCTTTTTTAAATTCCTTTAGTGTGAAAGAAAATTCTACTTTTTTTCTTTCCCCTGAACACACTGGTGACCTGCAATTGAAAGAATCTTCAAAAACCAAAAGTTAAGATAATTCTTTGAAAGTAGTGCCATGCTTTTGTTTACTTTTTATTATGTGCCAACATGCCTTGTATCAAATTCTCTGTTGTGAAAACTAAAATGCTGAATATGAGTACACTTAATTTGTGTAATGAATATGCAATACTGAAGATATTAACATTTTATATATAAAATAACAGAGTAATAAGACCCAAGCTTTAGGGGGAACTATTGTATTTGAATTGACTGTCAACCATACCACAATGGATCTAAAGTTGTACCTGTTGCATTTTAGTAACATAGTGCACTCTGCATGTTAGTGCATTACAGTGCATTGTGGTGAACTGTTAATGCAGGCTCCTTGTATAGGTGCTTTGGGGTGCCGTCAAATTAAATGGCACTGCTTTACACCAATGCCCATAACATGCATTATACCAATGGGATGACCAGGCTACTAATCTTTTGTGGGCCCCAATTATTGCAGTGGTAAGGACTTCTACTTTAAAACTGATATCTAACTATTAAACAATTCCAGGCTTTTTTTAATACGGTAATAAGAATTGAATTAGTTATATAATTAACGTAAACCTGACTAACAAGTTTAAAGGGTTAATCCACCCAAAAATGATATCTTGCTAATGATGATGCCTGGAGGGCAAAGGTCTGTATATGTCTTAAATATTTAGGGCAATATCTCTCTGCTATAATACCCAATGGGGGGGGGCAGAAAAAAGCATTGGGGATGGGCACTGCCCTAGAGGGGCATGTAACAATGCAATTTTTTTTAAACTCAACTCGGCCAGGAGCAAAATGAACCATTAAAATGCCCAAGTACTGCAGCAGCAGACATTTACAAAGGAAAAATGTGCTTAAAATTTCCAATAAATGACATGTTATTGACAGATTCTTCTTTTAACCTCCTGCAAACAACTTACAGTTGGGGAGGGTAGGGCAGGCGCAGGCTCGGCAACATACGTGTCACTAGCTTGCTTCCGGGTTTGGGGCGCGCATGCAGCAGACAAGGAAAAATGTGTTTAACCCCTTCACACCAATGTAACACAGATATGTGGCCTCACTGCACTAGACTTTTTTACGCAGGCCGCATATGTGTTTCTCCCTTCTCTCAGAGAGCCCCAGGTCTCATACTAAGGATTGGGACCTGGATCTCCCGATTCTGGGTCACCTGATCGCTGTGGTAGCCTCTGATTGGCTACTACAGTGATCAGTCACTGTGTAGTCCTCCCCTGTGTTTTTTCTTTCTGTGAATGAAGTAGAAGGATAAAATGTTTCTCTCTTATTTCTTGCAAAATGGAAAAAAAGTGTTTGCAACAAAATCTAAAATTAATAAACAATTAAAAATAAAATACAAAATAAAGAAAAATACCTAGATCAAACCTTGTGCCAGGGTTAGTGTTTGGGTCAATTAAGAGCCAAAGCTAAAGGTCAAAGGTGAGGGTCAGTATATTTTGGACAGTATTTTTTTTATTTAAATTAGCATCAGTGTCAGTTATTGTTGGTGTGTTCTAGGTAGGACATAGTTTAATTAGCTAAATTTGTTTTGAGTTGTTCTTTGGTGGCAGGTTATGGTAGTAACAAGATTCAAAATGGAAAAGTTCCCCAAGGGTTTTTTAGCAGCAAGATAACCATCAAATGGTAATGAGTATTGTAAATACTTTTATTTATCAAAAGTACAAATACAGATTTACAAGAATTTTAAAATATGCCCTCTGGTTGGAATATGAAACAACAGAAAATAACCTTTAATAGTGATAAAAATGCACATTGCAACACTGCTGTTACATTACATTTTTACATTACACATGAGTACCCCAATGCATTTCGACCCCTACACTCATGGTCTCCATCAGGGGGATTTTGTCACTCTAAGGCTGCTTTTACACTGAGGCACTTTACAGGCACTATAGCGCTAAAAATAGTGCCTGCTGTAAATCCTGAGTGCTTTCACACTGGAGCGGTGTGCTGGCAAGACAGTAAAAAAAGTCCTGCAAGCAGCATCTTTGCAGCACTGTAGAAGCGGTGTATACACCGCTCCTAAAGCGCCCCTGCCCATTGAAATCAATGGGCAGCGCTGCCGAACTGCCGGCAAAGCACTGCTGCAGCAGCACTTTGCGGGCAGTTTTAACCCTTTTTCGTCTGCTAGCGGGGGTTAAAAGCACCCTGCTAGTGGCCGAAAACCTCCACAAGAACAATGGTAAAGCACCGCTAAAAATAGCGGTGCTTTACCGCCGATGCCCCCAATGCCCCAGTGAGATAGCAGCCTAAAAGACATGTCAAAAAAATGTTTTTCTATTTATTAGCTTATATGGATATTATTAGTAGTGTCCATAAACATTTCATTTTAAACAAAATATGTCTTCATTAATGTTGCAAATATGTTTACCATTCACTTGATGGAGATGTAAACGTGCAGCACCCAACCAGATTGTAAAAACAGGTACATTCAGTGATCCAGAGGACTCCGTGTGATCCCTCCGCATCCTTTAGGTGAGCCCTCAGTGCACAGGGCTTTCAAGGATTCACGTGTTCAAACAACAGAGAGGGGGAGGAAGGAGGCTGGGCACCTGCAATGTATAATTCAGTAAATAAGAGCTAGGGGTTTTTGGTACCGCTTATTAGCACCAGACTCAGTCGAACCCAAATGATTATTGTATTAATATCAAATTAGAATTTATTTCTAATTTCGTTTTTAACTTAATCCATTTAACTTTATTTGAATTGAATTGTAACCCCCTGGTATAATTATGTGATGTGTTACCATATTGAGAATAAAGTAAAATTAAATATAAAAGTGCAATGGAATAAAAGATCTAATGTTTTATGAAATGAATAAAAATGAATAATGATGAAAATTATATGAATGTATGTGCATATAAAAGTTGATGATAAGGCACTAAGACAACTATTGTGTTAGTGTGATGACTAAAGAAAAGGTGAATAGTGACACACAGACAACAAACAGCAACAATGCTGCTCAATGCAAGTGATAAAATGAAAAGGTGTGTGAAAAAAAATAGCGTGAAGAAAAAAGGGTTAAAAATGTTTACCAGTAATTGTAGAAACACCCCTGTTATGGAGTGATCAGTGGTAAAAAGTCAAATACCTTGATTAGCAAAAGTGTATGACTCAAAAATGATTATTCAGAGTTTGAAGATGAAAATCATATCTGTGTTAAAAGTGAAAAGATTGAACAATATTAGCAAAATTAGTGAAGGATATACATATTTTATATAACTCAATGTAATGTGGGCAGCAGCATTTACTTGATACCCCATATCCTCCTATGCATGCATCGGCAGTCATCCAGAGATTACCTAATGATCTGCTGCAGGCTGCCGGTTTAAATATCTTAATGAAGATTGCTTGATTGATTTCATGCGCTCCCCCCCCCCCCACTCCGTGTGACTCCCTCGGCGTTCCGGAAGGCCTAAGCCCCAGCACCCACCATCACCTCCGACGTAATTGCGTGACCTCCTGACATCACGCACATGTGTGGTGAAACCGTGCAGTCGTGCGGCATCACTAAAACATCGGAGTAGGCTGCCATCCAGTCGCCAAGATGGTAACGGCTGAACTGTGGAAGCATATAGGGGAGAAAAGTGAAGCAATCACATCTCCCCACCATCCTGGGAAGCCGAGTGGGGGAGCATATGCCCAAAGTAGCGTAAGGAACCACTGGGAATCCTAGATGGTATTCACTGAAAAGACAAAAACAAAAGTATACATATTTATTACAAATGTACATTAAATACAAAAACAAACTTTTCACCCTAAATTCATATGGAGGTATCTTCATATTAATGGAAATTTATTTTCCCAAAATGTATAGAGCTCTGGACATGGTATAGTTGCCCTTATTTTTGTAAAGAAAAAATATGGAAGAGCTAGTTATTAGGTATGAACCAGGTATATCTTTATTCTGTACTTTTCCTGGTTTAATAATTAAGTCTGTTTGGACCTATAATAGGTTTCTCCTTCGTACTAGCTAGTTTTACCTGATGCATATCCCTTCAAGAAGGGAGCATAAGAGATGGACTCATTTAGGCCTGGAGGTGTAGTAGCCTGTAGCCTAAATATCCATCTTTGTACGTGTTGCAATAATATTTTGTTCCAGTCTCCACCTCAATCTGGAATATGTATTCGGTCGAGGGCAGTAAAGGTGACTTTGGGCATTTTGTAGCCGTGTTTCAATGATACATGCCTAAAGGAAGATATCTATTCCCTATCTATTCCCTATTTGCATGCTGTAAATGTGTTTTGAAGTTCTCCGCCAGAATTCTTGTTTCGTTTTGCCTATATAAAAGGCATTGCATTTGCAGGTCATCATATAGACAACTCCGCGTGTCTGGCAGTGTTTTGGATTAAAGATTTGACCGTTGGGGAGAGAAAAATAATTTTCTCTCCTAATAAGTAGACAGTATGGGCACTGTAAAGAACCCTCTACGTAGTTTAAGGTTAACCTCTTTTCTTCTAATTTTAATGAGTGGCCACATGTCTTGTTAAACTGCCTTCCGCAAAAAAGTTTTATCCTTATTGTGGGGTCACCAGTACGGTATTTGTAAATTGAAATCATATCCCAAGCATCTCTTCTCCAGAGAGAATAAGTTCAGTGCTCTCAACCTTTCATCACCTTTCTCAACATTCTCCAGGCCCTTTATTAGCTTTGTTGCCCTTTTTTGTACTCGCTCCATTTCCGGTACATCCTTCCTGAGGACTGGTGCCCAGAACTGGACAGCAGAACTGGACAGCATACTCTAGGTGCAGCTGGACCAGAGTCTTGCAGAGCGGGAGAATGATCATTTTATCTCTGGAGTTGATCCCCTTTTTAATGCATGCCAATATTGTTTGCTTTGTTAGCAGAAGCTTGGCATTGCATGCCATTGCTGAGCCTATCATCTACTAGGACCCCCACGTCCTTTTCCACTGCACTGCAGTTTTGGTTACTGAACCCCCCCGATTCCCTCGTGAAGACTGAGGAGAAGAATAAATTCAATACCTTCACCATCTCCCCATCCTATATAACTAGATGACCTTCCTCATTATTTATGGGACTAATATGGTCTGTACTCTCTTTTTTACTGTTTATATACTTAAAGAATTTCTTGGGATCTTTTTTGCTTTCCTCCGCAATGTGTCTTTCGTGTTCTATCTTAGCCGCCCTACTTGCACCCTTACATTTCTTGTTGCATTCCTTATAAATTCTGAATGCTGATGATGATGACTCAACCTTGAATTTTGTGAAGGGCTTCTCCTCTGCTTTTATATGCATTTTTACATTGGGGTTGACTCGGTTAAATTGATGATAGGCAACTCCTATCCTCATATTGATTAGTGGTTCCAAATTAATAATAACTACTGCAGTAGGGAACAGACACAAAAGATACGCTCAGCATCTTTCCAAATTACTGTTCTGCTTTATTATGACGCAATTGAAGGTTTTTATGCACATAATTACGTAGGTATCACATTAATATTACAATTGTACATTTATGGTAACAAGGGGCGTTACATAGGCAGGCTAATTCTAATCAGGACTCGAAAGAATGTAAACATGTACTGAAAACATTATTAGTGCTGTGTGCACAGTGAGGGCAATGTGCAATACATACAAAATACAATACAATTATATACAGAACTTACAAATTTCCATTACAGTCTCCCCTCTTTTGATCAATATTTTGATCACTAACCATACCTGCTATAACCTTTAACCTGGAACCTCCACACGCTTAGGTGGAGGTAGTCCTGGCCAAAGAGGCAAAAACTCCATTGTGGAGAAAATAATGGCTGAGCAACTTTTTCATTACCAAATGACTTTTCATTGTGAAAAACAAATGATTGATAAGACATATTTACAAAGTACTGGCTGTACACTCCTGTGGCCAGAATGGCCTTCTAGCTGAATTGTTGGCATGCTGACTTATCAGCATATGTAAACACAGACAATTCTACATAAGATGGAAGACGTACAAAAGACAAAATATGACTTCAACATGGCTAAACTACTTTTCAAATATATATATCCCTTACAATTAAAGTAATTTAATCAAAAAGTACCCTAGACTGTGATCACAAGAGGGAAACAAATCAAACTCAGAGATTTCTTTAATTTAGTCATTTTTGCAGTGTCTGGTGTGGATCCAGGTGACTTTTTCTTCACGTTTTGCAAAAACTGTACATGAAATAGATGCTGTATTGAGTCTCCAAACTTTTCCTTATATATAAATGTCTCTTAACAATCCACAAGTCACCTGGCTTTAGTTTTAGATCCTTCCAAACTTTTAGGATCTGGAATTGGGGAGAAAACACATAAATCAGTTTGTCAAAAAACCTTAAAAGATCAGCAACATTATCTGTGAGATCCGAATGAAGGACTTCAGCTGCTGAGACAAAATATAAGCAAGTGAGTAACACACTCCCAAACCAAATCCCATAGGGAGAGAGTCCAACATCCCCCTTAGGGGCTTGATAAAATATAAGAAAACAATCAGGCAAAAGTTTTCTAGTTTCTTACTCTACTTTGTCCGCTACATTGTAGACAGTAAGGGGGGGAAAAACAAAACCTCAAAACTTCTATTAAGGACTCTCCTATAAAAAATGATTTCCTCTGTTACTCTCTGTACTTTCTGGCACTCTGTACTTACAAACTACTTCTGATAACACTTTTTACTGTGGCCTTTGCAGTACCATTTGCCACTGGACATCCAAAAAACATGTCCATACAGACAAAATGCATACTTGTAAGATCCTAACTTGGGCATCTGGATATATCTTTTTTGTAATCTCTGGGAGGGATGTTCAGCTTTTGGTAACACCTTTGGTAACAGGTAAAACAAGAAGTGGTATGTTAGTAAAACAACTGTGGTGAACCCTGGCTCTATCCCACGCTCATTTACTAAGGCAGCCATAACTGCTTGTGACCGATGACACGGTCCATGTGTCAAGCTGGAGGGAAAAGAGTGGCTGGCAGACATAAATGATCACCTTTTCCAAAGTCCTGTTTCATAAGAAGTTGCCCCCTGTGGACCACTTGTTCTTCTCGTTCTGGGGTCCTTAAAGTTTAATTATTAATCCCAGCTATACTGGGCCAGAACTAGGGTGGAATCTGTGAGTTGCACAGACCCATCAAGTGTCCAGGGCTGTAATTGCAGCATCCTTAGTGCATCCTGGTCTGCTTCCATGTGTGAAAGTTAATATGGCTACCTCAGTAAGAACCTGGAAGGCTGAAAACAGCCGATCAAATTAACTTGGCATGCTTGGTTGGTTTACCTGCTGAAGTAAAAACAAACTTCTGGCCCTTTAAATGGAACCAAAAGCTCTCTATATCTCGACTATCTATATAAATATACATTCTTTTTATAGCTCACAGGCTTTACTAAAACATGGAGCTCTGCTTCTTGAGCTGGGGAAAAAGGATCCAATGACTTTGAAATACAGAGTATCCTTCTGGGTGATAAACTGCATACTCAAATCTACAAAAAATTTAATATCTGGGCCTTCAGGGAGTGTGTCCCGCACTGGGCTCACAGCAGCTGATTCCTACACCATCAATTTAACACATGTGTCTTTTCCTTTGTCTCCAGCCTCCTCCAATAGAGGCAATAAGGTGGCTGGATTCAAATGTACGCATTTTTCATTGTTAGATTTGTACATAAACAAACTCATATTTTAAACCTTTCATTAGACAGACATTTAGTTAACTGTATATTTGCTGCACAGAATGTCGGACCATTAAAATTGAAATGTTTGACCAAAACAATATCTAACTTTGTCTAATAGCACCTTTGCATAAAAGCTGCAGCTCTGATATATCGGGATGAACCATTCATTACTGGGTCCAGCTTGCATAAATATATTACAATGGCTTGTTTTCTATCACGCTGTTTGTGTAAGAACTCCAGTTTCATGTTTCAAAAGACAACTTCTTCCTGGCAATATTATAACAAATGATAACAATACCTTGCAGTCATGCAGAGATGCCCATAAATCCAAAATATTCTTTTGCTTATACCACTGTACTTACAAGAAAAAGGGGCACATCATTTCACAATCCACACATTCTGCTTTGGATTTCAAAAATAAAAATAAATAAAACAAAAGGATCGACAATCTGTATGATGGACCAGAAAGCATCAAAAACTATAAAACAACTGGCTGCAGGTGGCATCTATCCTAACAGGGTGTGTGGACTTGATGTGATGGGTCTGTTATATTTACATTCTATTTATTATAACTCTCACATCATGGACCGCACATCAAGTTATTATCAAGAACCTTAAAATTTCATTTTTGTAGAACTTCTTATGTATTCCATCCATCTTGGCTTTGTTAAATATTATGGCAGCTTTATTCAAAATAACAACCTCATCTTAATCTTTTTTTCTCTCAAAAAGGGCTTATTGTATAAATGTAAAATGACAAAATTGTTATCTTAATCTAAACTAATCTCATTCATTACAAATTTCCCCAATAACCTGGATTTCATTTCCAACCAAAGGTTGTCTAAAACAGTTTCAATATATCTATATTATTAATAAAATTGTTAAACTCATATTAGAAATTAATACTCATTATTATTTAATTTTACTTAATTTCCCTTTTTTAAATGCACTGTTTCCGGGGGGCAGGAGGCGGAGCCTAGCAGAGCAGACATGCATTGTTAGAGCTCCACACCGCTGAGGAGAGAAGAGAAGGACAAAGCGGAGCCTGCAGGCTCAAAAGGTATCCATTTGAACCTTTTTGCCCCAGGGAACAAACTGTGAAAGTTTGGGCAGGAAATATGGTACTGGGAGGAAACCGTGGCAGAAATAAAAATCACCTCACAAAGAGCTCACAGGCACTCACTGCAGCTGAAGCAGCTCCAGTCACCTCACAATATACAGCACCAGGGCGCTCTCACAGACAGAAAATGTCACAGCAAGACTCTCCATTTGAGTCAGATACAGAACAAATCCTCTCACAAACTTCTCCACAAGCCTCCTCAGCATCCCCAGTAATATTATTACAATTTGAAAAGATGCTTCATAAGGCTTTAAAACAAACCTCAGACCAAATAACAAAAAGCCTAACCAAAGAAATAAGAGAGCTGGGAAACCGCACCGCAGCCTTAGAAATAAAAATGGATGAAATTGAAATTACAACCCAAGAAAATATAACAGAATTGGAACAATTAAAAAAAGAGAATTTGATACTTCAAACTAAGCTCGAAGATTACGAAAATAGAGCCAGACGTTCAAACTTACGCATAAGGGGAATACCTGAAACTGTGACAGACCTGCAATCTACTATTACTGCTCTATTACAAGAACTAAAGCCAGATATCCCTATTGAACGTTTAGAACTGGACAGAGTACACAGAGCCCTCACAGCCAAAAAGAAAGATGGACCCCCACGTGATATAATCACAAAATTTCATTATTACAGAACGAAAGAACAAATACTAATTGCTGCAAGAGAAAAAAAGGAACTTAATTTTCAAGGACACAATTATCAAATTTTTGCTGACCTATCCCAACTTACTATGACTAAAAGACGATCCATGAAACCCCAACTAATGGAACTGCAACGCCACAACATTATGTATCAATGGGGCTTCCCCTTTTCAGTCAGATTTAACTACCAAGGTACAATTTACAGAAGCAGATCAGCAGATGAACTACAACAAACCCTTTTAAAATTAAATCTGACAGAACCCACAAGCAGCAACACTCCCACACGCAGAAGAATGGCATCATCTTCACCTTCAGGCAGCACCCAGAAAATTTCAGAACAAAATGGGAATCATCATTCTCACAAAAGAGGCCGTTATGCCACATCATCCATGGACCAAGAAGATTCAATGGACTGACATCCTAATTCCTGATATCTCTTCATTTATTATACTAAGAGATGGTTCTCTATAAAAAACCTGTATTTATAACTGAATGTAACTGCATTCTGATAGTCACACACTGTGTGGGATCATGTTACATTCCAGTTATATTTCTTATTACTTCTGATTCATATAGCCTTAGAATATATAAGTGAAATAAGGAAATTCTTGTTCAGTTATATATTATCAGGTAATAACAATAGATTTATTACTTTTTAGGACAAATATGTTCAATAATCCAGAAGTAATGGAAGCTTTTTCTTTCTTTTCTTAAAACAAATATATTATTACCTAACTAGTTCCTAGAATTATGTTTTTGTTTATTCTAATCTGAAGCAATACAACCTCAATTTTATGAGTTAACATATCTAAACAGTTACATATGAATAAAATATGTAATTGTTTACTCTAAAAGGGTTAAAATCCCAAAATAATTCAAACTATCTTCATCAATACCAAAGTTATTAACAGTACCTTTCTAACTGAATTATTTAGCCTAGGGCAAGGCTAACCATATACAACCACCCTGGAATAAATCATTTCAACAAAAACTATATTCTGCACTCCAATTAATGAAACATCATTTTGATGTCTTTTGACATAGCACTTCTCTCCTGTAAGCGGAATATCCGTGTACCCCCATTAGCCCTCCTCATTCTCCCAACCATATTATGTGGGAGTGTGACGAAGGCACTTATTCCCCTGAGAGAGAGATTTATTCTCTTTCACGGGTAAATTGTGATTACTTGCAAAAAATAATTTATACAATGTATCATCTAATCTCATATGTTTTTTGTTTACTCTTTACTCCAGAATTCACTGGTTTCTTTTCTATCTATTCATCTCTTCAGTCTACACAGGTTGATCTGCGCAGTCAGCTCTGCATAACAAAAAGTAAGTCAAAACTATTTGATCTATTGCCATGGCACCACTGAATATACTTTCCCTGAATGTTCAGGGAATAAATGTCCCTCAAAAAAGGACCAAAGCCTTCCGTACTTTCCATAACAAAAAGGCTCACATAGTATGCCTCCAAGAAACACACTTCACCAAAGATTCTACTCCAAAATATATTTCTCCTTTTTATCAACAAATTTACACGGCTTCTGCCTGTACCAAGCAAAGGGGAACTCTAATTGCATTTCACCGATCCACACCATTCACCTTATCATCAGAAATTAAAGACCCAGAAGGTAGATACCTGATACTCATGGGTTATATAATGGATACAGCAATCACGGTGATTTCCTACTACGCTCCTAACAAACAACCTACACCATTCCTCTCACATATATTGCAAGTGATTAATACACACAAAATAGGAACAGTGATAATGTGTGGGGATTCGAACCAGGTCCTCCTCCCATTTCTAGATAAATCACCTTTTACACCATCCAAAATAACCTCTAGATTACCTTTTTCTCAACTTCTTTCCAAATACAATCTGGTAGATTCGTGGAGAGAAAGTAACCCAATGAAAAAGAAATTCACTTATTTCTCGCACCCTCATCAAACCTTCACCAGAATAGATCATATTTTTCTAACAATAGGAATGATACCAGAAATTATTGCATCAGATATAATTCCGATTCCGTGGTCTGACCATAATGCAGTATACACTACTATAGCCTCAGCCATACCAAAAGCGCATGACCCAACGTGGTACTTACCGGACATAATGCTCAAACACCCACTACATCAGATGGCCATTGAACAAGCTTTAAAGGAATACATATCAATTAATAATACAACAGACTTCTCCCCAATAACACTGTGGGAAGCTCATAAGCCTGTCTTGCGTGGTACAATACAAAGACAAATGGCACTATTTAAACGGGAACGCAAAAATCTAGCAAAAAAACTAGAACTCAATTTTAATGCAGCCTACATATCATTTCAAGATAATCCATCTCAGAGTACAAAATCTCATCTGGAAAAATCTAGATTGGAATACGATCTATTTCTCACTGAGTCAGTTGATAAATCCCTCAAACGCTCCAAACACAATTTCTACATGAATACAAACAAACCAGGTACATATTTGGCTCGGGCATTAAATTCAACTAACAAATCTTTCAAACCAATACGTTTGAAATTATCAAAAAATGTTTACACTTGTAATCCAGTTAAAATAGTCCATAAATTTCACTCACATCTCGCAACTTTATACAAGACAAACAATGAATTTAATCCTACAGAGGCTGAATCCTTCTTCTCAAAAATAACCTTACCTGAGTTATCTCAGAATCAAAAAAGCAGTTTGGATGAGCCTATAACTATAGATGAAGTTGCTAACGCCATAAAAGACCTAAAACTTAACAAAAGACCAGGCCCAGACGGCTACTCGGCTTTATACTATAAAACATTCTCAGAAATACTCTCTCCCATTCTCACTGAAACTTTTAACAAACTTCTAGATGGACATTCTTTTCGGCAAGAAACACTAATGGCAATTGTTTGTATGATCCCAAAACCCCTTTCTGATGATACTTCCTGTGTGAATTATCGGCCTATCTCTCTGTTAAACCTCGATATTAAATTATTAGCAAAAATAATAGCAAAACGCCTCAATAGCATTATAGGAAAATTAATACATAGAGATCAAGTAGGCTTCATGCCAAATAGACAGGCAGGCGATAATATACGCAGGGCAGTGTTATTGGCACATATTGCTAAAAAACGGAAAATCCCTTTATGTTTTCTATCTCTCGATATTAAGAGGGCATTTGACACAGTATCCTGGCAATATATGCAATATTCATTACAAAAATGGGGTTTTGGACCCCACTTTTTAACATGGATCAAAGCATTATATAATAAACCCAAAGCCTATATAAAATATGCTGGATACAAATCTGAAGCCTTTAATATCGAAAGAGGTACCCGACAGGGTTGCCCATTATCTCCCTTATTATTTGCCCTTATACTCGAACCCATGGCCCAATACATCAGAACAAACCAAACTATAACTGGCATTGAAGTAGGAGGTATTACACACAAATTATGTATATTTGCAGACGATATATTACTTTTTCTATCATCACCACAGGTCTCTGGTCCTAACTTAATACCAGCTCTTGATGGATTTGCAGCCCTATCCGGCCTTATGATTAATCCTAAGAAATGCCTAGTGCTTAATATTTCACTCACAAACATGGAATTGATCCCGGCTAGGGCTGCACTCCCATTCACATGGGCAGAAAAATCAATCCCATATCTTGGAATTCATTTAACAGCATCTCATTCTGACTTATTCTCAACCAATTATCCTCCTGTATTAAGACAGATCACAAATCTAATAAAACAATGGTCGCAACTTCCTTTATCCTGGATAGGGAAGATTAATGCAATCAAAATGACTATTCTACCCAAATTGCTTTATCTATTCAGAGTCCTCCCTATTCCAATTCCTTCCTATTTTTTGAGAATAGTACAAAAAAGAGCAACTTCATTTATATGGGGCTCTTCTAAACCACGTATACCTATACACACACTACATCTTCCCAAAAATAAAGGAGGCCTGGGATACCCTAATTTTACTAACTACTACAGAGCAGCACATTTGGCCAGTCTGTCCAAATACCATGCAAAACAGGAAATCCCATTATGGGTATTTATAGAGGCTTCAGAAAATGACCCTCTATTAATATCAAATTTATTATGGCTTGATCCTAAAGACCGCTTTAAAATTCATAATCCCATAACTAAACATTTCTTATCTCTCTGGGATAAACTAAAAACCAAATATCAGTTACAATCTCCACACAATCCTCTCCTTTCTTTTATCAGAAATCCGGCCTTTTATCCGGCATGGATCTACCCAAATTCTTTTAAAGCTTGGACAACATCAGGCATTCAGACACTAAATGACTTCATAGCATCTAAATCATTCCTTTCATTCCCATCGCTTAGAGAAAAATATGATCTACCAAACTCTGAGATATTTAGATATCTCCAAATTAAAAATTTCTATACACCATTCCTAAAGGGGATACACCATTATCCCAATTATCCATTTTTGAATCAATCTGTACAAAAGATCCATTTGCTAAAGGTACAATTTCAGCACTTTATAATCAATTATATGGAGTAGCAAATCTTAATAGACCCTCTTACGTTCAGAGGTGGGAGGAGGACCTGGGACGAACTTTAGAAGACACGGACTGGTCTAACATATGACTCACATCTAAGTCATCTTCACCCAACATCTTAGCACTGGAGACAAATTATAAAGTCCTAACTCGCTGGTACCTTGTACCCGCTAGAGTGGCAAAATATTCACCTAATACCTCAGCTCTTTGTTTTCGAGGATGCCCAGAAATAGGCACATATTTACACATATGGTGGACGTGCCCAGTAATCCAAACCTTCTGGAAGGAAGTCTTCGTGATTGCATCTAAAATATTTAAAAAAATAATACAACCAGATCCATATTTAACTTTACTTAATCTAAAACCGGAATGGTTAACACTCTCTCAATTCAAACTTATGATCCAACTAATAACGGCTGCAAAACAAACAGTGGCCAAGGCATGGAAATCTCCTACATTGGTACTAGCAGAAACAATTCACAGAATGAATAATACAATGTCCCATGCTAAGATGGTAGCCATCGATCAAAATCAAATTCCAAAATTTGAAAAACTTTGGCATCCTTGGATAAAACAATAGTTCCTGTCAAACTTCAATGACTCTGTCCTGTTGCCATGGTAACAGATTAAATGACTTACAGAGACACCCATTCTAAGGCTTCAAAGAGAACTAAAAAGAATAATAAACTGACGAGTGGGACAACCTTGTGGACCATACCTCTACCTTTCAACCTTTTTTCTTCTTTCTCTTTCCTTTTCTCCACCTTACGATTAAAGCTCATTATCAGAATTTATTTGACCTATATACACTCTACTTGTAAACAATATGTATAGTAGGTATAAATCATTTAAATACCTACAAAAGTAACTAAGGAAATGATATATATCTTTAATTTAGGTTTACGTGAACCCAATGTTTAATATTTGAAATTTCATGATATTTACCTATATAAACCCTACTGTAAAACAATGAGCTTACTTTAGGGATCCTTGTAAACTTACTTTATGTATCTTTATAACATTGTATACTCAATAAACTTCTTTTGACAAGTAAATGCACTGTTTCCACTATCAAAGGATATTCAATTTGTGTAATACACGGTTAAATGTAACCTTCATTTTACCATGTTTGGAAAACAGATTCAAAATAATTGTGATCACATTGTTTACCATTAGATTCGTTAACCCGGCACATTTTGTTATAAATGTTTTGTCTAAAAAACAGAAATTGGCATGGTGTCCTTCCAGCTTATCACTAACCTCTCATCTCAGCCACATTTCTTTCATGAGAGCGCAAAGGAGGGGGTCACATCTGCGTACATGACACACACAAGGGATAGAACTAAAGGTCCCAGCATTCGCACACACATACACCAATATCTCTCTCACTTTCTTTTAACTCTCATTAATATTTTCCTGTCTAAATTCTACTTTCTTTATTTTGTTCAGATATCTTTTATATCTAGCGTCTATGATCAGACGGGCAGCCAGAGTGCTCATCCCATCTTCCCTCTTTGACAACATATAAAGTATTCTGTTTTAACTCTCATTTCTCTGTTTCTGACTCTAATAGTTGTAGTGCCTGACCCCAAATTCATCCTACAACTTAACATGAAAATGTCCCTTTCTGTCTAGTGTTAATGTCACCCTTGATCCATCCTGCTCACATAGATAGCTGTTTCTCTAGCTGTTTACTCTGCATGATTCTTAGTCCCTGTGGACCTTGGTAACCCAGTTACCCATTGTGGATCCCTGTCCACTCTAACCATTAATCTAGGGGCTCAGTATAGGCGGAACCGCACCTTTGGTACATATGTAGCGCTCCTCTTGCGCTGGGCATTTTTGAGGGTCTCTTACCCTTCATTCCCTTACTTAATTCAATGCCCATAATGACTGGCCAGTCTTCTCTCTTCTCTACGTGTGCCTATACCCTCTTGCCTCTAAACTACTTTATCTAGCAGATGTACTACATATACCTGTGAACAGCACTATTCTTCTCTTTCTTAACTATAACACTCCAATGGACAGTAGACAGGGACAACATAACATATAACCACCAATCAATGCAGTTCGATTAAGGGGAGTAAAATAGGTACCCTTTGTCCCGAAAATGCCTTACCGATCAAGGAAGTCTGATAACTCAAATGTAAGCAAAAGGCTTACCTCAGCCGGCTGATTATCAGAAATTCCCGGATCGTCTCAAGCTCCTCGTTTCGGATACTCAGGGTCACCTGAAATCCCCTCCTGGCTGGCTCGCCATGCTGACTCGGTTAAATTGATGATAGGCAACTCCTATCCTCATATTGATTAGTGGTTCCAAATTAATAATAACTACTGCAGTAGGGAACAGACACAAAAGATACGCTCAGCATCTTTCCAAATTACTGTTCTGCTTTATTATGACGCAATTGAAGGTTTTTATGCACATAATTACGTAGGTATCACATTAATATTACAATTGTACATTTATGGTAACAAGGGGCGTTACATAGGCAGGCTAATTCTAATCAGGACTCGAAAGAATGTAAACATGTACTGAAAACATTATTAGTGCTGTGTGCACAGTGAGGGCAATGTGCAATACATACAAAATACAATACAATTATATACAGAACTTACAAATTTCCATTACAGGGTTAAACCATCCAGGCTCTTTTAAATGTATTACCCAGTGGGACGCATTGGCTAATGCCCTTATTTAATAAGCTCTTAAAGCAAACCCATCTCTTCTCCGTGTTCTTTGTTCCTAAGATTTTATCCCAGTTTATGCCTTCTACCAAGGCTCATAGTATAGGGAAGTTGGCTCTTTTGAAATTCAGTATCTTTGTATTCCCCTTGTGTTTCCTATTTGTGTGATTTATACTGAAGCCAATTGACCTGTGATCGCTGTTCCCTAAATTGCGCCATATTTCCACATCCGTGATCAGGTCTGTATTGTTGGTAATCAGTAGATCCAGTAACGCTTTATTTCTAGTTGGTGCGTCTACCATCTGAACCATGAAATTGTCCTGCAAGACATTCAGAAACTGGCGAGCCTTAGACAAATGCGTGGTTCCCTCTGCCCAGTCTATGTCTGGATAATTAAAATCCCCCATTATGATAACACTTACCATCCTTGCTGCTAATCCAAATTGTGATAGGAGATCTGTCTCCCCCTCCTCCCTCAGGTTAGGGGGCCTATACCATACTCCCAGTATTATTTTCCCCTTAGCTTCATCTCTTTGAAGCTCTACCATAAGGATTCCACCTCCTCCCTAGCTCCCTTAGTGATCTCATCTCTCGCATTCACTTCTGCATTATTCTTGATATATAGGCATACCCCTCCCTCTTTTTTACCCTCTCTATCCCTGCGATAAATAGATTCTGCTGTTTCTGTTGATCCCATGAAAAAATTCCAAAACGGTATACTCAGATCCTTCCCATATGATGAAGATGTTGTCGATGTACCTGAGTCAAGGTTTGATCCAGGTCAGTGCCAGGGTTAGTGTTTGGATCAATTAAGAGTCAAAGGTCAGGGTCAGTATATTTTGGACAGGATGTTTTTCTTTTTAAATTAGCATCAGTGTCAGTTAGTGTCAGTGCATTTTAGGTAGGACATAATTTCATTAACTAGGTAAATTTATTTTGGGTTGTTCTTTGGTGGCAGGTTAATGTAGTAACAAGAAATATACAGCTAAATTAATTTTTTTTTTTACTATTTTGGGACAGTTTTCCTTTGATAATAAAAAACAAAAATCTGGAGATATCCATATGGATGGATGCACAAGCTAGTTAGGGATGGGCGAACGGTTCTGTCCGAGCATACGTTAGGGCCAAACTTTTGTTGTTTGGTCGTTTGGCGAACATCCGAACAAACGGGTCGTTCGAACGTTTGTTCGCCCCCCCGAACCAACCACAATGCATATGCGGCGCTGAACAGTGCATTGCAAGCCCTGATTGGCTGAAGCAGTGAAAGCTTCTGCCAATCAGGACACAGAGCACTGTCAGAGTCATGATTGGACACTGTCATCATGACTTTTTCCAATCATGGCTCATTCCCGCCCTACAGTATAAAAGTATTCTTTCAATGGCAGCCATTTTCAGTGTGATTTTGGTGTTGAGAGAGATAGAACATGGCTCCGTTCAGTGCTATTAGTTAGTTAGTGTGCTATACTGTGCTATTTTGCTTCAATTGTCAGTGTAGAATATTAGTTTAGTGTCAGTCTAGGGATAGTGTGAGTGTAGTGAGGAGGACCATCATTCAGCTTTGCATAGTGTGCAGCTAGAATAGGGACAGCTAAGATAGTTTCACTGTACAGTGAGACCATGTTGTAAGGAAAATGGCTGCACATTGGTTCACCATATACCTTAGTTAAGGGGGTCTGAAATTTTGACTCATGCTCTATGAAATGCTATCGCAAGGCTTTTATAATGCCAAATGGAAATCTACTAGCAGGCTAGCAGGCACAGGTGCAAAACAGGAAAGTACCTGCGGTGAAAACCTTTTGAATAGATATACGGGAACTAGTTAGTTTATTACACCGCACATCTGGGCCTGTGGCTAAATGTTCCAGAACTGAGAGGATCTTAAAAGGTTATTTTTATATTGATTAGCTTCCGAGAATTTAAGTTATCTCTAGGTAAAATATAAGTTTCTGACGTCAATATTAACCTTTCTATAAAGCATATGTGCCTTCACCTTTCCTTTATGTCAACACCCTTGACATCTTGTATGTATACAAGATTTTAGTAATAAGAACAATATCATTAGCAGTAATCAGCATGGATTCATGAAGAATCGTTCTTGCCAAACCAATCTATTAACCTTCTATGAGAAGGGTGAGTTGCCATCTAGATAAAGGAAGGCCCGTAGACGTGGTGTATCTGGATTTTGCAAAAGCATTTGACACAGTTCCCCATAAACGTTTACTGTACAAAATAGGGTCCGTTGGCATGGACCATAGGGTGAGTACCTGGATTGAAAACTGGCTACAAGGGCATGTTCAGAGGGTGGTGATAAATGGGGAGTACTCAGAATGGTCAGGGGTGGGTAGTGGGGTTCCCCATGGTTCTGTGCTGGGACCAATCCTATTTAATTTCTTTATACACGATCTGGAGGATGGGATAAACAGTTCAATCTCTGTATTTGCAGACGATACTAAGCTAAGCAGGGCAATAACTTCTCCGCAGGATGTGGAAACCTTGCAAAAAGACCTGAACAAATTAATGGGGTGGGCGACTACATGGCAAATGAGGTTCAATGTAGAAAAATGTAAAATAATGCATTTGGGTGGCAAAAATATGAATGCAATCTATACACTGGGGGGAGAACCTCTGGGGGAATCTAGGATGGAAAAGGACCTGGGGGGTCCTAGTAAATGATAGGCTCAGCAATGGCATGCAATGCCAAGCTGCTGCTAATAAGGCAAACAGAATATTGGCATGTATTAAAAGGGGGATCAACTCCAGAGATAAAACGATAATTCTCCCGCTCTACAAGACTCTGGTCCGGCCTCACCTGGAGTATGCTGTCCAGTTCTGGGCACCAGTCCTCAGGAAGGATGTACTGGAAATGGAGCGAGTACAAAGAAGGGCAACAAAGCTAATAAAGGGTCTGGAGGATCTTAGTTATGAGGAAAGGTTGCGAGCGTTGAACGTATTCTCTCTGGAGAAGAGACGCTTGAGAGGGGATATGATTTCAATTTACAAATACTGTACTGGTGACCCCACAATAGGGATAAAACTTTTTCGCAGAAGAGAGTTTAATAAGACTCGGGGCCACTCATTACAATTAGAAGAAAAGAGGTTTAACCTTAAACTACGTAGAGGGTTCTTTACTGTAAGAGCGGTAAGGATGTGGAATTCCCTTCCACAGGCGGTTGTCTCAGCGGGGAGCATTGATAGCTTCAAGAAACTATTAGATAATCACCCGAATGACCACAACATACAGGGATATGTAAGGTAATACTGACACATAATCACACACATAGGTTGGACTTGATGGACGTGTGTCTTTTTTCAACCTCACCTACTATGTAACTATGTAACTATGTAACACCCCATATGTTGTACAATCAATGATTGTTATAAAACCAAGGTATGTGAATAATACAGTTGTACTCTTGATAACCCTTCACGGTGTATGGTGTCTTGATTACCCAATCGATTGAAAAATCTTCTTGATGTCCAAGTCCAGCTCGAGCAAGGGAAGGGATTGAGGGCACATTTGACCACTGACTAGCTGACCCTTAGAGATGGTACCAGAAGTGGGGTTCTGAAGTTCCGGTCAAGAGGTAAGGTCTCTAATTTTTCTTTTAAAAGAGAGGTCCTTCCTTGACAGGACTCCAGAATCCTGGTAAGGTCAAGTAGCTCGTCAAGTTTAAATAGAACTTAAAGATATTGTCCCCGCTAGGTTGGCTAGGACAAGAGATAGTGGAATATATATATATATATATATATTGTAATAGTCCCTGTCACTGGGAAAAGGGATGGGATCTCTAACCCTGTGTCCATGTCTTATGGAGAGCCAGCAGGTTGTGTGCCCAGGTGCACACAGCCCATATAACGAGGGGCTAGTGAGAGCAGAGTGTGGAGGAAGGTGGAGTGTGTGTAGCTTGTTGCTACTGCTGTGTGAAGACAGACCTGTGTCTGGAGAGTGGTCTGCCCTGTGGGAGTCTGCAGCCTATGTAAAGGGGATTCTTTGCCCAGGGACTGGGAAAGGCTGGCCAGCCTTGAGAGTCGGGGAGACTGAGGAAGCCAGTGAGTCCAGGGGGCTGTAAAGAATTGGCAAATCTGTTGAGAGCAAGCAGAGGAACTGCTGACAAGAGAGCCAGGTGGCTTGGTATGTTTTCCTTATTTTTGGAGTGCTTAATGAAGTTAAACCCCTGCGTGGGAATCCTGAATGGACCTTTTTGCTTTTGTTTTTCGGTTTAATAAACGTGGGCTACCAGGCCCTTAACTATAATGCCTGTCTGATGTGGACTCACTGCACTAAAAACGCATTTATCGCTTGAGCTAAATACCCCAAACATTACAAGTGGTGGAGAATGCGGGCAAACAGACGGTGAAGTCCGAGTCTCTGCGCCAGTAGTGAGTCATTTCAGGAATTGCTGCTAGCGGTGTGTGGCAGCCAGGCAAACTGCATTGCGCAGAAGTTAAAATTGATGAACTGTGTTGCATACAGGCGTTTTACCTGTGGAAGTGAGCTCAGCGTGGCCTGAGAAGATGTCTCCACCTAGGAGGGCCAGTCCAGAAGGCCAAGTGATGTGCGATACAGTGAATGAATGGTTCAAGCGGAATCGCAAAGAGTGGGCCGCAGTGCAAGGGGCTGAGATTGTGGCCTCTGACTATGTGCAACCCATGCTACCTACAGAGGAGGTTGGGGACTTCCTGAAAAAATTTGAAAAAGTTGCTGTAAGGAGAAAATGGCCTAGGGATCGGTGGCCAAAATTGTTGCAACCCTTGTTACGGATAGAGTACCGGTCGGTTTACCATTTGATGGATTGGGACCAGGATGACTACTGCAAGTTTAAAGAGGAAATTCTTCTTAGAGGAGTGTTCCAGCGTATCATGGGCCGCCAGCAATGCTCCAGGATGGGAGAGGTGTCACCGGAAGACCAACATTTTGGAAATGCAGAGAAACGCAAAGTTTTGTGTCATGGCCGCTTAGGGAAAGTGGTGAGCTCAGAAAGGAGGGTGCAACAGTCTACATCCTGCATGAGGTATAGCCAACCGGTTTTGGAGTGCAAGTCTGCTGTTACCCCTAGCAACAGGGATCTTGTGTTGCCTACAGGGGGCATCAGTGGGTCTAGAAAGGCTGCAGTATTGCTCCGTGACCACATGGGGGCGTCAGCCTGTGGAGACACCACAGATGAAAGACATCGCACTCAAGTGAAGGCTATGACACCAGCTGCAGGAACTGGTAAGACTGTTTCAGTTTATGATGCTGAACCCAGTGAAGTGGGAGTATGTCCAGTGGGGAGATCCGCAGTACAAATGGACATAGACTTGCTGCAGTGTGCTACCCAGAGCAGTGGGGAGGCGCAGCGTAAAGCCCAACTAGCTGCAGGGCTAGAGACTGGAAAGGACATGGGGACTCTGCATGTGCCTGCTATAATCCAGCAGATGGCTGAGAAAATTGAGCTAGGGGTGACCAAAACAGTGCTGGTGCCATGTTCCCTAGTTACAGGTGCTGCAGGGTTGCCCAGGGAAACTTCCAAGGAGCTCGCAGTGACTGAGCAGAGAGTTTCCCAGGTCAGCTATGGAGCTGCCCAAATAGGTAAGAGTACCCCTTTACCGAGAGCGGGCGCTGTGAAGAGTCGCTCAGAGGTTATGGTGGCTCATAGACAACCCCCAAAAATGGCAGTTGTATCTACATGCAATGAAAATGCTAATGATTGTGCTGACAAAAGTGTTACTATGGGTAAAAGTGATGTGGATTGTAATGACATTGAAACATGTATTTCTTGTAATGTCATATCTGAGAGTGAGGTTGGTAATGTGTTCACTACCAATGATGAGAGTAGATCTCACGTGACCTGCAGAGGCTCATTGTTGAGTTGGAGGGGAAGAGGAGACATATGGCTGACAGTGCTCCAGGGGAGCAACAGGCAGTGATGGTGGGTACCTCCAAGGAGGTGGAGGTCTCTTCCAAGGTCTCATCCTCTCAGACTACAGTGGATGAGCCCCTCCACGTCGTTAGTAAGGGAAAAGTCCCTAGAGTTCTGTGTTTAGATGTGGCATGTCTAGAAATAACTGAGATGTTGTTGGAATTGGTGAAAATCTTTCCGCTGTATACCTGCATGTATCCACCGCAGATGGGCGACCTGCTACTGCGTAGTACCAATCAGTGGAGACACATGGTACAGGCGATGTTAAGCAATGTTGATAAAAATAGGTTACTGCAATGTTGGTTACTTTTGCAGAAAGTGGACTCGCAGTTCTCTGCGAGAATGCTTCCAGCGACAGTTATGTGCGGAAGGCGTTCAGGGGAACTGCTAAAGGAATCAGAAATGATAGACATAGTAGAAGTCTCTCCGTATGCTGGTGTGATGAGGTGCATTCCTGCTGGTGCGATCCGAGGTGCAGCTGAGCAGTGGTTGGTACATGGCGCGTGTGCTGTCTCACCCGCTAGACCTCGTGAAAGGGAAGGGCCCGGAAAAGACGCAGCAGTAGTGGGAATTCAATCCATCACTCGCAGGGAGGTGCAGTTTGAGGTACCCGGAGACACTTTGACAGGAAATGGCAGTGTTGGTAACTGTAATGAAAAAGTGTATGAGAAGCACTGTAGAGCACTGTCGGACAACTCAGAGGTATTGGTTGAGGTACCAATGGACACAGAAATGGTTAAAGAGATTGGTGTGGAAAAATGTGGCGCAAAATGTGTGTTGGTAGGACAGTCGCTATTGGAGTGTTGGACAACCGGGAGCGATGTGAAACTGCGGGAATGTCCCATAGGGAGTAACTGCTTGCCTGTAGATGGTCCCTCCCTAGACCCTGTCCTAGCAAACCAGGTGACAAGAGGTCTTGATGATGATGATAATATTGAATTAAATAACCCCTTGTGGAACATTGCTATCGAGGTTAAACAGAAGTATGTGGTGTTGATCTCAGATGATTTGGTTGCCAAGGGTAACCACACAGGGGTTAGTGAACCTGATAAACAGATGTTGTTGGTTAGTGTTGCGTCAGGTAGTGAGAGGGGTCAGTCCCTGACAGATTTCATGGAAATGGGTCCCCAACAGTCCCAGGAGAGTAGGTCTGTGGGAGGGGAAAGGAGGATCCCGTGGCCAGAAGGTGGAAGGGATAGAGAGATTAGTGGGAGCCCATGGTTCAAGGTGAAGTGCTGGTGGAAACATACCCGGAAAAAGAAATGGGCCTACGCAGCGAATGGCTGGCACAGAGGTGTCCCATTCTTAGTGACTGGTTTATGTGTTCCTCCCTCCGGTGCGAAACAAGGGGGGAGTATAGGGAAATGTAGGACCCTGTTAAGATCCAGGGTGGGACGTACCTGGAAGCGCACCCGAAAAAAAGGTTGGGCCTACGTGGCTGACAGCCAGCACAGAGGTGTCCCAACCATGACGGGTGCTGGTGTTCCTCCCTCCGGATCGAAACAAAGGGGGGGGATATGTAATAGTCCCTGTCACTGGGAAAAGGGATGGGATCTCTAACCCTGTGTCCATGTCTTATGGAGAGCCAGCAGGTTGTGTGCCCAGGTGCACACAGCCCATATAACGAGGGGCTAGTGAGAGCAGAGTGTGGAGGAAGGTGGAGTGTGTGTAGCTTGTTGCTACTGCTGTGTGAAGACAGACCTGTGTCTGGAGAGTGGTCTGCCCTGTGGGAGTCTGCAGCCTATGTAAAGGGGATTCTTTGCCCAGGGACTGGGAAAGGCTGGCCAGCCTTGAGAGTCGGGGAGACTGAGGAAGCCAGTGAGTCCAGGGGGCTGTAAAGAATTGGCAAATCTGTTGAGAGCAAGCAGAGGAACTGCTGACAAGAGAGCCAGGTGGCTTGGTATGTTTTCCTTATTTTTGGAGTGCTTAATGAAGTTAAACCCCTGCGTGGGAATCCTGAATGGACCTTTTTGCTTTTGTTTTTCGGTTTAATAAACGTGGGCTACCAGGCCCTTAACTATAATGCCTGTCTGATGTGGACTCACTGCACTAAAAACGCATTTATCGCTTGAGCTAAATACCCCAAACATTACAATATATATATATATATATATATATATATATATATATATATATATATATATATATTCCAACTAAATATAGAGGACTGGACATTTGAGAACATCTATGGTTTATTAAGATATGTCTGATAAAACAAAGGTAGCCACCAAGTGTGAGAAGTTTCACGCAGGACGCTGCGATAATTGTAGCCTTGGTTTATTGTTTGTATATGATCCCATATAAATAGAAAGAGTATAAAAGTAACATAATTTATTGAAATAAATATCATCCAGTACAAGTCATGAGCATAGGTGATAATTACATAGGAACAGCAACATGATACAATGGTCTTGAAAACATAACCATCATGACATAACATCAAAGTATAAAGAGTACAGATATAGGAGAGACTGCAAAAGTAAAGAAAAGAAAGGAAAAAGATGCAGACAAACAAGAAAGTAAAGAGTAGTGAATGGACAGAAATAAATACCCATAGATTGCAAATAATATTTCAAGGTGTGTCTATATAAATGGTAAGTGCATTGGTGGGGTGACATATAAGGATATAAATATAATAATGATGCCTACCGGTGTGGTCTCTCGCCAATGTGTAGAAGGAACCAAATGAAGGAAAGACTGACCATGCCAGAACCCCGCCTAAATACCCGGACGTCCGCCGCAAGACCATTGTATCATGTTGCTGTTCCTATGTAATTATCACCTATGCTCATGACTTGTACTGGATGATATTTATTTCAATAACTTATGTTACTTTTATACTCTCTCTATTTATATAGAAACTAGGATGGTGGCATGAACTTAATGGAAGGAGACGACCAACCCGCATCCCTTTATACATATACAGTAGAAGGTTTTCCTCTTAAGTGGGATTTTAAAGGGCGGAGGTCTCAACAAAGTATCACAAAGAGTATAAAAAATTATCAAAATTTTATTATATCAAAGTTTAAAAGTATGACATATATTAAATTGAGAACAGTGAAATAAAAGCAAAAATGGGTGCCAAAATTAGCAAATAATGAAAATACAACAAGGATAAACATGACAGGTCGACAGAGCTACACAAAACCCCACAGAGGCTGTATCAGCAAGGAGCCAACTGACAGTGCAGGCCCAACGCGTTTCGAGGTTTTTTTTGCGACCTCTTCTTCAGGGGCTGGAGGTAAGGCGTATATCTGTCTGAGGAACATTATTGTAGAGAAGAGACAGAAAAACACACAATGAAAACTATTATATGTCAGAAATAATGCATATATACAATTATTTACATGGTAAAGATCTAGTGTAATAACAAAGAAATGTTCTAACCATGCTATTTGCAGGGTCAATATCATATGGCATCCACTTTCGACGAGGGGGGGAGGGGGAGAGTGGTTAGCCACCGGGACCCGAATCCGAGTGCCAGCGCCGCTGCCGCAGAAACAGGACCGCCAGCAGATCAAGACCTGACACAAAGGGCGTCACGTCCGTCAGCGAGATTATATGTTCTCTTTATCAGCTAAAGACCAAAAAAGGGAGGGAAGGGTTTATGTGTATGGGAAAAATACTCCCAGAAAAGAGCACTGATATTTAAATAGATAGAGAACTCCCCTTAATACATTTGAGAAGGGGGCTCTAATCAGTATTGGGTTATACGTACCTATTATCGCATGAAGACTAAAGTTGTCTATGCGCTGACTCCTCGAGCGGGTATACAGCAATTGACAACACCCCAGGTATGGGGGCTGTGGAAGGTACTCTGAGTTGACAAAAGAAGAAAAGAAAAGAATAATCTAATAAAAAAGTGTGACTAAAATACGTATTTTTCTCCTGTAAAAAAGACATCCACAGGGGTCCTATAAACATACCTATGGGTGCAAAGTGGAGAGTTGATCCCTGTGCTGATTCGCAAAAAAGTGTTCTCTAACGTGGCTGATAGGTCTTAAATGCCACACTCCAGGAGAAAATAGTAGAGGAGCGCCTATATTCAGCAGCTACAATGATACAAAAAGGAACATATGTCCCAATAATAAACAGAGGCTCATGGGTATATCAAGGAGCATAAGTTAAAGTAGTATCTTACAGCTCCATAAGCATTACTGGTGCTCAGTATGGATGTACATACTGCAGCTCCCTAGGCTATTCCAAGTAAGGCTTAATTATAAATGTAGAGAAAAAAAGGGATTGTGTTCTTTACCTTGAGCATGTCATAACATCAGCACCTTCCGTTTTGTATCCTCCCAGGGTATAAACTGACAATCTTATGTGTGATTTAAATAGTGCTGCTGATTAGCAGCACATATGGAACAGCTGACTCCACTGGGAGCAGCGTCATTGCTGACAGGAGGAGCCGCCCTCCGAGTCCCCGGTGCGCAGACCAGCCCCCCCGCCCCACACACGGGTCCAGTCCAGGAGCGGAGTACGTCACATCCTGGAAGGAGAACAGGACCCGTGCTGGGAGGGGACTGACGTGCAGATCGCCATGACAACGGGATAAACATATCCCGGTCATAGGCGATCATGTATCGGGAGGCCAGTTCATTATTCCGCAAACCAACTTCGGGCAACTCCATTCTGCACGCCACCAGCTTCCACCCTCAACCCCTGATTCAATCGATTCCCTATAGTCAGTACCTGCGTGTCAGACGTAACTGATCCAGTGATGAAGTCTTTAAAAGAGAGGCCGATTTGCTGATGGGGAGACTGCTGACCCGTGGGTACTCAAGAAAATGTCTCAAGAGGGCCTACAAACGGGCTTGTCTGAAGACTAGACATGACCTTATCTTTGGCACGGAATCAAATAGGAAAAAAACGAATCCTATCCGAATAATTAACAAGTTTTCAAATCAACACAAAACTGTCAAGAACATCATTGAACGTTATTGGCACGTCTTAAAACTAGACCCCACCATTGGTCCATTTATACAAGACAAACCGTCTTTAACTTTCAAACGCGCCAGGTCCATCAAGGATAACTTGGTATCTAGTGAGTATGTGGGGGGTGGGACAGGAAAATGAGATCCATGCAAACGCATGGGAACCTTCCGCTGTGGCGGATACCCGTATTGTCAGTTTATGAACACCAAACCCAACATTAAATTACCTGATGGTAGCAAATACACACCAAAACACTTTGCTAACTGCAAAACAATTGGTGTAATATATTTACTTATGTGCGATTGCGCAAGCTACTATGTCGGTAAAACAAACCAGGAATTCTGGCGGAGAGCCTACCGCCATATAATTTCTATGAAAACGTGCAACCCCAGTTTACCACTGGGCAGACACGTCTCTAATTTTCATTCTGGTGTATTTCCCAAGCTGTCCTTCCTGATTTTGGACCGCGTCCATCCAGGGCTATGTGGGGGGGACTGGAACAAAATCCTTTCGCAAAAAGAACAAAAGTGGATTTTTCGTCTCCAGGCCACCAGGGCACCAGGCCACAACGATACCACGTCTTTTAGACCCTTTCTAAAGGGTTTCACTTCAGGGGGGTCCGAGTGGGAACCCCCCGGTGTAAATACCCCCCTCTTCCTGTAGAATCATTAGCAATTGGATGGATGGGAACTAATACGTATTTGTAGTTGGATGGGGAGGGTGATAGAAATGAGTAACAATTATTTTTTTTTTTTTTTGTTATTACCAGTGTATTTCTTCACATAAACCATTCTTTATTAATAGGCTGGTGATTATATTTATGCTTAGGAATTTCTCTCCCCTCTTTCCCTTTGCAGTATAGGTTTTCAGCCATATGTTATGCTTGACCCTTTTCTCTTTATTGTCCTTTCTGTGTGGCGATCCATGGGTTAATGTGGTGGCACTCTGCTTTGTCCTGGGGGCTGCTGGGGGTGTGTGTGTGACATCGGGGATTCAGGTCTGGGAGCGCTGCGGCGTAGGAGATCTCGTCTGCCGGCGCTCGGATCTGACACTCGGCGCACGGGGGCCTAAGCTGCCACTTCTAGTCTGGCAATGCTCGGCCTCCCGATACATGATCGCCTATGACCGGGATATGTTTATCCCGTTGTCATGGCGATCTGCGCGACGCGGAAGTCAGTCCCCTCCCAGCACGGGTCCTGTTCTCCTTCCAGGATGTGACGTACTCCGCTCCTGGACTGGACCCGTGTGTGGGGCGGGGGGGGCTGGTCTGCGCGCCGGGGACTCGGAGGGCGGCTCCTCCTGTCAGCAATGACGCTGCTCCCAGTGGAGTCAGCTGTTCCATATGTGCTGCTAATCAGCAGCACTATTTAAATCACACATAAGATTGTCAGTTTATACCCTGGGAGGATACAAAACGGAAGGTGCTGATGTTATGACATGCTCAAGGTAAAGAACACAATCCCTTTGTTTCTCTACATTTATAATTAAGCCTTACTTGGAATAGCCTAGGGAGCTGCAGTATGTACATCCATACTGAGCACCAGTAATGCTTATGGAGCTGTAAGATACTACTTTAACTTATGCTCCTTGATAGACCCATGAGCCTCTGTTTATTATTGGGACATATGTTCCTTTTTGTATCATTGTAGCTGCTGAATATAGACACTCCTCTACTATTTTCTCCTGGAGTGTGGCATTTAAGACCTATCAGCCACGTTAGAGAACACTTTTTTGCGAATCAGCACAGGGATCAACTCTCCACTATGCACCCATAGGTATGTTTATAGGACCTCTGTGGATGTCTTTTTTACAGGAGAAAAATATGTATTTTAGTCACACTTTTTTATTAGATTATTCTTTTCTTTTCTTCTGTTGTCAACTCAGAGTACCTTCCACAGCCCCCATACCTGGGGTGTTGTCGATTGCTGTATACCCGCTCGAGGAGTCAGCGCATAGACAACTTTAGTCTTCATGCGATAATAGGTACGTATAACCCAATACTGATTAGAGCCCCCTTCTTAAATGTATTAAGGGGAGTTCTCTATCTATTTAAATATCAGTGCTCTTTTCTGGGACTATTTTGTCCCATACACATAAACCCTTCCCTCCCTTTTTTGGTCTTTAGCTGATAAAGAGAACATATAATCTCGCTGACGGACGTGACGCCCTTTGTGTCAGGTCTTGATCTGCTGGCGGTCCTGGTTCTGCGGCAGCGGCGCTGGCACTCGGATTTGGGTCCCGGTGGCTAACCACTCTCCCCCTCCCCCCCTCATCGAAAGTGGATGCCATATGATATTGACCCTGCAAATAGCATGGTTAGAACATTTCTTTGTTATTACACTAGATCTTTACCATGTAAATAATTGTATATATGCATTATTTCTGACATATAATAGTTTTCATTGTGTGTTTTTCTGTCTCTTCTCTACAATAATGTTCCTCAGACAGATATACGCCTTACCTCCAGCCCCTAAAGAAGAGGTCGCAATCCTTATAAAAAACCTTGAAACGCGTTGGGCCTGCACTGTCCATTGGCTCCTTGCTGATACAGCCTCTGTGGGGTTTTGTGTAGCTCTGTCGACCTGTCGTGTTTATCCTGGTTGTATTTTCATTATTTGTTAATTTTGGCACCTATTTTTGCTTTTATTTCACTGTTCTCAATTTAATATATTTCATACTTTTAAACTTTGATATAATAAAATTTTGATAATTTTTTATACTCTTTGTGATACTTTGTTGAGACCTCCGCCCTTTAAAATCCCACTTAAGAGGAAAACCTTCTACTGCTTTCTATTTATATGGGATCACCATGGACACTTCATTTAAAGTCCCACAGGCGAATTTTTTGTTTATGTATGCAAATGTAGGGATGGAGGTGCCTCATGTCAGGGAACAGCTTTCAGACTTTCTCTTTTCTCTATTGAACCCAGGTGGAAGACACCAAAATGCCCTGAGTCTGTTGCTGCTCCTAGATCCAGTTTATAAATATATATATATACTTTGACTACCCATCCACATTATGACATGGCTTTTCCTAGGTGACTTTTCCTTTTTCCACTTGTGGACCTGGCTCCATGGGTGGGGCTCTCGGTTTGGGGGTGGCGGTTCATTTCTCCCGGGAGCTGCGATGCACAAATGGGGGTTTTTCTTCCCCTGCTGTCTCCGCCTCTCCACCCTAGAGGGGGCGGAGCCACCAGTGCATCGGCGTCATGCCGCGTGCTATAGTGGGAGACTTCCGCACACAGCGGTGTCCCCACCGCCTTAGCACAGTCAACATCCAGACGATGGGCAGGTACCTCTGCTGCGTCCCGCCGCACGCTGGCGGGCGCGGTGTTTGCGGTCCCCCCCACCAACGTTTGTATGACATTGGGGGCGGAGGCTGCGGCGGACGTCGGGGTATTTAGGCGGGGGTTCTGGCATGGTCAGTCTTTCCTTCATTTGGTTCCTTCTACACATTGGTGAGAGACCACACCGGTAGGCATCATTATTATATTTATATCCTTATATGTCACCCCACCAGTGCACTTACCATTTATATAGACACACCTTGAAATATTATTTGTAATCTATGGATATTTATTTTTGTCCATTCACTACTCTTTACTTTCTTGTTTGTCTGCATCTTTTTCCTTTCTTTTCTTTACTTTTGCAGTCTCTCTTGTTTTTTTCGTTTTTTTTCTTTTTGCTAACCTTGTTTACCCCTCCTTTTTCTTTTCTTTTCTTTTCTTCTTCTCTTTTTTCCCTTTTTTTCTTTTTTCTTCACTACCCCTTCCACTCTTTCCTTTACACTCTTTTTCTTTTCACATCACCCCCCCCCATGCTCTACAGGGCACTCTTATATTTCCTATATCCTAGCCATATACTTCCATTACACTATGACATGAACCACAATATACATATTCATGTACCTCATCATGGGTGTACATGCCATGCAGGATTCTTAGGCTATTTAGGAGTCTATATTATCCATCACCTTAATTTATACTATCTATATATTTTATTACAGAGATTATGCCCTGCTAGATTCACGGGTAACACTTGGGCTCACATCTTTTTTACCTTTTCTCTGGTTTCTGTTCTGCTTCCATTCCCTTTCTTATGCTCTGCTGGACACCCTGCACCCACCATACCTAACCATACTACTGCAAACACTTCTTTTGGATATGGTTACTGCCAATATCTTAGATACATATTTTTTTGCTATATTTTTACAGTGAGCACGTTCTGTAACCATCGTGGGTGACAGTCGGGTCCATCCCTTTTCTCTCTTTTCTCTGTCTACTTGCCATGCCTGCCCTATGCCTGATCCTGGACCTCCACTCCGTGGTCTCCTCCCCCTCAGCTCCCGGGGGAGATGTATCCCCGCTGCCCCTTGCCTGGGGCCGCCATCTTTGGGGTCAAGTGCCTGACAAGTAGGTATCGGATTACTAGCTCCGGCTTCATATTGTTGTCCAATTACAAACTATACTTCAATACATGTTTACTTGTTATTACAGACATCAGATATACACATCAGCCCCTGATGAAGCGAGGAGAGCTCGCGAAGCGCGTCGGGTTAGAGATGTATCATGTATATCTGTACTCTTTATACTTTGATGTTATGTTATGATGGTTATGTTTTCAAGACCATTGTATCATGTTGCTGTTCCTATGTAATTATCACCTATGCTCATGACTTGTACTGGATGATATTTATTTCAATAAATTATGTTACTTTTATACTCTTTCTATTTATATGGGATCACCATGGACACTTCATTTAAAGTCCCACAGGTGAATTTTTTGTTTATGTATGCAAATGTAGGGATGGAGGTGCCTCATGTCAGGGAACAGCTTTCAGACTTTCTCTTTTCTTCATTGTTTGTATATGAAGGATCTAAGGCAATACTGACTGCAATGTGTCCAGGGGGCTACGTACACAGAATTGGAAAGGGACCTTATTTTTAAGAGGGGGATCCAAAGATTTGGACCCTGAGATTTAACATTCATAATCAGGTTCCTTTGAAGCCAAATTTAACAGTTGCTGGTGTTAGGAGTATTACTGAATTTTTTTTCAAGCAAACTTATACTGTCTGTCCAAATTCATAGCTGGTTTGTGATCATAGAGATTTGTATAGATAACTGAAATAATGGGAAATCATTTGGAAAAGGCGAGTTCTGGTGGTAAGTCAGAGAAACCCACACCAATTAATTTTGTGTCCGGATATTGTGGAAAATATTATACTGAACCCTTTTGGTCACACATTCTAAAACGTTCATATGCTTTACAAATATCTGGGTTAACAACACATGGCCCATGCAGCCAGGATGATTGGGAAGAAGTAACTAAGATGCGTGGACAACACAAACAGTATAATTATCCACCGTTTCCTTCTAATAATGACTATATGGTAGAGTGTTATAAGATTTGGGCAAAAACACTAAAAAAATATAAAAAGAAGTTTCTCCAGACGATATATAAAAATCCCATTTCTCAGAGACCACAAATTCCCTCCGCACCCTTAAATCCTTTTTTTGATCAGCCAACACCTCTAATACCCACATCCTATGTAGTACCACCTCCCTATGTTTTCCCGGAGGAACCAACAAAACCAGACCAAATAGTGAAACCAAAAAAGAAATTATATACCTCCCTAGAGTTGACATTGGGAGGACTAATGGCCATAGCAGAGGACAAAGGTACACATTGGTTAGAGGAACAAGAAAATAAGAGGGGGGTGGTAAAAGAATATGTTTCAAGTATGGACTCATTGACCAAGAAACTAGATAAACACTTGGGAATAGTAAAGAAAACAAAGGAGGGTAAAAGCCAGAGAAAAAATAGAGAGGATAGGATAAATAAACTAAGGGAAAGAACAGAGAGGATATTACAGGAGATAGACCACGAGGTTCAAATGGTCACTCGATCAGCAAGGCAGAAATTAGAGGAGGTAATGACTAAATATGGGGTGGAAGAGGATGAAGGGTGTTCGGAGAAGAAGTAGGGGGAGAATCCTCAGAGGAAGAAACAAATGAGGATAATTATACAGTAAAGCCCGGACAAATACAAAGATCACATGAAGTGGCGGATGCAACAACATCCGCCACTACAGTAACAGAGAGCAGTGTCCTTCTAGTTGAGCAAAAGCCCAAGGAAACATCCCAAGTTCAAAGGCCCCAAAGGAGTGGCGTTAATAACCTGTCCGATATGCCACCCAAGGCAATGTATCCACTCATCACTATGGGTAATACCCAAGTACAAATTGCCCTTCCTCTAGGAACCATCAAAGAAATAAAAGATATATGTCCCAAACCTAGTAAAGATCCCAAACAAGCGGTCAATTTCTTGAAACGATACTGCCTAGGGGGCCGAATGTCGGCTGAGGATCTTCAAATTATAATCAATGCGGTAGACCCTGATAGTACAGCAGAAATAAAATAGAAGAATGGGTAGAAGAAAGTAAACTATACCAAGTGGGATTCATACATACATTAGTGTTAAGTAGGGAGAGCTCATATAGTTTCAGTGTAGTGTAGTGAGACCGTGTCAGTAATCTTTACATTAGTGTATAGCTAGAGTAGGGACAGTTCAGATAGCGTCAGTGTAGTGACGGTTGAACACCGTCTATTTGATTGCGTTATTGTCAGTTTAACGCTGTAACAAGCCCCTGCTCGCTCGGTTCCACTCTCCCGACACTCCTCTGCGGCTATAGAATCAGACTGCAGATCGCAACATCTGATGGTTCGGACTAGAACTACAGCTATGTGCCATTCTAATCCAGTTGTGTAGCTCAGAACAAACACCAGGCAGGCTGTATGTAAGTTCAACCAGGAATCTCATTTATTGAAAAATACGGGCTCTTTTATACAGTAAAAGAGGAGGTGTATACCTCCTGCTCATATTACTCTGAACATACACCTGTGACCAGAAACCTAATTAACATGGGCTAATTAACTAATCCCTTTAGACAGCCTAGATCAGTATTTCTCAACTCCTGTCCTCAAGGCGCCCCAACAGGTCATGTTTTCAGGCTCTCCATTATTTTGCACAGGTGATTTGATCAGTTTCACTGCCTTAGTAATTACCACAGCCGTTTCATCTGAGGGAAATCCTGAAAACATGACCTGTTGGGGCGCCTTGAGGACAGGAGTTGAGAAACACTGGCCTAGATGACTCAGACATGACCTTTAGGCCAGACTGGCCATCTTGTAGCTCAGAAAACCCAATCAACATTATCACAATAGCAGAGTTAATTAACACAAACAACAATGGGGATCTAATGACTCTTAGATCCCATACTAGAGACTTATTTACAATACACATACTAGCAGGCAACAGACAGACAGGTGGCTGGAATTGACATCAGCATCTCCTAAGAGTATTTGTCCCAGCATTATGAATCAGCCACTATTTCTAATATGGCAAATCCAGGGTCCCCAGAGTCTGTGTGTCCTGGGGGACCAGGACCTGAATGCATAGTAATACCACCTCAAGGGTCCCCAGGCCTATAGCTCACAAAGAGCACCGTTCCCCCAAATGCCAGGGCCCGCGATCGATCGGCGAGAGGCTAGCATTCAGTCCCTTCCAAAAGTCTCTTTCCCGGCTAGGTCTGCCAGTTTAACACCATATAGTTTTGTGTGGGTTACTGCCAGTTTAACGCCATATATTTCTGTGTGCATTACTACCAGTTTAACGTCATATAGTTTTATGTGTGTTACTGCCAGTTTAACACCATATAGTTCCGTGTGCATTACTGCCAATTTAACTCCATATAGTTTTGTGCGTTACTGCCAGTTTAACGCCATATAGTTCTGTGTGCGTTACTGCCAGTTTAACGCCATATAGTTCTGTGTGCATTACTGCCAGTTTAACACCATATAGTTCTTTGCATCACTGTACGTTGGGTACATTATATTGCAGTATATTATAGTGTATCTGTGGAGTGTGTCTGTCTAGTGTGAGTATTCAAATTAAAGTGCACCAAACACTACTTTATATTGATTAAAATGCATCTACATACAGATTTCAACTTCTTCTTTATATTTGCTCATAAGCACTGCCCCCTCCTCCCAATAATGTTTGGGAGGACAACAAGGAGAGGCAAACGTTCCCTTGGCACTGTAAGGGGCCAGCAAAAAATGTGTCCACAGGCAAAGGTGGACGTGGTGGTCAGTCCTCAGGCAGGGCACCATTTTGTTTAGTGAGTTTGCCCGTGCTATGCAGCCACAGCATGCAGAGGAGGTGGTGGACTGGCTTACTAAACCTTCCTCATCCTCCTCATCCTCTGTCATGCAAGCAGAGACAAGTGTACAGTCCCCTGCAGTTGCCAGAGTGGATAAACCTGTCTCCTTGTCCACATCTATTACTGCCATAGTCCCAACATCAGCCAGTTATTTGACCACAGCGTCAGCCACTTGCTCCTTTATGATATGCAGCCATTACTGGATTCAGATGTTGGTTCTGAGGTTGAGGATGACAGGAACATGAGCCTAGAGAGAGGGAGGAACACCGGTAGAAAAATTGGCATTCATGTTCCCCAAGCTGCAGCGTATTGCCAAGTTGTCTCCAGTGGTAATGATGAAGATGGAGGAAATGGAGATAGAGATGATGATGAGGATGATGTCACTGATGCGACTTGGGTGCCAGATAGAGCAGAGGAGGAGACTACTAGTGAGGCACAACCCCGAGGAGGCCAACATCAAGAAAGAGTAGAAAGCAGCCACCCTATTCCATCACATTCTGCAGCTGTTATCTCCCGGCCCACTCCCCAAAGCTCAAGCATATTGGCTCTCCAACTTCTGCCTTTCAGCCTGGTGGATTCTGCCCCCTTCCGTGAATTTGCACAATGTGCTGTACCACAATGGCAGGTTCCCAGTCGCTACTACTTTTCACATAAGGCTGTTCCATCTCTCTACCATCAAAAGGAAGGGAATGTTATGGCATCATTGGGCAAGGCAGTCAGCTGTAAAATCCAACTTAATGCTGACACGTGGTCCAGCAAGCATGGGCAGGGACGATATATTTTGTTCACAGCACACTGGGTAATGCTGCTTGTAACTTGAAAGTATGCAGGACAGGGCTCGGTGCTGCAGCTTGTTGTGCCCCCACGTATCCATACAGCTGGTGGTGATGATGCCAGACCTGTGAGCTCTACCCCATCCTCCTCCGCCACCTCCATGACCTCCTCTTAAGAATTGTCCTATTAACATCAGGTACCCCCAAAGCGTTCAAAGGGCTATTCCATGAGTCAGGCTAAACGGTGCATGCAGTGCTTCAGCTAGTGTGTTTAGGGGACAGGAACCACACCGGAGCAGAGATTCTTGCAGCACTGCAGGGACAGGCCCAGAGGTGGGTTTCACCACACCAGCTGGAGCCAGGAATGGTGGTGTACGATAATGGCTCAAACCTCCTGTCTGCCCTCAGACAGGGAAAGTTGACACATGTGCCATGCCTGGCACATGTCCTCAATTTGGTGGTGCAGCATTTCCTAAATACATATCCAGGGGTGCAAGATATGCTAAAGTTGGCCAGAAGAGTCTGTAGCCATTTCAGGCGGTCTTACACAGCCAGTGCTCGGTTGGCTGAAATTCAGCAGGAAATCCACCTGCCCGTAAACCGCCTCAGTTGTTATGCCCACCAGGTGGAACTTGACTTTGTCAATGCTGCAGTGGCTATATATGCAGCAGAGGGCCGTCAACGAGTACCTGTGTGAATACGGCACGACGACAGGCTCAGGATGCATGCACTGTATTGTCACCATTTGAGGAGGCCACTAGTGAGCCGTGACAGTGCATGCACCAGTGACACAAACCCTGTTGTGTTCCTGCTGGAGCAGACTCTGCGTGGCATTATGGACAGGGCACTGGAGGCAGAGCAGCAGGAGGAAGAGGAGGACTTCCTTTTATCTCAAGGCCCACTTTATCTAGACACCATCATTCCTATGTCACAGAACACACAGGATTACAGAGGGGAGGAAGATGAGGAGGAGGATTCTGGTACTTTCATAGGCTTCAAAGAAGAGAAAGACATGCATCAATCTGTAAGCGATGGCTTTCCATCCCCAGGACCCTTGGGAGTAGTACATGGCTGGGAGTTCCAGATGCTGTCATCCTGAGTAACCCCGAGGAGTCTGCTTCTCAAGCCTTGGAAAATTTGAGGCGCATGGGCAACCTCCTGCTTCAAAGCCTGCAAAAGGACCCAAGAGCATGTGGCATAATGGAGAAGGATGATAACTGGTTGGCAACCCTCCTTGACCACTGTTATAATGAGAAGGTCTCAGAACTCATCCCGTCCCCACAGAGAGTGCAGAAGATAAAATCTCTTGAGGACATGTTAAAGAGAATTTTTTTGAACATTTTTCCTGACTCCAGTAGGTTACAGTGTCATGGAAACGTAGTTTTGAGTCTTCTGTTGGTCAAGAGAGGAGCGTTGGAGAGGGCATCCACCTAAGTGAGGCATTTCAGGGCTGTCAGCTTCCACATCCCATCGGCAGTGTCTGCATCACATACTGGACAATTACATGAGGGGCCAAAACAGAGATGGAGAGCTTTCCAGCTGACAATCCACTGACTTACTGGGTCATGAGAATAGAACACTGGCCTGAACAGTATACTATTGAGTTGTTGGACTGCCCTGCATCCAGTGTGCTTTCAGAACAGTCTTTCAGTGCTGCAGGAGGTTTCATTACTGATCATAGAACGCAACTGTCCACAGACTCCGTGGACTGTTTGACTTTTATAAAAATGAATCAGTCCTGGATTACTAACTATGAAGCCTCTGATACTGATGTCACTGATTGAGTCTTTTTGGGATGTGGAATCTCTGAAGGACTTTGATTTTACCTAGCTTTGAGGGTGTTCAATCATTTCATCTGGAAGAATGTTTTTTTCTATAGGTTTCATGGACACAATTAACACCCAAAGACCAATTTTTCAGGACCTGTTTGACAGGTGCATATCATTGCAATTTTTTTTGCTTTCATCAAGAGCACCTCTATAGGGTTCCCACAAATGCACCCCCGACACCCAAACAGTAATCTTTTTGCACCTGTTTGACAGGTGCAATTTATTGCAATTTTTTACAGCAAGACCAATTCTTGCTTTCATCAAGATTACCTCTACAGGGTTATGGTGGGAAGGCACCACCGACACCCAAAGACCAATTTTTACGCACCCGTTACTTCTATCTAAAGTCAAAGTGATGCCAGAATGTATCCAAAAAATCTCTAATCTTGTTCCCAGTGTACTACATTGTGGCCTCATCATAAACACTGGCTTCCCAGCTGTTGCTGAGCAAAATAAAGGCAGCTTGCAGGGAAAATGTAATTTTTTGTTGGCTTTATAAATGCAATTATTGCTGTAGCAGATTCTAGAAATCTAGAAAACAGATCTGCCACTTTACAGGTAGACTAAAGGGACCCCCAGGCACTATATTGGAAGGAATTTTTCATTTTTATGCTTTCACTTTAAAAATAAAAAATCACTATTCATTTAAAATTGACGGTTTTCACAAACTTTTTTCTTATTGATACATATCCCCCAGGGCACGAACCGAACCCCTATAACCATTGTATGCATATAAGCTTTTAAAATGGGCACTTTTGATCTTTGACGTTTGGGTCCCATTGACTTTAATGGGGTTCGATATTCGGGTCCAAACTTTTGCGGTGTTTGAAAGTTCTGGTGCAAACCGAACAGGGGTCCGTTCAGCCCATCCCGAAAACTAGTTGGATGATATGTACGGTTTTACTAATACATGTCAAAATTGCAAAATTGAGCTTAGGCATTTAGATTTGTTTTTTTTAGGTAGGAAAATTTATTTTGGGTTGTTCTTGGGTGGTAGGTTATGGTAGTAACAAGAAATATACAGCTACATTTAAAAAAATTGTGTTTTTTTACTATTTTGGGACAGTTTTCCTTTGATAATAAAAGAAAAAAAATCTGGAGATATCCATATGGATGGATGCACAAACTAGTTGGATGATATGTACGATTTTACTAACAAATGTCAAAATTGCAAAATTGAGCCTAGGCATTTAGATTTGTTTTACCCTTAGGTGTGAATGGGTTAAAATTGCCAAAAAATGACATGTTATTGACAGCTTCTTCTTTTAACCTCCTGCCAACCACTTACAGTAAATATACTGCAAGCAGGTGGCAGGTGCAGGCTTGGTAACGTACATGTACGTTACTGACTCGCTTCCAGGTTTGGGGTGCGCATGCAGCAGACATTTACAAAGGAAAAATGTGCTTACAATTGCCAGAAAATGGCATGCTATTAATCTGCTCATCGACTGTGTTCAATCACACAGAGTTCTGTTTTACAAACACACAGAACGTTGTGTACAGTGAATAACAATCTGGGTGTTTCTTCTCCCTGAAAAGCAGATTAGTATGTAAAAGAAAAGCAGCACACATTACACACATTACACTTGTTAGGCACACAGTTAACCCCTTGATTTCCCCTTGATGTTAACCCCTTCCCATCCTATTTCATTATTACAGTGCTAGCGTACACTAGTATCACTGATCACTGTATCAGTGTCACTAGCACCATCAGTGACTGTTATGCCGAGTACACCTGAGCGGACTTTACGGCAGACTTAGTCCAGCGGACTTTTCGATGGACTTTACGACGGACTTTCCGAATGAACGGACTTGCCTACACACGATCAACCAAAGTCCGACGGATTCGTACATAATGACGTACGACCGGACTAAAACAAGGAAGTTCATAGCCAGTAGCCAATAGCTGCCCTAGCATTGGTTTTTGTCCGTCGGACTAGCTTACAGATGAGTGGACTTTTCGACCAGACTCGAGTCCGTCGGAAAGATTTGAAACATGTTTCATTTCTAGGTCTGTCGAACTTTTGGGGAAAAAAAGTCCACTGGAGCCCACACACGATCGAGTTGTCCGACGGACTCCGGTCCGCCGGACCAAGTATGCCGTAAAGTCCGGTCGTGTGCAGATTGGCCACCACCATATCATAGTCACACAATCGTTGATCACTGCCATTACAATATAGTATCTATAGCTGCATAAATATCAGTAAATATACCATAGTTTGTAGACGCTATAACTTTCACACAAACCAATGAAAATACACTTATTGCAATTTTTAGCAGAATACATTTTGGCCTAAATTTATGAAGAAAAGTTTTTCTTTTTTTTTTTATTGAATATGTTTTATAATAGAAAGAAGAAACAATAGTTTTTTTCAAAATTGTGTCTTTTTTCGTTTATATAATAAAAAAATGTATGTATATATATATATATATATATATATATATATATATATATATATATAATTATGTCTCAAAAGTGAGTACACTCCTCACATGTTTGTAAATATTTTATTATATAGCTTTTCATATGACAACACTGAAGAAATTACACTTTGCTACAGGGCTCGCCATGGTTGACCAAAGTTGAGTGCACGCGCTCAGCATCATATCCAGAGGTTGTCTTTGGGAAATAGACGTATGAGTGCTGCTGGGATTGAAGGGGGGGGGGGGTCAGCCTGTCAGTGCTCAGACCATACGCTGTACACTGTATCAAATTGGTCTGCATGGCTGTTGTCCCAGAAGGAAGCCTTTTCTAAAAATGATGCACAAGAAAGCCAGAAAACAGTTTGCTGAAGACAAGCGGACATGGATTACTGGAATCATGTCTATCTGAATAAACGTATTTGGTTCAGATGGTGTCAGGCGCGTGTGGTGGCAACCAGGTGAGGAGTACAAAGACATGTGTGTCTTGCCTACAGTCAAGCATGGTGGTGGGAGTGTCATAGCCTGGGGCTACATGAGTGCTGCCAGAACTGGGGAGCTACAGTTCATTGAGGCAACCATGAATGCCAACATGTACTGTGACATATGGAAGCAGAGCATGATCCCCTCCCTTCGGAGACTGGGCCACAGGGCAGTATTCCAATATGACAACGACCCCAAAACACACCTCCAAGAGGGCCACTGCCTTGCTAAAGAAGCTGAGGGTACAGGTGATGGACTGGCTAAGCATGTCTCCAGACTCAAACTCTATTGAGCATCTGTAGGGGAATCCTCAAACGGAAGATGGAGGAGTGCAAGGTCTCTAACATCCACCAGTTCCATGATGTCATCATGGAGGAGAGGAAGAGGACTCCAGTGGCAACCTGTGAAGCTTTGGTGAACTCCATGCCCAAGAGGGTTAAAGCAGTGCTGGAAAATAATGGTGGCCACACAAAATATTGACACTTTGGGCCCAATTTGGCCATTTTCACTTAGGGGTGTACTCACTTTTGTTGCCAGCGGTTTAGACATTAAAGGATGAGATCACCTTTGTTCCCCCTTTTTTTTCCTAAATTCCAGCCCCCCTATGTATCAATATTGTGTTCATGTACTTTTTTTGCAAAAATATCAAAAGTTTCCATAAAATCTACAGACCATTTACCTTACTGTCCTCATTCATGTTTCCAAACATATCTATTACTTCTGCCGTACTTTCTAAACAGACTATAGGTCATGACACAGGAAGGAGTTGACCAGCTGACCTTATTAGCACACACCCTGCATCATCCACCCACCTACCTACCCACCCTTTCCCAGCTGCACATTTTTTAAGTGAGATGCAATCAATCAGTGATCACCCTTCTCACTAAATACACAATATACAATCAGACTGCATAGTGTATGGCCATCTTTATACAAGTACATAGGAGGGAGTGGACAGAAACACTCAGCTGTCAAGCCCCAAATGGGCTACCCTGCACACAGCAATCACCCCAAAGGAGATTCAGAACTTTTTTTACAGTGGAGCTTGGTGCATTTATTACTGCGATTTTTGGTGCAGTGCATTTCTGAAATGAAAGGAAACACACAGATGTGAATGGAGCCTCATTGTTCTTGTGTTACTGCACCAATTTCTCTTTTTGTGTCTCGTTTTTCCTTTTGACATGCATGGGCATTAATTTCAATTTTTTTTACTGGCAGGACGCCAAAAAAAGCCGGTACTTTGCGGGCTCTTTTAACCCTTTTTCGGCCAATACCAGGGGTTAAAAGCACTCCGCTAATGGCTGAAAAGGGACGCAAAAACGACAATAAAGCACTGCTAAAAATAGTGGAGCTTTACTGCCAACGCCCCCAATGCCCCAGTGTGAAAGTAGCCTTAAATTGTCAGCTGCAGTTTCTCTGACTACGAAGCTGGTGATCCCCCCTTTTTATTTTTCATTTTTTATGTGCAGGGGTGATGCAATTCGATGTGCTGTGGGAGACGAGATTCGATGTGCTGGGGCGATGCGATTCGATGTGCTGGGGGCTTTGTGATTCGAGGTGCTGATGCGATTTGTGTGTTGGGGTGATGCAATGTGCTTTGGACGATGCGATTCGATGTGCTGGGGGTGATGAAATGTGCTGGGGCAATGCGATTCGATCTGCTGGGGGAGATAAGGTTCGATGTGCTGGGGCAATGCGATTTGATGTGCTGGGGGCGTTGCAATTCGATGTGCTGATGTGATTCAATGTGTTAGGGGTGATGCAATGTGCTTTGGGCAATGCAATTCGATGTGCTGGGGGTGATACAATGTGCTTTGGAAATGCGATTTGATGTGCTGGGGTGATGCAATGTGCTGGGGGCGATGCGATTCGATGTGCTGGAGGTGATACAATGTGCTGGGGGCGATGCGATTCGATGTGCTGGGAGAGATGCGATTTGATGTGCTGGGGTGATGCGATTCGATGTGCTGGGGCATTGCGATTGGATGTGCTGATGCTTCTTGATGTGTTGGGGGTGATGCAATGTACTTTTCGCGATGCAATTCGATGCGCTGGGGGTGATGAAATGTGCTTTCATGCGATTCGATGTGCTGGGGGTGAGGCAATGTGCTGGGGGCGATGCAATTCAATCCGCTGGTGGAGATGCGATTCGATGAGCTGGGGCGATGCGATTCGATGTGCTGGGGGTGTTGTGATTCGATGTGCTGATGCAATTCGATGTGTTGGGGGTGATGCAATGTACTTTGGGCGATGCGATTCGATGTGCTGGGGGTGATGCAATGTGCTGGGGCGATGCAATTCGATGTGCTGGGGGAGATGTGATTTGATGTGCTGGGGAGATGCGATTTGATGTGCTGGGGGTGTTGTGATTCGATGTGCTGATGCAATTCGATGTGTTGGGGGTGATGCAATGTACTTTGGGCGATGCGATTCGATGTGCTGGGGGTGATGCAATGTGCTGGGGCGATGCAATTCGATGTGCTGGGGTAGATGTGATTCGATGTGCTAGGGCGATGTGATTCGATGTGCTGGGGGCGTTGCGATTCAATGTGCTGATGCGATTCGATGTGCTGGGGGTGATGCAATGTGCTGGGGGCAATGCGATTCGATGTGCTGGGGAGATGCGTCTCGATGTGCTGGGGAGATGCGATTCGATGTGCTGGGGCGTTGCAATTCAATGAGCTAATGCGATTCAATGTGTTGGGGGTGATGCAATGTGCTTTAGGCAATGCAATTCAATGTGCTGGGGATGATGCAATGTGCTGGGGGCGATGCAATTCGATGTGCTGGGGTAGATGCGATTCGATGTGCTAGGGTGATGTGATTCGATGTGCTGGGGGCGTTGCGATTCAATGTGCTGATGCGATTCGATGTGTTGGGGGTGATGCAATGTGCTTTGGCAATGCGATTCAATGTGCTGGGGGTGATGCAATGTGCTTTATATGCTTCATAAATTTTTTAAATTAAAAGCTGTACAGGAAAAATTACCCACTGAGTGTAGATATGTGTGTGTGTGTGTGTATATATATATATATATATATATATATATATATATATATATATATATATTAGGGATGAGCTTCGAGTTCGAGTCGAACTCATGTTCGACTCGAACATTGGCTGTTCGCAAGTTCGCCGAACAGCGAACAATTTGGGGTGTTCGCGGCAAATTCGAATGCCGCGGAACACCCTTTAAAAGTCTATGGGAGAAATCAAAAGTGCTAATTTTAAAGGCTAATATGCAAGTTATTGTCATAAAAAGTGTTTGGGGACCTGGGTCCTGAACCAGGGGACATGGATCAATGCAAAAAAAAGTTTTAAAAACGGCCGTTTTTTCAGGAGCAGTGATTTTAATAATGCTTAAAGTCAAACAATAAAAGTGTAATATCCCTTTAAATTTCGTACCTGGGGGGTGTCTATAGTATGCCTGTAAAGGGGCGCATGTTTCCTGTGTTTAGAACAGTCTGACAGCAAAATGACATTTTGAAGGAAAAAACTCATTTAAAACTACCCGCGGCTATTGCATTGCCGACAATACACATAGAAGTTCATTGATAAAAACGGCATGGGAATTCCCCACAGGGCAACCCCGAACCAAAATTAAAAAAAAAAAATGACGTGGGAGTCCCCCTAAATTCCATACCAGGCCCTTCAGGTCTGGTATAGATATTAAGGGGAACCCCGGCCAAAATTTAAAAAAAAAATGACGTTGGGTTCCCCCTAAATTCCATACCAGACCTGAAGGGTCTGGTATGGATTTTAAGGGGAACCCCGCGCCAAAAAAAAAAAAAAAAGGCGTGGGGTCCCCCCAAAAATCCATACCAGACCCTTATCCGAGCACGCAACCTGGCAGGCCGCAGGAAAAGAAGTATTTAAATAAAGGAATTGTCAAAAACTGTCTCTTGTCATTTTTAACATTTTTGACAGTTTTTTAGTGAAATGGTAGGGGTACTTTTGTACCTCCTTACCATTTCACACAGGGGGGGGCCGGGATCTGGGGGTCCCCTTGTTAAAGGAGGCTTCCAGATTCCGATAAGCCCCCGCCCGCAGACCCCCACAACCACCGGCCAGGGTTGTGGGGATGAGGCCCTTGTCCTCATCAACATGGGGACAAGGTGTTTTGGGGGGCTACCCCAAAGCACCCTCCCAATGTTGAGGGCATGTGGCCTGGTACGGTTCAGGAGGGGGGGGGCGCACTCTCGTCCCCCCCTCTTTTCCTGCGGCCTGCCAGGTTGCGTGCTCGGATAAGGGTCTGGTATGGATTTTTGGGGGGACCCCACGCCGTTTTTTTTTTTTTGGCACGGGGTTCCCCTTAAAATCCATACCAGACCTGAAGGGTCTGGTATGGAATTTAGGGGGAACCCCACGTCATTTTTTTTTTTAAATTTTGGCCGGGGTTCCCCTTAATATCCATACCAGACCTGAAGGGCCTGGTATGGAATTTAGGGGGACTCCCACGTCATTTTTTTTTTTAAATTTTGGTTCGGGGTTCCCCTTTGGGGAATTTCCATGCCGTTTTTATCAATGAACTTCTATGTGTATTGTCGGCAATGCAATAGCCGCGGGTAGTTTTAAATGAGTTTTTTCCTTCAAAATGTCATTTTGCTGTCAGGCTGTTCTAAACACAGGAAACATGCGCCCCTTTACAGGCATACTATAGACACCCCCCAGGTACGAAATTTAAAGGGATATTACACTTTTATTGTTTGACTTTAAGCATTATTAAAATCACTGCTCCTGAAAAAACGGCCGTTTTTAAAACTTTTTTTTGCATTGATCCATGTCCCCTGGGGCAGGACCCAGGTCCCCAAACACTTTTTATGACAATAACTTGCATATTAGCCTTTAAAATTAGCACTTTTGATTATTCATGTTCGTGTCCCATAGACTTTAACGGTGTTCGCGTGTTCGAACGAACTTTTTTCCTGTTCGCATGTTCTGGTGCGAACCGAACAGGGGGGTGTTCGGCTCATCCCTAATATATATATTTATATATATATAGGAAGGCCTGTTTACTGGCCTGAAGTTATGGGAGGAGCCCGGAGGGTATTTAACCAGACCATCCACGTTGCTGTTCCCTGTTCGCAGTTCCCGATTTTCGATCGTTGCACTCGCTGTCGCAGGTAGGAGCTATTGTTACCATTTATAGAAACGTATTGTTATGTTATCCGTACAGAGTCACGTACGGGGCAAGTCGCGCACAGTCCCGAAACCTTGTTCCACACATCACCGATCTGAGTCCAGTCGCAACAGCGACTCAATGATTCGGATCCTCAGCATACACAAGCACTCACCAACAGTGTGCTTCTTTCATCCATCCAAGTCCAGTCGCAACAGCGGCTCAATGATTCGGATCTTCAGCATACACAAGCACTCACCTACAATGTGCTTCTTTCATCCGACCGATCCGAGTCCAGTCGCAACACCGGCTCATGATTCGGATCCTCAGCATACACAAGCACTCACCAACATTGTGCTTATTTCATCCGACCGATCTGAGTCCAGTCGCAACACCGGCTCATGATTCGGATCCTCAGCATACGCAAGCACTCACCAACAGTGTGCTTCTTTCATCTGACCGATCCCAGTCCAGTCGCGACACTGGCTCGTGATTCAGATCCTCAGCATACACAAGCACTCACTAACAGTGTGCTTCTTTCATCCGACCGATCCCAGTCCAGTCGCATACCGGTTCAATGATTCAGGATCCTCGGCATTACAAAACCCCACCATCCAATCCGAGTCCAGTCGTAGCACCGGCTCAACGATTCAGATCCTCGCCAATCCAACTTTCACCGACCGATCCGAGTCCAGTCGCATACCGGCTCGATGATTCGGATCCCTGACATTTCAACCCCACCATCTAATCCGAATCCAGTCGTGTCACCGGCTCAGTGATTCAGATCTCTCACAAACAAATACCATAAAACACACAACTCACACCATCTATTTTGCACCAATGCTGCGCACGGTTATTCCTACATAATCAAATTTCTGCTAAAAAAAAACAAAAAAACTTTCTTTCGCCTTTCAAAGGCTGCTTATTTGCAATCGCTGCAAACATTTACGAAAAGGCTTCATACAGCCACTCATCTCCAGTAGCAACACGGCTATTCATCGATTTCTCTATCCCTTTCCCCTTTTCAGGTCAGTAGAGTTCTCCAATTGGTCCGTCCTGCACCAGGTGTGGACAGTATCTTCCTCAGGTAAAAAAAAAAATATATATATATATATATATATATATATATATATATATATATATATATTTTGTCGAGGGCTTGCATCTCTTCACCAGGGGACATGGATGGGAAGGACATTAACTTAGCATCCCTCCTCATCGCAGTACATGACCCGGCTGAAAAGAAGTCCTATTTGTGGGGAGACGTTTCCGTCGTCCTGAAGGCCAAAGACCATAGGCTTACCCGCAAACTCAAGATTGCGGAGTTTGTGCTAGCTAGGGTGAGCCGAACACCCCCCTGTTCGGTTCGCACCAGAACATGCGAACAGGAAAAAAGTTTGTTCGAACACGCGAACACCGTTAAAGTCTATGGGACACGAACATGAATAATCAAAAGTGCTAATTTTAAAGGCTAATATGCAAGTTATTGTCATAAAAAGTGTTTGGGGACCTGGGTCCTGCCCCAGGGGACATGGATCAATGCAAAAAAAAGTTTTAAAAACGGCCGTTTTTTCAGGAGCAGTGATTTTAATAATGCTTAAAGTCAAACCAAAAAAAGTGTAATATCCCTTTAAATTTCGTACCTGGGGGGTGTCTATAGTATGCCTGTAAATGGGCGCATGTTTCCTGTGTTTAGAACAGTCTGACAGCAAAATGACATTTTGAAGGAAAAAACTAATTTAAAACTACCCGCGGCTATTGCATTGCCGACAATACACATAGAAGTTCATTGATAAAAACGCATGGGAATTCCCCAAAGGGGAACCCCGAACCAAAATTAAAAAAAAAAAATGACGTGGGAGTCCCCCTAAATTCCATACCAGGCCCTTCAGGTCTGGTATGGATATTAAGGGGAACCCCGGCCAAAATTAAAAAAAAAATGACGTGGGGTTCCCCCTAAATTCCATACCAGACCCTTCAGGTCTGGTATGGATTTTAAGGGGAACCCCGCGCCAAAAAAAAAAAAAAAAAAAAACGGCGTGGGGTCCCCCCAAAAATCCATACCAGACCCTTATCCGAGCACGCAACCTGGCAGGCCGCAGGAAAAGAGGGGGGGACGAGAGTGCGGCCCCCCCCTCCTGAACCGTACCAGGCCACATGCCCTCAACATTGGGAGGGTGCTTTGGGGTAGCCCCCCAAAACACCTTGTCCCCATGTTGATGAGGACAAGGGCCTCATCCCCACAACCCTGGCCGGTGGTTGTGGGGGTCTGCGGGCGGGGGGCTTATCGGGGGGGCCCCCCCTGTGTGAAATGGTAAGGGGGTACAAAAGTACCCCTACCATTTCACTAACAAACTGTCAAAAATGTTAAAAATGACAAGAGACAGTTTTTGACAATTCCTTTATTTAAATACTTCTTCTTTCTTCTATCTTCCTTCATCTTCTGGTTCTTCTGGTTCTTCTGGCTCTTCTGGTTCTTCCTCCGGCGTTCTCGTCCAGCATCTCCTCCGCGGCGTCTTCTATCTTCTTCTCCTCGGGCCGCTCCGCACCCATGGCATGGGGGGAGGCTCCCGCTCTTCTCTTCTTCATCTTCTTCTCTTCTTCTCTTCTTCTCTTCTTCATTTTCTTCTCCGGGCCGCTCCGCATCCATGCTGGCATGAAGGGAGGCTCCCGCTGTGTGACGGCGCTCCTCGTCTGACAGTTCTTAAATAACGGGGGGCGGGGTCATGACGGGACTTCCCTGTGGCATTCCCCGTGACGTCACAGGGAAGTCCCGTCAAGTCACCGTGCGTCAGAGGGGGCGGGGTCACCGAGTGGCCCCGCCCCCCGTTATTTAAGAACTGTCAGACGAGGAGCGCCGTCACACAGTGGGAGCCTCCCACCATGCTAGCATGTGTGAGGAGCGGCCCGGAGAAGAAAATGAAGAAGAGAAGAAAAGAAGAAGAGAAGAAGATGAAGAAGAAGAGAAGAGCGGGAGCCTCCCCCCATGCCATGGGTGCGGAGCGGCCCGAGGAGAAGAAGATAGAAGACGCCGCGGAGGAGATGCTGGACGAGAACGCCGGAGGAAGAACCAGAAGAGCCAGAAGAACCAGAAGAACCAGAAGATGAAGGAAGATAGAAGAAAGAAGAAGTATTTAAATAAAGGAATTGTCAAAAACTGTCTCTTGTCATTTTTAACATTTTTGACAGTTTTTTAGTGAAATGGTAGGGGTACTTTTGTACCCCCTTACCATTTCACACGGGGGGGGGGGGCCGGGATCTGGGGGTCCCCTTGTTAAAGGGGGCTTCCAGATTCCGATAAGCCCCCCGCCCGCAGACCCCCACAACCACCGGCCAGGGTTGTGGGGATGAGGCCCTTGTCCTCATCAACATGGGGACAAGGTGTTTTGGGGGGCTACCCCAAAGCACCCTCCCAATGTTGAGGGCATGTGGCCTGGTACGGTTCAGGAGGGGGGGGCCGCACTCTCGTCCCCCCCTCTTTTCCTGCGGCCTGCCAGGTTGCGTGCTCGGATAAGGGTCTGGTATGGATTTTTGGGGGGACCCCACGCCTTTTTTTTTTTTTGGCGCGGGGTTCCCCTTAAAATCCATACCAGACCTGAAGGGTCTGGTATGGAATTTAGGGGGAACCCCACGTCATTTTTTTTTTTAAATTTTGGCTGGGGTTCCCCTTAATATCTATACCAGACCTGAAGGGCCTGGTATGGAATTTAGGGGGACTCCCACGTTTTTTTTTTAATTTTGGTTCGGGGTTGCCCTGTGGGGAATTCCCATGCCGTTTTTATCAATGAACTTCTATGTGTATTGTCGGCAATGCAATAGCCGCGGGTAGTTTTAAATGAGTTTTTTCCTTCAAAATGTCATTTTGCTGTCAGACTGTTCTAAACACAGGAAACATGCGCCCCTTTACAGGCATACTATAGACACCCCCCAGGTACGAAATTTAAAGGGATATTACACTTTTATTGTTTGACTTTAAGCATTATTAAAATCACTGCTCCTGAAAAAACGTCAGTTTTTAAAACTTTTTTTTGCATTGATCCATGTCCCCTGGGGCAGGACCTGGGTCCCCAAACACTTTTTATGACAATAACTTGCATATTAGCCTTTAAAATTAGCACTTTTGATTTCTCCCATAGACTTTTAAAGGGTGTTCCGCGGCATTCGAATTTGCCGCGAACACCCCAAATTGTTCGCTGTTCGGCGAACTTGCGAACAGCCAATGTTCGAGTCGAACATGAGTTCGACTCGAACTCGAAGCTCATCCCTAGTGCTAGCATTTGGCATGTTCAGAGATGTGCTATGCACGATCAACCCCAACAGGAGAGAGGAGCTGGACCTATACTTACACGCAGTAGTAGATCTAGGTTATAAATATGGGGGGTGCTCATTTTATGACTATCACAGGTCATTTTCAGCAAAAGCAGCAGCCAGACTTTCCCAGTTTCAGGCAACTACCAACTAGAGTACCATCGATACAGAGCTGTTCTGTCACCATTTCGCTGGCCTATGTTCCCCACTCTGTACTAACTGCCAGTCGTCCACCCATATGGCTAACTGGTGCTCCGAGTCAGGTGGCAGACGTCCCCCCAACCTTCCCTCCTTCTCCAGTGTCGCTCATAACTCAACGGCATTTACTCAGCTGGCCCAGGCAGACAGATTAGGACGACCCGTTCGTGCACTAGGGGGAGCAGCCATATGCAATAACTTCAACTTCGGGGGTTGTAACTTCCCCCACTGCAAACTACTTCATGTCTGTCTCACATACCACAAAGCTCACCCCAGGTACACCTGCGCTATGAAACAGCTTAAACCCGCATGACTATGTCGAGTGCACGTCGGATGGCTCGGGTTTTACTTCGCCTCACACTCAACACCTTCATTGGCAGCCTTCCTCATCCAGGGATTCACGACAGGCTTTCACACCGGACTTATCACACTCCCCAACACAACTCACGAGTGCAAAAACCTGCTTTCAGCCGCTACTGACGAGGAAGCCATCACCACCCTGCTGCAGACAGAACTAGACAGGGGGTATATAATCGGTCCCTTTACACAATCACCTTTCTCTGTATAGAGAGTCAGCTCTATCGGGCTTGTGAAGGGCAAGTTTTCAAATAAACTCCGTTTAGTTTATGATTTGTCCGCACCTCATTGTTCCCACATACCCAGTTTAAATTCCTTAATACCTTCAGAAGAGTTTTCACTTAAATATTCATCGGTAGACTCAGCTATTCAATCTATCATTTTTGCAGGAGTAGGCGCCTGGTTGTCTAAAGCAGACATTTCCGACGCATTTAAGTTGTTACCAATTGATTCGTACCTATGGCGATGGCACGGAATCAAATGGAAAGGCCTAAACTATACTATACTATACTACCCACCAAATTAACGTTCAGCTCCAAAAGCAGCCCGTGGCTATTTGACACTTTTGCTCAGTCCCTTTCCTGGATTCTCTCATAACACGTGTCCTGTCAGAAAGTGATTCACTACTTAGATGACTTCCTACTCATAGAGAAACCTAACAAGCCCCTAGTTGATCTAAACAGCCTAAGAATAATCTTCCACAATCTTAACGTGCCTTTAGCGGATAAGAAGGTGGAAGGCCCGGCACAGATCGTCACTTTCTTGGGGATCATACTCAACACTCGCACCATGCAGGCTAGCCTACCTCCGGACTAACTGACCCGCATCAGGACAGTTATCCACACGTTTACTAATACGCAAGGCTGCACAAAAAAGCAACTACAATCCCTCCTTGGCATGCTTAATTTTGCCATAAGGATCATCCCTCAAGGGCGATCCTTTGTCTCACGCCTCGTGGTGTTCCCTTCCCAGGTACAAGACCCTGACCAAATATTTAAACTAGAAGAGGCAGCCGTAGCTGACCTGGCCATGTGGGACGGTTTTCTAACAAATTGGAACGGCATTTCGATGTTTATTCCATCAGCGTCTCCCACTTCACCTCAAATAATCACGGACACCGCAGCCTCCACAGGCTTTGCAGCTATTTTTGGCCATCACTGGTTTGCAGCACCATGGCCGCCAGAAATACTCTCGATCCCCGGGTTCAGTCAATCCTCCTCGATGTTTGAGATCTACCCCATTGTTGCAGCAGCCCAGGTCTGGGGCAACAACTGGGTAGGACAAACAGTGACATTTTCCACAGATAATCAAGCCACAGCCTGTATTATAAATAAAGGTCGGTCCAAGTCCTTGGCGATTATGTCCTTCCTACGCAGGCTGGTGCAACTCTCACTACAGCACCAATTTAATGTCCTCTGTGTCCACATCCCCGGCAAATGTAACACTTCGGCCAACGCGCTATCTCGTCTTAACTTCGCAACGCTCTTTTCGCAGGAACCTGGAGCCGACCCGACCATGTCTGCTATTCCACGTTGGTCACAGCTAACCCTGGATTGAAGTGACATCTTCATGACGCCACTAGTCTCATTAACCAGTCTCACAATACCCTGAAAGGCTACCACGCTGCCTGGAAGATCTATCACAGGTTTTCTAGCCGCTAACCTCGGGGCAATACTAGGAGATCTCCATCACATCCTGGCCTTCATATCATATTTGCACACTCAGCTGGCGTTATCCTACAATACCATCAGACTCTACCTAGCTGGCATCCAGCATTTCACCTCCTTACAAGATCCTACCAAACCATCTTTGTTCGCTACCCATGCGGTCAAGGCCAAGGTCCTGCGAGGTATCCGCAAGCAAAAGCCCCAAGTCAGCGGTAAACGCTTACCGGTCACCAGTGTCATGTTTCGAGACATGTCCACTATCCTTTCACATTCCCCTTTCGGCTTATTGCCCAGCTTGGTCATCCAAGCAGCCATCTACCTGGCATTTTACGGCTTTCTATGACCCAGCGAATTCACAGTCAGCAGCCCCAGTCATAGGGTGTTACGCAGACGCCACCTCACGCATCACCACAGTCATTTCACAATACACCTTGAGCTGTCCAAAACGCAACAGTCCGGTCCAGGGGTTGACATCAAGCTCTTCAGAACGCACAACGCCTGGTGCCCCGTAGCCATCCTAGATCAGCTATTAGCCCATCTATCTGATCCCTCACAGGACAGCCCATTGCTACCATTCCTAATCAGCCCGCTTAGTACCAATCAGTTCACTACTCACGTCAGGATGCTTCTGCGCAACTTAGGCCTTGACCCCAACCATTATTCTGGACATTCTTTCCGCATTGGAGCAGCATCAGCAGCCTCATGAAACAGGGTCCCGGACCACGTGATCAGGAAAATGGGTAAGTGGAAATCCACCTGCTTTGCGCTACATTCCCAATCCACAAGCAGAAATGTCACAAGCCTTTGGCAAGCTTGCCCTATAGTATGTCCATAAACTTAAATAAATCATTACCTCCCTAACCAAGTCTTTTTGCGCCCTTCTCTGGCATACCGCCTAGCAGATCTGGGTTTACCACACAGCAGGCCAGGGCACACTTCAGGTCTATTTATGTTGTTAGTCTTGTGACGTGTTTATGTGCTTCATATCTGTCAGGATGGAGGTTCCGACCATAAATAGGAAGGCCTGTTTACTGGCCTGAAGTTATGGGAGGAGCCCGGAGGGTATTTAACCAGACCATCCACGATGGTCTGTGTCGGTTCCAGTGCGTAGTACCCACCCACCCATTTCCCTTCTCAGGGTACTTCTCTTCAAACAATTTCTCTACAGAAAACATCCATTACTTTCTTAAGGTATGCGCCCTTTTCTGGCATACTGCCCAGCAGATCTGGGTTCACCATACAGCAGGCCAGGGCACACTTCAGGTCTATTTATGTTGTTAGTCTTGTGACGTGTTTATGTGCTTCATATCTGTCAGGACGGAGGGCTCCGACCATAAATATATATATATATATATATATATATATATATATATATATATATATATATATATATATATTTATATATATATATATATATATATATATATATATATATATATATATATATATATATATATATATATATATATATATATATATATATACAGTCCCTGACAAAAGTCTTGTCGCTTGTGTACAAATTGACCTGAAGTGCCGCTAAAATATATTTCTAATCAAGATTTTGTTACAAGAAATGGGTCATTTTAATCCCAACAGCTTTTGTAATAATGTTTCAGTGCAAAACGAAACTGACAAAAAGTATTCTAATATTCACAGCTTGGTAAAGCCCATTGAGTCAATTTTTGCCAAGACATAAGTGTTGTCGCCTTGTTATATGGGCTTCACCTGTGACTAATAATGGATCAATTAGGTCTCAGGTGTGTATAAAAAGAACACCAGTACACTAGACCTTCTCAACTGCAACTAGACCTCTGCAAACATGCCTAAGATTCACACGGAGACTAAAGTGTTGATTATCAAGAGGCTGAAGACCAGATCCACTGCTGATGGGGCAGACACCTTCAATGTGTCTCAGCATCAAGTTCAGAGGATAAAAAAAAGATTTGAAGAGACTGGAGACGTTTTGGACAAGGCCAGGTCAGGCCGACCCCGCAAGACAACTGATCGAGAGGATCGTTTGTTGGCTCGAAAATCCAAGGCCAGCCCATTTTCCACTGCAGCAGAGCTCCACGAGACCTGGTCACCTGAAGTCCCTGTGTCAACCAGAACAGTTTGTCGGATTCTGTCTCAAAATGGCCTCCATGGTCGAATCAGTGCCCATAAGCCAGCACTAAACAAAAGACAATTGAAAAACCGTGTGGCATTTGCCAATGGCCACAGCCTGCTAAAAGGATGGACTCTGGAAAAGTGGCAGAAGGTGGATTTTTCAGATGAATCTTCTGTTGAATTACACCACAGTCACCTCAAATATTGCAGGAGACCTACTGGAACCCGCATGGAGCCGAGATTTACCCAGAAAAGAGTGAAGTTTGGTGGAGGCAAAATCATGGTCTGGGGTTACATCCAGTATGGGGGTGTGCAAGGGATCTGCAGGGTGGAAGGCAACATCAATAGTCTAAAATACCAAGAAATCTTAGCTACCTCTTATATTCCCAACCATAAAAAAGGCCAAATTTTGCAGCAGGATGGTGCTCCGTCTCATACTTCCATCTCCACATCAAAGTTCCTTAAGGCAAAGAAGATCAAGATGCTCCAGGATTGGCCAGCCCAGTCACCAGACATGAACATCATTGAGCATATGTGGTGTAGGATGAAAGATGAAGCATGGAAGACGAAACCAAAGAATGTTGATGAACTGTGGGAGGCATGCAAGACTGTTTTCTTTGCTATTCCTGATGACTTCATCAATAAATTGTATGAATCCTTGCCAAACCGCATGGATGCTGTCCTTCAAGCTCATGGAAGTCATACAAGATATTAAATTTGGATCTCACAGTACCACTACTTAATTTGCTGACATATTTTTGGATTTTCAGTAAAGTTGTTCAATTTCTGTATAGGCGACAAAACTTTTGTCTTGCCAAAATTTGACCTGTCTGTCTTGATTAAATGATAAATCTTTTTTCAGTGAAACTAATTTATTTCAGTGCATTAAACATCATTTGGGAGGGCTTTAGCTTTTCATATGAGCTATTTCTAACACCAATTGATTAATTAAAAGTCAGTTTAATAGCAGGAGTTTCTACAAAATAGAGAAGCGACAAGACTTTTGTCAGGGACTATATATATATATATATATATATATATATATATATATATATATATATATATATATATCTTGAATAATATTCCTTGTACATGCAGTATATTTACTGGTTCCAGGATAGATAAGGGGTGGCAACTTCCTCTGACACTGCCGTTGCTATGGAAACCCGACCTGAAACCTATTACACTGCTTGTGCAGCACTGAGCATGTGCGAGATCTGCAAGGCTGAAATCCAGGAAGAAATACAGTCTGGCTTCAGATGCCCACACTTAAGATGGCCACAATCTGCTACTAATTTATAAATTTTCAAAATGCTGTAATAACCTAACAAAACGGACCTTTATAGACTAACTTTACTAGAACACATTAAGCTTGTGTATTATAGGGGTATTTTTATTTAAAAAGTCTAATTTCGGCCGGAACACCACTTTAAGAAGGGCCCATTTGTCTCTGTTCAGTGGTGTTGCCTGTGCTATCCAGCCACAGCATACAGAGGAGGTGGTGGACTGGCTTACTAAATGATCCTCTACCTCCTCATCTTCTGTCACCCAAGCTGATACTAGTGCACAGTCCACTGCAGCTGCCAGAGTGGCTTGTTAGTAGAGGAAGGGAGTAACATGAGCCTACAGAGAAGGGAGACAACTGATAAACAACAAATTGGCTGTTATGTTCCCCCAGTCGCAGCATATTGCCAAGTTGGCTCCGGTCACTGACACAACTTGGGTGCCAGATAGAGCAGAGGAGGAAATTGAGGGGGAGGCACAACCCAAATGAGACAGGATGTCCTCCAGAGGCAGCCATCATGGAATAGTAAAGAGCAACCACCCTATTCCATCAGATTGTGGAGCTGTTATCTCCCAGCCCATTTCGGCCTTTTTTAGCACATGTGCAGCTAATCATACTGTTGCAATTTGCAATCACTGCGGCAAGCAGATCAAGTGAGGAAAAAACACCAGCCATCCGGGTTCCATACACATCAATGGGGTTTGCTAATTGGGCCTGAACTTCTGTGTTGTTTGAGAGTTCTGGCACGAACCGAACCGGGGGTTGTTTGGCCCACCTCTACCTGATAATGAACTTCTCATATTCGATATATTTTTGGTCTGTTAAATATACGATTAATAGTGTCTTGTTTATCCATTCAGTAGTTAGCTTCCTGTGCTATCTGCCTCTGATTACTCTCAACAACTAACATTGTTCACAGCTCTCTATGTAAACTACAGAACCCTTCCCTCTATGTTAGTGAGATGAAAAGAGGGGGTTGTATTTAGTAGTCCTTACACATTTCTTGTCCTAGGAGCTGGCAACATTGCTACTTCATAGATACAGTACAGTGAGTGAGCATTGTTACTCTAGGGCAGGAAATGTGATACTGGCAGGATCACACAGTGAAAAGAATCCTTAAAAAAAGAAACTTACTTGCAGCCACCACATCTGAGCACTGGTAAGCTGCACTATTTTATTTCCTATTAAGTTCATACATGCTTTATGCTTTTCTGTTTTTCTTAAGTGTCCCTTGTACTGCTGGCAGCTTTCTGAAATCCGGAGTCCTTGACCCCCCCCCCCCCACATGCCCCTGCAGCCATAATCTCCTGATGCTGTTGGGGTAAATATGATTGGCTGCACCTGTCCCAGGCACTTGTCAAGATTACCACCTATTCCCGCCTTGTCCGCACCCCTCCCCATCCATTCGTGGAAGCTGCACTATAGCTTTCATCAATGAAAAGTGTTTTATGATTGGAGGCTGGGCAGATGAATGAAAGGCCCACCTCCTCTGTTCATAGAGCGTTTCTATAAATAGAGGATGGGTGTGTAAAGGGCAAGCATAGTAAGCACTTTTGATGAGTGCTTGTGACAGGTCCAGCTGATCATATAAACCTCCACAACCCTTGAAGATTATTGCTGTGGGGCATTGGTAAGTGCAGAGGACTTCAGATATCAACCATCCGGCAGCACAAGGGATTTTAAAAACAAAAAATTAACTACACTTAGGCTTTAGTGATAGTGATATTAAAGTGGTTGTAAAGGCAAACAGTTTTTATCTTAATGCATTCTATGCATTAAGATAAAAAAAAACCTTATGTGTGCAGCAGCTCCCCTCAGTCCCCCTAATACTTACCTGAGCGCCATCTCGATCCAGCAATGTGCACAAGTGCCTCAGCAGTCTGGGATTCTCCCTCCTGATTGGCTGAGACACCACAGTGGCACCATTGGCTCCTGCTACTGTCAAAGTCAATTAGCCAATGAGGAGAGAGAGGGGGCAGGGCCAAATTGCTGCTCCATGTCTGAATGGACACACAGACCTGCAGCTCGGCTCGGGTGCCCTCATAGCAAGCTGTTTGCCATGGAGCACTTGACAGGAGGGAGGGGCTAGGAGCGCCCGTGAGGCACTAGAGAAGAGGAGGATCTGGGTCTGCTCTGTGCAAAACCACTGAACAGAGCAGGTAAGCATAACATTGTTATTCAATGATTTTGCACAGAGCACCCCTGATCCTCCTCTTCTTGGGTCCCCTGCCGGTGCTCCTGTCTTCTCATACTCTCTAAGCGCCCCATAGAAAGCCAATCTCATGCAAATCGCTGGATCGTGTTTGGACTCAGGTAAGTATTAGAGGGGCTGGGGGCTGCATACTGAAGGTTTTTTTACCTTCATGCATAGTATGAACCTTCAGAACCACTTTAAAATCTTTCTTTAGACTTTCCCTAATGTATTATATCTGGCTACAAGGGTGAGTTCAGAGGGTAGTGATAAATGGGGAGTACTCTGAATGGTCAGGGGTAGAAAGTGGGGTCCCCCAGGATTCTGTGCCGGGACCAATCCTATTTAATTTGTTCATAAACAAGCTGGAGGATGGAGCAAACAGTTCAATCTCTGTATTTGCAGACTATACTTGGCTAAGCAGGGCATAAACTTCTCTGCAGGATGTAGAAACCTTGCAAGTAGATGTGAACAAATGAATGGGGTGGGCAACTACATGGAAAATGAAGTTTAATGTGGAAAAATGTAAAATAATGCATTTTGGTGGCAAAAATATGAATGCAATCTATACACTGGGAGGAGAACCTCTGGGGGAATCAAGGATGGAAAAGGACCTGGAGGTCCTAGTAGATGATAGGCTCAGCAATGGCATGCAATGCCAAGCTGCTGCTAACAAAGCAAACGGAATATTGGCATGCATTAAAAAGGGGATTAACTCAAGAGATAAAGTAATAATTCTCCCACTCTACAAGACTCTGGTCCGGCCTTACCTGGAGTTTGCTGTCCAGTTCCGGGCCCCAGTCCTCAGGAAGGATGTGCTAGAAATGGAGCAAGTACGGAGAAGGGCAACAAAACTAATAAAGGGACTGGAGAACATTAGTTATGAAGAAAGGTTGCGAGCACTGAACTTACTCTCTCTGGAGAAGAGACGCTTGAGACGGGATATGATTTCAATTTACAAATACCATATTGGTGACCCCACAATAGGGATAAAACTTTTCTGTGGAAGGGAGTTTAATAAGACACGTGGCCACTCACTAAAATTAGAAGAAAAGAGGTTTAACCATAAACTGCATAGAGGGTTCTTTGCTGTAAGAGCGGCAAGGATGTGTAATTCCCTTCCACAGGCGGTGGTTTCAGAGGGGAGCATCGATAGTTTAAAAAAACTATTAGATAAGCACCTGAATGACCACAAAATACAGGGTTATACAATGTAATACTGACATAAAATCACACACATAGGTTGGACTTGATGGACTTGTGTCTTTTTTCAACCTCACCTACTATGTAACTATGTAATAAAAAGATGATTCTTGTGTAGAGAGCTACTGTATGCCTTTGTACCCTATATAAGTTATTCTGCTAATGTATGTACAGTATTGATATACTTTGTGTGGATTTGTTTACTTAACACATACACAAGGCATGACAAAATTCCCACTGCATTTTCATAAACAGTGGGAACTTGAAAGAAAATCTTTCAGGCTTTTTAATCTGTTTTATATTGAATTTAATTTCCTTTTTGTCTCTCTTCATCTATTATTTCACTTTGTATGTGTAGATTGCAAAGCTACATGGTCTCCCAGTGTGTTCAGCAAAGCATTTGGCTTATTAGAGCATATCTGGACATTTATTCAGAGTAATTGGTATTGTACCACAGCTGTGATTCAGTGCATTCAAATACCAGGAGGGATTTGACATCTTACTAACAATTCAAAGCAATTGTAGAGAAGGAAACTTACAAGCAGTCTTCTTGTGCTAGAAATACTGTATATATGTTTTGTGAAATACTTTACAGTTGACTATATTATGATTGCCTTTGAAGACAATGGTTGCAACAATATTTTCACATGTTTAGCTGCCACAGAAATAATGGTTACAATTCTAAAAAATAGAATAAAATATTTTCTTTAACCACCTTAATACTGAGCACTTTCTCCCCCTTCCTGCCTAGGCCATTTTTCAGCTTTCAGCACTGTCATAGTTACATAGTAGGTGAGGTTGAAAAAAGACACAAGTCCATCAAGTTCAACGATATGTGTGTGATTATGTGTCAGTATTACATTGTAAATCCCTGTATGTTGTGGTCGTTCAGGTGCTTATCTAATAGTTTTTTGAAACTATGAATGCCCCCCCGCTGAGACCACTGCCTGTGGAAGGGAATTCCACACCTTGCTGCTCTTACAGTAAAGAACCCTCTACGTAATTTAAGGTTAAACGTTTTTTCTTCTAATTTTAATGAGTGGCCATGTGTCTTGTTAACCAGTTGCCGACCGCCTCACGACGATATACGTCGACCCCCCCCCCCCGGTGCCCAAGGCGGTCGGCTTCTGTCCGGGAGCTATCAGACGTGAGGGAGAGACCATCCATTCGTCGCCCCCCCATCGCGATCACTCCCAGCCAATGAGAATCTTTTTACTATACAGAGGCAGAGGAAGTGATGTCATCGCTCCTCGGCTCGGTACTTTCCGTTTTGGCGCCGAGGAGAGAAGACATCGATGTAAGTGTAAAACACATACACACACAGTAGAACACGCCAAGCATAAATTACACCCCCCATCACCCCCCGATCACCCCCTGATCACCCCCCAATCACCTCCCGTCACACTGACACCAAGCAGTTTTTTCTGATTACTGCATTGGTGTCAGTTTGTGACAGTTATGCCCCGTACACACGGTCGGATTTTCTGATGGACAATGTCCGATCGGAGCGTGTTGTCGGAAATTCCGACCGTGTGTGGGCGCCATCGGACATTTTCCATCGGATTTTCCGACACACAAAGTTGGAGAGCAGGAGATAAAATTTTCCGACAACAAAATCCGATCGCGTCAATTCCGACCGTGTGTGGCCTGTTCCGACGCACAAAGTGCCACGCATGCTCAGAAGAAATTCCGACACGGGACAGCTCGTTCTGGTAAACTTAGCGTTCGCAATGGATACAGCACTTTCGTCACGCTGCAATGTTCAAAATGGTTTAATACAGCGCACTCTCTTCTTCTTTATAATGTGACAAGAATTAAGTCGTTTTGCTGCTCATATTCACACACACTTCTCACAAACTTTTATTTGTGTTTTTTTAGTGGGATTCCCTGAATATATTGTTATTAGTTGTCACATCTGACAGTTTTATATTTTTTAATTTTTTTTTATTTTGGATTTTAAGCCTTTTTTTTTCTTTAATGTTTGGATTTTTTCCAAGGCTGATCTTTGTTCAATGTTATTTTTATTTTTACTCCAGAATATTTTTGTGTGTGTTTTGTGTGTCAAGTTACCCCAACACCATTGATATCTTTTATTATTTAATCTCCAGGAGATTGTTTGGTGTTGGTGTCCCTTGTTCATTTCACATTGTATATTTGAAATGTACCCGAATCCTCACAAAAAAACTGTCCTTTTTGAAGTAAAACACATAGGAGAGTATAATTCAAAACAAAAATCCTTTATTAAGGGATCAGAACCAAACAAAGAGGAAGGCAACACTGGATCAACAGGAGAAATTAGCGAAGCCTGGGACCCCCACGGCAGACATCAATTCTTGAACATCAAAATTGGTGGCCTGAGGAGTCCATATGTAAGGGAGGGCAGTCTGGTCCGGGATTCGCAGAGATCTGGATAGCAGCAGATGACATCTGTGTCCCCAGGCTGTGGTACCACAAGAGGCTGCATTTTTTGGCTGACCAGACTGAACCCAGGGCAATCACTGTCTGGTCTTCCTTCCACGCTTCCTTCCGTGCTGCTGTGGCTGTGCAGTTGGAGATGTGGCAGGAGGAGGAGTAGGACCTGGAGGAGGACTGGGGGGACCTGGAGGAGGACTGGGGGGACCTGGAGGAGAGGGAGGAGGAGGAGGAGGGCCTGCAGGAGGAGGAGGAGGACCATCCCAAAGATGTGTGTGAGGTGTAATTTGGCCCCTCATACCTTTCTCCAGAGCCTCCGATATGAGGGCCTCACACATGGCTTTTTGGCCCTCCTCCATCCTCTGCATTTTATATGCTATGAAGGCAGCAATGTTCTCCTGCATGGTGTGTGGTGCTCCCAGGACCTCTGTAGCCCTCCAAAAGAATGCTATAGCAGCCTCCTCTAGGGTACTCGTCCTACTGCCACTTTCTATTTTCAGGGGGGGTGGAGGGACCTTGATATCAGCCAGCCGGCTCGGCCCGGCCACCTCCTGGCTGAGACTTCCCTGTGTATGAAAAAGGGACATGGTTTTAGTTGTTGCTTCATCAATCCCAATCCTAAATTAGTACTCCCAACTAACATCTAGTTAACATCATTGATTGGACAAGCAGAAATATTTAGAGGAATGCTATACCTGGCTCAATCTGGGCTCCTCCACATGTTGCCTGGAAGGCCCAGGTTGGGCGTCAGAAGCCTCAGCCGGGGGGGAAGGAAGCGTGGAAGGAAGACTTGAGAGGGATGGCCTGGGTTCAGTCTGGCCTGCCAGAAAGTGCAGCCTGTCGTAGTACAACATCCTGGGGACATAGATGTCATCTGCTGCTCCGGATCTCTGAGAATCCTGGACTTTCTTGCGCTCCCTCAGATATGTGCTCCTCAGGCCACCAATGAAAATCTTTAAATAGGTGATGTCTGCCGTGGGGATCACCTGCTTCACAATTTCACACAATTGCTCCAGTGCTGCCTTCCTCTTTGCTTGGTTCTTGAAATGGGGGTGGGTAATCTCCCACAGACAGGGCAGCTCCCTTAGCATATCTATGAATACTGACATGAAGTCATTGTCTTTCATTAAGATATCCATGTTCACTGCAAGACACAACACAAGACAAAGCCTAATGTCAGACAAAACTCTCCTAATCTTGTTACAATATAGGCCTCAATCTAGAAGCAATATAGGCACAAGTTTGTCTCTTACCTTCGTTCTTACAATCGGCGCGTCCAATGCTCCTTCCTCCGCTCACAGATCGTACGTAATACGCACGCGTGTTACGCTTTATACACACTGCGCATGCGTGTAACTTCGCCCGCCCCTGACGTTCTTTCTAGTGTATTCCCCGCCCCTTTTCGTTCGGCGCAGTGGGTGAAGAGCACATGGCGGAGTTACAGCAGGTGCGTGCTAATTCTAGCAACGAGGAGGAGGAGGAGGAAAGCCCGGATCCAGGCACGTCCCGATCCAGAAGGAGACGTTTTAAGGCCACAAATATGTCGTTTGGGGAGATGTTGGAGATGGTCGACATCATGAAGAAGTCCGACTATGACGGAAAATATGGGCCTTACCCCAACCCCAACATCAGAAAGGCCAAGATCATGGCGAAAGTGGTCAGGAGTCTTGAGAGGAATTTCGGGGTACGACGATCGAAAGATCAGCTCAGGAAGCGGTGGTCGGACCTGAAGTTGAGAGAGCCAGAGCAGTACCGAAAGATCTGGAGAGTGCTGCAAAAAAGTAAGTAGTTGTGCTGTGTTCCTATTCTTTCTGTCTTTATTCCGTTCGTTCTGCTCCATATGCTTTTATTAATTGTAACGTTTAAAAAGGTCAACTTTAATGTTCATGGGCCCATTATTCGTTCGTATCAAACATTTTTCTTTCGGCCTCTAGAGCACCATTGTTTAGGCCATATGCATTTTCACACATTTTTGGGGGCCTACTTGGATGCCAAATATTTGTTTGTGTAGATGGGTTTGTTACTAGAATGAAATGCAAACTAGATTCTGTGTAAGGAGAGGACACTGAGCAGCTGTTTTCACATCTGGACACTGAAGCACTAGTGTGGGACCCCAGAACACCATTTTTATTAGGGGGGCCACACAGGTGCTCCAGTGTATACTATAGGGGGGGCTACATCTGTGAAGCTTCTACCAAACAGGTAAAGTATTGCAGCTTGACAAAGGACACTAAAAAATATACATCTTGGAACTCGGCTAAAATAGACAATTGTACCCCACTTCCAAGCAATGTTTCCTATTTCTAGTTCTGCATTCAAATATCTGTGTGCTAAGTATACCATTTTTGTTTTACATAGGGGAGAGAAGACTCGGAGGACACCCCTCATCCGAGGAGACCAGAGACCCCCCCTCTGGAAGAAGGGGAAATACCAACCCAAGAAGCTGAGCAGGAGGAAGAAGAAGACGTGGTGGAGATTGGCACCACAACAGGTGAGTGTCTGCGACCACAGGCTCGGGTAAAAGAGATGGATGTTGGCAGATTTTTGAGACTTTTTTTTTGTTCTTTATCTCCTTTTAGGTGATCGTGATCCAGAACGCTTTACATCTGAAAGTGCCCAGATACTGATCGGGGAGATCATGGGGTGTAATCTCCAATTGCAAAACATCCAGCAACAAATCAGTGATGTTATTAAAAAAAATAATAACATCATTGATGTTTTGGGGCGAATTTAAACCCCACAAAATCACCTGTTTTATCTTACGAAAATTTTTTCAATGTTTAGAAAAGCCAAATTTGGAGGATGCACACAGTATGCCAACATGTGCTATCTGCCATCACGGGAGATCAATGGACGCGTTTTGGGGGTGCAACCCCTTCCTCAATTATAAAGTCGCATTGAGGAAGGGCTTGCTCCCTCAAAACACGTCCCTTGACCCCCCCCCTGATGGCAGATAGCACATGTTGACATTTGTAAATTGGTGTGCATCTTCCAAATTTGGCTTTTCCAGGGGTGATTTCCCCCCATCTGAACGCTATATCAAACACAGTTCCTAAATACTCATGTCTGATATAGCCTTCAGGTTTTACCATATGTGAACTTTGTAAGTTCAAGTTTTTTGGCTTTCTTGTTGGTTTTACACAGGCCTGTTTTATCTGAAATGGATATTTCGATTTTTGATAATGCTACTGCAAACATTGTTATACAACAAACATGTTGGTTTGTTTTAAAAACCTTTGGGAAATGCACATGTGATTGTGCAGGTATAAAAAAGTGCCTTACTCAAGAATGTGTGGATTATTGTCTCAACACTACAACACTTTTGGGGTGATGTAATTGCTGTTTTATGCAAAAATGGGGGTTATTTCCTAAGGGCAAATACACTTTGCACTACAAGTGCAGGTTCAATGCAGTTACAAGTGCACTTGTAGTGAAATGTGTTTTGGCATTTAGGAAGTACCAGCCAACACTGTTTTTTATAAGGTTACCCAATCACGACATTTTCTGCACTCAACACATTTCTGTCAGGGTCAGCTAAAACAAACACAAGCAGTAAATGTCCACAAAGAATTTCTTTTGGTTGTTTTTTATTTGAAAAAGGTGTCACAGATTGTCTGGCATATTGATAGCCCCCCTACCCACAAAGAACTCCAGGTAGCGTAACCGGACATCACGGGCATTCAGGGAGGGCAAGCCAGGGCGGCCACTTTCAAGCGCCGTCAGTGTTGATGGATTAGGGATTCCGGCCTCAGGCCCAACTGAGCCAGCATAGTTGGCTGAATGTTTTCTTAAAAAATTATGGAGAACACAGCAGGCAAGTATTATATGGTTCAGTTTATACTCCGCCATATGGATGGGTGTCAGAAATAATCGGAACCGGCTGGCCAGGATTCCAAATGTGTTCTCCACCACTCTTCGGGCTCTGGCCAGCCGGTAATTAAAAACCCTCTGTTCCAGGGTGAGGGTCCTCATCGGGAATGGCCGCATCAGGTGGTCCCCCAGCGCAAATGCTTCATCAGCAACGAACATAAATGGGAGACCTTCAACATTGTCCTCTGGAGGTGGCAAGTCCAAGCTGCCATTCTGGAGATGCCTGTAGAACTCCGTCTGGACGATCACTCCACCATCGGACATCCGGCCATTCTTCCCCACGTCCACATACAAGAACTCGTAATTAGCCGACACCACCGCCAACATCACTATACTATTAAATCCTTTGTAATTATAATAGTACGACCCCGAGTTGGGTGGTGGGACGATGTGGACGTGTTTCCCATCAATTGCCCCTCCGCAGTTAGGAAAGTCCCACCGCTGGGCAAAGTGGGAGGCCACAGTCTGCCATTCCTGTGGCGTTGAAGGAAACTGTTGAGGAAAAAACAATAAACATTACTATTTTTTCAAAGATACATGGCAAGCAGATTATACACAAACATTATGGGGCAACCTCCAGATAGCATTTACTAAGGGGAATTTAACAAGGCCAAAGTATAAGGTACACCTATCATATTCCCCCTCCCCCCTCTCATGGACCATTTCTAATATTATAGGGGGGGAATTCTTGGACAGGTAACCCTCTTCACTTCATTTAGAGATGAATGCCTAAATAATGGGTATTACTTGTAACAGACCCTCCTTAGTTACACTATTGGCAGCCCACTGGACAGGTAAGAAGTGTCATAATACAAAGATATAAATACACACTGTACACATTTGAGGACATTTGGACATTCTGCTATTACCTATCAAGATAATAATAGAATAACAAAACTTTAAACAGTACCATTGGAAAGTATACAGGCAGGCCCTTGCACTACATGCTTTGGGGAATTCATCCATAAATCTGACCAGTAAAGAGATGGGTATAGTGTGTATGGGTTTGGCAAAGTCAGCAGATAGATGATTGAGGATAGAGAATTGGGATCAGCTGACTTAGCAGTTGGGGGAGGGAGGGTTACAAAAAATTGGGGGACACCACAAAAAAAACCCTCTGGCACTCTGCCTGAATTTAAATCAAAAATAACATTTCCAAACATTTTAGGGGGTGTTTGGGGTAAAGCACTACTATGGAGCAGATAAAATACATTGTTAAGTGACTACATGAGGTGAATATAGGGCAGGAGACACCATGCTGGGGAGGTTATTGAAGGGCAAATATGTATGAAGGACCTAAAATAATAATTACAGAAAAATCCAGCATGCATGAGAACAAAGGGGACATTCACAGCATATTCCAATCATGGTAATTAGGGAATGAGGAAAGAAATACAATATATTAGCAAACATTCAATACCATAAAATGTGATATAAAAGGATAAAAATCTTACCTTCATATACTCCTTCTGCAGGACCTGGATGATGGCAGAACAGGTCTCTGGGATAATGATCCCCAGAGCCTGGGGGGAGATGCCTGTCGAGAACTTGAGGTCCTGCAGGCTTCTCCCTGTGGCCAAATACCGCAAGGTAGCGACCAACCTCTGCTCCGGAGTGATGGCTTGCCTCATGCAGGTATCCTGCCTGCTGATATAGGGGGTCAGCGAAGCCAACAAACGGTGAAATACGGGGTCCGTCATCCTGAGAAAGTTCCTGAAATCATCAGGATTATTCTCACGGATCTCACGGAGCAAAGGCATATGAGAGAACTGGTCACGCTTAAGCAACCAATTCTTGGTCCATGAACTCCTCCCCACCCTGTTCATGGACTGGACTTGTGTCAAGGTCAGGACCCCAACACCAAGCCCCCGCACAGCACGAACTCTACGAGGAGTACGCATACGAAACATGGCTAGAAAACGGTCGGCTGCTCAGAACGAAGTAACAGAACGCACTGAAGAACAGCAAGGCCTGTGAAGAGTGACCTGAAAAACAGCAACGAGCGGGCAAGATCGCACAGAAAACTCTGATACGAACTGACTGCACGCACTGAAGAGCAGATACAGACCCACAAGCACAAACTGAACGGTAGAAAACGATCTGAAAGCCACGAGTCTGAAAAAGCGCGAATCGTCTCTCACCAAACATTTACTAACACGAGATTAGCAAAAGGAGCCCAAAGGGTGCCGCACTTGGTTCTGAACCGGCCTTTTCTAGTCTCGTCGTACGTGGTGTACGTCACCGCGTTGTTGGCGATCGGAAATTCCGACAACTTTGTGCGACCGTGTGTATGCAAGACAAGTTTGAGCCAACATCCGTCGGAAAAAATCCTAGGATTTTGTTGTCGGAATGTCCGAACAAAGTCCGACCATGTGTACAGGGCATTAGTGTGGTAGGGCAGTTAGTGGTAGCCCCCTTTAGGTCTAGGGTACCCCCCTAACCCCCCCTAATAAAGTTTTAACCCCTTGATCACCCCCCGTCACCAGTGTCACTAAGCGATCATTTTTCTGTATTAGTGTCACTGGTGACGCTAGTTAGGGAGGTAAATATATAGGTTCGCCATCAGCGTTTTATAGCGTCAGGGACCCCCATATACTACCTAATAAAGGTTTTAACCCCTTGATTGCCCCCTAGTTAACCCTTTCACCAGTGATCACCGCATAACTGTTATGGGTGACGCTGGTTAGTTCGTTTATTTTTTATAGTGTCAGGGCACCCGCTGTTTATTACGAATAAAGGTTTAGCCCCCTGATCGCCCGGCAGTGATATAAGTTAGGTTTTAGGGTCAGATAAGGTCTGCGTCGCCCCAGGCAGCGTCAGGTTAGCGCCAGTACCACTAACACCCACGCATGCAGCATACACCTCCCTTAGGGTATAGTATCTGAAAGGTTCAATATCTGATCTGATCAGATCTATACTAGCGTCCCCAGCAGTTTAGGGTTCCCAAAAATGCAGTGTTAGCGGGATCAGCCCAGTTACCTGCTAGCACCTGCGTTTTGCCCCTCCGCCCGGCCCAGCCTAGCCCACCCAAGTGCAGTATCGATCGATCACTGTCACTTACAAAACACTAAACACATAACTGCAGCGTTCGCAGAGTCAGGCCTGATCCCTGCGATTGCTAACAGTTTTTTTGTAGCATTTTGGTGAACTGGCAAGCACCAGCAGCCTAGTACACCCCGGTCGTAGTCAAACCAGCACTGCAGTAACACTTGGTGACGTTGCGAGTCCCATAAGTGCAGTTCAAACTGGTGAGGGGGCAAGCACAAGTAGTGTCCCGCTGCCACCAAGAAGAAGACAAACACAGGCCCGTCGTGCCCATAATGCCCTTCCTGCTGCATTCGCCAATCCTAATTGGGAACCCACCACTTCTGCAGCACCCATACTTCTCCCATTCACATCCCCAACCAAATGCAGTCGGCTGCATGAGAGGCATTTTCTTTATGTCCTCCCAAGTACCCCTACCCAACGAACCCCCCCAAAAAAGATGTCGTGTCTGCAGCAAGCACAGATATAGGCATGACACCCGCTATTATTGTCCCTCCTGTCCTGACAATTCTGATCTTTGCATTGGTGAATGTTTTGAACGCTACCATACACTAGTTGAGTATTAGCGTAGGGTACAGCATTGCACAGACTAGGCACACTTTCACAGGGTCTCCCAAGATGCCATCGCATTTTGAGAGACCCGAACCTGAAACCGGTTACAGTTACAAAAGTTACAGGTGATATATGCCGAAGCATGGGGGCAGCAGGGGCGGAGGAGCGATTTGCTCCTACCTTTTGCGGGAGGATGCTCCCCTGCTTCAGCATATATAAATGGTGCATGTATGCCCATCATTAGAAGTGGGTGGATGAAGGGAGGTATTCTAATGGTGGGCATACCCACCGATCAATCTCTTTTTTTCGTTCAGCCCACAGGCTGCATGAAAAAAAAAGATTACAATATATGCCCAACAAGGACCAGCAACGTACTTGTATGTTGCTGGACTTTGAGTGGTTATACCAGAATGATGCCTGCAGGTTTAGGTATCATCTTGGTATCATTCTTTTCAGCCAGCGGTCGGCTTTTATGTAAAAGCAATCCTAACGGCTAATTAGCCTCTAGACTGCTTTTACAAGCAGTGGGAGCAAATGTCCCCCCCACCGTCTTCCATGTTTTTTTCTGGCTCTCCTGTCCCAACAGGGAACCTGAGAATGCAGCCGGTGGTTCAGCCAGCTGACCATAGAGCTGATCAGAGACCATGATGGCTCCAAACATCTCTATGGCCTAAGAAACCGGAAGCTACGAGCATTTCATGACTTAGAGTTCGCCAGATGTAAACAGTGCCATTGGGAAATTGGGAAGGCATTTTATCACACCGATCTTGGTGTGGTCAGATGCTTTGAGGGCAGAGGAGAGATCTAGGGTCTAATAGACCCCAATTTTTTCAAAAAAGAGTACCTGTCACTACCTATTGCTATCATAGGGGATTATTTACATTCCCTGAGATAACAATAAAAATGATTTAAAAAAAAATTAAAGGAACAGTTTAAAAATAAGATAAAAAAGCAAAAAAAAAAGAAATAAAAAAAACACCCCTGTCCCCCCCTGCTCTCGCGCAAAGGCAAACGCAAGCGTCGGTCTGGCGTCAAATGTAAACAGCAATTGCACCATGCATGCGAGGTATCACCGCCAAGGTCAGATCGAGGGCAGTAATTTTAGCAGTAGACCTCCTCTGTAAATCTAAAGTGGTAACCTGTAAAGGGTTTTAAAGGCTTTTAAAAATGTATTTATTTTGTCGCCACTGCACGTTTGTGTGCAATTTTAAAGCATGTCAAGTTTGGTATCCATGTACTCGGCCTAAAATCGTATTTTTTATTTCATCAAACATTTGGGCAATATAGTGTGTTTTAGTGCATTAAAATTGAAAAAAGTGTGTTTTTCCCCCAAAAATGCGTTTGAAAAATCGCTGCGCAAATACTGTGTGAAAAAAAATGAAACACCCACCATTTTAATCTGTAGGGCCTTTGCTTTAAAAAAATATATAATGTTTGGGGGTTGAAAGTAATTTTCTTGCAAAAAAAAAAAAAATTTTTAATGTAAACAAAAAGTTTCAGAAAGGGCTTTGTCTTCAAGTGGTTAGAAGAGTGGGTGATGTGTGACATAAGCTTCTAAATGTTGTGTATAAATGCCAGGACAGTTCAACTCCCCCCAAACGACCCCATTTTGGAAAGTAGACACCCCAAGCTATTTGCTGAAAGGCATGTCGAGTCCATGGAATATTTTATATAGTGACACAAGTTGCGGGAAAAAGACACATTTTTTTTTGCACAAAGTTGTCACTAAATGATATATTGCTCAAACATACCATGGGAATATGTGAAATTACACCCCAAAATACATTCTGTTGCTTCTCCTGAGTATGGGGATACCACATGTGTGAGAATTTTTGGGAGCCTAGCCGCATACGGGACCCCAAAAACCAAGCACCGCCTTAAGGCTTTCTAAGGGCGTAAATTTTTGATTTCACTCTTCACTGCCTATCACAGTTTCAGAGACCATGGAATGCCCAGGTGGCACAAAACCCCCTCAAATGACCCTATTTTGGAAAGTAGACACCCCAAGCTATTTGCTGAGAGGTATAGTGAGTATTTTGTAGACCTCACTTTTTGTCACAAAGTTTTGAAAATTGAAAAAAGAAAAAAAAAATTTTCTTGTCTTTCTTCATTTTCAAAAACAAATGAAAGCTGCAAAATACTCACCATGCCTCTCAGCAAATAGCTTGGGGTGTCAACTTTCCAAAATGGGGTCATTTGGGGGGGGTTGTGCCACCTGGGCATTCCATGGCCTCCGAAAATGTGATAGGCAGTGAAGAGTGAAATCAAAAATTTACGCCCTTAGAAATCCTGAAGGCTGTGATTGGTTTTCGGAGCCCCGTACGCGGCTAGGCTCCCAAAAAGTCCCACACATGTGGTATCCCCATACTCAGGAGAAGCAGCTGAATGCATTTTGGGGTGCAATATATCATTTAGTGACAACTTTGTGCAAAAAAAAAAATTGTCACTTTCCCGCAACTTGTCAAAATATAAATTATTCCATGGACTCAACATGCCTCTCAGCAAATAGCTTGGGGTGTCTACTTTCCAAAATGGGGTCATTTGGGGGGGGGGGGGGTTGTGCCATCTTGGCATTTTATGGCCTTCAAAACTGTGATAGGTAGTGAGGAGTGAAATCAAAAATTTACGCCTTTAGAAATCCTGAAGGCGGTGATTTGTTTACGGGGCCCCGTACGCGGCTAGGCTCCCAAAAAGTCCCACACATGTGGTATCCCCGTACTCAGGAGAAGCAGCTGAATGTATTTTGGGGTGCAATTCCACATATGCCCATGGCCTGTGTGAGCAATATATCATTTAGTGACAACTGTTTGTAATTTTTTTTTTGTCATTATTCAATCACTTGGGACAAAAAAAATAATATTCAATGGGCTCAACATGCCTCTCAGCAATTTCCTTGGGATGTCTACTTTCCAAAATGGGGTCATTTGGGGGGGTTTGTACTGCCTTGCCATTTTAGCACCTCAAGAAATGACATAGGCAGTCATAAATTAAAGGCTGTGTAAATTCCCGAAAATGTACCCTAGTTTGTAGGCGCTATAACTTTTGCGCAAACCAATAAATATACACTTATTGACTTTTTTTTACCAAAGACATGTGACCGAATACATTTTGGCCTAAATGTATGACTAAAATTGAGTTTATTGGATTTTTTTAATAACAAAAAGTAGAAAATATAATTTTTTTTCAAAATTTTTGGTCTTTTTCCGTTTATAGCGTAAAAAAATAAAAACAACAGAGGTGATCAAATACCATCACAAGAAAGCTCAATTTGTGGGAAGAAAAGGATGCAAATTTTGTTTGGGTACAGCATTGCATGACCGCGCAATTAGCAGTTAAAGCGACGCAGTGCCAAATTGTAAAAAGTGCTCTGGTCAGGAAGGGGGTAAATCCTTATGGGGCTGAAGTGGTTAAACTCCCTTCCACAAAAAAGTTCAGTGCTCGCAACCTTTCTTCATAACTAATGTCCTAACCAGAGTCTTGTAGAGCAGGAGAATTATCACTTTATCCCTGGAGTTAATCCCTTTTTTAACCACTTAAGCCCCGGACCATTTGGCTGGCCAAAGACCAGAGCACTTTTTGCGATTCAGCACTGTGTCGCTTTAACCGACAATTGCGCGGTCATGCGACGTGGCTCCCAAACAAAATTGACGTCCTTTTTTTTCTCATAAATAGAGCTTTCTTTTGGTGGTATTTGATCACCTCTGCGTTTTTTATTTTTTGCGCTATAAACAAAAAAATAGCGACAATTTTGAAAAAAAATGCATTATTTTTTACTTTTTGCTATAATAAATATCCCCAAAAAATATATATAAAAATATTTTTTTCCTCAGTTTAGGCCAATACGTATTCTTCTACATATTTTTGGTAAAAAAAAACAAAAAACGCAATAAGCGTTTATTGATTGGTTTACGCAAAAGTTATGGCGTCTACAAAATAGGGGATAGTTTTATGGCATTTTTATTAATAATTTTTTTTTTTTATAGTAATGGTGGCGATCAGCGATTTTTATCATGACTGCGACATTATGGCGGACAGACCGGACACTTTTGGCACTATTTTGGGACCATTTACACAGCGATCAGTGCGATTAAAAATGCATTGATTACTGTGTAAATGTGACTGGCAGTGAAGGGGTTAACCACTGGGTGGCGCTGTAGGGGTTAAGTGTGTCCTAGGGAGTGATTCTAACTGTGGGGGGAGGGGCTGTATGTGACATGACACTAATGACCACTCCCGATTACAGGGAGCTGTGATCAGTGTCAGGGTCATTAGGCTGAATGGTGAAATGCTTGTTTACATTAGCATTTCCCCGTTCTTCCTCACCATGAGACGATCGCGGGTACCCCGTGGACATCGAGTCCGCAGGACCCGCGATCATGCTCACTGAGCTCCCGGCGGCACGCGCGCGCCCGCAAGCCGCTTCTTAAAGGGCAACGTACAGGTACGTTAATCTGCCTGTACGTGCCCTTTTGCCACAGTATATCTGCTTGAGGCAGTCGGGAAGCAGTTAATGCATGCCAATATTATGTTTGCTTTGTTAGCTTCAGCTTGGCATTGCATGCCATTGCTGAGCCTATCATTTACTAGGACCCCCAGATCCTTTTCCATCCTAGATTCCCCCAGATGTTCTCCCCTAGTGTATAGATTGCATTCATATTTTTGCCACCCAAATGCATTATTTTACATGTTTTTACATTAAACCTCATTTGCCATGTAGTTGCCAACCCCATTAATTTGTTCAGATCTTCTTGCAATATTTCCACATCCTGCAGAGAAGTTATTGCATTGCTTAGGTTAGTATTGTCCACAAATACAGGGCTTGAACTGTTTACCCCATCCTCCAGGTCGTTTATGAACAAATTAAATAGGATTTGTCCCAGCACAGAACCCTGTGGGAAACCACTACCCAACCCTTACCATTCCGAATATTCCCCATTTATCGGGAAGCAGAATATCAGAGGTAATAGAAGACTCTGATCCTAGTGCTCAGAATGGAACAGAAAGATAATTCGTGCACTTCTAGCCGCTATTATAAAACAAACAATAATGTAAACGATATACTCTCTTAGGAGAAGGAAGTATTAACAGCACTTAATGTGAATATACTCATTCATAAATATGATGCTTCATATAGTGCTAAAACCATCTGTTAAACTCAAACCATAATGTACATTGAAACTCTTAGTACAAAGATGACCCTCTGATATTAGGTTCAATGGTGGTATAAAACAGACATAAAAAAACAGATATAAAAAATTTATAAAGTCATAAAACAACGTTCCTTAAACATTCAGCAAAATGTAGTTCAAAGGAAAATTATGGAAGAAATAAGTTCCAGATGCCAAAAAGAAAACTATATATATAGCAAAATAAATGTATTAAAGCATGTCCTTCTGTAATCAATTCCATGCATGCAAGTGACAGTGGTTAAGGGAGGGCTTCTAATCCGAATGGAGTGTACTATCCATGGGTTGCTACACCTTCACCGAATCACCGCATGATCAGCCCTTTTGACTATATGCTTACCAGAGGTAAGTGTTATGCCCCGTACAAACGGTCGGACATTGATCGGACATTCCGACAACAAAATCCATGGATTTTTTCCGACGGATGTTGGCTCAAACTTGTTTTGCGTACACACTGTCGCACAAAGTTGATCGCCAAGAACGCGGTGACGTACACCATGTACAACGAGACTAGAAAAGGCCAGTTCAGAACCAAGTGCGGCACCCTTTGGGCTCCTTTTGCTAATCTCGTGTTAGTAAAAGTTTGGTGAGAGACGATTCGCGCTTTTTCAGACTCGTGGTTTTCTGCTGTTCAGTTTGTGCTTGTGGGTTTGTATCTGGTCTTCAGTGCGTGCAGCGAGTTACGCGTGACTCTTGTCATTGTGTTCTTGTTCGTTTATTACAATTTTTCAGGTCGCTCTTCACAGGCCTTGCTGTTCTTCAGTGCGTTCTGTTACTTCGTTCTGAGCAGCCGACCGTTTTCTAGCCATGTTGCGTATACGTACTCCTCGTAGAGTTCATGCTGTGCGGGGGCTTGGTGTTGGGGTCCTTACCTTGACACAAGTCTAGTCCATGAACAGGGTGGAGAGGAGTTCATGGACCAAGAATTGGTTGCTCCAGCGTGACCAGTTCTGTCACATACTTTTTTCACATACATTTGTGATTTTAGTTTCACTTTGTTATTTGTAATATGTTTTTTCACTAATTGTTTTACATGTCACTTGGTGGAACTCAATTTTAATTTTTCACCTATGTTATTAGCGCTGCACTTTGCTGTTTATTATAGTTCTGTCACATGCCTTTGCTCCGTGAGATCCGTGAGAATAATCCTGATGATTTCAGGAACTTTCTCCGGATGACGGACCCCGTATTTCACCGTTTGTTGGCTTTGCTGACCCCTTATATTAGCAGGCAGGATACCTGCATGAGGCAAGCCATCACTCCGGAGCAGAGGCTAGTCGCCACCCTGCGATATTAGGCTACGGGGAGAAGCCAGCAGGACCTCAAGTTCTCGACAGGCATCTCCCACCAGGCTCTGGGGATCATTATCCCGGAGACCTGTTCTGCCATCATTCAGGTCCTGCAGAAGGAGTATATTAAGGTAAGATTTTTATCCTTTAACATCACATTTTATTGTATTTAATGTTTGATAAAATATTGTATTTTTCTCAAGTTGTAAAGCGCTACGTAAACTGTTGGCGCTATATAAATACTGTATAATAATAAATACTGTATAATAATTGTATTTCTTTCCTCATTCCCTAATTACCATGATTGTAATATGCTGTGAATGTCCCTTTTGTCCTCATGCATGCTGGATTTTTATGCAATTATTTTTTGTGTCCTTCATACATATTTGCCTTCACTTACCTCCCCAGCATGCTGTCCTGGCCCTATATTCACCTAATGTAGTCACTTAACAATGTATTTTATCAGCTCCATAGTAGTGCTTTACCCCAAACACCCCTAAAATGTTTTTAAATGTGATTTGTGCTTTCAATTCTGGCAGAGTGCCAGAGGCTTTTTTGGGGGGGTCTCCAAATCATTGGGAACCCTCCCTCCAACCAACTGCTAAGTCAACTGATACCAATTCTTTATCTATCCTCAATCATCTATCTGCTGACTTTGCCAAACCCATACACACTATACCCATCTCTTTTGTGGTCAGATGTATGGATGAATTCCCCAAAGCATGTAGTGCAAGGGCCTGCCTGAATACTTTCAAATGGTACTGTTTAAAGTTTTTGTATCCTATTATTATCTTGATAGGTAATAGCAGAATTTCCAAATGTGCTCAAATGTGTACAGTGTGTATTTATATCTTTGTATTATGACACTTCTTACCTGTCCAGTGGACTGTCAATAGTGTCAGTAAGGAGGGTCTGGCCAAAGTAATACACATTATTTAGGCATTCATCTCTCAATGAAGTGGAGAGGGTTACCTGTCCAAAACATCTCCCCCCTAAAATGTTAGAAATTGCCCATGAGAGGGGGGGGGATCTGATAGGTGGACCTTATACTTTGGTCTTTAAAAACTCCCTCAAATAAATCTTATCTTGATGTTGGCCAAGAATGTTTGTGTCTAATCTGCTTTCCCTGTTTATGTGCAAAATGACTAATTTTTTGTTGTTGTTTGACTCCACAGTTTCCTTCCACACCACAGGAATGGCAGACTGTGGCCTCCCACTTTGCCCAGCGGTGGGACTTTCCTAACTGCGGAGGGGCAATTGATGAGAAACACATCCACATCGTCCCACCATCCAACTCGGGGTCATACTATTTCAACTGTAAGGGGTTCAATAGTATTGTGACGTTGGTGGTGGTGTCGGCTACTTACGAGTTCCTGTACGTGGACGTGGGGAAGAATGGCCGGATGTCTGATGGTGGAGTCATCACCCAGACGGAGTTCTACAGGCATCTCCAGAATGGCAGGTTGGATTTGCCACCTCCAGAAGACAATGTGGAAGGACTTCCATTCGTCTTTGTAGCGGATGAAGCGTTTGCGCTGGGGGACCATCTTATGCGGCCATTCCCAATGAGGACCCTCACCCCGGACCAGAGGGTTTTTAATTACCGGCTGGCCAGAGCCAGAAGAGTGGTGGAGAACATGTTTGGAATCATGGCCAGCCGGCTCTGCGTATTTCTTACACCCATACACATGGCGGAGTATAAACTGAATCATATCATCCTGGCCTGCTGTGTTCTACACAACTTTTTACGGCAACATTCTGCCAACTATGCTGGCTCAGTTGGGCCTGAGGCTGGAATTCAAAATGAACCAACCCTGACGGCGCTTGAAAGTGGCCGTCCTGGCTTGCCCCCCTGAGTGCCCGTGATGTCCGTCTAAGATACCTTGAATATTTTGCGGGTAGGGGGGCTATCAATATGCCAGACAATGTCTGAAACCTTTTTCAAATAAAAAAAAGTTAACTACTAAAATCTTTGGTGATATTTACTGCTTGTGTTTCTTTTAGCTGACCCTGACAGAAATGTGGTGAGTCCTGAAAATGGCGTGATTGTGTAACATTACAAAGCATTGTTGGTTGTTATTTACTAAAGGCAAAGACACTTTGCACTACAAGTGCACTTGAAACTGCACTTGTAGTGCAAAGTGGATTTTCCCTTAGGAAATAACCCCCATTGTCACTGAGCTGCTGTGTGCTGTGTGCCAGCTGTGTGAGGACCTTCTTTATAAAGTCTTAACTAAGGGGGTGAGGGACGAAATCACACCCAATACCCACCTGAGTGAGTTGGACCATCCTCCTCCTCCTCCTCCCCCTCCTCCTCCTGCCACAACTACACCACCACAGCCACAGCGTGGAAGGAAGCGTGGAAGGAAGACCAGAGAGTGATGACCTGGGTTCAGTCTGGTCTGGCAAAAGATGCAGGCTCTTGTATGACCACAGCCTGGGGACATACATGTCATCTGCTGCTTTCAGGATCTCTGGGACTTCTGGACCAGACTGCACCCCCTTAGATAAGGACTCCTCAGGCCACCAATTTTGCAGTAAAATAATTCATGTGTGCCCTGGGGGTCAAAGGCTTCACCAATTTCTGCTGTTTCTCCAGCGTTGCCTCCCTCTTTGTTTGGTTATGAGCCCTTAATAAAGGTTTTTTGGTTTCAATTATACTCGCCTATGTGTGTTTTCATTCAAAAAAGGACAATTTGTTTGTGAGGAGGCAGGTACATTTCTAAAGTGCAATGTGAAATTAATAAGAGACACCAACACCAAGCAATCTCCTTGAGATTAAATAATACAAGATTATAATGGTGTTGTGGTAAACACACACAAAAATATTTAGGATGTTAAGAATGTTAAAGAAAAAGGGAGGTGTCGCCCCAGTAGGCGCTGTAATGTTTTAGAGGTGAGCCCCCATCCCAATTTTTTGCAAAACACAAGCACCCCCTATCGGAGTGCAATTCCTCTAACGGGACTTTTATCATAGGGTCACCTCTAATGAAAGTAGAAAATAGTAGAATTTTATATAAAAGTATTGTATTTATTAATTTACCATGTAAAAATCAATAACATGACCTAACAGTACATACATTAAAATGGATGCATGTAAATGAGGAGAAAATAAGTCTAAGAAACAATGACCAACTGCAATGATACAGGTAGATAGAGCACCAATAATCATAGAAACCCGACGTTTCGAGGTAATCAGAGGGTTGACCTCTTCTTCAGGGGTAACGACAATTGGTCAGGGTGAATATTTCATCTAAAAAGTTAACAAAAGCAGAGCAAAAGTGAATGGACAGACATCTCAAATATTCACAGCAAGAGACAACAGAGAGTCTATGGTTTACATTACACAGGTCAATTGGCATTGACATTGATTGCATCACTTGTTGGTTCTAGGTATACATACAGGAATTTTATACTGACCCCTTAGATTTCATATGAGAATTCCCATGGAAATTTTCAGCATCCAGTGCAAAACAGGGGGTTGCCGTCCGTCACGGCCACACAGGGATCACAGACCCAAGGTCCAAGGAGAGAGAGGGAAGGCCAAGTAGATCACAGAAATAAGATGCCAGGGTGGGCTATGGCTGCTTCACAAAGGATATCCCCAAAAGGAACAGATACCAACACCCCTTCAATAAGAGGCTTGTCAAAGCCTGCTTGGTGGGGTTAAAGGATAGGGGGTACAATCCCGCTGGAATATAAATGATACAAAGCATTTAATGAGAATCTTAAAGGAAAAACCTAGTATAAATGTAATACTATTCTGAAGAAGGTGGGGGGTATTTTAGGTTAACAAATGTGACCCACCAGGGATTGTCAGTATAAAAGATCTCAAACACGTACCTAAAGGAGTAAGAATGATTGGAATCAGATCCTAGATGCCAGTTCATACAGCAAAGCGCCCAAGAGGGGAAGGAGGATATTTGGATATCCCCTATCCTTTAACCCCACCAAGCAGGCTTTGACAAGCCTCTTATTGAAGGGGTGTTGGTATGGGAAAATCGTGGGTGCATGTTATACGCCAATCCCTGCTATTTTGTGATCTATTGGAGCGATCGCCGCCGACATTCACATAGCGTGTATTTTTAAATATGGCGCCGCGGAGTTCGGAGGGACTCGGCGGCGCTCGTTCAGCTGAACGAGCGCCGCCGAGAACACAGTGACTGGGCGGAGCCGAGATACACATAGCCGAGGGTTCTCGGCTCTTCTCGGCGCCGTTCACAGTCCAGCCCAGTCCCGCCATTGGACCTGTGTTATGTCCATCATAGGGACTGGGCGTGACTGTGAACGGCGCAGAGAAGAGCCGAGAACCCTCGGCTATGTGTATCTCGGCTCCGCCCAGTCACTGTGTTCTCGGCGGCGCTCGTTCAGCTGAACGAGCGCCGCCGAGTCCCTCCGAACTCCGCGGCCCCATATTTAAAAATACAAACTAAACTTGTGTATGTCGGCGGCGATCATAAAATGTACACTGGGGACAAGGCTGCACTGACCACTGGGGACAAGGCTGCACTGGGGACAAGGCTGCACTGGGGCAAGGCTGCACTGGGGCAAAGCTGCACTGGGGCAAAGCTGCACTGTCAATTCTGCACTGGGGCAAGGCTGCACTGACATGGCTGCACTGACAATTCTGCACTGGGGTAAAGCTGCACTGACAAGGCTGCATGCACTGGGGCAAAGCTGCACTGACAAGGCTGCACTGGACACTGGGGCAAGGCTGCACTGACAAGGCTGCAGATGGACACGATAACTCTGCATTGATGGGCATTTAAATGTAAGTTTTTTTTCCTTAAACTTCCCTCCTAAAAGTTTTTTTCCTTAAAATTCCCTCCTAAACTTGGGGTGCGTGTTATACGCCGGCGCGTGTTACACGCCGATAAATACGGTATGTACTGTTAGGTCATGTTAATCATTTTTAGATTGTAAATTAATAAATACAATACTTTTATATAAAATTCTACTATTTTCTACTTTCATTAGAGGTGACCCTATGATAAAAGTCCCGTTAGAGGAATTGCACTCCGATAGGGGGTAATTGTGTTTTTTAAGAATGTTAAATAACTAAAAAAAAAAAAATAACAACAAGATCAACCTTGAAAAAAAATACAAACCAAAAGAAAAAATCACATCAGGCTTGAACAAAAAAACAAAAAACAAAAAAAAGATATAGATTTTTTGAATATCAGCAGCAAAACTACTTCATTCTTCCTGCATTATAAAGAAGAAGAGAGTGCGCTGTATTAAACAATTTTAAACACTGCAGCCTGATGAAAGTGCTCTATCCATTCCGAACGCTAATTTTACCAGACCGAGCTGTTCCGTCTCGGAATTTCTCCTGAGCATGCGTGGCACTTTGTGCGTCGGAATTGTCCACACACGGTCGGAATTGACGCGATCGGATTTTGTTGTCTGAAAATTTTATAGCCTGCTCTCAAACTTTGTGTGTCAGAAAATCCGATGGAAAAAGTCCGATGGAGCCCACACACGGTCGGAATTTCCAACAACACGCTCCGATCGCGCATTTTCCATTGGAAAATCCGACCATGTGTACGGGGCATTAGAGAAGCCTGTGATATCCTTCCCCACATTAAACAGCTGCTCAGCCACTGCATGTCTCAGTTGTGTCTCTCGCTCTTCGCCGATCAACTAAAACCACAGCCCTTTTAGTGGTTTTAGTTGATCGGCGAAGAGTGAGAGACACGAATGAGACATGCAGTGGTTGAGCAGCTGATTAATGCGGGGAAGGATATCACAGGCTTCTCTAACACTTACCTCTGGTAAGCATATAGTCAAAAGGGGGTGATTCGGTGAAGGTGTAGCAACCCATGGATAGTGCACTCCATTCAGATTAGAAGCCCTCCCTTAACCACTGTCACTTGCATGCATGGAATTGATTACAGAAGGACATGCTTTAATACATTTATTGTGCTATACATATAGTTTTCTTTTTGGCATCTGGAACTTTTTTCTTCCATAATTTTTCTTTGATCTACATATTTGCTGAACGTTTAAGGAATGTTGTTTTATGACTTTATAATTTTTTTATATCTGATTTTATATGTCTGTTTTATACCACCATTGAACCTAATATTGGAGGGTCATCTTTGTACTAATGCCCTGTACACATGATCGGACATTGAACGGACATTCCGACAACAAAATCCTAGGATTTTTTCAGACGGATGTTGGCTCAAACTTGTCCTGCATACACATGGTCGCACAAAGTTGTCGGAAAATCCCATCATTCTGAACGCGGTGATGTAAAACACGTACGTCGGGACTATAAATGGGGCAGTAGCCAATGGCTTTTGTCTCTTAATTTATTCTGAAAATTTTATAGCAAGCTCTCAAACTTTGTGTGTCGGAAATTCCGATGGAAAATGTGTGACTGAGCACACACACGGTCAGAATTTCCGACAACAAGGTCCTATCACACTTTTTCCATCGGAAAATCCGACTGTGTGTACAGGGCATAAGAGTTTCAATGTACATTATGGTTTGATTTTAACAGATGGTTTTAGCACTATATGAAGTATCATATTTATGAATGAGTATATTCACATTCAACTCTGTTAATACTTCCTTCTCCTAAGAGAGTATATCTTTTACATTCCCCATTTATCATCACACTCTGAACTCGCCCTTGTAGCCAGTTTTCAATACATGTACTCACCCTATGGTCCATGCCAATGGACCTTACTTTATACAGTAAACGTTTATAGGTAACTGTGCCAAATGCTTTTGCAAAATCCAGATACACCACGTCTACGGGCCTTCCTTTATCTAGATGGCAGCTCACCTCCTCATAGAAGGTTAATAGATTGGTATGACAAGAACGGTTCTTCATGAATCCATGCTGATTACTGATAATGATACTGTTTACATGACTAAAATCTTATATATAGTCCCTTATCATCACCTTCAAGAGCATGCATACTATTGATGTTAGGCTAACTGGTCTGTAATTCCCAGGGATGTATTTAGGGCCCTTTTTAAATATTGGTGCTATATTGGCTTTTCTCCTATATGCTGGTACCATTCCAGTTAGTAGACTGTTATTAAAAATTAGGAACAATGGTCTGGCAATTACTTGACTGAGTTCCCTAAGTACCCTCGGGTGCAAGCCATCCGATCTCAGTGATTTATTAATGTTAAGTTTCCCAAGTCTAATTCTAATTCTGTTCTCTGTTAGCCATGAGGGTGCATTCCTGTGATGTGTCACGAGGATGAAAACTGCAATTTGGTTACTGAAGCCCCCTGATTCCCTCGTGAAGACTGAGTAGAAGAAAAAATTCAAGACCTTCGCCATCTTCCCATCCTTTGTAACCAGATGTACTTCCTCATTCTTTATGGGGCCAATATGGTCTGTTATCCCTTTTTTTACTGTTTTTATACTTAACCACTTGCCGACTGCCTCGATATACGTCGGCAGAATGGCACGGGCAGGCAGAGTAACGTATGGGTACGTTACTTCCCAACCCACGGGCGGGGGGCGCAATTGTGCCTCCTCAGTGCCCCAGGCAGTCGGCATCGTTGCAGGAGCGATACATCCTGAGGGGAGGCCACTGTTTCATGGCCTCTCCCTCACGATCGCTCCTGATGAATGGGAAGCTTTCTCTGCTTCTGAAACTGTAAACAGAAGCCGAGGAAGTGATGTCATCTCTCCTCATGGAGCCTTTTCGTTCTGGCTCCCGAGGAGACAAGACATCAATGTGAGTTTGCACCAACAGCACACTAACACCAGTACACAAAGGCACACAAATTACCCCCCAATCACCCTTGATCACCCCCCCTGCATCCCCTGTCACAGTGACACCAATAGCAGTTTTAATTTTTTTACTGATCACTGCATTGGTGTCATTTTGTGACTGTTATACGTGTTAGGGCAATTAGTGGTAGGCCCCTTTAGGTCTAGGGTAACCCCCAACCCCCCTAATAAAGGTTTAACCCCTTGATGACCCCCCAGTTAACCCTTTCACCCCCTGTCACCAGTGTCACTAATCGATCATTTTTCTGACCCCCGTATTGGTGTCACGGGTGACGTTAGTTAGCCTGTTAGTTATTTAGGTTCACCGTCAGCTTTTTATAGTGTCAGGTACCCCCATATACTACCTAATAAAGGTTTTAACCCCCTGATTGCCCCCTAGTTAACCCTTTCACCAATGATCACTGTATAAGTGTTACAGGTGACGCTGGTTAGTTAATTTGTTTATACCCACCGTTTATTACCCAATAAAGGTTTAACCCCCTGGACGCGGGTGATATAAGTTAGGTTTTAGGGTCAGTTAGGGTCTGCATCAGCCCCGGCAGTGTCAGATTAATGCCAGTACCGCTAACACCCACACACGCAGCATACACCTCCCTTAGTGGTATAGGGGGTCATTTACTATAGCGCCACGGCACTAATTTGCGCAAATTAGCGCTAATTTATGGCAATTTAGCGCTAGTGCACTAAAACGGTATTCACTATAGCGCTGGTGAGAAAATACTCCCAAAATCGAATTTACTATAGTTCCCTGAAACCAAATAGCGCCCAAACCCTTACTCTGCTAAAACCTGGAGTAGTGCACATGGAAATAATGTTTAGAGCATGATATAAATGCCTAAATGGTACTGAAATATGCGGTATATTATTTAAAGATAATCTGTTTTTAAACTGTGTGAAAAAGTGATTTCTACACTGAAAGATCTTTAAAAGTCTGAGACGTGAAAAATTCCCCGTTTTGGACAACTAGGTGCCAACTGAGCATGCTCAGACCTGAAAATAACTCTCATTTTAACTCAAGTGTCTTTTTTAGCCGGTGTTCTGACATATAGTGTCCTCCTATCAGATAGTGTCCGCCCCATACTGCGCAGGCGCAGCGCCTGCGCAGTACGGAGCAGCAGGAGATGCCGAAAATGTCCGAAGTTGATCAGCTGACCATCAGCTGTACACGGCGCTCGGGCACCTGTTAGCGATGGCTGTGTAAGAGGGCCCCTCGCGGGCTCACTTCGCTCGCCACGCTTCGGGCACGGCCTCGCTGCGCTCGGCAACTATTTATTCTAACTCTATGTCCACTTAGATAGTAGGGAATGATCCTGGACATAGGGTAAGAATAAATGCGCAGGCGCCGTGTACAGCTGACGATCAGCTGTTGAACTTCGGAGACTTTCGGCGTCTCATTTGTCCTCCGTACTGCGCCTGCGCAGTACAGGGCGGACACTTCTGGATAGGGGACTGTATTCGACAAGACACCGGCACTATAGTAAATACCAAAATGAGAGCTAATTAGAGAGCATTTTTTTGAAGTGAAAATCTGCTCTATTTTAGTCCAATTCTCCTTTGCAACATTGTTGCTTCTACTTAAAATATTTTGATTTTAAGAATACTAGAAATGTAATGTAATTCCATCACCTGTATGTCCAAAGAAATGCAGTATTTATGTGTTTTTATGTGTATTTATGTGTAGTATGTGTAGGAGGTTCTCACACGTGGCAGCTCCATGGCTTAGAGGTTAGAACTTCTGCTTAGTATCCCTGAGGGTCTGGATTCAAATCCCCAACATGTTGCTTCATGTAGAGAAGTTGTCTCGTCTCCCAGGTGCTATAACTATGTCTAAATGCACTTGGAAGAATGTTCAAACATTCCCATAGACACACTCCTAAACCTTGTAGACAAGAAGAGTTGAAGCTGTTATAGCTGCAAAGGGTGGGCCAAATGAGTTTTGAACCCAATACTAATACTAGGATGCCATTACAGTTCATGTGCGTTTAAAGGCAGGCGTCCCAATACTTAGGCCAGTATATTGCTTGTGACACTGAGCATTGCTATGGACTTAGGGCTGGTTCACACCACAGAGATGCAGAGAACATGTGTAAGGCTGCCTGGTGGCTAAGTGGGTAGCAGTTCTGTCTAGCAGCATCTGGGATGTTGGTTCTGCTAACAGAAAACCAAACAAACCTTACCATCCACCCTACAACCAACCGAGACCGCAACAACCAACCAATAATGGATCACAATATGATCATGTGAAAAATGGAAGGTACCCTAGGTATGGGGAACAAGGATACTATCAACAACCAATTAGAACTGAACCAAGAGATCACCAACATAATTCTAGAAATGATCCTAGAAACTCCTATCAACAACCTCACAGAGATCAATCAATGGATTATCGTTATGACCAAGATAGGAGAGACCCAAGAGAGTATCAACACAATACAGGTGAATCTCGAGACTACCAGTCCAATTTTAATAGGAATGGGGCTAGGGAGTACGAACAATATAGGTATGATGATAGGAGGAGCCCATTACCTATCACCAACAGATATGAGCCCCTAAGAAACTATATTGAAGAAGAACAATCAAGATCTTTTTTAGAATTCCGCAGAAACGAAGATCCCCCATCCAAACAAGAATATCCCAACAGAGAAAGAAGTCCAAACACCATAAAAGCGGATGCAGAGCAAGATGGAAAGCCAAAAAGAAAAAGAGAACACTAGGGGAAGGCATTTACAACCTTAGTGGGAAAGATCTGACACAAGCAGAACTAATTACACTGGACAAAGGCCTTAAGTACACACCAAGAAGGAATATGGATAAATTCCAAATGTATATTGATATACAAAAATATACAAGGAAATTAAATATTAAGAAATACTTGCTATCCAAGCCACCATCTATACTGAATAACGGAATGGACCCTGACAGAGGAGTTCAGCATAGCAACCTAAGGAATAAGTCATTATTTAACCACTTCAGCCCCGAAAGGATTTACCCCCTTCCTGACCAGAGCACTTTTTACAATTTGGCACTGCGTCGCTTTAACTGCTAATTGTGTGGTCATGCAATGCTGTACCCAAACAAAATTTGCATCCTTTTCTTTTGATGGTATTTGATCACCTCTGCCGTTTTTATTTTTTGCGCTATACACGGAAAAAGACCGAAAATTTTGAAAAAAAATGATATTTTCTACTTTTTGTTCTAAAAAACATCCAATAAACTCAATTTTAGTCATACATTTAGGCCAAAATGTATTCGGCCACATGTCTTTGGTAAAAAAAATGTCAATAAGTGTATATTTATTGGTTTGCGCAAAAGTTATAGCGCCTACAAACTAGGGTACATTTTCTGGAATTTACACAGCCTTTAATTTATGACTGCCTATGTCGTTTCTTGAGGTGCTAAAATGGCAGGGCAGTACAAAACCCCCACAAATGACCCCATTTTGGAAAGTAGACACCCCAAGGAAATTGCTGAGAGGCATGTTGAGCCCATTGAATATTCATTTTTTTTGTCCCAAGTGATTGAATAATGACAAAAAAAAAAAATTACAAAAAGTTGTCACTAAATGATATATTGCTCACACGGGCCATGGGCATATGTGGAATTGCACCCCAAAATACATTTAGCTGCTTCTCCTGAGTACAGGGATACCACATGTGTGGGACTTTTTGGGAGCCTAGCCGCGTACAGGGCCCCGAAAACCAATCACCGCCTTCAGGATTTCTAAGGGCGTACATTTTTGATTTTACTCCTCACTACCTATCACAGTTTTGAAGGCCATAAAATGCCCAGATGGCATAACCCCCCCCCCCCAAATGACCCCATTTTGGAAAGTAGACACCCCAAGCTATTTGCTGAGAGGCATGTTGAGTCCATGGAATGTTTTATATTTTGACACAAGTTGCGGGAAAGTGACAAATTTTTTTTTTTTTTGCACAAAGTTGTCACTAAATGATATATTGCTCACACAGGCCATGGGCATATGTGGAATTGCACCCCAAAATACATTTAGCTACTTCTCCTGAGTACGGGGATACCACATGTGTGGGACTTTTTGGGAGCCTAGCCGCGTACGGGGCCCCGAAAACCAATCACCGCCTTCAGGATTTCTAAGGGTGTAAATTTTTGATTTCACTCTTCACTGCCTATCACAGTTTTAGAGGCCATGGAATGCCCAGGTGGCACAAACCCCCCAAATGACCCCATTTTGGAAAGCAGACACCCCAAGCTATTTGCTGAGAGGCATGGTGAGTATTTTGCAGCTCTCATTTGTTTTTGAAAATAAAGAAAGACAAGAAAAAAAATTTTTTTTTTTCTTTTTTCAATTTTCAAAACTTTGTGACAAAAAGTGAGGTCTGCAAAATACTCACTATACCTCTCAGCAAATAGCTTGGGGTGTCTACTTTCCAAAATGGGGTCATTGGGGGGGGGGGTTTGCCACCTGGGAATTCCATGGCCTCCAAAACTGTGATAGGCAGTGAAGAGTGAAATCAAAAATTTACGGCCTTAGAAAGCCTGAAGGCGGTGCTTGGTTTTCGGGGTCCCGTGCGCGGCTAGGCTCCGAAAAAGTCCCACACATGTGGTATCCCCGTACTCAGGAGAAGCCACAGAATGTATTTTGGGGTGTAATTTCACATATTCCCATGGCATGTTTGAGCAATATATCATTTAGTGACAACTTTGTGCAAAAAAAAAAAAAAAAAGTCTCTTTCCCGCAACTTGTGTCACAATATAAAATATTCCATGGACTCGACATGCCTCTCAGCAAATAGCTTGGGGTGTCTACTTTCCAAAATGGGGTCATTTGGGGGGGTTTTGAACTGTTTTATGCACAACATTTAGAAGCTTATGTCACACATCACCCACTCTTCTAACCACTTGAAGACAAAGCCATTTCTGACACTTTTTGATTACATGAAAAAATTATTTTTTTTTGCAAGAAAATTACTTTAAACCCCCAAACATTATATATTTTTTTTAAAGCAAATGCCCTACAGATTAAAATGGTGGGTGTTTCATTTTTTTTTTTTCACACAGTATTTGCGCAGCGATTTTTCAAACGCATTTTTGGTGGAAAAAACACACTTTTTAAAATTTTAATGCACTAAAACACACTATATTGTCCAAATGTTTGATGAAATAAAAAAGATGATCTTAGGCCGAGTACATGGATACCAAACATGACATGCTTTAAAATTGCGCACAAACGTGCAGTGGCGACAAACTAAATACATTTTTAAAAGCCTTTAAAAGCCTTTACAGGTTACCACTTTAGATTTACAGAGGAGGTCTACTGCTAAAATTACTGCCCTCGATCTGACCTTCGTGGTGATACCTCACATGCATGGTGCAATTGCTGTTTACATTTGACGCCAGACCGACGCTTGCGTTCGCCTTAGCGCGAGAGCAGGGGGGACAGGGGTGCTTTTTTTTTTCTTTATTATTTTTTTGCTTTTTTATCTTATTTTTAAACTGTTCCTTTCATTTTTTTTTTTTTTTTTTAAATCATTTTTATTGTTATCTCAGGGAATGTAAATATCCCCTATCACAGCAATAGGTAGTGACAGGTACTCTTTTTTGAAAAAATTGGGGTCTATTAGACCCTAGATTTCTCCTCTGCCCTCAAAGCATCTGACCACACCAAGATCGGTGTGATAAAATGCTTTCCCAATTTCCCAATGGCGCTGTTTACATCTGGCGAAATCTAAGACATAAAATGCTCGTAGCTTCCGGTTTCTTAGGCCATAGAGATGTTTGGAGCCACTCTGGTCTCTGATCAGCTCTATGGTCAGCTGGATGAATCACCGGCTGCATTCTCAGGTTCCCTGTTGAGACAGGAGAGCCAGAGAAAAACACGGAAGACGGTGGGGGGGGGGCATTCCCTCCCACTGCTTGTAAAAGCAGTCTAGAGGCTAATTAGCCGCTAGGATTGCTTTTACATGAAAACCGACCGCTGGCTAAAAAGAATGATACCAAGATGATACCTAAACCTGCAGGCATCATTCTGGTATAACCATTCAAAGTCGTGAATGGCGTACCTGAAGACAAAAAAATGGTTAACAATAAAGCACAGTAGACCGTAAAGTATAAAAAATTGCATACCTGAAAAGCAAACATGATAAAACATAATAACAATAAACACTGCAGAATAGAATACAGTTAAAAAGAGCAGCACAATAGAGAGAATAGAGAGAGCGAGAACAATAAAACGACAACTATTTTTTTTTATTTAATATTTTTGTATGTGTTTTTTTTTTTTTTACACTTTTTTTTGTAACTGTAACTTTTATAATGGTAACCGGTTCCAGGTTCGGGTCTCTCAAAATGCGATGGCATCTTGGGAGACCCTGTGAAAGTGTGCCTAGTCTGTGCAATGCTGTACCCTACGCTAATACTCAACTAGTGTATGGTAGCGTTCAAAACATTCACCAATGCAAAGACCAGGATTGTCAGGACAGGAGGGACAATAATAGGGGGTGTCACGCCTATATCCGCGCTTGCTGCAGACACAACATCTTTTTTGGGGAGGTTCGTTGGGTAGGGGTACTCGGGAGGACATAAAGAAAATGCCTCTCATGCAGCTGACTGCATTTGGTTGGGGATGTGAATGGGGGAAGTACGGGTGCTGCAGAAGCGGTGGGTTCCCAATTAGGATTGGCGAATGCAGCAGGAAGGGCATTATGGGCACGACGGGCCTGTGTTTGTCTTTTTGGTGGCAGCGGGACACTACTTGTGCTTGCCACCTCACCAGCTTGAACTGCACTTATGGGACTCGCCATGTCACCAAGTGTTACTGCAGTGCTGATTTGACTACGACCGGGGTGTACTAGGCCGCTGATGCTTGCCAGTTCACCAAAACGGTACCAAAAAAACTGTTAGCGATCGCAGGGATCAGGCCTAACTCTGCGAACGCTGCAGTTATGCGTTTAGTGTTTTGTAAGTGACAGTGATCGATCGATACTGCACTTGGGTGGGCTGGGCTGGGCCGGGCGGAGGGGCAAAACGCAGGTGCTAGCAGGTATCTGGGCTGATCCCGCTAACACTGCGTTTTTGGGAACCCTAAACTGCTGGGGACGCTAGTATAGATCTGATCGGATCAGATATTGATCCGTTCAGATACTATACCACTAAGGGAGGCGTATGCTGCATGCGTGGGTGTTAGCGGTACTGGCGCTAATCTGACGCTGCCTGGGGAGATGCATATCACTGCCAGGCGATCAGGGGGCTAAACCTTTATTCGGTAATAAACGGCGGGTGCCCTGACACTATAAAAAATAAACGAACTAACCAGCGTCAATCGTAACGGTTATATGGTGATCAGTGGTGAAAGGGTTAACAAGGGGGCAATCAAGGGGTTAAAACATTTATTAGATAGTATATGGGGGTCCCTGACGCTATAAAACGCTGACAGCGAACCTAAATATTTACCTCCCTAACTAGCGTCACCAGCGACACTAATACAGCGATCAGAAAAATGATTGCTTAGCGACACTGGCGACAGGGGGTGATCAAGGGGTTAAAACTTTATTAGGGGGGGTTAGGGGGGTAACCTAGACCTACAGGGGGCTAACACTCACTGCCCTAACACAGTAACTGTCACAAACTGACACCATGCAGTAATCAGAAAAAAAAAAATACTGCTTGGTGTCAGTGTGACAGGAAGGGGGGAGGGGTGATTGGGGGGTGATTGGGGGGCGATCGGGGGGTGATCGGGGGTGTAAAGTATGCCTGGCATGTTCTACTGTGTGTGTGTGTAGTGTTTGTGCACTCACATGTCTTCTCTCCTCGGCTCCGGAACGGAAACTGCTGAGCCGAGGAGAGATGACATCACATCCTCTGCCTGTGTGTACTACACAGGCAGGGGAGGATTCCCATTGGCTGGGAGCGATCGCGAGGGGGGGCCACGATCGGATGGCCTCCCCCTCGCCTCTCAACGCTCCCAGACAAATGCCGACTGCCGCTGGCACCGGGGGGGTCCGATCGGACGTGATTCTGCCTGCCCGTGCCATTCTGCCGACGTATATCGTCGTTAGGCGGTCGGCAAGTGGTTAATCCACCTTCCACAAATAATGAACACATTGAGGTGTTTAAAAAAATGGTGATCAAAGATCTGGAACAATTAAAGTTTAGTAAAATCTCGGAATCTCAGCATATACAACAAGGTATAAAGCAATTGGAAGAAAATAGAGACATTATAGTCAGACCAGCTGATAAAGGGGGCGCCATTGTAATATTAACAAAGGAATATTACCACCAGGAATTAATGGGGCAACTTAATGACAACAACACGTATCTGAAACTTAGAAGTAATCCCACCAGAGAATATAAACGGGACCTGACTTATTTGATTCAAAAAGGAATTAACAAAAATATTTTAACGAAAAAAGAATCCAAATACCTAATACCTGACACATGCAGAGTCCCTATTATTTACACGATCCAGAAGATCCATAAGAATGCTGAGTTACCACCAGGAAGACCCATCATAAATGGGATTCAATCGATTAATGCAAGACTAGGGGAATATGTAGACAAGTTCTTGCAACCCCTAGTACCTAACACTAAAGCATATCTGCGTGACACAAAGCATTTGTTGCAAATACTAAAGACCCTGATTTTGCACCCTAATGAGAAATATTTGTTAGCAACTGCTGATGTAGCTTCATTGTACACAATAATTGAACATAGTGACGCAATAGAAGCATCTAAGTGGGCTATGGATTCATTTAGCCATCTCATTTCTAAACAGAAAAGATTTCTTCTTAGAAGCCTGGCCTTCGGAATCCAACATAACTATTTCTGGTATAATGATAATTATTTTCGACAACTAACGGGTATTGGAATGGGAGCTAAATATGCTCTGAGCGTAGCCAATGTATTCATGGCAAATTGGGAGGAGGAAGCCATCTTTTCAAATATTCCAGAGGAACTGGTACTGTATAAAAGATTCATAGACGATTGTATTCTCATCTGGAAGGGAGATGAATTGAGCTTAAAATCATTTTTCCAACGTCTGAATATGAACCAAAAAAATATTAAACTTGAACACCAAATTAGTGAACAAAAAATCCAGTTCTTAGATCTAGAAATAGAATTAAGAGCAAATGCCATCAGTACAAAAACATTCTTCAAACCGGTGGAGAGGAACAGCTATATACCAGTGACTAGCTGCCATTATGAGCCATGGTTAATTAATATTCCTAAAGGCCAGTTCATTCGCTTACGTAGAAATTGTTCGGAAAATAACGACTATCTCAAACAAGCTCATTGGATAGGTAAGAGGTTTGAAGAAAAAGGATATAGCAAAGATTTTATAGAAGAAAAAATAATAGAAGTTAACCAAACCTCAAGAGATGTGCTGATCCAAGACAAAATCAAGGCAAATGATGCAACAGATGACATACCTTTGATAATGGACTTTAGTGTACAACATAAGAGGATGGAGAGAATTATTAAAAAACATTGGTATATTCTAAAAACTGATACTACTTTGGCAAATATCCTCCCAGAGAAACCGAGATTTATATATAGACGAGCTCCAACTTTAAGGGACATTATAGCTAAAAATGTCCCGAACCCACCCAAAAGAACAACTGATTTATCCTTCTTCCAGGGTAAAGGGTTCTATCCCTGTAAGAGGTGTTATGCCTGCAAAAATACCAACCAAAATGGGTACAAATGTCAGAAATTTTCTTCAACAAGCACTGGAAAAGAATTTGAAATAAGGGACTTTGTATCATGTAGAACGGAAGGGGTGGTATATGTTCTACAATGCTCCTGTTCTCTCCAATACATTGGCAGAACGAAATGGCCAATGTGGAAGCGAATAAGAGAACATATTCAGAATATTAAAAAAGGCTATCCAAAGCACAGTGTCTCAAAACATTTTGACATTTGTCATAATAGAGACCCCAGGGGTCTAAAGTTCTGGGCTATTCAAAAGTACAAGCCTCACTGGAGGGGTTCCAATAAAATTAGGGAACTCAGTAAGAATGAATCTAAGTGGATATTCCAGATGCGTACACTAGAACCTAATGGCTTGAACATCGAATTCGATCTTAATTGTTTTATTTCTGATTTTTAGTGTAATTTTATATATTTTAGCCTAATATTCTTATAGGCATTTTTCTCATATTTGATTCTATATGAGTATGAGTTGGTTTAGTTCTTTATTCCAGGTAATACGGCAATATTTTTTACCAACAATTCATTGTTTAAATAATATTTTGGATAGTTTCAATTTTTTTAATTAACAATATTTTAATATATTTTTAATATATTTTTATATATTTTTTTATTTTTTATTTTTTTTTGTATTTTATTTCATTTTTTAAGTATCTATTATCCACTATTCTCCCCCTATATTTATCCATAACCATCATAACATTTTGATATATTATTTCCGAGAGTTTTTGACCTGACATACTGATCACAATTATGTATTTGTCATATGGTAAATGTCAATACCTTGTGGGAGATTGTTATGTAAGGTTTTTTTAGTTAGGAATGTCATACCAATTTTATACCACTGGAGGGAGTCTAATAATGGAATCATATTATGGATGCTTAGTTGCAATTTTATATATATGCAGCGGTTTTTTACTAAGTATTTATTTATCTCTATGTTAATTATATGTTTAATAAAAAGGAATTTTAAATAGTGATTAAGGATATGCAGGAAGCAGGATGATGAATGAATCACGTTGTAGCCATGGCAACCGCTATGCCATTGTGCTATAAATCTGAGACCGTGATAGCTTGAGTTATCCTTGAAAAAGTCACGTGACCGTGACGCAACGCGTGGAAGGAGCCAAGGACGCACTGTGCAGACTGTCAGTATCGAGCTGTGTACTGCAGCGATTCTGCTCCTGTCTGAGGCGGCTGACTGCTATATACACCTGCATATGCCTTTTTACTATTGGGCGCACGTGAGTGGAATAATACATGTTTGCTTGTGTACCTGGTATGATGAGCATTGCGCAATGATATCTTTCTTTCATTTGCTTTACATATGAGGTCTGACGGTGATCGTTACATCTGATGTGAATATAAGCAAAGAAACATTGTCGTTTAAAACTACCAATGAGCACCCCAATTAAGTAATTGTGTGCTATTGAAGAACTTTGCTAGTGGGACTAAAGCTAATTTCTATGTGATTTTGGTTGTTTGATGTATTTATTCACGCTTTTTTGGAATATCACTAGAAATAACTAAATTTTTAACACATTAGAATTTATTTATTTATTTGTATTGTATTTACAAACTTGGTGTCACTAATTTATATTATTTATTTTTTATTTTTTACCACTGCTGGATTAATTTTAGTATATGGCTATCAGTGTTTTAAGAGCCAATTTTTCATCTATTTAATCACATTGTGAAGCGCTTCAAACACAATTTTATTCATATATTTTTAGTGATCCTGAAACACTTCTTTTTTGATAGCAGCCTCACTTGTTTGATGTGTATATTTATCAGTTATTAATCATCACAGCGCTTTGTGTTTTTTATACATTTTTTAATTCCCCAACATGTTAATCCTTGTGTTGAAGTTTATATGTTCTCCCTGTGTGAGTTTCTCACCACAATCCAAAGACATGCTGGCATTTTATTTGTCTCCTGTCAAAATAGGTTCTAATGTAAGAAAGTTAATTTTGGACTTTATATTGGAAGCTCATTGCAGCCAGGGACTGATGCTTTGTTTATGTGGATGCAAATGGACTTTGATCTTTGTCCTGTAGTTGGAGATTTGATGCACATAGCCAAGGGCTAACACAGCTGCGAATAGTATTATGTTTTCCTGCCCATCAGGTGCAATCACTTTAGACATACATGAAGAGACAGATTGAAAGATACTGGTGGCCTTCTTGCGGACTCCCCTGAGAGGAAAAAAAAAACAAGAAAAAAAAAAAAACAAAAAAAAAGGGGGAATTTTCCTCAGTTCGTTTATTTAGTGTCCACCGTGTCCTCTCAGCGCCCCACTTCACTTGGTACGTCTGGTGTAGGAATACCCAGACTTTCACAGAAGTCCTGCATCTCCTCCGGAAACCTCATCCTATATGATCTGCCCTCTTTGGTTACTATCAGGGATGTTGGAAACCCCCAACTATATTTTAAGTTAGCCCTTCTCAGTTGATCGAGCAATGGTCTAAGTTGCCTTCTTCGTGCCAATGTTCCCGCAGATAGGTCGGAAAAAATTTGTAGATCTTTATTGTCAAAACATATTGGGGAAGCACAACTGAGGTTGTTCCAGATCTTCTCTTTAACCTCGTATGAATGGAACTTAACTATTACGTCTCTAGGGATGTCTTGTTTCATATTTGGGGGTTTTCTAATCCTGTGCACCCTGTCAATCCTCAGGGCCTCATCTTCCCTTCTTCCCAGGATTGGGTTAAAATTTTTTTGCATCTTATTCCCTAAGTCCTCATTCTGTTGTTCAGGAAGAGATCTAATACGCAAATTTTGATGGCAGCTTTGATTTTCTTGTTCTTCCATTTTATATGCCAGCATGCGATATTCATTCTGCATTTTCCTCATTTGCGCTTTTAGATCCGAGATCTCTTTTGCCTGGATTCCTGACGCCTCTTCTGCCTCTTCAACTCTACGTAACAGGTGGCCCATATCTGTCCGTACATTTAATATTTCTGATTTAATAGAGTTTTCGAGTTTGGCGAACATTTCCTTCATTTCTGTTTTATTAGGGATTAGCGCGATGTTTCTTTGCTCCTCCATGTCACTGATGGCACACCCTCCTTCTGGCTCCGGATCTTCCCTGGACCTCTCCCCCAGTCTCCCCTTTTGTTTCAGCTGGTCTTTCTTTTTATCTTTCGTTCCTGCTTGTTTCATATCCGCTCCCGGACTCTTTGAACTCGCTTCTTTGAGATACTTCTGTATTGAACTGGAGTTTAGACTCTCCCTAGGGGTCTTGGGTTCCGCTGTTCTTTGAGTTCATCCTCTCATACTTCTCCTTACTTGCACCCCTGCTCCTATAATAAATAATGTCAGCATTTTATATTCAGTCTCTCAGAACACCGCATGCGACCAGCTACCCCGTCCTTCCACCACAGCTATCAGTATTTCTTCACACCGAGGCGCACTGGCTCCGTATTATACTTGCTGCAATTGGCGTTCCACCAATCTCGCCCCCTTAACTCCTGTCAAGGCCGACAAGCGCACCGGGGCACACCAGGGCACTTCTAATCCTGGGCCCCTCCCAGAAGCCTCCCCGCATGCAAGTGCATGAAAACTCCCATATACATCAAAAAGTCCGGGTCTTTATGAGCATATTTTGAGCAAGTCTCTAAAGCTCTTCCTAGGAACACCAGACCATGCCACTCTTCAAACGTTAAATTTCGTACCTGAGGGGGGGTCTTCACCAGCCTCGATCAAGTCACGCTGTTTATAGGCCCTCGCTGTTTCCTCTTCTCTAGGAGACCGGTTCCATAGGGTATATTACCCTGTGTCTTAAGTTTCCTGGGACGCTTCAAGCTTGCCACTTCCCCAACATGAGTACCGAGTTGCAATCGGCTGATGGTGCAAGTAATAAACTACAGGGGGCTGGGGGGGAGGGGTCCAGCCTGAGGGACATCCGTGCTGAACCACGGCATAGGCTAATCTCCGCTCCGGGCTTTAAACAGGGTCAGCTCGTTGTTTGTCACCAGGGAAGCACACACCCTCCACCTCCACACTTGTCTTCCTATGCATCCGGCTCCAGATCACTGTTCGTCTGCCCCTCTCCCCACCACACGTTGCAGAGGGGAGGCTCGCACCACCGCTGGTGTTGTTGTGTTGGGGGAGACTTGGGGAGTCCTCTAGAGATCCTCTCAAGGGTGAAGCATCGGGCTCTCACCCCGCGCCACACACGCGCAGCCTGGTCAGTCCAACCCGCCTCCGACCCTCACTCCAGCGCCGCCATCAGGCCCCTCCCCTCACACTAACGTCTCACGTCAGCATCCTCCCCCCACTGAGGCCTACATGTCACTGGGAATGCCACAGGGAAGTCCCCGTGTGTCAGAGGGGGGCAGGGTCACCAGGTGGCCCCGCCCTCCGTTATTTAAGAACCGTCAGAAGACGAGAAGCATCACACAGCGGGAGCCTCCCATCATGGATGCGGAGCAGCCCAAGGAGAAGAAGGGAAGAAGATGTCGTGGAGGAAGATGCCAGACTAGAACACTGGAGGAAGAACCAGATGAACCAGAAGAAGAAGATGGAAGAAGAAACCGAAGGAAGATAGAAGATAGAAGAAGCATTTAAATAAAGGAATTGTCAAAAACTGTCTCTTGTTATTTTTAACATTTTTGACACTTTTTTTGTGAAATGGTAGGGGTACTTTTGTACCTCCTTACCATTTCACACAGGGAGGCGGGATTTGGGGGTCCCCTTGTTAAAGGGGGCTTCCAGATTCCGATAAGCCCCCCCGCCTGCAGACCCCCACAACCACCGGGCAAGGGTTGTGGGGATGAGGCCCTTGTCCCCATCAACATGGGGACAAGGTGCTTTGGGGGGCTACCCCAAAGCACCCTCCCAATGTTGAGGGCATGTGGCCTGGTACGGTTCAGGAGGGGGGGCGCTCTCTTGGCCCCCCCTCTTTTCCTGCCAGGTTGCGTGCTCGGATAAGGGTCTGGTATGCATTTTTGGGGGAATTCCACACCATTTTTTTTTTTACATTTGGGCACGGGTTTCCCCTTAAAATCCATACCAGACCTGAAGGGTCCGGACCGGCAATTCATTAATAGCCGCGAGTAGTTTTAAATGACTTTTTTTCCTTTGAAATGTCATTTTGCTGTCAGACTGTTCTAAACACGGGAAACATGTGCCCTGTTACAGGCATACTATAGACACCCCCAGGTACGAAATTTAAAGGAATATTACACTTTTATTGTTTCACTTTAAGCATTATTAAAATCACTGCTCCCGAAAAAGCAGCCATTTTTAAAACTTTTTTGCCATTGATACATGTCCCCTGGGGCAGGACCCGGGTCTCCAAACACTTTTTATGGCAAAGAACTTGCATATAAGCCTTCAGTGAGAACTTTGGATTTTTCAGGTTCGAGCCCCATTGACTTCCACTATTCCAGCATATGTGATCTGACAGGCATTATTGTCGGCAATAGCGCTGCTTTCCCCGCTGACTTTCTGAGAGTTGAAGTCTTTCTGGCCTTTTTTGAGAGTTATTTTTTGGTACTGCAGGATAATTTTTTGGCGCTATAGTAAATGACCCCCATAGTTTCTGAACGGATCAATATCTGATCTGATCAGATCTATACTAGCGTCCCCAGCCGTTTAGGGTTCCCAAAAATGCAGTGTTAGCGGGATCAGCCCAGATACCTACTAGCACCTGCATTTTGCCCCTCCGCCCAGCCCAGCCCACCCAAGTGCAATATCGATCGATCACTGTCATTTACAAAACACTAAACACATAACTGCAGCGTTCGCAGAGTCAGGCCTGATCCCTGCGATTGCTAACAGTTTTTTTGGTAGAGTTTGATACAGTTGCTGAATGCCTAGGAGCTTTTTTACCTGTGAGTCTCACTAGTCTACCAGTAAATTTAGAGCCCAAAATGGCAAATCAGAGGTACACTAGTGAAGATATATATATATATATATATATATATATATATATATATGATTAAGTGCGCAACCTATGCCATACAAACATAATTGTATATAATCAATAAAAATAAAATTGCATGTAATGATCAACCTTGAGTGTCAAACTTTAACTACAAAACTTAAATCAAAAGTGAATATTATAACAGAAAAATCAATTCTATATATGTATTGTCCATCAGGGGGCTTGATAGCGTCCTTAACGGGTAACACCCCAAAATATATGTGAAAACTTCACTAGAAACAGGTCCTTCTGTCAGGAGGGGATGTTGTCTTCCTCACATATACGAGGCAAATATGTAAAAAAAAAGGCCACTTACCAGACATGTAAGACCCCTATTACAGGGATCATATAGGCTCAAGTATGCCGGGTCACCTAGGCAGGGACAGCTGATTCAGACAACTGACAAACTTTGTTCCTCATCAGGTGCTTCGGGACACAATGTTCTCCTTGTACTCCTTATCCAGGTAAGATCACTCGTGGGATATGAGTTGTTAAAAGAGGAAAGAAAGGCGCTTCATGGTGCAGCAAGTTAAAACATTCCTTTTATTCCATATTAATGGACAGCTGACATAGTGGAGCTGTAGGACCTGACGTCACCACGTTCCAGCTGGCTGGCTTCTGCCGCGCTGTATGCTGTTCATTTTAATTTGTTTTTGCCAAATGCTTTTAAGATGTCAGCTGTTCATTAATATGGAATAAAATGAATTTTTTAACTTGCTGCACCATGAAGCGCCTTTCTTTCCTCTTTTAACAACTCATATCCCACGAGTGATCTTACCTGGATAAGGAGTACAAGGAGAACATTGTAGTTTGCTGAGCCAACATTACAGTGTTCCGAAGCACCTGATGAGGAACGAAGTTCGTCGGTTGTTTGAATCAGCTGTCCCTGCCTAGGTGACCTGGCATACTTGAGCCTATATGATCTCTGTAATAGAGCTCCTACATGTCTGGTAAGCGGCCTTTTTTTACATATTTGCCTGGTATATGTGAGAAAGACAACACCCCCTCCTGACAGAAGAACCTGTTTCTAGTGATTTCTCGGGTATTTTGGAGTGTTACCCGTTAAGGAGGCTATCAAGCCCCCTGATGGACAATACATATATATAATTGATTTTTCTATTATAATATTCACTTTTCAGTTAAGTTTTGTAGTTAAGGTTTGACACTCAAGGTTGATCATTACATGCAATTTTATTTTTATTGATTATATACAATTATGTTTGTATGGAATAGGTTGCGCACTTAATCATATATATACATTTGTTGAACCATATATTCAGGTTTTTTAGGTTGCAGCACCTTCACTTTTATTCACTTGTGTATATCATTTGATTTGTATATTTTGGGGTTAGAGCAGATTGTTCCTATTACACTAGTGAAGAGGCCTACACGTTTCTGAGCATGACAGATAGTGAAGAGGAAGTCACTCATCTGTCAGATTCAGGCTCAAAATACGATCCTGTAGACCACAGCGGCTCCATAACAGATAGCTCTGACAACGGAGTTGTGGTCCCTGCCAAGGTCAGGCATACCAGAACCCGATCTTCTTCTGCTGTTGTTGAGGTGCAAGAACCGCAGTGCTCTCGTATGTAGCAGAGAAATACTAGTGCCGCTCATCCTTCTGGTGAACTGGCAAGCACCAGCGGCCTAGTACACCCTGGTCAAACATCCAGCACTGCAGTATCACGTGGTGACGTGGCGAGTCCCATAAGTGCAGTTCAAGCTGGCAAGGTGGCAAGCACAAGTGGTGTCCCGCTGCCACCAAGAAGACAAGGACAGGCCCATCATACCCATAGTGTCCTTCCTGCAGAATTTGCCAATCCTAATGGGAAGCCCACCACTTCTGCAGCACCCGTACTTCCCCCATTCACTGGCCAACCTGGAATTTAGGTGGAAACAGTTGATTTTACGTCACTTGATTTTTATTCACTGTTTTTTACGGAAGATCTCTATAGATCTATTGTGGACCAAAGTAATTTGTATGCTGGTCAATTCATCACCGCTAATCCCCAGTCCTCCCTTGCGAGAGATTGAAAACCAATTACGGTTTCCAAATTTAAGACCTTTCTGGGCCTATCCCTCGACATGGGCATAGTTAAAAGAGTACGTTGTGGTTATATTGGTCCACTGACCCAATTTACCATATGGCCGTGTTCTCTGCTTCCATGACCAGGGCACAATACGAGCAGATCTTGGGGTTCATGCACTTCATCAACAATGAACTCTGTCATCCTCATGGAGACCCTGGATGCGATCGGCTCTACAAAATTCGGCCCCTCGTAAACCACTTCATCGAACGTTTTGCAGCCTTGTTTACTCCCCATCAAGTTGTCTGCATTGATGAGTCCCTGATTAAGTTTTCTGGCTGCTTGTCTTTCAAACAGTATCTTCCCAGCAAGTGTGCCAGATATGGGGTCAAGATGTATAAGCTCTGTGACAGGGCCACAGGCTATACATATAGTTTTATGGTTTATGAGGGAAGAAATAGTCACGTAGAGCCACCAAACTGCCCAGATTACATAGGGAGCACTGGCAAGATTGTGTGGGACTTGGTGTCACCCTTATTCGGAAAGGGGTACCATTTGTATGTGGACAATTATTACATGAGCATGCCACATTTTAGTCACTTGTTTGATTATCAAATTGGCACATGTGGCACCATGCGATCTAATCACCGAGGCTTACCCCAGAGGCTTGTAGATTCCCATCTTAGGCTGGGGGAGAGAGCCTGCATGAAGTGTAATAACTTGCTCACTGTGAAGTGGAGGGATAATAAGAATGTTTTCATTCTGTCCTCCCTTCATGCAGACACGACGGTCCAAATTCCTACGGCAACTGGTGTTGTGGAGAAACCCCTCTGTGTCCACAAATATAACCAAAATATGGGAGGGGTGGACCTCAACGACCAGTTGTTGGCACCGTACCTAGTTGCCCCTAAGGCCAGATGCTGGTACAAAAAAGTATCTGTATACTTATTTTAATTGGCTTTGCTGAACGCTCATGTACTATACAGAGCTTCAGGATGGACTGGATCCTTCCGTAAATTCCAGGAAGAGATCTTCAGAACCCTTCTGTTTCCAGACGGTGCTCCAACTCACCTTTCCAATCCAAATGCAGTAAGCTGGCTGCATGAGAGGCAATTTCTGTATGTTCTCCAGATTACCCCTACACAACAAGCCTCCCAAAGAAGATGTCATGTCTGTAGCAAGCGCGGATATAGGCGTGACACCCGCTATTATTGTCCCTCCTGTCCTGACAATCCTGGTCTTTGCATTGGTTAATGTTTTGAACTCTACCATACACTAGTGGAGTTTTAGCATAGGGTACAGAACTGCACACGCATAGAGTGCAGACTAGGACACGCTTTCACAGGGTCTCCCAAGATGCCATTGCATTTTGAGAGACCCGAACCTGGAACCGAACCGTAAGTTACAGTTACAAATAAAAGTGTAAAAAAAAAAAAAAACACAAAAATATATATATATGTAGCGCTGGTAAATTTGCGATCTACCATATGTTAGGTAAATTTAGTAATTTGTTCGTTAAATAGGTTAGGTTAGCTTGGCTGACGTTGTGTGTGTTTCCATACTGACCGGTGGGTGTCGCTGTTATCATTGGCCAGTGTTGGAAAGGCAACGTGTCAAAACGTATGGATGCTCTTCTGTCCCGGAGACAATTCGGTGGAGGTGGTCCTCCGAGTTGCATTCTGGGCGAGGGTATTTATGGAACAGACGCCATGTTGTAGGGTTTTTTTTACAGCCACCTGCTAGCCCTCCTGGCCGACAGGTATGCATTAGAGAGCAATCTCGTGGTCCTCCGTTCCGGAGGCCCACACCGTTGCGGCGCAGGGGTGGGCCCAGAAGCGTGTCTGGGGCCTACCACGGCAGCCGAGGAATGGTCCTGAGCTGTCTATCCAGAAGGGAAGAAGCTGGACAACCGAGGAGATCCCAGGGGAGGACCCGTCATGGAAGGATCATGCAGCGTGCTGGTCTGGAGAGGGGCCTGGTGACTCATTTGCAGGACGTATCCTAAAAAGTAACTATACAGCATAGTGTTGCCGGGTTGGCTTAAAGGTTCAAGCACTGTGACTGACGTTCATTGCAGAAAACCCATACATCCTGTGTCAGAGGATCATACAGGTTTATCCCAAATAAGTCTGTGGCAGAGACTTTTGTTCGTGCTATGTACTGGCTGCTAGGCAAGTGAGAGAGGCCTATCCAGGCGAGCAAAGAGTGTGTCCCATGAGTAATATCCAAATTCTACCAGGACATTTATCAAGAATCTTATAAGAAGATATTTGAGTTTCTTCTGTGGTTTCCCTTCTGCCTCTTTCCTGCTACTTCCTTAGTAAATCGTTTAATAAAGCATTGAAAACGTATTTAAGTGTTGGTGCGTGTATCGTCCAGAGGTGAACTCAACGGAACCCTAGACCCGGTGCCGGTAAAACAGAAGGAAGGTGAGTGAAGGTAAAAAGCCCGCTTAAACCAGCAGCTCCACCGAGAGTTAGGGCTACATATAAAATAAAAAAACAAAAATAGTTGTTGTTTTATTGTTCTCTCTCTCTCTCTCTCTCTCTCTCTCTCTCTCTCTATTCTCCCTCTATTGTTTTGCTATTTTTTATTGTTATCATGTTTTATTAAGTTTGCTTTTCAGGTATGTAATTTTTTTATACTTTACTGTTTACTGTGTTTTATTGTTAACCATTTTTTTGTTTTCAGGTACGCCATTCAGCTGCAGCGCGGATTTATTTATCTTGACAACAACAGCGTTTGCTCCCATGATACATAAAGCTGTAACTCCAGCGCTGTAGGAGGTGATTTCCCCACCACAGTTAAAAAAATAGCATATATGCCGAAGCATGGGGGCAGCAGGGATGGAGGAGCGATTTGCTCCTAACTTTTGGGGCGAATGCCCCCATGTAATGTTACTTTGTTTTATTATTAACCATCATTTGCTTAGCAGGTACACCATTCAGTTGCAGAGCAGATTTATTTATCTTGACAGCAACAGTGTTTGCTCCCACGATACATAAAGCCATGACTCCAGGGCTGTAGGAGGTGATTTCACCACCACAGTTAAAAACAAAATGGTGCATGTATGCCCATCATTAGAAGTGGGTTGACGAAGGGAGGTATTCTAATGGTGGACATACCAACTGATCAATCTCTTTTTTTCATGCAGCCCACAGGCTGCATGAAAAAAAGATTACAATATTTGCCCAACAAGGACCAGCAACATACTGGTATGTTGCTGGACTTTGAGTGGTTATACCAGAATGATGCCTGTGGGTTTAGGTATCATCTTGGTATCATTCTTTTCAGCCAGCAGTCAGCTTTCATGTAAAAGCTAATTAGCCTCTAGACTGCTTTTACAAGCAGTGGGAGGGAATGCCCCCCCTCCCACTGTCTTCAGTGGTTTTCTCTGGCTCTCCTGTCCCAACAGGGAACCTAAGAATGCAGCCGGTGGTTCCATTAGCTTACCATAGAGCTGATCAGAGACCAGAATGGCTCCAATCATCTCTATGGCCTAAGAAACTGGAAGCTAAGAGCATTTCATGACTTAGATTTTGCCGGATGTAAACAGCGCCATTGGGAAAGCATTTTATCACACCAATCCTGGTGTGGTCAGATGCTTTGAGGGCAGAGGAGAGATCTAGGGTCTAATAGACCTCAATTTTTTTTAAAAAGAGTACCTGTCACTATCTATTGCTATCATTGGGGATATTTACATTCCCTGAGATAACAATAAAAATGATTAAAAAAAATGAAAGGAACTGTTTAAAAATAAAGTAAAAAAGCAAAATAAATAATTTTAAAAAAAGCACCCCTGTCTCCCCCTGCTCTCGCGCAAAGACGAACGCAAGCATTGGTCTGGCGTCATATGTAAACAGCAATTGCACCATGCATGTGAGACATCACCGTGAAGGTCAGATCGAGGGCAGTAATTTTAGCAGTAGACCTCCTCTGTAAATCTAAAGTGGTAAACTGTAAAGGCTTTTAAAGGCTTTTAAAAATGTATGTAGTTTGTCGTCGCTGCACGTTTGTGCTCAATTTAAAGCGTGTCGTGTTTGGTATACATTTACTCGACCTAAGATCATCTTTTTTATTTCATCAAACATTTGGGTAATATAGTGTGTTTTAGTGCATTAAAATTTAAAAATGTGTGTTTTTTCCAATAAAGATGCGTTTGAAAAATCGCTGTGCAAATACTGTGTGAAAAAAAAAATTAAACACCCACCATTTTAATCTGTAGGGCCTTTGCTTTAAAAAATATATAATGTTTTGGGGTTCAAAGTAATTTTCTTGCAAAAAAAAAAAATTTTCATGTAAACAAAAAGTGTCAGAAAGGGCTTTGTCTTCAAGTGGTTAGAAGTGTGGGTGATGTGTGACATAAGCTTCTAAATGTTGTGCATAAAATGCCAGGACAGTTCAAACCCCCCCCAAATTACCCCATTTTGAAAAGTGGACACCCCAAGCTATTTGCTGAGAGGTATGTCGAGTCCATGGAATATTTTATATTTTGACACAAGTTGCGGGAATAAGACACATTTTTTTATTTGCACAAAGTTGTCACTAAATTATATATTGCTCAAACATGCCATGGGCATATGTGGAATTACACCCCAAAATACATTCTGTTGCTTCTCCTGAGTACGGGGATACCACGTGTGAGACTTTTTTGGAGCCTAGCCACGTACGGGACCCCGAAAACCAAGCACCGCCTTCAGGCTTTCTAAGGGTGTAAATTTTGGAATGCCCATATGGCACAAACCCGCCCAAATGACCCCATTTTGGAAAGTAAACACCCCAAGCTATTTGCTGAGAGGTATGGTGAGTATTTTGCAGATCTCACTTTTTGTCACAAAGTTTTGAAATTTGAGAAAAAAAAACATTTTTTCTTTCTTTCTTCATTTTCAAAAACAAATGAGAGCTGCAAAATACTCACCATGCCTCTCAGCAAATAGCTTGGGGTGTCTACTTTCCAAAATAGGGTCATTTGGGGGGGGGGGTTGTGCCATCTTGGCATTTTATGGCCTTCAAAACTGTGATAGGTAGTGAGGAGTGAAATAAAAAATGTACGCCCTTAGAAATCCTGAAGGTGGTGCTTGGTTTTCGGGGCCCCGAACGCGGCTAGGCTCCCAAAAAGTCCCACACATGTTGCATCCCCATACTTGGGAGAAGCAGTAGAATGTATTTTGGGGAGTAATTCCACATATGCCCATGGCATATTTGAGCAATATATCATTTAGTGACAACTTTGTGCAAAAAAAAATAAAATTTGTCATATCCCGCAACTTGTGGCAAAATATAAAATATTCCATGGACTCAACATGCCTCTCACAAAAAAGCTTGGGGTGTCTACTTTCCAAAATGTGGTCATTTGGGGGGTTTTCATGCCATCTTGGCATTTTATGGCCTTCAAAACTGTGATAGGTAGTGAGGAGTGAAATAAAAAATTTACACCCTTAGAAATCCTGAAGGCGGTACTTGGTTTTTGGGGCCCCGTACGCGGCTAGGCTACCAAAAAGTCCCACACATGTGGTATCCCCATACTCAGGAGAAGAAGCAGAATGTATTTTGGGGTGTAATTCCACATATGCCCATGGCATGTTTGAGCATTTAGTGACAACTTTGTGCAAAAAAAAGTTTGTAATTTTCCCGCAACTTGTGGCAAAATATAAAATATTCCATGGACTCAACATGCCTCTCAGCAAATAGCTTGGGGTGTCTACTTTCCAAAATGGGGTCATTTGGGGGGGTTTGTGCCATCTTGGCATTTTCTGGCCTTCAAAACTGTGATAGGTAGTGAGGAGTGAAATCAAAAATTTACGCCCTTAGAAATCCTGAAGGCGGTGCTTAGTTTTAGGGGCCCTGTACGCAGCTAGTCTCCCAAAAAGTCCCACACATGTGGTATCCCCATACTCAGGAGAAGCAGCTAAATGTATTTTGGGTTGCAATTCCACATATAGCCATGGTATGTGTGAGCAATATATCATTTAGTGACAAATTTTTGTAAAAAAAATGTTTTTTGTTTGTCATTATTAAATCACTTGGGACAAAAAAATTAAATATTCAAGGGGCTCAACATGCCTCTCAGCAATTTCCTTGGCGTGTCTACTTTCCAAAATGGGGTCATTTGGGGGGTTTGTACTGCCCTGCCATTTTAGCACCTCAAGAAATGAGATAGGCAGTCATAAATTAAAAGCTCTGTAAATTCCAGAAAATGTACCCTAGTTTGTAGACGCTATAACTTTTGCGCAAACCAATAAATATATGCTTGTTGACATTTTTTTACCAAAGACATGTGGCTGAATACATTTTGGCCTAAATTTATGACTAAAATTGAGTTTATTGGATTTTTCTTATAACAAAAAGTAGAAAATATTTTTTTTTTTTAATTTTTTGGTCTTTTTCCATTTATATCGCAAAAAATAAAAATCACAAAGGCAATCAAATACCATCAAAAGAAAGCTCTATTTATGGGAAAAAAGGATGCAAATTTTGTTTGGGTACAACATTGCATGACCGCGCGATTACCAGTTACAGCAGCGCAGTGCCAAATTTAAAAAGTCCTCTGGTCTTTAGACAGCCAAATGGTCCGGGGCTTAAGTGGCTAAAGAATTTCTTGGGATTTTTTTTTCTCTCCTTCGCTATGTGTCTTTCGTGTTCTATCCCTAATTGCACCCTTACATTTCTTGTTGCATTCCTTATAAAGTTTGAATGCTGATGATGATCCCTCGACCTTGCATTTTTTGAAGGCCTTCTCTTTTGCTTTTTTATGCATTTTTACATTGGCGTTAAACCATCCGGGACTTTTGTTCGCTCTGTTAAATTGATTACCCAATGGGATGCACTGGCTAATGCCCTTATTTAATATGCTCTTAAAGCGAACCCATCTCTCCTCTGTGTTCTTTTTTCCTAAGATTTTATCCCAATTTATATCTTCTAGCAAGGTTCGTAGTTTAGGAAAGTTGGCTCATTTAAAATTCAGTGTCTTTGTATTTCCCTTATGTTTACTATTTGTGTGATTTTGGCCCCTTTAACATGGGCTTACAGGTCTGCCTGTCAGTTTTTTAGGTGGACCTGAACAAACGCTCCATACAGGTCTATGGAGTGACGGATGTCAGCAGTGACATGTCAGCTGACATCCGACCCGCTCCGATCTGCTAAAGTGAGACGGAGGAAAACCCTAATTTTCCATCCATCTGCATATCGAATGAAAACGGACTCTACGGTCCTTCTTCATCCAATACCCCATAGAGGAGAGTGGCGCTCTGACAGGTCAGTCCCTGCACAGTGTGCAGAGACCGACCTGTCATCTGCCTGCTCAGCAGGGATTGATGGAGCGATCCCCCGCTGAGCAAAGCAGAGCCCGTGCAAGGACACGTCCGAGTGAAAGGGCCCTTATACTGAAGCCAATTGACCTGTGATCGCTGTTTCCTAAATGTCCCCATATTTCCATGTCCGTGATCAGGTCTGTATTGTTGGTAATCATTAGATCTAGTAACACTTTATTTCTAGTTGGTACGTTTACCATCTGACCCATGAAATTGTCCTGCAAGACATTTAGGAACTGGCGAGCCTTAGACAAATGCATGGTTTCCTTCGCCCAGTCTAAGTCTGGATAATTAAAATCAACCATTATGATAACACTTCCCATTCTTGCTGCTAATCCAAATTGTGATAGGAGGTCCGCCTCCCCTCCTCCCTCAGGTTAGGGGGCCTATAGCATACTCTCAGTATTATTTTCCCCTTGGCTTCATCCCTTTGGAGCTCTACCTATAAGTATTCCACCTCCTCCCTAGCTTCCTTACTGATGTCATCTCTCACATTCACTTGTACATTATTATTGATATACAGGCATACCCCTCCCCCTTTTTTACCCTCTCTATCCCTGCAAAAAAAGGGTATAACCTTGAATGGTTGCCAGCCAATCATGAGAGCTGTTGAACCAAGTCTCTGAAATTCCCACAAAATCCAAATCCTCCTCATACAACAGTATCTCTAGTTCACCCATCTTGTCTGCCAGGCACCTGGCATTGGTGAACATGCCATGTAGTTTAGACCGGTTGCATACTATTCTCTTATTGGGTGTTCTGAGATTGCAACTAGGACTTGTTACTATACTTATCTTGGGTTTATGTGCTTTAGTCAACCTACCACTAATGCCCCAATACTACTCTCTGGACTATGTTCACACTTTGAATGACAATTGTGCGGTCATGCTACACTGTAGCCATGTGAAATTTTTATCATTTTCTTCACACAAATATAGATTTCTTTTGGCGATATTTAATCACTGCTGGGTTTTTTATTTTTTACAAAAAAAAAAGACCACTGGGTTTTTTATTTTTGGCAAAAAAAAAATGTTTTTCTTAGTCTCTGTTATGCCCCGTACACACGGTTGGATTTTCCGATGGACAATGTCCGATCGGAGCATGTTGTCGGAAATTCCGACCGTGTGTGGGCTCCATCGGACATTTTCCATCGGATTTTCCGATACACAAAGTTGGAGAGCAGGAGATAAAATTTTCCGACAACAAAATCCGATCGCGTCAATTCCGACCGTGTGTGGACAATTCCGACGCACAAAGTGCCACGCATGCTCAGAAGAAATTCCGACACAAGAATTAAGTAGTTTTGCTGCTCATATTCACACACACTTCTCACAAAGTTTTATTTGTGTTTTTTTTAGTGGGATTCCCTGAATATATTGTTATTAGTTGTCACATCTGACAGTTTTATATTTTTTTTTTTTTTTGGATTTTCAGCCTTTTTTTTTGTTTTAATGTTTGGATTTTTTCCAAGGCTGATCTTTGTTCAATGTTATTTTTATTTTTACTCCAGAATATTTTTGTCTGTGTTTTGTGTGTCAAGTTATCCCAACACCATTGATATCTTTTATTATTTAATCTCAAGGAGATTGTTTGTTGTTGGTGTCCCTTGTTCATTTCACATTGTATATTTAAAATGTACCTGAATCCTCACAAACCAACTGTCATTTTTGAAGTAAAACACATAGGAGAGTATAATTCAAAACAAAAATCCTTTATTAAGGGATCAGAACCAAACAAAGAGGAAGGCAGCACTGGATCAACATGAGAAATTAGCGAAGCCTGGGACCCCCACGGCAGACATCAATTCTTCAACATCAAAATTGGTGGCCTGAGGAGTCTATATCTAAGGGAGGGCAGTCTGGTCCAGAATTCGCAGAGATCCGGATAGCAGCAGATGACATCTGTGTCCCCAGGCTGTGGTACCACAAGAGGCTGCATCTTTTGGCCGACCAGACTGAACCCAGGGCAATCACTGTCTGGTCTTCCTTCCACGCTTCCTTCTGGGCTGTGGCTGTGCAGTTGGAGATGTGGCAGGAGGAGGAGGAGTAGGACCTTGAGGAGGAGGACTGGGGGGACCTGGAGGAGGACTGGGAGGACCTGGAGGAGAGGGAGGAGGAGGAGGAGGACCTGCAGGAGGAGGAGGAGGACCATCCCAAAGATGTGTGTGAGGTGTAATTTGGCCCCTCATACCTTTCTCCAGAGCCTCCGATATGAGGGCCTCACACAAGACTTTTTGGCCCTCCTCCATCCTCTGCATTTTATAGGCTATGAAGGCAGCAATGTTCTCCTGCATGGTGTGGGGTGCTCCCAGGACCTCTGTAGCCCTCCAAAAGAATGCTATAGCAGCCTCCTCTAGGGTACTCCTCCTACTGCCACTTTCTGTTTTCAGGGGGGTGGAGGGACCTTGATATCAGCCAGCCGGCTCGGCCCGGCCACCTCCTGGCTGAGACTTCCCTGTGTATGAAAAAGGGACATAGTTGTAATGTTTTGCATCATCAATCACAATCCTAAATTAGTACTCCCAACTAACATCTAGTTAACACCATTGATTGGACAAGCAGAAATATTTAGAGGAATGTTATACCTGGCTCAATCTGGGCTCCTCCACATATCGCCTGGAAGGCCCAGGTTGGGCATCAGAAGCCTCAGCCGGGGGGGAAGGAAGCGTGGAAGGAAGACTTGAGAGGGATGGCCTGGGTTCAGTCTGGCCTGCCAGAAAGTGCAGCCTGTCGTAGTACAACATCCTGGGGACATAGATGTCATCTGCTGCTCCGGATCTCTGCAAATCCTGGACTTTCTTGCGCTCCCTTAGATATGTGCTCCTCAGGCCACCAATGAAAATCTTTAAATAAGTGATGTCTGCCGTGGGGATCACCTGCTTCACAATTTCACACAATTGCTCCAGTGCTGCCTTCCTCTTTGCTTGGTTCTTGAAATGGGGGTGGGTAATCTCCCACAGACAGGGCAGCTCACTTAGCATCTCTACGAATACTGACATGAAGTCATTGTCTTTCATTAAGATATCCATGTTCACTGCAAGACACAACACAAGACAAAGCCTAATGTCAGACAAAACTCTCCTAATCTTGTTACAATATAGGCCTCAATCTAGAAGCAGTATAGGCACAAGTTTGTCTCTTACCTTCGTTCTTACGATCGGTGCGTCCAATGCTCCTTCCTCCGCTCACAGATCGTACGTAATACGCATGCGTGTTACGCTTTATACACACTGCGCATGCGTGTAACTCCGCCCGCCCCTGACGTTCTTTCTAGTCTATTCCCCGCCCCTTTTCATTTGGCGCAGTGGGTGAAGAGCATGATGGTGGATTTAGAGCAGGTGTGTGCTAATTATAGCAACGAGGAGGAGGAGGAGGAGGAGGAAAGCCCGGATCCAGGCACGTCCCGATCCAGAAGGAGACGTTTTAAGGCCACAAATATGTCGTTTGGGGAGATGTTGGAGATGGTCGACATCATGAAGAAGTCCGACTATGACGGAAAATATGGGCCTTACCCCAAACCCAACATCCGAAAGGCCAAGATCATGGCGAAAGTGGTCAGGAGTCTTGAGAGGAATTTCGGGGTATGAAGATCGAAAGATCAGCTCAGGAAGCGGTGGTCGGACCTGAAGTTGAGAGAGCCAGAGCAGTACCGAAAGATCCGGAGAGTGCTGCAAAAAAGTAAGTAGTTGTACTGTGTTCCTATTCTTTCTGTCTTTATTCCGTTCGTTCTGCTCCATATGCTTTTATTAATTGTAACATTTAAAAGGGCAACTTTAATGTTCATGGGCCCATTATTCATTCGTATCAAACATTTTTCTTTCGGCCTCTAGAACACCATTGTTTAGGCCATATACATTTTCACACATTTTTTGGGGCCTACTTGGATGCCAAATATTTGTTTGTGTAGATGGGTTTGTTACTAGAATGAAATGCAAACTAGATTGTGTGTAAGGAGAGGACACTGAGCAGCTGTTTTCACATCTGGACACTGGAGCACTAGTGTGGGACCCCAGAACCCCATTTTTATTAGGGGGGCACACAGGTGCTCCAGTGTATACTATAGGGGGGCTACATCTGTGAAGCTTGTACCAAACAGGTAAAGTATTGCAGCTTGACAAAGGCCAATAAAAAATATACATCTTGGAACACTGCTAAAATAGACAATTGTACCCCACTTCCAAGCAATGTTTCCTATTTCTAGTTCTGCCATCAAATATCTGTGTGCTAATTATACCATTTTTGTTTTACATAGGGGAGAAAAGACTCGGAGGACACCCCTCATCCCAGGAGAACAGAGACCCCCCACCTCTGGAAGAAGGGGAAATACCGCAAACACAAGATGCTGAGCAGGAGGAAGAAGAAGACGTGGTGGAGATTGGCACCACAACAGGTGAGTGTCTGCGACCACAGGCTCAGGTAAAAGAGATGGATGGTGGCAGATTTTTGAGACCTTTTTTTTTGTTCTTTATCTCTTTTTAGGTGATCGAGATGTGAGGGAGAGAGAACGTTTCACATCTGAAAGCGCCCAGATACTGATCGGGGAGATCATGGGGTGTAACCTCGAATTGCACAACATACAGCAACAAATCAGTGATGTTATTAAAAAAAATAATAACATCATTGATGTTTTGGGGCAAATTTAAACCCCACAAAATCACCTGTTTTCTTGTGGTCCAATCTTGCAAAAATTTTTTCAATGTTTAGAAAAGCCAAATTTGGAGGATGCACACAGTGTGCCAACATATGCTATCTGCCATCACGGGAGATCAATGGACGCGTTTTGGGGTGCAACCCCTTCCTCAATTATAAATTCGCGTTGAGGAAGGGCTTGCTCCCCCAAAACACGTCCCTTGATCCCCCTGATGGCAGATAGCACATGTTGACATTCGTAAATTGGTGTGCATCTTCCAAATTTGGCTTTTCCAGGGGTGATTTCCCCCCATCTGAACGCTATATCAAACACAGTTCCTAAATACTCATGTCTGATATAGCCTTCAGGTTTTACCATATGTGAACTTTGTAAGTTCAAGTTTTTTGGCTTTCTTGTTGGTTTTACACAGGCCTGTTTTATCTGAAATGGATATTTGGATTTTTGATAATGATACTGCAAAAATTGTTATACAACAAACATGTTGGTTTGTTTTAAAAACCTTTCATAAATGCACATGTGATTGTGCAGGTATAAAAAAGTAGCTTACTCAAGAATGTGTGGATTATTGTGTCAACACTACAACACTTTTGGGGTGATGTAATTGCTGTTTTATGCAAAAATGGGGGTTATTTCCTAAGGGCAAATCCACTTTGCACTACAAGTGCAGGTTCAGTGCAGTTGCAAGTGCACTTGTAGTGAAATGTGTTTTTGCATTTAGGAAGTACCAGCCAACACTGTTTTTTATAAGGTTACCCAATCACGACATTTTCTGCACTCAACACATTTCTGTCAGGGTCAGCTAAAACAAACACAAGCAGTAAATGTCCACAAAGAATTTCTTTTGGTTGTTTTTTATTTGTAAAAGGTTTCACAGATTGTCTGGCATATTGATAGCCACCCTACCCGCAAAGAACTCCAGGTAGCGTAACCGGACATCACGGGCACTCAGGGAGGGCAAGCCAGGACGGCCACTTTCAAGCGCCGTCAGTGTTGATGGATTTGGGATTCCAGCCTCAGGCCCAACTGAGCCAGCATAGTTGGCTGAATGTTTTCTTAAAAAATTATGGAGAACACAGCAGGCAAGTATTATATGGTTCAGTTTATACTCCGCCATATGGATGGGTGTCAGAAATAATCGGAACCGGCTGGCCAGGATTCCAAATGTGTTCTCCACCACTCTTTGGGCTCTGGCCAGCCGGTAATTAAAAACCCTCTGTTCCGGGGTGAGGGTCCTCATCGGGAATGGCCGCATCAGGTGGTCCCCCAGCGCAAATGCTTCATCAGCAACGAACACAAATAGGAGACCTTCAACATTGTCCTCTGGAGGTGGCAAGTCCAAGCTGCCATTCTGGAGACGCCTGTAGAACTCCGTCTGGGCGATCACTCCACCATCGGACATCCGGCCATTCTTCCCCACGTCCACATACAAGAACTCGTAATTAGCCGACACCACCGCCAACATCACTATACTATTAAACCCCTTGTAATTATAATAGTACGACCCTGAGTTGGGTGGTGGGACGATGTGGACGTGTTTCCCATCAATTGCCCCTCCGCAGTTAGGAAAGTCCCACCGCTGGGCAAAGTGGGAGGCCACAGTCTGCCATTCCTGTGGCGTGGAAGGAAACTGTTGAGGAAAAAACAATAAACATTACTATTTTTTCACAGAAACATGGCAAGCAGATTAGACACAAACATTATGGGGCAACCTCCAGATAGCATTTATTAAGGGGAATTTAACAACAACAAAGTATAAGGTACACCTATCATATTCCCCCTCCCCCCTTATGGGCCATTTCTAACATTATAGGGGGGGGACTCTTGGACAGGTAACCTTCTTCACTTCATTGAGAGATGAATGTCTAAATAATGGGTATTACTTGGAACAGACCCTCCTTAGTTACACTATTGGCAGACCACTGGACAGGTAAGAAGTGTCTGAATACAAATATATAAATACATACTGTACACATTTGAGCACATTTGAACATTCTGCTATTACCTATCAAGATAATAATAGGATACAAGAACTTTAAACAGTACCATTGGAAAGTATACAGGCAGGCCCTTGCACTACATGCTTTGGGGCATTCATCCATAAATCTGAGCACTAAAGAGATGGGTATAGTGTGTATGGGATTGGCAAAGTCAGCAGATAGATGATTGAGGATAGAGAATTGGGATCAGCTGACTTAGCAGTTGGGGGAGGGAGGGTTACAAAAAATTTGGGGACACCACAAAAAAAAGCCTCTGGCACTCTGCCTGAATTTAAATAAAAAATAACATTTCCAAACATTTTAGGGGGTGTTTGGGGTAAAGCACTACTATAGAGCTGATAAAATACATTGTTAAGTGACTACATGAGGTGAATATAGGGCAGGAGACACCATGCTGGAGAGGTTATTGAAGGGCAAATATGTATGAAGGACATAAAATAATAATTACATAAAAATCCAGCATGGATGAGGACAAAGGGGACATTCACAGCATATTACAATCATGGTAATTAGGAAAGAAATACAATATATTATCAAACATTCAATACAATAAAATGGGATATAAAAGGATAAAAATCTTACCTTCATATATTCCTTCTGCAGGACCTGTATGATGGCAGAACAGGTCTCTGGGATAATGATCCCCAGAGCCTGGGGGGAGATGCCTGTCGAGAACTTGAGGTCCTGCAGGCTTCTCCCTGTGGCCAAATACCGCAAGGTAGCGACCAACCTCTGCTCCGCAGTGATGGCTTGCCTCATGCAGGTATCCTGCCTGCTAATATAGGCGGTCAGCGAAGCCAACAAGCGGTGAAGCACGGGGTCCGTCATTCAGAGAAAGTTCCTGAAATCATCAGGATTATTCTCACGGATCTCACGGAGCAAAGGCATATGACAGAACTGGTCACGCTGAAGCAACCAATTCTTGGTCCATGAACTCCTCCCCACCCTGTTCATGGACCGGACTTGTGTCAAGGTCAGGACCCCAACACCAAGCCCCCGCACAGCACGAACTCTACGAGGAGTACGCATACAAAACATGGCTAGAAAACGGTCGGCTGCTCAGAACGAAGTAACAGAACGCACTGAAGAACAGCAAGGCCTGTGAAGAGCGACCTGAAAACCAGTAACGAACGAACAAGAATACAATGACTACTTAAAGTCACGCAGAACTTGCTTGCACGCACTGAAGAGCAGATACAAACCCACAAGCACTAACTGAACGGCAGAAAATGATCTGAAAGCCACGAGTCTGAAAAAGCGCGAATCGTCTCTCACCAAACTTTTACTAACACGGGATTAGCAAAAGGAGCCCAAAGGGTGCCGCGCTTGGTTCTGAACCGGCCTTTTCTAGTCTCGTCGTACGTGGTGTACGTGACCGCGTGGTTGTCGATCGGAAATTCCGACAACTTTGTGCGACCGTGTGTAGGCAAAACAAGTTTGAGCCAACTTCCGTCGGAAAAAATCCTAGGATTTTGTTGTCGGAATGTCCGAACAAAGTCCGACCGTGTGCATGGGGCATTAGTAAATTTTGTAAATAAGTAATTTTTCTCCTTCACTGATGTGCACTGATGAGGCAGCACTGATAGGTTGCACTGATGAGGTGGCATATATGGGCACTGATGCGGATGCACTATTATGCCACACTTATGGGCACTGATAGGTGGCACTGATATGTGGCACTGATGAGTATTGATAGGCGGTACTGATTGGGGGCACTGGTGGGCACTGATAGGTGGCACTGGTGGGCACTGATAGGTGGCACTGATGGGAACTGATAGACAGCCCTGGTGGGCACTGATAGGTGGCACAGAGAGGCTGCACTGATAGGCAGCACTGATGGACACTGATGGGCATTGATGGGTGGCACTGATAAGCGGCACTGCTGGGCAGCACTGATGGGCATTGATGGGCAGCACTGATAGGTGGCACTGATGGTCACTGAAAGCTAGCACTGACTGGCATCACTAATGGGCACTGATTGCTGGCAATTGGTGGGCAATGGTGGACACTGATTGCTGGCACTGGTGGACACTGATTGCTGGCACTGCTGGCGCTTTATTGTAATCAAGGCACTGATGATCAGTGCCCTGATTACCTGTCTTGCTGTCCCCTGAGGGGAGATGCTGCTGATTGTCTCGCCTCACCACACACTCTGTTTAGTGTGAGGCGATGAGAGCTGATTACCGGCACTTCCTTGTTAACATGTGACTGGCAGTGATTGGACATAGCAGATCACATGGTTAAAGAGCTACGTTAGCTAGTTAGTTAGGGGTCGCTCCGCATCCTAGCAACACGGCGTGGCCACAATGGCTGAGCTGCGTGCCACTGTGGGTGTGGCCGTTTGGGTGCGCCATCATATGATGTCCACCCAAAAAAGAGCCATACCATCCCTCCATCATTTGACAGTGGGTGGGAGGCAAGTGGGTAAAGTTTAACCCATATCCATGCTATTTTTCCCCCTTTTAACTTAAAATCCTTGTTGACTTCATAATATATCTTTCTTAAAGCATACATATACTGGCTTTAATGTATCAAGACAGCATGTAGTAATACCACTTAAAGAGGAAGTAAACCCTGGTGGCTTTTCTTCCTTCTTCCCTGCAAAGTAAAGGCAAAGTGTGCTAGTATGCATTGCATACTAGCACATTATGTGACACTTACATGCAAGCGAAGCCCGCGTCATCCCAGCTGCAGGCTGCATCAATCTTCACCCGTCTTCCTTCCGGGGCTGCAGACTCTGGCTGTTTGACTGGCCAAAGCCACGGTCACGGCACACGCTCCTAAACAAACGGCATGGCCAGCCGTTCCTTAAGATCGCATGCTCCGATGACATCATTGGCGCAGTATACAGTAAATATCTCCTAAATTGCACACGTTTAGGAGGTATTTACAGTACCTATAGGTAAGCCTTATTCTAGGCTTACCTATAGGTACAACTTACACAGGGAGGTTTACAACCTCTTTAATTCATCAAAAAGTAAAAAGTTACACATTACTTATATATGATTTTTTTGTTGCATTATATACTGTACACTTAAATATTTTAAAACATTTGGAATTAAAAATAAATGTGCACTGGGGTTACTGTTTATATTTGAATTATGTTAATTGAAAATATAATGTGTTCAGTATGTGTGTTGAAAAATCTTTGAGCTGAAAAAAAAGGTTTACCAAACAAAAAATAATGTTTACCAGTAAGGCTTAGTCCCTCCCCCAGACTGGGAGAAGAAATGTGGATAGAAAGATGGTAATGGAGAAAGTGCAGATAAAGAGTGAGCCCCAGGGACATGAGCCTAGAGGGCAGCCTTCCAGCAAAGGACATGAGCCTCCTTGGAGAGGGAGTAGGTTGATTGTTGAGGCCCTGATATTGCAGTCCACATCCCACTCTGCCTTCTGCAGATCTACAATTACCATCAGTGAAAGGTACCAAGAAGTCTAAGGCGGGAAAGCTGCCGGAAAAGTGCAACCTACTTCTCTCTCATTCTCAGCCTGCTAGGGTCAGTGTGGCTTACATCTCATCCACCTTTAGCCAGTTCCCAGGAGTAGTCCCTGGAAGACAGACAGTATCAGGATGACATTCATCAGATTTCAGATAGGTGAGTGGCCTTTGATCATCCAATGTTGTGCTTAACTTTGCTTAAAGTTGTTTGGAGACACTACTGCATATTGTGGAGCTTTCTGAAGGAGACTATCCCATTGGCTCCCACTGCTGTCAATCACAGCCAGTGAGCCAATGAGGAGGGGGGGCAGTGCTGAGCAGTGGCTCTATGTGTCTAATGGACGCATAGAGCAGGACACTGGAGCGAGCACGCACCAGTGCCCTGATAGCAAGCGGTTTGCTATTGGTGTCACTGGTCAAGGTGGAGCAGCACCAGTGGGGAACCCGAGAAAAGGAGGATCAGGGCTGCTCTGTGCAAAACCACTGCACTTTGTATACTGTATTTCTGCCTATTTTTAACAATTATGTTTTGTTTAATAAATTTTAGGGATGAGCTTTGAGTTCAAGTCGAACTCATGCTCGACTGGAACATCGGCTGTTCGCAAGTTCGCTGAACAGTGAACAATTTGGGGTGTTCGCGGCAAATTCGAATGCTGCGGAACACCCTTTAAAAGTCTATGGGAGAAATCAAAAGTGCCCATTTTTTTAAGGCTTATATTCATGGTATTGTCATAAAAAGTGTTTGGGGACCTGGGTCCTGCCCCAGGGGACAAGGATCAATGCAAAAAAAAGTTTTAAAGACGGCCGTTTTTTTCGGGAGCAGTGATTTTAATAATGCTTAAAGTGAAACAATAAAAGTGTAATATCCCTTTAAATTTCGTACCTGGGGGGTGTCTATATTATGCCTGTAAAGGGGCGCATGTTTCCCGTGTTTAGAACAGTCTGACAGCAAAATGACATTTCAAAGCAAAAAGTCATTTAAAACTACTCGTGGCTATTAATGCATTGCCGGTCCGACAATAAACCTAGAAGTTCATTGATAAAAACGGCATGGGAATTCCCCACAGTGGAACCCCGAATCAAAATTTAAAAAAAAAATGACGTGGGGGGTCCCCCTAAATTCCATACTAGGCCCTTCAGGTCTGGCATGGATATTAAGGGGAACCCCTGCCAAAATTTAAAAAAAAAATGACGTGGGGGGGTCCCCCTAAATTCCATACCAGGCCCTTCAGGTCTGGTATGGCTATTAAGGGGAACCCCGGCCAAAATTTTTTATAAAAATGGCGTGGGGTCCCCCTCAAAATCTATACCAGACCCTTCAGGTCTGGTATGGATTTTAAAGGGAACCCCGCGCCAAAATAAAAAAAAAAAATGGAGTGGGGCCCCCCCCAAAAATCCATACCAGACCCTTATCCGAACACGCAACCTGGCAGGCCGCAGGAAAAGAGGGGGGATGAGAGAGTGCCCCCCCTCCTGAACCGTACCAGGCCACATGCCCTCAACATTGGGAGGGTGCTTTGGGGTAGCCCCCAAAACACCTTGTCCTCATGTTGATGAGGACAAGGGCCTCATCCCCACAACCCTGGCCGGTGGTTGTGGGGGTCTGCGGGCGGGGGGCTTATCGGAATCTGGAAGCCCCCTTTAACAAGGGGACCCCCAGATCCCGGCCCTTCCCCCTGTGTGAAATGGTAAGGGGGTACAAAAGTACTCCTACCATTTCACTAAAAAACTGTCAAAAATGTTAAAAATGAGAAAAGAGACAGTTTTTGACAATTCCTTTATTTAAATACTTCTTCTTTCTTCTATCTTCCTTCGGTTTCTTCCTCCATCTTCTTCTTCTTCTGGTTCATCTGGTTCTTCTGGTTCTTACTCCGGTGTTCTCGTCCGGCATCTCCTCTGCGGCGTTGGCGTCTTCTTCCCTTCTTCTCCTCGGGCCGCTCCGCATCCATGATGGCATGGAGGGAGGCTCCCGCTCTTCTCTTCATCTTCTTCTGTTCATCTTCTTCTCTTCATCTTCTTCTCTTCATCTTCTTTTCGGGCCACTCAGCATCCATGATGGCATGGAGGGAGGCTCCAGCTGTGTGACGCTTCTCCTCTTCTGATGGTTCTTAAATAATGGGGGGCGGGGCCACCCAGTAACCCCGCCCCCCTCGGATGCACTGTGACTTGACAGGACTTCCTGTGGCATTCCCTGTGACGTAAAGTCACCGTGCGTCAGAGGGGGCGGGGTCGCTGGGTCCCCCCCATTATTTAAGTACCGTCAGAAGAGGAGAAGCGTCACACAGTGGGAGCCTCCCTCCATGCCATCATGGATGCGGAGCGGCCTGAAAAGAAGATGAAGAGAAGAAGATAAAGAGAAGAAGATGAACAGAAGAAGATGAACAGAAGAAGATGAAGGGAAGAGCGGGAGCCTCCCTCCATGCCATCATGGATGCGGAGTGGCCCGAGGAGAAGAAGGGAAGAAGACGCCAATGCCGCGGAGGAGATGCCGGACGAGAACACCAGAGGAAGAACCAGAAGAACCAGAAGAAGAAGATGGAGGAAGAAACGAAGGAAGATAGAAGAAAGAAGAAGCATTTAAATAAAGGAATTGTCAAAAACTGTCTCTTGTCATTTTTAACATCTTTTAAAGTTTTTTAGTGAAATGGTAGGGGTATCCCCTTACCATTTCATGCAGGGGGCTTCCAGATTCCGATAAGCCCCCCGTCCGTAGACCCCCACAACCACCGGCCAGGGTTGTGGGGATGAGGCCCTTGTCCTTATCAACATGGGGACAAGGTGTTTTGGGGGGCTACCCCAAAGCACCCTCCCAATGTTGAGGGCATGTGGCCTGGTACGGTTCAGGAGGGGGGGCTCTCTCTCATCCCCCCTCTTTTCCCGTGGCCTGCCAGGTTGCATGCTCAGATAAGGGTATGGTATGGATTTTTGGGGGGACCCACGACGTTTTTTTTTATTTTGGCGCGGGGTTCCCCTTAAAATCCATACCAGACCTGAAGGGTCTGGTATAGATTTTGAGGGGGACCCCAGGCCATTTTTTTTTTAATTTTGGCCCCAGGTTCCCCGTTAATATCCATACCAGACCTGAAGGGCCTGGTATGGAATTTAGGGGGACCCCCCACGTCATTTTTTTTTTAAATTTTGGCCAGGGTTCCCCTTAATATCCATACCAGACCTGAAGGGCCTGGTATGGAATTTAGGGGGACCCCCACGTCATTTTTTTTTAAATTTTGGTTCGGGGTTCCCCTGTGGGGAACTCCCATGCCGTTTTTATCAATGAACTTCTATGTGTATTGTCGGACCGGCAATGCATTAATAGCCGCGAGTAGTTTTAAATGACTTTTTTTCCTTTGAAATGTCATTTTGCTGTCAGACTGTTCTAAACACGGGAAACATGCGCCCCTTTACAGGCATACTATAGACACCCCCCAGGTATGAAATTTAAAGGGATATTACACTTTTATTGTTTCACTTTAAGTATTATTAAAATCACTGCTCCCGAAAAAACGGCAATTTTTAAAACTTTTTTTGCATTGATCCATGTCCCCTGGGGCAGGACCCAGGTCCCCAAACACTTTTTATGACAATAACTTGCATATAAGCCTTTAAAATTAGCACTTTTGATTATTCATGTTCGTGTCCCATAGACTTTAACGGTGTTCGCGTGTTAGAACAAATTTTTTGCCTGTTCGCATGTTCTGGTGTGAACCGAACAGGGTGGTGTTCAGCTCATCCCTAATAAATTTATATTTTTGTGTTGCAACTGTGTATGTCTATACTGTACCATGAAAGTCCATGTTGCCTCTCAACTGACAATCCCTCTATTCACTGCACAGAGTAGGTAAGTATAACATGTTTGTTTTTGTGTTTTTTTGTAAAGCCAAACCTTTAATACCACTTTAATTAGGGCCTGGAGAGTGTGGTTAGGCCCCAGCAGATAGCTGGAGGCCTCTTTTTTTTTTTTTTTTTTTTTAACATAAAGTTTATTTATTTATCTCAAACAAACATCATACAATGCAAGTTACATTAGCTCAAGACAGATATTGTACAATGATCGTCCATAGTATATCGAGTTAATAGGTACACTGCAGATAACATAGTTCAACCTCACAGTTAATGGCAAGAGTAGAGTTGTAAGCTTCAAATCTAGGTCACTATAAAAGCCCCCGTGAGGGGGGAGGAACGGTGGGGGGGGTCAGGGGGGGGGGGGCCCGGGTAGGAATTCCCAGCAGGGTTTATATGTTAACCTTGTATCGGGGAGGCCTTGTCCGGGGCTGAATTACTTAAAGCAGGGATGACTGGACAGCCAAGAGTGTAAGTTAGAGTACTTAGTTTATCTATGGAATAGTCAGGTGTTTGGCCTCCACCCAACCCGCCCAGACTCTATCAAACTTTTTCGGGCAGTTCCTTCCCATATACGTTAGTTTATATAGGGGGAGGGCTGCATTGATGAGAGAGAGCCATAGTTGTTTAGTGGGTGATTGAGGCTGATTCCAGTTAAGGAGAATCGCCTTTCTGGCATACATTGCAGTGTAGAAAACAAACAATTTTTTCCTTTTGGGGGCCTCCAGAGAGTCAAATATGCCCAGCAAGAGGGAGAGAGGGCTGTAAGGGACCCTGATTTTGCCCACCAAGTTAATATCGTCCAGGACTGTTTTCCAAAAAAACACTATCCTTGGACATGTCCACACAATATGATAAAAGTCTGCATCATCTGAGCCACATCTGGGACAGGTGGCTGTTCTATATGTATAAATTTTTGCAAGGCACGATGGGGAGTAATAAGCCCGGTGTAGAAATTTTAATTGGGTAAATCTATCCCTAGATGAAATTGTCAAAGTAAGGTACTGCTGCACTTCCTCCTCCCAGTCATCTTCAGTCAGGTCAGGGATGTCACGCTGCCAGGTTGTCAGCAATTGTGAGACTCTAGACGTATCCAACAGGGTAAGTTTGTTGTAAATAGATGAAAGTAGTCTAGTGCCTTCAGGTGCACAAAGTACAGTCTCTAAATCCAACATCTGCAGAGTTATCGGGCTGGGAAACTGGGAGCGAAATGCATGCCTTATCTGGAGAAATCTAAAAAACATCCGGTTTGGGAGGCCCTTTCTACTTTTCAGATCATCGAACGTTGTCAGTTGTCCCTGCGATACAATATCACCAAGAGCAACTATTCCGTATCTAGCCCATATGACGGGATCCAGGATCGACTGAAAATGACTCAACCGCGGGTTACCCCAAAGAGGTGTCACAGGGGACCACGTATTTTGTTTCTCTAGTTTCGCTTTCACTGTATCCCACACCTTAATGGTCGTTTTCATGGGCACCGATATTTTGGGATTGGATCGGGGCCCTCTATGTATGAGATTCCGTAGTTCCGAGTAGGAACCAAGTAACGCAGCCTCTACATCAGATGCCGGATTAGAGGGCTCCTCCGCGAGCCACCACTTTAACGTTACCAGGACTGCCACCCAATAATATTTTAGGAAACACGGGAGTGCCAAGCCTCCCAGTGTAATCGGCAGTTGTAGTGTTGTTTTTGCAATTCTAGGGGCCTTTCCATTCCATACAAAGGAGATGACTAAACTGTCCAACTTGGCAAAGAAGGAAAGAGGTATGGGTACAGGAGTTTGTCTGAACAAATAGGTGAATTTGGGCAGGATGGACATCTTAATTAGGTTTACGCGGCCCACTGGACTAAGGGGAAGGGATTTCCAGGAAGTAAACTGACGGGTCACTCGAGACATCACCGGGGTCAGATTCAGGCCAATGAACTGACGAAGGTCTCTGTGTATCTCTACGCCAAGGTATCTGAACTGTGATACCCGGCAGAGCTGTGCGTCCAGATGCAAAGGAGCAACCCCAGAGTGCAGTGGAAACAAAACTGATTTTCCCCAATTAATACATATTCCTGAGTATCGCCCACATCTATCTATAACCTGAAGCGCCTGTGTCAATGATTGTCCATCGTCTTTAAGATATAACAAGGTGTCATACGCATACAATGACACCTTTTCCTGTAATGGACCTATATTGATACCCTGTATTTGTGAGGTGGACCTAATAAGGATAGCCATGGGCTCTATCGCCAGTGCAAAGAGCCCTGGGGATAACGGGCATCCCTGCCTTGTTCCCCTACGAAGGGGGAAAGACGGAGATAGGACCGCTCCAGTACGTATCCTGGCCGTCGGGGATCTGTACATTGCCTCAACCCAGGAGATGAAGACGGGACCAAATCCAAATCTGCGGAGGACCTCCCAAAGATATTTCCATTCCACAAAATCGAAAGCTTTTTCTGCATCTAGGGAGGCCACTACCGCTTGGTCAACGTCTCCAATCCCCGAGGCCAAGACAGCATACAGTCTCCGGAGGTTAATGTCAGTGCCCTTGCCCGGCATGAACCCTGATTGATCTTTGTGCACTAATGTCAGTATTACCTCATTGAGACGTCTGGCGAGTATTTTAGTTAAAATTTTTGCATCAGAGTTCAACAGGGAAATGGGCCTATAGGATGAACACAGTTGGGGATCCTTCCCTGGTTTGGGCACTACTACTATAATTGCTTGTGCCATAGAAGAGGGGAGAACTCCCTCCCTTAGCGTTTTAACTAATATGTTGTGTATTCTTGGAGCCATTTCTTCAGCATATTGCTGATAAAACTCAGGAGGGAGTCCATCCGCCCCAGGAGTTTTACCCGGTTGTAGCAAGCCCAGGGCTATTTGGACCTCCTCTAATGTGATTGGACTATCCAGGGACTGCCTTGCTTCCGGGGTCAGAGTAGGAAATTCCACGTCATCCAAGAACTCAGATAGCTCTTCTTCAGAGTATCCTGCTCTTGATGAGTATAAATTGGAGTAGAATTCCATAAAGCATGTGTTTATATCTGATGGGTCTGTCTTTATTGTTCCGTCGGTCGCCTCAATTCTCGCTATAGTTGGGGTCGTGGATTGTTCTTTGGTAAGCCAAGCTAACAGTCTCCCCGTCTTCTCCCCCTGTTCAAATATTTTTTGTGATTGAACTAACTGTCTTTTATTTACTTTGGCCACTCTAAGAAGCATAACCCCCCTATACGCTGCTTTCATGTCCTGTCCTGTGATGGGGTTAGCCGTGAGGGCAAAGTCAGATTCAAGAGTCTGAGCCTTGGCCTCCACTTCCTCCAGTATAAGCTGGTTGTTTTTACGTTCCGTAGCAATAGAAGACATATAACATCCTCTGATATAGGCCTTAAATGCATCCCAGTCATTACCCGGCGAAGTTGAGCCAGCCTTTATTAACCAGTATTGTCTAATCAAGGTGGCCATCTTAAACTCTATAGTTGGGTGATTTATCCAAAATCTAGACAAATGCCAGATTCTGTCAGCAGGGGGTGTCGCCGTTTGTATAACACAGAACATCGGCGAATGATCCGATATTCCTCTTGGGAGGATCTTGATCTCTCTAATATTAGGCAAAAGGCTGCCACTGGCATAGATGAGATCAATGCGGGATAGCGTATTGTGTGAAAGGGAGCAGCATGTGTATGAATGTTCACTAGGATATTTCCATCTCCACACAACCTCAAAACCAAATATACCCGCCCATCTGTATAGGGAAGAGTCTGTGGCTGGGTCAGGTGAGAGTCTATCACGGACGGATCCAGCGCTATATTGAAATCTCCTGCCAGAAGGACATTATCTGTGGGATATTGAGCTAGGAGGGGGATAAGGTTATGGATTAGGGACATGTCAGCCGGGGGTGGTAAGGAAATGCCCACCACTACCATCTCAACCGTATCAATAATTGCATGAATTAGTACATACCTACCCCCAGGGTCCAGCTTAACATCCAGCAACTCAAATTGAAGGGACTTATGAGTCAGAATACTGACCCCACGTGAGTAGCCAGAGTGGGTGGCATGAAAATGCTGCCCCACCCAGGGCCTTTGAGACTCATAATCTTACCCCCCACTAGGTGTGTTTCTTGCAATATGCAGATGTGGGTGTTGTATTTCTTAATATAATCAAACACTAGGGAGCGCTTTATTTTATCGCCCAGTCCCCGGACATTCCAGGAAAGAATTCTCAGGGGGGCATAGCATGGGAAGATATAAATATGTAAGGATGAAGTTACGGTCAGCTGGACCCCGGGAGGCCGGCATCATCATCAATACACTGTACCTATGGGTCCGCCACAGATCCGGGCAGAGCCGTGTCAGGGCCCAAATCTGCAGCACCCCTGGATAACATACATTGTCACACATCTGTCTTATATAGTAAAAATTAACACTATAAAACAAGAAAAAACAAAATCCCAAGCCCCTCCCACCCCGCACAACCGTTGTGGAACTCGGCGTGCCTCGACCCATAACAAAACCCATTAAGTTCTAGGAAAGTCTCCCACAAGGCAGAGAGACAACCCCAAGAACAGCACCAAACAACACAGGGGCGGTCAGAGTTCGGTGCAGTCCAGAGATATCCGTCCGTATCCTGAGGATAAAAGAAGCATAATAGGAATCCATATAACTTGTAAACTAGAAAAGTAAACTTGATAATAAAGATTGAAAAGAAAAAACACCTAGCCGCAGCTAGGGGCAAACACTTTTGGTCAGCCTCGTAACACAAAACCCTCACAGACCTGCCCATGAGGCCCCGGGGAATAATGCTCTTCTCCATCGGTCTCCATTTCCTTCAGGCAACAAAATATGGTGTGTCTGTGCTGCCATAGTGTTCTCTTACATGAAGGTGGTTAAGGATAAAGCCTCCAAGTAGAGCTCCATGGTGAAGGAAGCGGGAAAAAACAGCAAGGGAACCATCCATCACCCAGCCCCTCCAACCCTAACAGGCATATTTTAGTGAATCATAACCATGAACATGGGGGGGGGGCTGCATTAAAGCTGTGTGAGCAGCAATATGAACCAAAGTCATTATCTAGATAAATGTTGAAGGTGACAGGGATATTTTAGCAAGAAAGTTAGTTCTAAGGCACTAGACCAAAACGCTGGAGAGATACACAACCATTTCTGTATGGGCTACTCCTGCCCTCCTCGATCTTGGGGTAGGGTTTCCAACCAACGGGAAGCCTCCTCTGGCGAGGTGAAGTATCGAGAGGATTCTCCATCAATTACTCTAATGCCCTGTACACACGGTCGGATTTTCCGATGGAAAATGTCCGATCGGAGCGTGTTGTCGGAAATTCCGACCGTGTGTGGGCTCCATCGGACATTTTCCATCGGATTTTCCGACACACAAAGTTGGAGAGCAGGAGATAAAATTTTCCGACAACAAAATCCGTTGTCGGAAATTCCGATCGTGTGTACACAAATCCGACGGACAAAGTGCCACGCATGCTCAGAATAAATAAAGAGATGAAAGCTATTGGCCACTGCCCCGTTTATAGTCCCTACGTACGTGTTTTACGTCACCGCGTTCAGAACGATCGGATTTTCCGACAACTTTGTGTGACCGTGTGTATGCAAGACAAGTTTGAGCCAACATCCGTCGGAAAAAATCCTAGGATTTTGTTGTCGGAATGTCCGAACAAAGTCCGACCGTGTGTACGGGGCATAAGGCGAGCCGGGAACAACATGTTATACTTTAGCCCTTTCAGGCGTAGCTGTGCCTTGACGTGGTCAAAGGTTCTGCGGAGCCGCTGGGTGTCGATAGAATAGTCTGGGAACATCATAATCTTGGTGTTTTCGAAGCGAAGCTCCGGAATCTTCCGGGCCTCCCGTAGGGCCAAGTCTCTGTCACGAAAATTCAGCAATCGAAAAATGAAGGTACGCGGTGGGGCCCCAGGTGGGCCTCGCACAGGAGGCATCCTGTGCGCTTGTTCCACCATGAAATGCTGGGAAAATGAGGCTTGTGGAAGTAGGGTGCAGAGCAAAGTCTCTGTGAAAGCCGTGGGATCCCGACCTTCAGCGCCCTCCGGGAGGCCCGCCAGCCGAAAATTGTTTCTGCGACTACGGTTCTCACTGTCCTTAGCCCGTGATTCAAGGATCTTTACCTTGGCTTGTAGGGTATGGATAGAGGCCCGGTTGTCTCGAATGGCATCCTCCGAGTCACCAATACGTCACTCTGCTTCAGTCATGCGGTCTCACATCTTGTCCATATCTCTGCGCATGAGACCAAATTCCATTTGCAGAGTGTCTATTTTGGCCGTTAGGGCGTTCTGGCAGCCAGAAATAGCCAGCATAAGAGCTTGGAAGCGGTCCTCCTCCGACCCCGGATCCGCAGGGACGGTCTGAGATGCCATGTTCGCGTAGCTAGTCACGCCCGCTGGGGCTTGTGAGTTCCGTTGTGAAGAAGCTTTAGGGGTATGCCCACCTGACTTCACGGAGTTAGATCTGCCTCTTCTCATGCCCAAGTGCCCTCTCCTGCTGGATGGGGAAAACTCTGGTGTGGGGCAGCACAGTGCAAGGGTTCAGGCTGGTAAATCTGCAACTATACACACCCCCAAAGTCCAGTACCTTACTGTATATGTTATAGGCTGTTCTTTAGACTGTAAACCTCTACAATGACTTCTCAGTGATCTTTGGGTGTAGCCCCTTCAGAGGCACTGCATAAGTCTCAGGCTGGGTGGTGGCTCCCCCTCTGTGGACTGCGGCAGGGATTGATGCTTTGTTAAAGGCCGCAAGATGGCGACCGGCAGCCTGTGAAGTCAGCCCAGATGCCCTGTGGGATAATCTGTATCCCCGATGGTCCCCCCCGGCCCCCGCCGCCGCTTACCACCGGGTGATGTGGTTGTATGATGTACAGTGGCCCTCTTTTCTCCAATCGCGGCACCTGAGGCCGGGGATCTGGGGGGCTCCGTAGGCCTCAAGATGGCGGCTCCCTTCCTGATTGTGGCGCCAGGGGAAGGCCTCCGAGGTGCCGCCTATGTCTCCGTCCGTCTCCCTTAGAGCGCTCCTCCTCCTGCAGCCGGATGGCTCCACTATATGTGTTGTAGCGGTCCTCCGATCGCGGCACCCGGGGCCGGGGATTGCGAGGGCTGCGTAGGCCGCAAGATGGCGGATCGTCCCCGGGATGTGGAGCCAGCCGAGGGCCTAATCCAGCTCCATCAGTCGGCCGGCCCCCACAATAACGCCGGGTTCTGCTGCTGATGGTGCCTGGCAGCACTTAGGAGGCTACGTGTAAGCAAAGCGGAGACTTTTGAAGCAGGATTCCTTCGGATTGCAGAAGGACCGGCGAAGCTCCTCTGGAACGCGTCTGCTTCCTACTGCATCCGGACACGCCCCCTAGCTGGAGGCCTCTTGCTACATATTGCTGCATCAGTTGTTTTATTGTCTGCAGTGTTGTTCCCCACTCCCTAGTGCAGTGGCAGTAAAACAAATTAATGCTGGCCATACTCACCTCATTGTACTATTACATATTTCTATTAGAAACAGTAGGGGAACCCAACATTACTAGCAACTCATTTGGAGGAATTGCTACAATTAGATTGCATTTCTTATTACATTTATTTTTTAGAATTGTTTTTTTTTTTGTATTTTTGTAAGCCATTAGAATGCTGTTGCTGTAACAAAACAGGATCGGCACTGTGATTAGTGGAGATAATACCTACCACTTACTATTCATTTCAAGCACAAAATTGATTAAAAAATTGAATATTTGCATGCATTATAACTAATTATTCTCTACGTTTGCATTAAATAGCAAAAGAATGAAATTGTAGGAGAAAATTAAAAAATATATATATTTTGTCCAAAGGTTTTTTTCTTTGTGTTATAATGACTTAACAAGCCTGTTTAAGTAAATGATGTGAATTAAAAAAAAAAGATTGCTGCATGAAATTAAAATTTGTGGCAGATCAGAATACTATATTAGTAAATGATCCTAATTTCTGCTATATATAAATACAAACTACAGTGATATGACAGCTAATCACTGTGAGTCTTGGCAGAACCTTGCTCTCTAAGGAGCCCGGGTTTTAAGTGTTATCCAGCCAGCATTGCCTGTGAATGCTGGGAGGTTAGAAAGATGTACAGAGGACAGAAGTCTGTGTCGAGCTATATGTTTTAGGTATCCTGTGTCTCCTTACCCTCATTCTCATGTATGCAGTCTCAACTAATACATTTATTAAAGTTCATCTACAAACTGAAACATATTTATCTACCCTGCTAGAAAAACATGGATGATGAAGATAATGCCATGACAATACTGCAACAATGAGGAGGAGGGGGATGATGAGATGGGAGACCATCAGTGGGTCCCACAAATTAAAGAGAAGGAAAGTACTTAAGGAGAGGTAGGACAGGTGCAAAGGCATTTTGTCCTGGGGCAGTGGCAGCTTGTAGAGGACAAGTAAGAGCAGCCACCCTAAGCTATCTGGTGATACTGCTCCACAGGTGCAGGCCACTGCTATTCCCATGGCCTTTATTAATGTATCTGCTGCTGAAGTGCCCCAAAATCACCCCATGGCCAGCATTGTAATGTCAGTTTGTCAAAACTGCTAGTTTTGCAGCTTCTTTTTATTTCAGCTCATGGAATCACCCCCCTTTTAAGGATTTTGGGCTGTGCTACACCACAATGACAGGTACTCAGCAGCCATTATTTTGCCAAAAAGGCCAGCAGGGTAAATATGACCACAAACGTGGTCCAGTAAACATGGTCAGGCATTGATATAATAGTGTTCCCATCTGTAGTAAAAAGAGAACCTTTTAATCAGCAGATTTCTTTATGGATATCTGTCTCACATTTGAAATCTTGTAAACTCAGTGAGAACTGTATGCTTATGCCTGGAAATAGGTTGCTGTCACCAGCAAAACACCTGTGTATCATAGGTGTGCGCAGCCTATTGCATTAGGGTGTGCACCCCAAAGCTCAAGAACACATGTATACATACACACATGTATGTATGTGTATATGTATATTACACACACACACACTTCTTATGGCAGAGCCGATGCAGTGAAAGAGAGGTATGGTAGCACTTTATTAATGGCAGAACTGGTCAGAGGGAGATATTTCCCATCTCCCCGCCGGCACACAGAGTGATAATGCTAATGCACTTGGGGTGATTAGGGTGTGCCCTGGCACACCCCCTGCGCATGCCTGTGCTGTGTATTATAACTATGCTTGCAAAGAAGTCTGCACTGACACTGGAAAGTTTTTCTACTTTTTAGCAGAATCTTCTTTGGACATAGATTTACACATAGGGATTGATTTACTAAAGGCCAATAGACTGTGCAATTTTCAAAGTGCAAATGTACTCTGCAAGTGCAGTTGCTCCAGAGCTTAGTAAATTAGGTAAAGCTTCACTTTGCAAGAATACCCAATCACATACAAGTGGTGAGTTTGTTTGTAACAAACTCACCACTGTCCATGACCTATTTATCACAAACTCCCTGAAACTACTTGCAATTACTGAGACCTGGATTCAAGAATCTGACTTTCCTTCTCCTGCTTCTCTCTCTCCTATAGTGGCCTCCTGTAAACTCACTCTCCCAGGCCTAGTGGACAGAAAGGATCTCATCCTTGTCCAGCCCCAACTTGGCCACTTATGTCTACAAAAGTTCACTGTCATCCACCCTGGATACCTTGGCCCCCCTCACTACGCACAGAATCAGGCTTCGACCGCTACAACCCTGGCAGACAGACAATACCAAAAGCCTGAAAAACGTAGCCGCGCTCTTGAGCATCTGTGGTGTAAAACTAAGTCACAGCAATATTTCAACCAATATAAATCTGCCCTCCAAAAATACCATTCCTGCCTGCACACAGCCAAACAGACCTACTTTATCACTCTCATTAACACCCTTTCACGAAGTCCTTGTCAACTCTTTTCTACCTTTACCACTCTACTTCATCCTCCATTACCCCCACCCACTAACTTACTCACTGCCCAGGAGATTGCTAATCACTTCAAAAATAAGATTGAGACAATTCGTCTCAAGATCTCCGCTCTACAGATATCTCCCTCACTTTACACTCCTTGTCCTCCTGCACAATCAATACTTCCCTCTTTTAACCCAGCTACTATAGAGGGAATCACTAAACTTTTTTCTAATGACCAACTAACCTCCTGCCCCCCGGACCCTGTTCCTTCTCAAATACTACAGTCACCATCTGACTCAATCCTACACTCCTTAACTCATATTTTCCCCAACCCTCTAAAGCATGCGCTAGTCACTCCCATACCAAAAAAGGCCTCAGACCCCACCAATCTTAACAACCTAAGACCCATCTCTTTACTCCCTTTTGCTTCCAAACTCCTTGAATGTTTAGTCTACAACCGACTGAGCGACCACCTCTTTGAGAATAACCTTCTTGATTTCCTTCAGTCTGGATTTCGCCCACAACACTCCACAGAAACTGCCCTCCTAAAACTCACAAATGACTTACTAACAGCCAAAACCAATGGTCATTATTCCATACTCTCACTCTTGGACCTTTCTGCTGCCTTTGATACAGTTGACCACCCCCTCCTCCTCAAAAAACTCAATTTGCCTGGTCTCCATAGCTACACTCTCCGTTGGTTTGAATCTTACCTATCTCATTGCACCTTCAGTGTCACTTACAACTCTACTTCCTCTTCTCCAACTCCTCTTACCATTGGGGTCCCCCAAGGTTCTGTCCTTGGACCTCTACTATTCTCGATCTACACGTCCTCCCTGGGTCAGCTGATAGCCTCCTATGGCTTTTACTACCATTTATATGCTGATGACACCCAAATCTATCTCTCTGCCCCTTAGCTCACCCCATCAATCTCCTCACGCATCACTGATCTACTAACAGACATATCAGCCCGGATGTCAAACTTCCTCAAACTGAATCTATCTGAAACTGAGCTCTTAATATTTCCTCCCCGTGTGCCCCCTCCCCTGGCTTCTCTGTCAAGATCAATGGCACATCTATCAGTCTGTCCCCACATGCCAGGGTGCTAGGGGTAAACTTAGACTCTGAACTGTTCTTTCAGGCCCACATACAATCCCTGTCCAAATCATGCCGCCTTAGCCTCTGCAACATTTCCAAAATACGCCCCTTTTTAACTAATGACACCACCAAGCTTCTAATTCACTCCCTGGTTATCTCTCGCCTCGACTACTGCAACTCCCTCCTTATTGGATTACCTATACATAGACTATCCCCCCTTCAGTCCATAATGAATGTCGCTGCAAGACTCATCCACCTTACCAACCATTCAGTGTCCTCCATCCCTCTCTGCCAATCCCTTTATTGGCTTCCACTCACCCAATGAATAAAATTCAAAGTACTAACAATAATTTACAAAGCCATCCATAACTCTGCCCCCAGCTACATCACTTGCCTAGTCCCAAAATACCAACCAATTTGCTCTCTTCAGTCATCCCAAGACCTCTTGCTCTCTAGCTCCCTTGTCACCTCCTCCCATGCTCGCCTCCAGGATTTCTCCAGAGCTTCTCCCATCCTTTGGAACTCCCTACCCCAATCTGTCCGACTGTCCCCTAATCTATCCATCTTTAGGCGATCCCTGAAAACCCTTCTCTTCAAGGAAGCCTATCCTGCTTCTAACTAACACTGTTTTGCTTCCTCCATCAGCTCATCCCCCACAGCTATTACCTTTTGTATCAATTGGCGCTTCCTTTTTAGATTGTAAGCTCTAACGAGCAGGGCCCTCTGATTCCTCTTGTACCAAATTGTAATGTAACTGTAATGTCTGCCCTCAAGTTGTAAAGTGCTGCGCAAGCTGTTGGCGCTATATAAAACCTGTATAATAATAATACAAGGAGAATAAAAAAAACTTCATTTTTGCTTGCACATGATTGGATGATGAAAGTCTACAGAGCTTCTGCACAGTCACTAAGCTCTGGAGCAACTGCTCTTGCAGAGTGCAACGGCACTTTGCAAATTGCACAGTCTTTTTGCCTTTAGTAAATCAACACCATAGATTTTCAGCTTTGCAGGTTCACTGAGAGATGCATATGTATTCACCCCTTTGTTATGAAGCCCATAAAAAGCTCTGGTGCAACCAATTGCCTTCAGAAGTCACATAATTAGTGAAATTATGTCCATCTAAATGTCACCTGATCTGTTATTACATATACACACCTTTTTGAAAGGCTCCAGAGGCTGCAACACATAAGCAAGAGGCACCACTAACCAAACACTGCCATGAAGACCAAGGAACTCTCCAAATAAGTAAGGGACAATGTTGTTGAGAAGTACAAGTCAGGGTTAGGTTATAAAAAAATATCTAAATCTTTGATGATCCCTAGGAGCACCTTCAAATCTATCATAACCAAATAGAAAGAACATGGCACAACAGCAAACCTGCCAAGAGATCGCACACCAAAACTCATGGACCGGGCAAGAAGGGCATTAATCAGATAGGCAGCACAGAGACCTAAGGTAACCCTGGAGGAGCTGCAGGAGCTGCAGAGTTCCACAGCAGAGACTGGAGTATCTGTACATAGGACGACAATAAGCCGTACCCTCCATAGAGTTGGGCTTTATGGCCTAGTGGCCAGAAGAAAGCCATTACTTTCATCAAAAAACAAAATGGCATGTTTTGAGTTTGCGAAAAGGCATGTGGGAGACTCCCAAAATGTATGCAGGAAGGTGCTGTGGGGATGGTTTTCAGCAGTCGGGCCTGGGAAACTGGTCAGAGTTGAGGGAAAGATGGATGGTGCTAAATACAGGGATATTCTTGAGCAAAACCTTTATCACTCTGTGTGTGATTTGAGGCTAGGACGGAGGTTCACCTTCCATCAGGACAATGACCCCAAACACACTGCTAAAGCAACACTTGAATGGTTTAAGGGGAAACATGTAAATGTGTTGGAATGGCCTAGTCAAAGCCCAGATCTCAATCTAAAATGAGAAAATCTGTGGTCAGACTTAAAGATTGCTGTTCACAAGCGCAAACCATCCAACTTGAAGGAGCAGTTTTGCAAGGAGGAATGGGCAAAACTCCCAGTGGTAAGATGTGGCAAGCTAATAGAGACTTATCCAAAGCAACTTGGAGCTGTGATAGACGCAAAAGGTGGTTCTACAAAGTATTGACTTTAGGGGGATGAATAGTTATGCACATTGACTTTTTCTGTTATTTTGTCCTATTTGTTGTTTGCTTCACAATAAAAGAAAAAAAATCAAAGTTGTGGGCATGGTGTAGTGGTTAGCACTCTCACCTAGCAGCAATAGGGTCGCTGGTTCAAATCCTGACCACAACATCATCTGCCTGGAGTTTGCATGTTTTCCCTGTGCCTGCGTGGGTTTCCTCCCACACTCCAAAGACATGTTGGTAGGTAGGGATGAGCTTCACGTTCGAGTCGAACCCATGTTCAACTCGAACATCGGCTGTTTGCCGAATTGCAAACATTATGGGCCGTTCGCGCCAAATTCATGTGGTGCGTCATGGCCCATAATTTACTGCAGCATCGCAGTGCATTGCTGGCTGATGATTGGCCAAGCATGCACTATGACCCGCATGCTTGGCCAATCACAGCGCCGTCAGTAGAAAGAGCTGTAATTGGCCAAAGCCAGGGTGGCTTTGGCAAATTATGGCTCAGGGGGTTTAGAACACGGGGCCATGTGTGGTGTGTTCCAGCGTGCTTAGAGAGACAGTGTCATTTCATTTGAGTTAGCTAGATTAGGCAGGACAGTCAGAGAGTTAGCTGAACTTACAGTGTATTGTGTATATATATGCATCCCAGGTGTTGTATATATATATATATATATATATATATATATATATATATCCACTGTATTCAGTTTAGCTAGATCCGTTCCTGTTATCTTCCTACTGACAGGCAGGCTTGTCTTGTTACAGTATTTCCAGCTACCTGAAGAAAATTGCTGGTGTTCTTTTGATCCTATTAGTACCACAGTCAGGCAGCTAGACTATTTACAGTTAGTGTAGTGCGTCCTCCTCACAGTGTTCAGTTAAAGCTACAAGTTAGTTTCGTGTGACCTCTGCACAGTGTTCAGCTAAAGCTACAAGTTAGGGTAGTGCGTCCTCCTCACAGTGTTCAGCTAAAGCTACAAGTTGGTGTAGTGCGTCCTCCTCACAGTGTTCAGCTAAAACTACAAGTTAGTGTAGTGCGACCTCTGCACAGTGTTCAGCTAAAGCTACAAGTTAGTGTAGTGCATCCTCCTCACAGTGTTCAGCTAAAACTAGAAGTTAGTGTAGTGCGACCTCTGCACAGTGTTCAGCTAAAGCTACAAGTAGGGATGAGCTTCGAGTTCGAGTCGAACTCATGTTCGACTCGAACATTGGCTGTTCGCAAGTTCGCCGAACAGCGAACAATTTGGGGTGTTCGCGACAAATTCGAATGCCGTGGAACACCCTTTAAAAGTCTATGGGAGAAATCAAAAGTGCTAATTTTAAAGGCTTATATGCAAGTTATTGTCATAAAAAAGTGTTTGGGGACCTGGGTCCTGCCCCAGGGGACATGGATCGATGCAAAAAAAGTTTTAAAAACGGCCGTTTTTTCAGGAGCAGTGATTTTAATAATGCTTAAAGTCAAACAATAAAAGGGTAATATCCCTTTAAATTTCGTAGCTGGAGGGTGTCTATAGTATGCCTGTAAAGGGGCGAATGTTTCCTGTGTTTGGAACAGTCTGACAGCAAAATGAAATTTCGAAGGAAAAAACCCATTTAAAACTACTCGCGGCTATTGCATTGCCGGTCCGACAATACACATAGAAGTTCATTGATAAAAACGGCATGGAAATTCCCCACAGGGGAACCCCGAACCAAAATTTAAAAAAAAAATGACGTGGGGGTCCCCCTAAATTCCATACCAGGCCCTTCAGGTCTGGTATGGATATTAAGGGGAACCCCGGCCAAAATTTAAAAAAAAAAATGACGTGGGGGTCCCCCTAAATTCCATACCAGACCCTTCAGGTCTGGTATGGATTTTAAGGGGAACCTCGCGCCAAAAAAAAAACAAAACGGCGTGGGGTCCCCCCAAAAATCCATACCAGACCCTTATCCAAGCACGCAACCTGGCAGGCCGCAGGAAAAGAGGGAGGGACGAGAGTGCGCCCCCCCTCCTGAACCGTACCAGGCCACATGCTCTCAACATTGGGAGGGTGCTTTGGGGTAGCCCCCCAAAACACCTTGTCCCCATGTTGATGAGGACAAGGGCCTCATCCCCACAACCCTGGCCGGTGGTTGTGGGGGTCTGCAGGCGGGGGGCTTATCGGAATCTGGAAGCCCCCTTTAACAAGGGGACCCCCAGATCCCAGCCCCCCCCGTGTGAAATGGTAAGGGGGTACTTACCCCTACCATTTCAATAAAAAACTGTCAAAAATGTTAAAAATGACAAGAGACAGTTTTTGACAATTCCTTTATTTAAATGCTTCTTCTTTCTTCTTTCTTCTATCCTCCTTCATCTTCTTCTTCTTCTGGTTCTTCTGGTTCTTCCTCCGGCGTTCTCGTCCAGCATCTCCTCTGCGGCGTCTTCTATCTTCTTCTCCTCGGGCCGCTCCGCACCCATGGCATGGGGGAGGCTCCCGCTCTTCTCTTCATCTTCTTCATCTTCTTCTCTTCTTCTTTTCTTCTCTTCTTCTCTTCTTCTCTTCTTCATTTTCTTCTCCGTGCCGCTCCGCATCCATGCTGGCATTGAGGGAGGCTCCCACTGTGTGACGGCGTCTCCTCGTCTGACGGTTCTTAAATAATGGGGGGCGGGGCCACCTGGTGACCCAGCCCCCCTCTGACGCACGGGACATGACGGGACTTCCCTGTGGCATTCCCTGTGACGTCACAGGGAAGTCCCGTCAAGTCACCATGCGTCAGAGGGGGACGGGCTCACCGGGTGGCCCCGCCCCCCGTTATTTAAGAACTGTCAGACGAGGAGACGCCATCACACAGCAGGAGCCTCCCTCCATGCCAGCATGGATGTGCGGCGGCCCGTAGAAGAAAATGAAGAAGAGAAGAAGACAAGAAACGAAGAAAAGAAGAAGAGAAGAAGATGAAGCAGATGAAGGGAAGAGCGGGAGCCTTCCCCCATGCCATGGGTGCGGAGCGACCCGAGGAGAAGAAGATAGATGACTCCGTGGAGGAGATGCTGGACGAGAAGGCAGGAGGAAGAACCAGAAGAGCCAGAAGAACCAGAAGAAGAAGATGAAGGAAGATAGAAGAAAGAAGAAGCATTTAAATAAAGGAATTGTCAAAAACTGTCTCTTGTCATTTTTAACATTTTTGACAGTTTTTTAGTGAAATGGTAGGGGTAAGTACCCCCTTACCATTTCACATGGGGGATCCGGGATCTGGGGGTCCCCTTGTTAAAGGGGGCTTCCAGATTCCGATAAGCCCCCCGCCCGCAGACCCCCACAACCACCGGCCAGGGTTGTGGGGATGAGGCCCTTGTCCTCATCAACATGAGGACAAAGTGTTTTGGGGGGCTACCCCAAAGCACCCTCCCAATGTTGAGGGCATGTGGCCTGGTACGGTTCAGGAGGGGGGCCGCACTCTCATCCCCCCCCTCTTTTCCTGCAGCCTGCCAGGTTACGTGCTTGGATAAGGGTCTGGTATGGAATTTAGGGGGACCCCCACGTCATTTTTTTTTAAATTTTGGCCGGGGTTCCCCTTAATATCCATACCAGACCTGAAGGGCCTGGTATGGAATTTAGGGGGACAACAACGTAATTTTTTTTTTTTAATTTTGGTTCGGGGTTCCCCTGTGGGGTATTCCCATGCCGTTTTTATCAATGAACTTCTATGTGTATTGTCAGACCGGCAATGCAATAGCCGTGAGTAGTTTTAAATGGGTTTTTTCCTTCGAAATGTCATTTTGCTGTCAGACTGTTCTAAACACAGGAAACATGCACCCCTTTACAGGCATACTATAGACACCCCCCAGCTATGAAATTTAAAGGGATATTACACTTTTATTGTTTGACTTTAAGCATTATTAAAATCACTGCTCCTGAAAAAACAGCCATTTTTAAAACTTTTTTTGCATTGATCCATGTCCCCTGGGGCAGGACCCTGGTCCCCAAACACTTTTTATGACAATAACTTGCATATAAGCCTTTAAAATTAGCACTTTTGATTATTCATGTTCGTGTCCCATAGACTTTAACGGTGTTCGCGTGTTCGAACAAACTTTTTTCCTGTTCGCATGTTCTGGTGCGAACCGAACAGGGGGGTGTTCGGCTCATCCCTAGCTACAAGTTAGTGTAGTGCGTCCTACTCACAGTGTTCAGCTAAAACTACAAGTTAGTGTAGTGCGTCCTCCTCACAGTGTTCAGCTAAAACTACAAGTTAGTGTAGTGCGTACTCTTCACAGTGTTCAGCTAAAGCTACAAGTTAGTTTAGTGTGACCTCTGCACAGTGTTCAGCTAAAGCCACAAGTTAGGGTAGTGCGTCCTCCTCACAGTGTTCAGCTAAAGCTACAAGTTAGTTTAGTGCGACCTCTGCACAGTGTTCAGCTAAAGCTACAATTTAGCGTAGTGCGTCCTCCTCACAGTGTTCAGCTAAAACTACAAGTTAGTGTAGTGCAACCTCTTCACGGTGTTCAGCTAAAGCTACAAGTTAGTTTAGTGTGACCTCTGCACAGTGTTCAGCTAAAACTACAAGTTAGTGTAGTGCGACCTCTGCACAGTGTTTAGCTAAAGCTAAAAGTTAGTGTAGTGCGTCCTCCTCACAGTGTTCAGCTAAAACTACAAGTTAGTGTAGTGCGACCTCTGCACAGTGTTCAGCTAAAGCTACAATTTAGTGTAGTGCGTCCTCTGAACAGTGTTCAGCTAAAACTACAAGTTAGTGTAGTGTGACCTCTGCACAGTGTTCAGCTAAAGCTACAAGTTAGTGTAGTGCGTCCTCCTCACAGTGTTCAGCTAAAACTACAAGTTAATGTAGTGCGACCTCTGCACAGTGTTCAGCTAAAGCTACAAGTTAGTGTAGTGCGTCCTCCTCACAGTGTTCAGCTAAAACTACGAGTTAATGTAGTGCAAGCTCTGCACAGTGTTCAGCTAAAGCTACAAGTTAGTGTAGTGCGTCCTCCTCACAGTGTTCAGCTAAAACTACAAGTTAGTGTAATGCGACCTCTGCACAGTGTTCAGCTAAAACTACAAGTTAGTGTAGTGCGATCTCTGCACAGTGTTCAGCTAAAGCTACAAGTTAGTGTAGTGCGTCCTCCTCACAGTGTTCAGCTAAAACTACAAGTTAGTGTAGTGCGACCTCTGCACAGTGTTCAGCTAAAGCTGCAAGTTAGTGTAGTGCATCCTCTTCACATTGTTCAGCTAAAACTAGAAGTTAGTGTAGTGCGACCTCTGCACAGTGTTCAGCTAAAGCTACAAGTTAGTGTAGTGCGTCCTCCTCACAGTGTTCAGCTAAAGCTACAAGTTAGTGTAGTGCGTCCTCCTCACAGTGTTCAGCTAAAACTACAAGTTAGTGTAGTGCGACCTCTGCACAGTGTTCAGCTAAAGCTACAAGTTAGTGTAGTGCGTCCTCCTCACAGTGTTCAGCTAAAACTACGAGTTAGTGTAGTGCAAGCTCTGCACAGTGTTCAGCTAAAGCTACAAGTTAGTGTAGTGCGTCCTCCTCACAGTGTTCAGCTAAAACTACAAGTTAGTGTAGTGTGACCTCTGCACAGTGTTCAGCTAAAACTACAAGTTAGTGTAGTGCGATCTCTGCACAGTATTCAGCTAAAGCTACAAGTTAGTGTAGTGCGTCCTCCTCACAGTGTTCAGCTAAAACTACAAGTTAGTGTAGTGCGACCTCTGCACAGTGTTCAGCTAAAGCTGCAAGTTAGTGTAGTGCATCCTCCTCACATTGTTCAGCTAAAACTAGAAGTTAGTGTAATGCGACCTCTGCACAGTGTTCAGCTAAAGCTACAAGTTAGTGTAGTGCGTCCTCCTCACAGTGTTCAGCTAAAACTACAAGTTAGTGTAGTGCGACCTCTGCACAGTGTTCAGCTAAAGCTACAAGTTAGTGTAGTGCGTCCTCCTCACAGTGTTCAGCTAAAACTACAAGTTAGTGTAGTGCATCCTTTGAACAGTGTTCAGCTAAAACTACAAGTTAGTGTAGTGCGTCCTCCTCACAGTGTTCAGCTAAAGCTACAAGTTAGTTTAGTGCGACCTCTGCACAGTGTTCAGCTAAAGCTACAAGTTAGTGTAGTGCGTCCTCCTCACAGTGTTCAGCTAAAACTACAAGTTAGTGTAGTGCATCCTTTGAACAGTGTTCAGCTAAAGCTACAAGTTAGTGTAGTGCGTCCTCCTCACAGTGTTCAGCTAAAGCTACAAGTTAGTGTAGTGCGTCCTCCTCACAGTGTTTACCTAAAACTACAAGTTAGTGTAGTGCGACCTCTGCACAGTGTTCAGCTAAAGCTACAAGTTAGTGTAGTGCGTCCTCCTCACAGTGTTCAGCTAAAACTACGAGTTAGTGTAGTGCAAGCTCTGCACAGTGTTCAGCTAAAGCTACAAGTTAGTGTAGTGCGTCCTCCTCACAGTGTTCAGCTAAAACTACAAGTTAGTGTAGTTTGACCTCTGCACAGTGTTCAGCTAAAACTACAAGTTAGTGTAGTGCGATCTCTGCACAGTGTTCAGCTAAAGCTACAAGTTAGTGTAGTGCGTCCTCCTCACAGTGGTCAGCTAAAACTACAAGTTAGTGTAGTGCGACCTCTGCACAGTGTTCAGCTAAAGCTGCAAGTTAGTGTAGTGCATCCTCCTCACATTGTTCAGCTAAAACTAGAAGTTAGTGTAGTGCGACCTCTGCACAGTGTTCAGCTAAAGCTACAAGTTAGTGTAGTGCGTCCTCCTCACAGTGTTCAGCTAAAACTACAAGTTAGTGTAGTGCGACCTCTGCACAGTGTTCAGCTAAAGCTACAAGTTAGTGTAGTGCGTCCTCCTCACAGTGTTCAGCTAAAACTACAAGTTAGTGTAGTGCATCCTTTGAACAGTGTTCAGCTAAAACTACAAGTTAGTGTAGTGCGTCCTCCTCACAGTGTTCAGCTAAAGCTACAAGTTAGTGTAGTGTGACCTCTGCACAGTGTTCAGCTAAAACTACAAGTTAGTGTAGTGCGATCTCTGCACAGTGTTCAGCTAAAGCTACAAGTTAGTGTAGTGCGTCCTCCTCACAGTGTTCAGCTAAAACTACAAGTTAGTGTAGTGCGACCTCTGCACAGTGTTCAGCTAAAGCTGCAAGTTAGTGTAGTGCATCCTCTTCACATTGTTCAGCTAAAACTAGAAGTTAGTGTAGTGCGACCTCTGCACAGTGTTCAGCTAAAGCTACAAGTTAGTGTAGTGCGTCCTCCTCACAGTGTTCAGCTAAAGCTACAAGTTAGTGTAGTGCGTCCTCCTCACAGTGTTCAGCTAAAACTACAAGTTAGTGTAGTGCGACCTCTGCACAGTGTTCAGCTAAAGCTACAAGTTAGTGTAGTGCGTCCTCCTCACAGTGTTCAGCTAAAACTACGAGTTAGTGTAGTGCAAGCTCTGCACAGTGTTCAGCTAAAGCTACAAGTTAATGTAGTGCGTCCTCCTCACAGTGTTCAGCTAAAACTACAAGTTAGTGTAGTGTGACCTCTGCACAGTGTTCAGCTAAAACTACAAGTTAGTGTAGTGCGATCTCTGCACAGTGTTCAGCTAAAGCTACAAGTTAGTGTAGTGCGTCCTCCTCACAGTGTTCAGCTAAAACTACAAGTTAGTGTAGTGCGACCTCTGCACAGTGTTCAGCTAAAGCTGCAAGTTAGTGTAGTGCATCCTCCTCACATTGTTCAGCTAAAACTAGAAGTTAGTGTAATGCGACCTCTGCACAGTGTTCAGCTAAAGCTACAAGTTAGTGTAGTGCGTCCTCCTCACAGTGTTCAGCTAAAACTACAAGTTAGTGTAGTGCGACCTCTGCACAGTGTTCAGCTAAAGCTACAAGTTAGTGTAGTGCGTCCTCCTCACAGTGTTCAGCTAAAACTACAAGTTAGTGTAGTGCATCCTTTGAACAGTGTTCAGCTAAAACTACAAGTTAGTGTAGTGCGTCCTCCTCACAGTGTTCAGCTAAAGCTACAAGTTAGTTTAGTGCGACCTCTGCACAGTGTTCAGCTAAAGCTACAAGTTAGTGTAGTGCGTCCTCCTCACAGTGTTCAGCTAAAACTACAAGTTAGTGTAGTGCATCCTTTGAACAGTGTTCAGCTAAAGCTACAAGTTAGTGTAGTGCGTCCTCCTCACAGTGTTCAGCTAAAGCTACAAGTTAGTGTAGTGCGTCCTCCTCACAGTGTTCACCTAAAACTACAAGTTAGTGTAGTGCGACCTCTGCACAGTGTTCAGCTAAAGCTACAAGTTAGTGTAGTGCGTCCTCCTCACAGTGTTCAGCTAAAACTACGAGTTAGTGTAGTGCAAGCTCTGCACAGTGTTCAGCTAAAGCTACAAGTTAGTGTAGTACGTCCTCCTCACAGTGTTCAGCTAAAACTACAAGTTAGTGTAGTGTGACCTCTGCACAGTGTTCAGCTAAAACTACAAGTTAGTGTAGTGCGATCTCTGCACAGTGTTCAGCTAAAGCTACAAGTTAGTGTAGGACGTCCTCCTCACAGTGGTCAGCTAAAACTACAAGTTAGTGTAGTGCGACCTCTGCACAGTGTTCAGCTAAAGCTGCAAGTTAGTGTAGTGCATCCTCCTCACATTGTTCAGCTAAAACTAGAAGTTAGTGTAGTGCGACCTCTGCACAGTGTTCAGCTAAAGCTACAAGTTAGTGTAGTGCGTCCTCCTCACAGTGTTCAGCTAAAACTACAAGTTAGTGTAGTGCGACCTCTGCACAGTGTTCAGCTAAAGCTACAAGTTAGTGTAGTGCGTCCTCCTCACAGTGTTCAGCTAAAACTACAAGTTAGTGTAGTGCATCCTCTGAACAGTGTTCAGCTAAAGCTACAAGTTAGTGTAGTGCGTCCTCCTCACAGTGTTCAGCTAAAACTACGAGTTAGTGTAGTGCAAGCTCTGCACAGTGTTCAGCTAAAGCTACAAGTTAGTGTAGTGCGTCCTCCTCACAGTGTTCAGCTAAAACTACAAGTTAGTGTAGTGTGACCTCTGCACAGTGTTCAGCTAAAACTACAAGTTAGTGTAGTGCGATCTCTGCACAGTGTTCAGCTAAAGCTACAAGTTAGTGTAGTGCGACCTCTGCACAGTGTTCAGCTAAAGCTGCAAGTTAGTGTAGTGCATCCTCCTCACATTGTTCAGCTAAAACTAGAAGTTAGTGTAGTGCGACCTCTGCACAGTGTTCAGCTAAAGCTACAAGTTAGTGTAGTGCGTCCTCCTCACAGTGTTCAGCTAAAACTACAAGTTAGTGTAGTGCTACCTCTGCACAGTGTTCAGCTAAAGCTACAAGTTAGTGTACTGCGTCCTCCTCACAGTGTTCAGCTAAAACTACAAGTTAGTGTAGTGCATCCTTTGAACAGTGTTCAGCTAAAACTACAAGTTAGTGTAGGGCGTCCTCCTCACAGTGTTCAGCTAAAGCTACAAGTTAGTTTAGTGCGACCTCTGCACAGTGTTCAGCTAAAGCTACAAGTTAGTGTAGTGCGTCCTCCTCACAGTGTTCAGCTAAAACTATAAGTTAGTGTAGTGCATCCTTTGAACAGTGTTCAGCTAAAGCTACACGTTAGTGTAGTGCGTCCTCCTCACAGTGTTCAGCTAAAGCTACAAGTTAGTGTAGTGCGTCCTCCTCACAGTGTTCAACTAAAACTACAAGTTAGTGTAGTGCGACCTCTGCACAGTGTTCAGCTAAAGCTACAAGTTAGTGTAGTGCGTCCTCCTCACAGTGTTCAGCTAAAAACTAAGAGTTAGTGTAGTGCAAGCTCTGCACAGTGTTCAGCTAAAGCTACAAGTTAGTGTAGTGCGTCCTCCTCACAGTGTTCAGCTAAAACTACAAGTAAGTGTAGTGTGACCTCTGCACAGTGTTCAGCTAAAACTACAAGTTAGTGTAGTGCGATCTCTGCACAGTGTTCAGCTAAAGCTACAAGTTAGTGTAGTGCGTCCTCCTCACAGTGTTCAGCTAAAACTACAAGTTAGTGTAGTCGACCTCTGCACAGTGTTCAGCTAAAGCTGCAAGTTAGTGTAGTGCATCCTCCTCACATTGTTCAGCTAAAACTAGAAGTTAGTGTAGTGCGACCTCTGCACAGTGTTCAGCTAAAGCTACAAGTTAGTGTAGTGCGTCCTCCTCACAGTGTTCAGCTAAAACTACAAGTTAGTGTAGTGCGACCTCTGCACAGTGTTCAGCTAAAACTACAAGTTAGTGTAGTGCGACCTCTACACAGTGTTCAGCTAAAACTACAAGTTAGTGTAGTGCGTCCTCTTCACAGTGTTCAGCTAAAGCTACAAGTTAGTTTAGTGTGACCTGTGCACAGTGTTCAGCTAAAGCTACAAGTTAGGGTAGTGCGTCCTCCTCACAGTGTTCAGCTAAAGGTACAAGTTAGTTTAGTGTGCCCTCTGCACAGTGTTCAGCTATAGCTACAAGTTAGGGTAGTGCGTCCTCCTCACAGTGTTCAGCTAAAGCTACAAGTTGGTGTAATGCGTCCTCCTCACAGTGTTCAGCTAAAACTACAAGTTAGTGTAGTGCAACCTCTGCACAGGGTTCAGCTAAAGCTACAATTTAGTGTAGTGCATCCTCTGAACAGTGTTCAGCTAATACTACAAGTTAGTTTAGTGCGACCTCTGCACAGTGTTCAGCTAAAGCTACAATTTAGTGTAGTGCGTCCTCTGAACAGTGTTCTGCTAAAACTACAAGTTAGTGTGGTGCGACCTCTGCACAGTGTTCAGCTAAAGCTACAAGTTAGTGTAGTGCGTCCTCTGAACAGTGTTCAGCTAAAACTACAAGTTAGTGTAGTGCGACCTCTGCACAGTGTTCAGCTAAAGCTACAAGTTAGTGTAGTGCGTCCTCCTCACAGTGTTCAGCTAAAACTACGAGTTAGTGTAGTGCAAGCTCTGCACAGTGTTCAGCTAAAGCTACAAGTTAGTGTAGTACGTCCTCCTCACAGTGTTCAGCTAAAACTACAAGTTAGTGTAGTGTGACCTCTGCACAGTGTTCAGCTAAAACTACAAGTTAGTGTAGTGCGATCTCTGCACAGTGTTCAGCTAAAGCTACAAGTTAGTGTAGGACGTCCTCCTCACAGTGGTCAGCTAAAACTAAAAGTTAGTGTAGTGCGACCTCTGCACAGTGTTCAGCTAAAGCTGCAAGTTAGTGTAGTGCATCCTCCTCACATTGTTCAGCTAAAACTAGAAGTTAGTGTAGTGCGACCTCTGCACAGTGTTCAGCTAAAGCTACAAGTTAGTGTAGTGCGTCCTCCTCACAGTGTTCAGCTAAAACTACAAGTTAGTGTAGTGCGACCTCTGCACAGTGTTCAGCTAAAGCTACAAGTTAGTGTAGTGCGTCCTCCTCACAGTGTTCAGCTAAAACTACAAGTTAGTGTAGTGCATCCTCTGAACAGTGTTCAGCTAAAGCTACAAGTTAGTGTAGTGCGTCCTCCTCACAGTGTTCAGCTAAAACTACGAGTTAGTGTAGTGCAAGCTCTGCACAGTGTTCAGCTAAAGCTACAAGTTAGTGTAGTGCGTCCTCCTCACAGTGTTCAGCTAAAACTACAAGTTAGTGTAGTGTGACCTCTGCACAGTGTTCAGCTAAAACTACAAGTTAGTGTAGTGCGATCTCTGCACAGTGTTCAGCTAAAGCTACAAGTTAGTGTAGTGCGACCTCTGCACAGTGTTCAGCTAAAGCTGCAAGTTAGTGTAGTGCATCCTCCTCACATTGTTCAGCTAAAACTAGAAGTTAGTGTAGTGCGACCTCTGCACAGTGTTCAGCTAAAGCTACAAGTTAGTGTAGTGCGTCCTCCTCACAGTGTTCAGCTAAAACTACAAGTTAGTGTAGTGCTACCTCTGCACAGTGTTCAGCTAAAGCTACAAGTTAGTGTACTGCGTCCTCCTCACAGTGTTCAGCTAAAACTACAAGTTAGTGTAGTGCATCCTTTGAACAGTGTTCAGCTAAAACTACAAGTTAGTGTAGTGCGTCCTCCTCACAGTGTTCAGCTAAAGCTACAAGTTAGTTTAGTGCGACCTCTGCACAGTGTTCAGCCAAAGCTACAAGTTAGTGTAGTGCGTCCTCCTCACAGTGTTCAGCTAAAACTATAAGTTAGTGTAGTGCATCCTTTGAACAGTGTTCAGCTAAAGCTACACGTTAGTGTAGTGCGTCCTCCTCACAGTGTTCAGCTAAAGCTACAAGTTAGTGTAGTGCGTCCTCCTCACAGTGTTCAACTAAAACTACAAGTTAGTGTAGTGCGACCTCTGCACAGTGTTCAGCTAAAGCTACAAGTTAGTGTAGTGCGTCCTCCTCACAGTGTTCAGCTAAAAACTAAGAGTTAGTGTAGTGCAAGCTCTGCACAGTGTTCAGCTAAAGCTACAAGTTAGTGTAGTGCGTCCTCCTCACAGTGTTCAGCTAAAACTACAAGTAAGTGTAGTGTGACCTCTGCACAGTGTTCAGCTAAAACTACAAGTTAGTGTAGTGCGATCTCTGCACAGTGTTCAGCTAAAGCTACAAGTTAGTGTAGTGCGTCCTCCTCACAGTGTTCAGCTAAAACTACAAGTTAGTGTAGTCGACCTCTGCACAGTGTTCAGCTAAAGCTGCAAGTTAGTGTAGTGCATCCTCCTCACATTGTTCAGCTAAAACTAGAAGTTAGTGTAGTGCGACCTCTGCACAGTGTTCAGCTAAAGCTACAAGTTAGTGTAGTGCGTCCTCCTCACAGTGTTCAGCTAAAACTACAAGTTAGTGTAGTGCGACCTCTGCACAGTGTTCAGCTAAAGCTACAAGTTAGTGTAGTGCGTCCTCCTCACAGTGTTCAGCTAAAACTACAAGTTAGTGTAGTGCGACCTCTACACAGTGTTCAGCTAAAACTACAAGTTAGTGTAGTGCGTCCTCTTCACAGTGTTCAGCTAAAGCTACAAGTTAGTTTAGTGTGACCTGTGCACAGTGTTCAGCTAAAGCTACAAGTTAGGGTAGTGCGTCCTCCTCACAGTGTTCAGCTAAAGGTACAAGTTAGTTTAGTGTGCCCTCTGCACAGTGTTCAGCTATAGCTACAAGTTAGGGTAGTGCGTCCTCCTCACAGTGTTCAGCTAAAGCTACAAGTTGGTGTAATGCGTCCTCCTCACAGTGTTCAGCTAAAACTACAAGTTAGTGTAGTGCAACCTCTGCACAGGGTTCAGCTAAAGCTACAATTTAGTGTAGTGCATCCTCTGAACAGTGTTCAGCTAATACTACAAGTTAGTTTAGTGCGACCTCTGCACAGTGTTCAGCTAAAGCTACAATTTAGTGTAGTGCGTCCTCTGAACAGTGTTCTGCTAAAACTACAAGTTAGTGTGGTGCGACCTCTGCACAGTGTTCAGCTAAAGCTACAAGTTAGTGTAGTGCGTCCTCTGAACAGTGTTCAGCTAAAACTACAAGTTAGTGTAGTGCGACCTCTGCACAGTGTTCAGCTAAAGCTACAAGTTAGTGTAGTGCGTCCTCCTCAGAGTGTTCAGCTAAAACTACAAGTTAGTGTAGTGTGACCTCTGCACAGTCTTCAGCTAAAGCTAAAAGTTAGTGTAGTGCATCCTTCTCACAGTGTTCAGCTAAAACGAGAAGTTAGTGTAGTGCGACCTCTGCACAGTGTTCAGCTAAAGCTACAAGTTAGTGTAGTGCGTTCTCCTCAAAGTGTTCAGCGAAAACTACAAGTTAGTGTAGTGCAACCTCTGCACAGTGTTCAGCTAAAGCTACAAGTTAGTGTAGTGCGTCCTCCTCACAGTGTTCAGCTAAAACTACAAGTTAGTGTAGTGCGACCTCTGCACAGTGTTCAGCTAAAGCTACAAGTTAGTGTAGTGGATCATCCTCACAGTGTTCAGCTAAAACTACAAGTTGGTGTAGTGCGACCTCTGCACAGTGTTCAGCTAAAGCTACAATTTAGTGTAGTGCGTCCTCTGAACAGTGTTCAGCTAAAACTACAAGTTAGTGTAGTGCGACCTCTGCACAGTGTTCAGCTAAAGCTACAAGTTAGTGTAGTGTGTCCTCCTCACAGTGTTCAGCTAAAACTACAAGTTAGTGTAGTGCGACCTCTGCACAGTGTTCAGCTAAAGCTACAAGTTAGTGTAGTGTGTCCTCCTCACAGTGTTCAGCTAAAATTACAAGTTAGTGTAGTGCGACCTCTGCACAGTGTTCAGCTAAAGCTACAAGCTAGTGTAGTGTGTCCTCCTCACAGTGTTCAGCTAAAACTACAAGTTAGTGTAGTGCATCCTCTGAACAGTGTTCAGCTAAAGCTACAATTTAGTGTAGTGCGTCCTCTGAACAGTGTTCAGCTAAAACTAAAAGTTAGTGTAGTGCGACCTCTGCACAGTGTTCAGCTAAAGCTACAAGTTAGTGTAGTGCATCCTCCTCACAGTGTTCAGCTAAAATGAGAAGTTAATATAGTGCGACCTCTGCACAGTGTTCAGCTAAAGCTACAAGTTAGTGTAGTGCGTCCTCCTCACAGTGTTCAGCTAAAACTACAAGTTAGTGTAGTGCGACCTCTGCACAGTGTTCAGCTAAAGCTACAAGTTAGTGTAGTGCATCATCCTCACAGTGTTCAGCTAAAACTACAAGTTAGTGTAGTGCGACCTCTGCACAGTGGTCAGCTAAAGCTACAAGTTAGTGTAGTGCATGCTCCTCACAGTGTTCAGCTAAAACTACAAGTTAGTGTAGTGCATCCTCTGAACAGTGTTCAGCTAAAACTACAAGTTAGTGTAGTGCGTCCTCTTCACAGTGTTCAGCTAAAGCTACAAGTTAGTTTAGCGTGACCTCTGCAAAGTGTTCAGCTAAAGCTACAAGTTAGGGTAGTGCGTCCTCCTCACAGTGTTCAGCTAAAGCTACAAGTTAGTTTAGTGTGGCCTCTGCACAGTGTTCAGCTAAAGCTACAAGTTAGAGTAGTGCATCCTCCTCACAGTGTTCAGCTAAAGCTACAAGTTGGTGTAGTGCATCCTCCTCACAGTGTTCAGCTAAAACTACAAGTTAGTGTAGTGCGTCCTCCTCACAGTGTTCAGCTAAAACTACAAGTTAGTGTAGTGCATCCTCTGAACAGTGTTCAGCTAAAACTACAAGTTAGTGTAGTGCGTCCTCCTCACAGTGTTCAGCTAAAGCTACAAGTTAGTTTAGTGTGACCTCTGCACAGTGTTCAGCTAAAGCTACAAGTTAGGGTAGTGCGTCCTCCTCACTGTGTTCAGCTAAAGCTACAAGTTTGTGTAGTGCTTCGTCCTCACAGTGTTCAGCTAAAACTACTAGCTAGTGTAGTGCAACCTCTGCACAGTGTTCAGCTTAAACTACAACTTAGTGTAGTGTGTCCTCTGAACAGTGTTCAGCTAAAACTACAAGTTAGTGTAGTGCGACCTCTGCACAGTGTTCAGCTAAAGCTACAAGTTAGTGTAGTGCGTCCTCCTCACAGTGTTCAGCTAAAACTATAAGTTAGTGTAGTGCGACCTGTGCACAGTTATCAGCTAAAGCTACAAGTTAGTGTAGTGCGTCCTCTTCACAGTGTTCAGCTAAAATTACAAGTTAGTGTAGTGCGACCTCTGCACAGTGTTCAGCTAAAGCTACAAGTTAGTGTAGTGCGTCCTCCTCACAGTGTTCAGCTAAAACTACAAGTTAGTGTAGTGCATCCTCTGAACAGTGTTCAGCTAAAACTACAAGTTAGTGTAGTGCGTCCTCTTCACAGTGTTCAGCTAAAGCTACAAGTTAGTTTAGCGTGACCTCTGCACAGTGTTCAGCTAAAGCTACAAGTCAGTTTAGTGTGGCCTCTGCACAGTGTTCAGCTAAAGCTACAAGTTAGGGTAGTGCGTCCTCCTCACAGTGTTCAGCTAAAGCTACAAGTTGGTGTAGTGCGTCCTCCTCACAGTGTTCAGCTAAAGCTACAAGTTAGTTTAGCGTGACCTCTGCACAGTGTTCAGCTAAAGCTACAAGTTAGGGTAGTGCGTCCTCCTCACAGTGTTCAGCTAAAGCTACAAGTTAGTTTAGTGTGGCCTCTGCACAGTGTTCAGCTAAAGCTACAAGTTAGGGTAGTGCGTCCTCCTCACAGTGTTCAGCTAAAGCTACGAGTTGGTGTAGTGCGTCCTCCTCACAGTGTTCAGCTAAAACTACAAGTTAGTGTAGTGCGACCTCTGCACAGTGTTCAGCTAAAGCTAAAAGTTAGTGTAGTGCGTCCTCCTCACAGTGTTTAGCTAAAACTACAAGTTAGTGTAGTGCATCCTCTAAACAGTGTTCAGCTAAAACTACAAGTTAGTGTAGTGCGTCCTCCTCACAATGTTCAGCTAAAGCTACAAGTTAGTTTAGTGTGATCTCTGCACAGTGTTCAGCTAAACCTACAAGTTAGGGTAGTGCGTCCTCCTCACGGTGTTCAGCTAAAGGTACAAGTTAGTTTAGTGTGGCCTCTGCACAGAGTTCAGCTAAAGCTACTAATTAGGGTAGTGCGTCCTCCTCACAGTGTTCAGCTAAAGCTACAAGTTGGTGTAGTGCGTCCTCCTCACAGTGTTAAGCTAAAACTACAAGTTAGTGTAGTGTGACCTCTGCACAGTGTTCAGCTAAAGCTACAATTTAGTGTAGTGCATCCTCTGAACAGTGTTCAGCTAAAACTACAAGTTAGTGTAGTGCGACCTCTACACAGTGTTCAGCTAAAGCTACAAGTTAGTGTAGTGCGTCCTCCTCACAGTGTTCAGCTAAAACTACAAGTTAGTGTAGTGTGACCTCTGCACAGTGTTCAGCTAAAGCTAAAAGTTAGTGTAGTGCATCCTCCTCACAGTGTTCAGCTAAAGCTACAAGTTAGTTTAGTGTGTCCTCTGCACAGTGTTCAGCTAAAGCTACAAGTTAGGGTAGTGCGTCCTCCTCACAGTGTTCAGCTAAAGCTGCAAGTTGGTGTAGTGCATCCTCCTCACAGTGTTCAGCTAAAACTACAAGTTAGTGTAGTGCGTAATCCTCACAGTGTTCAGCTAAAACTACAAGTTAGTGTAGTGCATCCTCTGAACAGTGTTCAGCTAAAAATACAAGTTAGTGTAGTGCGTCCTCCTCACAGTGTTCAGCTAAAGCTACAAGTTAGTTTAGTGTGACCTCTGCACAGTGTTCAGCTAAAGCTACAAGTTAGGGTAGTGCGTCCTCCTCACAGGGTTCAGCTAAAGCTACAAGTTGGTGTAGTGCTTCGTCCTCACAGTGTTCAGCTAAAACTACTAGTTAGTGTAGTGCGACCTCTGCACAGTGTTCAGCTTAAACTACAAGTTAGTGTAGTGCGACCTCTGCACAGTGTTCAGCTAAAGCTACAAGTTAGTGTAGTGCGTCCTCCTCACAGTGTTCAGCTAAAATTACAAGTTAGTGTAGTGCGACCTCTGCACAGTGTTCAGCTAAAGCTACAAGTTAGTGTAGTGCGTCCTCCTCACAGTGTTCAGCTAAAACTACAAGTAAGTGTAGTGCATCCTATGAACAGTGTTCAGCTAAAACTACAAGTTAGTGTAGTGCGTCCTCTTCACAGTGTTCAGCTAAAGCTACAAGTTAGTTTAGCGTGATCTCTGCAAAGTGTTCAGCTAAAACTACAAGTTAGAGTAGTGCGTCCTCCTCACAGTGTCCAGCTAAAGCTACAAGTTAGTTTAGTGTGGCTTCTGCACAGTGTTCAGCTAAAGCTACAAGTTAGGGTAGAGCCTCCTCCTCACAGTGTTCAGCTAAAGCTACAAGTTGGTGTAGTGCATCCTCCTCACAGTGTTCAGCTAAAACTACAAGTTAGTGTAGTGCGTCCTCCTCACAGTGTTCTGCTAAAACTACAAGTTAGTGTAGTGCATCCTCCTCACAGTGTTCAGCTAAAACTACAAGTTAGTGTAGTGCGTCCTCCTCACAGTGTTCAGCTAAAGCTACAAGTTAGTTTAGTGTGACCTCTGCACAGTGTTCAGCTAAAGCTACAAGTTAGGGTAGTGCGTCCTCCTCACTGTGTTCAGCTAAAGCTACAAGTTGGTGTAGTGCTTCGTCCTCACAGTGTTCAACTAAAACTACTAGTTAGTGTAGTGCGACCTCTGCACAGTGTTCAGCTTAAACTACAAGTTAGTGTAGTGTGTCCTCTGAACAGTGTTCAGCTAAAACTACAAGTTAGTGTAGTGCGACCTCTGCACAGTGTTCAGCTAAAGCTACAAGTTACTGTAGTGCGTCCTCCTCACAGTGTTCAGCTAAAACTATAAGTTAGTGTAGTGCGACCTCTGCACAGTTATCAGCTAAACCTACAAGTTAGTGTAGTGCGTCCTCTTTACAGTGTTCAGCTAAAACTACAAGTTAGTGTAGTGCGACCTCTGCACAGTGTTCAGCTAAAACTACAAGTTAGTGTAGTGCGTCCTCTTCACAGTGTTCAGCTAAAGCTACAAGTTAGTTTAGCGTGACCTCTGCACAGTGTTCAGCTAAAGCTACAAGTTAGTTTAGTGTGGCCTCTGCACAGTGTTCAGCTAAAGCTACAAGTTAGGGTAGTGCGTCCTCCTCACAGTGTTCAGCTAAAGCTACAAGTTGGTGTAGTGCATCCTCCTCACAGTGTTCAGCTAAAGCTACAAGTTAGTTTAGCGTGACCTCTGCACAGTGTTCAGCTAAAGCTACAAGTTAGGGTATTGCGTCCTCCTCACAGTGTTCAGCTAAAGCTACAAGTTAGTTTAGTGTGGCCTCTGCACAGTGTTCAGCTAAAGCTACAAGTTAGGGTAGTGCGTCCTCCTCACAGTGTTCAGCTAAAGCTACAAGTTGGTGTAGTGCGTCCTCCTCACAGTGTTCAGCTAAAACTACAAGTTAGTGTAGTGCGACCTCTGCACAGTGTTCAGCTAAAGCTACAAGTTAGTGTAGTGCGTCCTTCTCACGGTGTTCAGCTAAAACTACAAGTTAGTGTAGTGCATCCTCTGAACAGTGTTCAGCTAAAACTACAAGTTAGTGTAGTGCGTCCTCCTCACAATGTTCAGCTAAAGCTACAAGTTAGTTTAGTGTGACCTCTGCACAGTGTTCAGCTAAAGCTACAAGTTAGGGTAGTGCGTCCTCCTCACAGTGTTCAGCTAAAACTACAAGTTAGTGTAGTGCGACCTCTGCACAGTGTTCAGCTAAAGCTACAATTTAGTGTAATGCATCCTCTGAACAGTGTTCAGCTAAAACTACAAGTTAGTGTAGTGCGACCTCTGCACAGTGTTCAGCTAAAGCTAAAAGTTAGTGTAGTGCATCCTCCTCACAGTGTTCAGCTAAAGCTACAAGTTAGTTTAGCGTGATCTCTGCACAGTGTTCAGCTAAAACTACAAGTTACAGTAGTGCATCCTCCTCACAGTGTTCAGCTAAAGCTACAAGTTAGTTTAGTGTGGCCTCTGCACAGTGTTCAGCTAAAGCTACAAGTTAGGGTAGTGCATCCTCCTCACAGTGTTCAGCTAAAGCTACAAGTTGGTTTAGTGCATCCTCCTCACAGTGTTCAGCTAAAACTACAAGTTAGTGTAGTGCATCCTCCTCACAGTGTTCAGCTAAAACTACAAGTTAGTGTAGTGCATCCTCCTCACAGTGTACAGCTAAAACAACAAGTTAGTGTAGTGCGTCCTCCTCACAGTGTTCAGCTAAAGCTACAAGTTAGTTTAGTGTGACCTCTGCACAGTGTTCAGCTAAAGCTACAAATTAGGGTAGTGCATCCTCCTCACTGTGTTCAGCTAAGGCTACAACTTGGTGTAGTGCTTCGTCCTCACAGTGTTCAGCTAAAACTACTAGTTAGTGTAGTGCGACCTCTGCACAGTGTTCAGCTTAAACTACAAGTTAGTGTAGTGTGTCCTCTGAACAGTGTTCAGCTAAAACTACACGTTAGTGTAGTGCGACCTCTGCACAGTGTTCAGCTAAAGCTACAAGTTACTGTAGTGCGTCCTCCTCACAGTGTTCAGCTAAAACTATAAGTTAGTGTAGTGCGACCTCTGCACAGTTATCAGCTAAACCTACAAGTTAGTGTAGTGCGTCCTCTTCACAGTGTTCAGCTAAAACTACAAGTTAGTGTAGTGCGACCTCTGCACAGTGTTCAGCTAAAGCTACAAGTTAGTGTAGTGCGTCCTCCTCACAGTGTTCAGCTAAAACTACAAGTTAGTGTAGTGCATCCTCTGAACAGTGTTCAGCTAAAACTACAAGTTAGTGTAGTGCGTCCTCTTCACAGTGTTCAGCTAAAGCTACAAGTTAGTTTAGCGTGACCTCTGCACAGTGTTCAGCTAAAGCTACAAGTTAGTTTAGTGTGGCCTCTGCACAGTGTTCAGCTAAAGCTACAAGTTAGGGTAGTGCGTCCTCCTCACAGTGTTCAGCTAAAGCTACAAGTTGGTGTAGTGCGTCCTCCTCACAGTGTTTAGCTAAAGCTACAAGTTAGTTTAGCGTGACCTCTGCACAGTATTCAGCTAAAGCTACAAGTTAGGGTATTGCGTCCTCCTCACAGTGTTCAGCTAAAGCTACAAGTTAGTTTAGTGTGGCCTCTGCACAGTGTTCAGCTAAAGCTACAAGTTAGGGTAGTGCATCCTCCTCACAGTGTTCAGCTAAAGCTACAAGTTGGTGTAGTGCGTCCTCCTCACAGTGTTCAGCTAAAACTACAAGTTAGTGTAGTGCGACCTCTGCACAGTGTTCAGCTAAAGCTACAAGTTAGTGTAGTGCGTCCTTCTCACGGTGTTCAGCTAAAACTACAAGTTAGTGTAGTGCATCCTCTGAACAGTGTTCAGCTAAAACTACAAGTTAGTGTAGTGCGTCCTCCTCACAATGTTCAGCTAAAGCTACAAGTTAGTTTAGTGTGACCTCTGCACAGTGTTCAGCTAAAGCTACAAGTTAGGGTAGTGCGTCCTCCTCACAGTGTTCAGCTAAAGGTACAAGTTAGTTTAGTGTGCCCTCTGCACAGTGTTCAGCTAAAGCTACAATTTAGGGTAGTGCGTCCATCTTACAGTGTTCAGCTAAAGCTACAAGTTGGTGTAGTGCGTCCTCCTCACAGTGTTCAGCTAAAACTACAAGTTAGTGTAGTGCGACCTCTGCACAGTGTTCAGCTAAAGCTACAATTTAGTGTAGTGCATCCTCTGAACAGTGTTCAGCTAAAACTACAAATTAGTGTAGTGCGACCTCTACACAGTGTTCAGCTAAAGCTACAAGTTAGTTTAGTGCGTCCTCCTCACAGTGTTCAGCTAAAACTACAAGTTAGTGTAGTGTGACCTCTGCACAGTGTTCAGCTAAAGCTAAAAGTTAGTGTAGTGCATCCTCCTCACAGTGTTCAGCTAAAGCTACAAGTTAGTTTAGTGTGGCCTCTGCACAGTGTTCAGCTAAAGCTACAAGTTAGGGTAGTGCGTCCTCCTCACAGTGTTCAGCTAAAGCTACAAGTTGGTGTAGTGCATCCTCCTCACAGTGTTCAGCTAAAACTACAAGTTAGTGTAGTGCGTCCTCCTCACAGTGTTCAGCTAAAACTACAAGTTAGTGTAGTGCATCCTCTGAACAGTGTTCAGCTAAAAATACAAGTTAGTGTAGTGCGTCCTCCTCACAGTGTTCAGCTAAAGCTACAAGTTAGTTTAGTGTGACCTCTGCACAGTGTTCTGCTAAAGCTACAAGTTAGGGTAGTGCGTCCTCCTCACAGTGTTCAGCTAAAGCTAAAGTTGGTGTAGTGCTTCGTCCTCACAGTGTTCAGCTAAAACTACTAGTTAGTGTAGTGCGACCTCTGCACAGTGTTCAGCTTAAACTACAAGTTAGTGTAGTGCGACCTCTGCACAGTGTTCAGCTAAAGCTACAAGTTAGTGTAGTGCGCCCTCCTCACAGTGTTCAGCTAAAGCTACAAGTTAGTGTAGTGCGACCTCTGCACAGTGTTTAGCTTAAACTACAAGTTAGTGTAGTGCGACCTCTGCACAGTGTTCAGCTAAAGCTACAAGTTAGTGTAGTGCGTCCTCCTCACAGTGTTCAGCTAAAATTACAAGTTAGTGTAGTGCGTCCTCTTCACAGTGTTCAGCTAAAGCTACAAGTTAGTTTAGCGTGATCTCTGCAAAGTGTTCAGCTAAAACTACAAGTTAGAGTAGTGTGTCCTCCTCACAGTGTTCAGCTAAAGCTACAAGTTAGTTTAGTGTGGCCTCTGCACAGTGTTCAGCTAAAGCTACAAGTTAGGGTAGAGCCTCCTCCTCACAGTGTTCAGCTAAAGCTACAAGTTGGTGTAGTGCATCCTCCTCACAGTGTTCAGCTAAAACTACAAGTTAGTGTAGTGCGTCCTCCTCACAGTGTTCTGCTAAAACTACAAGTTAGTGTAGTGCATCCTCCTCACAGTGTTCAGCTAAAACTACAAGTTAGTGTAGTGCGACCTCTGCACAGTGTTCAGCTAAAGCTACAAGTTACTGTAGTGCGTCCTCCTCACAGTGTTCAGCTAAAACTATAAGTTAGAGTAGTGCGACCTCTGCACAGTTATCAGCTAAACCTACAAGTTAGTGTAGTGCGTCCTCTTCACAGTGTTCAGCTAAAACTACAAGTTAGTGTAGTGCGACCTCTGCACAGTGTTCAGCTAAAGCTACAAGTTAGTGTAGTGCGTCCTCCTCACAGTGTTCAGCTAAAACTACAAGTTAGTGTAGTGCATCCTCTGAACAGTGTTCAGCTAAAACTACAAGTTAGTGTAGTGCGTCCTCTTCACAGTGTTCAGCTAAAGCTACAAGTTAGTTTAGCGTGACCTCTGCACAGTGTTCAGCTAAAGCTACAAGTTAGTTTAGTGTGGCCTCTGCACAGTGTTCAGCTAAAGCTACAAGTTAGGGTAGTGCGTCCTCCTCACAGTGTTCAGCTAAAGCTACAAGTTGGTGTAGTGCGTCCTCCTCACAGTGTTCAGCTAAAGCTACAAGTTAGTTTAGCATGACCTCTGCACAGTGTTCAGCTAAAGCTACAAGTTAGGGTATTGCGTCCTCCTCACAGTGTTCAGCTAAAGCTACAAGTTAGTTTAGTGTGGCCTCTGCACAGTGTTCAGCTAAAGCTACAAGTTAGGGTAGTGCGTCCTCCTCACAGTGTTCAGCTAAAGCTACAAGTTGGTGTAGTGCGTCCTCCTCACAGTGTTCAGCTAAAACTACAAGTTAGTGTAGTGCGACCTCTGCACAGTGTTCAGCTAAAGCTACAAGTTAGTGTAGTGCGTCCTTCTCACGGTGTTCAGCTAAAACTACAAGTTAGTGTAGTGCATCCTCTGAACAGTGTTCAGCTAAAACTACAAGTTAGTGTAGTGCGTCCTCCTCACAATGTTCAGCTAAAGCTACAAGTTAGTTTAGTGTGACCTCTGCACAGTGTTCAGCTAAAGCTACAAGTTAGGGTAGTGCGTCCTCCTCACAGTGTTCAGCTAAAGGTACAAGTTAGTTTAGTGTGGCCTCTGCACAGTGTTCAGCTAAAGCTACAAGTTAGGGTAGTGCGTCCTCCTAACAGTGTTCAGCTAAAGCTACAAGTTGGTGTAGTGCGTCCTCCTCACAGTGTTCAGCTAAAACTACAAGTTAGTGTAGTGCGACCTCTGTACAGTGTTCAGCTAAAGCTACAATTTAGTGTAGTGCATCCTCTGAACAGTGTTCAGCTAAAACTACAAGTTAGTGTAGTGCGACCTCTGCACAGTGTTCAGCTAAAGCTAAAAGTTAGTGTTGTGCATCCTCCTCACAGTGTTCAGCTAAAGCTACAAGTTAGTTTAGCGTGATCTCTGCACAGTGTTCAGCTAAAACTACAAGTTAGAGTAGTGCATCCTCCTCACAGTGTTCAGCTAAAGCTACAAGTTAGTTTAGTGTGGCCTCTGCACAGTGTTCAGCTAAAGCTACAAGTTAGGGTAGTGCATCCTCCTCACAGTGTTCAGCTAAAGCTACAAGTTGGTGTAGTGCATCCTCCTCACAGTGTTCAGCTAAAACTACAAGTTAGTGTAGTGCGTCCTCCTCACAGTGTTCAGCTAAAACTACAAGTTAGTGTAGTGCATCCTCCTCACAGTGTTCAGCTAAAACTACAAGTTAGTGTAGTGCGTCCTCCTCACAGTGTTCAGCTAAAGCTACAAGTTAGTTTAGTGTGACCTCTGCACAGTGTTCAGCTAAAGCTACAAGTTAGGGTAGTGCATCCTCCTCACTGTGTTCAGCTAAGGCTACAACTTGGTGTAGTGCTTCGTCCTCACAGTGTTCAGCTAAAACTACTAGTTAGTGTAGTGCGACCTCTGCACAGTGTTCAGCTTAAACTACAAGTTAGTGTAGTGTGTCCTCTGAACAGTGTTCAGCTAAAACTCCAAGTTAGTGTAGTGCGACCTCTGCACAGTGTTCAGCTAAAGCTACAAGTTACTGTAGTGCGTCCTCCTCACAGTGTTCAGCTAAAACTATAAGTTAGTGTAGTGCGACCTCTGCACAGTTATCAGCTAAACCTACAAGTTAGTGTAGTGCGTCCTCTTCATAGTGTTCAGCTAAAACTACAAGTTAGTGTAGTGCGACCTCTGCACAGTGTTCAGCTAAAGCTACAAGTTAGTGTAGTGCGTCCTCCTCACAGTGTTCAGCTAAAACTACAAGTTAGTGTAGTGCATCCTCTGAACAGTGTTCAGCTAAAACTACAAGTTAGTGTAGTGCGTCCTCTTCACAGTGTTCAGCTAAAGCTACAAGTTAGTTTAGCGTGACCTCTGCACAGTGTTCAGCTAAAGCTACAAGTTAGTTTAGTGTGGCCTCTGCACAGTGTTCAGCTAAAGCTACAAGTTAGGGTAGTGCGTCCTCCTCACAGTGTCCAGCTAAAGTTACAAGTTGGTGTAGTGCGTCCTCCTCACAGTGTTCAGCTAAAGCTACAAGTTAGTTTAGCGTGACCTCTGCACAGTATTCAGCTAAAGCTACAAGTTAGGGTATTGCGTCCTCCTCACAGTGTTCAGCTAAAGCTACAAGTTAGTTTAGTGTGGCCTCTGCACAGTGTTCAGCTAAAGCTACAAGTTAGGGTAGTGCATCCTCCTCACAGTGTTCAGCTAAAGCTACAAGTTGGTGTAGTGCGTCCTCCTCACAGTGTTCAGCTAAAACTACAAGTTAGTGTAGTGCGACCTCTGCACAGTGTTCAGCTAAAGCTACAAGTTAGTGTAGTGCGTCCTTCTCACGGTGTTCAGCTAAAACTACAAGTTAGTGTAGTGCATCCTCTGAACTGTGTTCAGCTAAAACTACAAGTTAGTGTAGTGCGTCCTCCTCACAATGTTCAGCTAAAGCTACAAGTTAGTTTAGTGTGACCTCTGCACAGTGTTCAGCTAAAGCTACAAGTTAGGGTAGTGCGTCCTCCTCACAGTGTTCAGCTAAAGGTACAAGTTAGTTTAGTGTGGCCTCTGCACAGTGTTCAGCTAAAGCTACAATTTAGGGTAGTGCGTCCATCTTACAGTGTTCAGCTAAAGCTACAAGTTGGTGTAGTGCGTCCTCCTCACAGTGTTCAGCTAAAACTACAAGTTAGTGTAGTGCGACCTCTGCACAGTGTTCAGCTAAAGCTACAATTTAGTGTAGTGCATCCTCTGAACAGTGTTCAGCTAAAACTACAAGTTAGTGTAGTGCGACCTCTACACAGTGTTCAGCTAAAGCTACAAGTTAGTGTAGTGCGTCCTCCTCACAGTGTTCAGCTAAAACTACAAGTTAGTGTAGTGTGACCTCTGCACAGTGTTCAGCTAAAGCTAAAAGTTAGTGTAGTGCATCCTCCTCACAGTGTTCAGCTAAAGCTACAAGTTAGTTTAGTGTGGCCTCTGCACAGTGTTCAGCTAAAGCTACAAATTAGGGTAGTGCGTCCTCCTCACAGTGTTCAGCTAAAGCTACAAGTTGGTGTAGTGCATCCTCCTCACAGTGTTCAGCTAAAACTACAAGTTAGTGTAGTGCGTCCTCCTCACAGTGTTCAGCTAAAACTACAAGTTAGTGTAGTGCATCCTCTGAACAGTGTTCAGCTAAAAATACAAGTTAGTGTAGTGCGTCCTCCTCACAGTGTTCAGCTAAAGCTACAAGTTAGTTTAGTGTGACCTCTGCACAGTGTTCAGCTAAAGCTACAAGTTAGGGTAGTGCGTCCTCCTCACAGTGTTCAGCTAAAGCTAAAGTTGGTGTAGTGCTTCGTCCTCACAGTGTTCAGCTAAAACTACTAGTTAGTGTAGTGCGACCTCTGCACAGTGTTCAGCTTAAACTACAAGTTAGTGTAGTGCGACCTCTGCACAGTGTTCAGCTAAAGCTACAAGTTAGTGTAGTGCGCCCTCCTCACAGTGTTCAGCTAAAGCTACAAGTTAGTGTAGTGCGACCTCTGCACAGTGTTTAGCTTAAACTACAAGTTAGTGTAGTGCGACCTCTGCACAGTGTTCAGCTAAAGCTACAAGTTAGTGTAGTGCGTCCTCCTCACAGTGTTCAGCTAAAATTACAAGTTAGTGTAGTGCGTCCACTTCACAGTGTTCAGCTAAAGCTACAAGTTAGTTTAGCGTGATCTCTGCAAAGTGTTCAGCTAAAACTACAAGTTAGAGTAGTGTGTCCTCCTCACAGTGTTCAGCTAAAGCTACAAGTTAGTTTAGTGTGGCCTCTGCACAGTGTTCAGCTAAAGCTACAAGTTAGGGTAGAGCCTCCTCCTCACAGTGTTCAGCTAAAGCTACAAGTTGGTGTAGTGCATCCTCCTCACAGTGTTCAGCTAAAACTACAAGTTAGTGTAGTGCGTCCTCCTCACAGTGTTCTGCTAAAACTACAAGTTAGTGTAGTGCATCCTCCTCACAGTGTTCAGCTAAAACTACAAGTTAGTGTAGTGCGTCCTCCTCACAGTGTTCAGCTGTTCAGCTAAAGCTACAAGTTAGTTTAGTGTGACCTCTGCACAGTGTTCAGCTAAAGCTACAAGTTAGGGTAGTGCGTCCTCCTCACTGTGTTCAGCTAAAGCTACAAGTTGGTGTAGTGCTTCGTCCTCACAGTGTTCAACTAAAACTACTAGTTAGTGTAGTGCGACCTCTGCACAGTGTTCAGCTTAAACTACAAGTTAGTGTAGTGTGTCCTCTGAACAGTGTTCAGCTAAAACTACAAGTTAGTGTAGTGCGACCTCTGCACAGTGTTCAGCTAAAGCTACAAGTTACTGTAGTGCGTCCTCCTCACAGTGTTCAGCTAAAACTATAAGTTAGTGTAGTGCGACCTCTGCACAGTTATCAGCTAAACCTACAAGTTAGTGTAGTGCGTCCTCTTCACAGTGTTCAGCTATAACTACAAGTTAGTGTAGTGCGACCTCTGCACAGTGTTCAGCTAAAGCTACAAGTTAGTGTAGTGCGTCCTCCTCACAGTGTTCAGCTAAAACTACATGTTAGTGTAGTGCATCCTCTGAACAGTGTTCAGCTAAAACTACAAGTTAGTGTAGTGCGTCCTCTTCACAGTGTTCAGCTAAAGCTACAAGTTAGTTTAGCGTGACCTCTGCACAGTGTTCAGCTAAAGCTACAAGTTAGTTTAGTGTGGCCTCTGCACAGTGTTCAGCTAAAGCTACAAGTTAGGGTAGTGCGTCCTCCTCACAGTGTTCAGCTAAAGCTACAAGTTGGTGTAGTGCGTCCTCCTCACAGTGTTCAGCTAAAGCTACAAGTTAGTTTAGCATGACCTCTGCACAGTGTTCAGCTAAAGCTACAAGTTAGGGTATTGCGTCCTCCTCACAGTGTTCAGCTAAAGCTACAAGTTAGTTTAGTGTGGCCTCTGCACAGTGTTCAGCTAAAGCTACAAGTTAGGGTAGTGCGTCCTCCTCACAGTGTTCAGCTAAAGCTACAAGTTGGTGTAGTGCGTCCTCCTCACAGTGTTCAGCTAAAACTACAAGTTAGTGTAGTGCGACCTCTGCACAGTGTTCAGCTAAAGCTACAAGTTAGTGTAGTGCGTCCTTCTCACGGTGTTCAGCTAAAACTACAAGTTAGTGTAGTGCATCCTCTGAACAGTGTTCAGCTAAAACTACAAGTTAGTGTAGTGCGTCCTCCTCACAATGTTCAGCTAAAGCTACAAGTTAGTTTAGTGTGACCTCTGCACAGTGTTCAGCTAAAGCTACAAGTTAGGGTAGTGCGTCCTCCTCACAGTGTTCAGCTAAAGGTACAAGTTAGTTTAGTGTGGCCTCTGCACAGTGTTCAGCTAAAGCTACAAGTTAGGGTAGTGCGTCCTCCTAACAGTGTTCAGCTAAAGCTACAAGTTGGTGTAGTGCGTCCTCCTCACAGTGTTCAGCTAAAACTACAAGTTAGTGTAGTGCGACCTCTGCACAGTGTTCAGCTAAAGCTACAATTTAGTGTAGTGCATCCTCTGAACAGTGTTCAGCTAAAACTACAAGTTAGTGTAGTGCGACCTCTGCACAGTGTTCAGCTAAAGCTAAAAGTTAGTGTTGTGCATCCTCCTCACAGTGTTCAGCTAAAGCTACAAGTTAGTTTAGCGTGATCTCTGCACAGTGTTCAGCTAAAACTACAAGTTAGAGTAGTGCATCCTCCTCACAGTGTTCAGCTAAAGCTACAAGTTAGTTTAGTGTGGCCTCTGCACAGTGTTCAGCTAAAGCTACAAGTTAGGGTAGTGCATCCTCCTCACAGTGTTCAGCTAAAGCTACAAGTTGGTGTAGTGCATCCTCCTCACAGTGTTCAGCTAAAACTACAAGTTAGTGTAGTGCGTCCTCCTCACAGTGTTCAGCTAAAACTACAAGTTAGTGTAGTGCATCCTCCTCACAGTGTTCAGCTAAAACTACAAGTTAGTGTAGTGCGTCCTCCTCACAGTGTTCAGCTAAAGCTACAAGTTAGTTTAGTGTGACCTCTGCACAGTGTTCAGCTAAAGCTACAAGTTAGGGTAGTGCATCCTCCTCACTGTGTTCAGCTAAGGCTACAACTTGGTGTAGTGCTTCGTCCTCACAGTGTTCAGCTAAAACTACTAGTTAGTGTAGTGCGACCTCTGCACAGTGTTCAGCTTAAACTACAAGTTAGTGTAGTGTGTCCTCTGAACAGTGTTCAGCTAAAACTCCAAGTTAGTGTAGTGCGACCTCTGCACAGTGTTCAGCTAAAGCTACAAGTTACTGTAGTGCGTCCTCCTCACAGTGTTCAGCTAAAACTATAAGTTAGTGTAGTGCGACCTCTGCACAGTTATCAGCTAAACCTACAAGTTAGTGTAGTGCGTCCTCTTCACAGTGTTCAGCTAAAACTACAAGTTAGTGTAGTGCGACCTCTGCACAGTGTTCAGCTAAAGCTACAAGTTAGTGTAGTGCGTCCTCCTCACAGTGTTCAGCTAAAACTACAAGTTAGTGTAGTGCATCCTCTGAACTGTGTTCAGCTAAAACTACAAGTTAGTGTAGTGCGTCCTCTTCACAGTGTTCAGCTAAAGCTACAAGTTAGTTTAGCGTGACCTCTGCACAGTGTTCAGCTAAAGCTACAAGTTAGTTTAGTGTGGCCTCTGCACAGTGTTCAGCTAAAGCTACAAGTTAGGGTAGTGCGTCCTCCTCACAGTGTCCAGCTAAAGTTACAAGTTGGTGTAGTGCGTCCTCCTCACAGTGTTCAGCTAAAGCTACAAGTTAGTTTAGCGTGACCTCTGCACAGTATTCAGCTAAAGCTACAAGTTAGGGTATTGCGTCCTCCTCACAGTGTTCAGCTAAAGCTACAAGTTAGTTTAGTGTGGCCTCTGCACAGTGTTCAGCTAAAGCTACAAGTTAGGGTAGTGCATCCTCCTCACAGTGTTCAGCTAAAGCTACAAGTTAGTGTAGTGCGTCCTTCTCACGGTGTTCAGCTAAAACTACAAGTTAGTGTAGTGCATCCTCTGAACAGTGTTCAGCTAAAACTACAAGTTAGTGTAGTGCGTCCTCCTCACAATGTTCAGCTAAAGCTACAAGTTAGTTTAGTGTGACCTCTGCACAGTGTTCAGCTAAAGCTACAAGTTAGGGTAGTGCGTCCTCCTCACAGTGTTCAGCTAAAGGTACAAGTTAGTTTAGTGTGGCCTCTGCACAGTGTTCAGCTAAAGCTACAATTTAGGGTAGTGCGTCCATCTTACAGTGTTCAGCTAAAGCTACAAGTTAGTGTAGTGCGTCCTCCTCACAGTGTTCAGCTAAAACTACAAGTTAGTGTAGTGCATCCTCTGAACTGTGTTCAGCTAAAACTACAAGTTAGTGTAGTGCGTCCTCTTCACAGTGTTCAGCTAAAGCTACAAGTTAGTTTAGCGTGACCTCTGCACAGTGTTCAGCTAAAGCTACAAGTTAGTTTAGTGTGGCCTCTGCACAGTGTTCAGCTAAAGCTACAAGTTAGGGTAGTGCGTCCTCCTCACAGTGTCCAGCTAAAGTTACAAGTTGGTGTAGTGCGTCCTCCTCACAGTGTTCAGCTAAAGCTACAAGTTAGTTTAGCGTGACCTCTGCACAGTATTCAGCTAAAGCTACAAGTTAGGGTATTGCGTCCTCCTCACAGTGTTCAGCTAAAGCTACAAGTTAGTTTAGTGTGGCCTCTGCACAGTGTTCAGCTAAAGCTACAAGTTAGGGTAGTGCATCCTCCTCACAGTGTTCAGCTAAAGCTACAAGTTAGTGTAGTGCGTCCTTCTCACGGTGTTCAGCTAAAACTACAAGTTAGTGTAGTGCATCCTCTGAACAGTGTTCAGCTAAAACTACAAGTTAGTGTAGTGCGTCCTCCTCACAATGTTCAGCTAAAGCTACAAGTTAGTTTAGTGTGACCTCTGCACAGTGTTCAGCTAAAGCTACAAGTTAGGGTAGTGCGTCCTCCTCACAGTGTTCAGCTAAAGGTACAAGTTAGTTTAGTGTGGCCTCTGCACAGTGTTCAGCTAAAGCTACAATTTAGGGTAGTGCGTCCATCTTACAGTGTTCAGCTAAAGCTACAAGTTGGTGTAGTGCGTCCTCCTCACAGTGTTCAGCTAAAACTACAAGTTAGTGTAGTGCGACCTCTGCACAGTGTTCAGCTAAAGCTACAATTTAGTGTAGTGCATCCTCTGAACAGTGTTCAGCTAAAACTACAAGTTAGTGTAGTGCGACCTCTACACAGTGTTCAGCTAAAGCTACAAGTTAGTGTAGTGCGTCCTCCTCACAGTGTTCAGCTAAAACTACAAGTTAGTGTAGTGTGACCTCTGCACAGTGTTCAGCTAAAGCTAAAAGTTAGTGTAGTGCATCCTCCTCACAGTGTTCAGCTAAAGCTACAAGTTAGTTTAGTGTGGCCTCTGCACAGTGTTCAGCTAAAGCTACAAGTTAGGGTAGTGCGTCCTCCTCACAGTGTTCAGCTAAAGCTACAAGTTGGTGTAGTGCATCCTCCTCACAGTGTTCAGCTAAAACTACAAGTTAGTGTAGTGCGTCCTCCTCACAGTGTTCAGCTAAAACTACAAGTTAGTGTAGTGCATCCTCTGAACAGTGTTCAGCTAAAAATACAAGTTAGTGTAGTGCGTCCTCCTCACAGTGTTCAGCTAAAGCTACAAGTTAGTTTAGTGTGACCTCTGCACAGTGTTCAGCTAAAGCTACAAGTTAGGGTAGTGCGTCCTCCTCACAGTGTTCAGCTAAAGCTAAAGTTGGTGTAGTGCTTAGTCCTCACAGTGTTCAGCTAAAACTACTAGTTAGTGTAGTGCGACCTCTGCACAGTGTTCAGCTTAAACTACAAGTTAGTGTAGTGCGACCTCTGCACAGTGTTCAGCTAAAGCTACAAGTTAGTGTAGTGCGCCCTCCTCACAGTGTTCAGCTAAAGCTACAAGTTAGTGTAGTGCGACCTCTGCACAGTGTTTAGCTTAAACTACAAGTTAGTGTAGTGCGACCTCTGCACAGTGTTCAGCTAAAGCTACAAGTTAGTGTAGTGCGTCCTCCTCACAGTGTTCAGCTAAAATTACAAGTTAGTGTAGTGCGTCCTCTTCACAGTGTTCAGCTAAAGCTACAAGTTAGTTTAGCGTGATCTCTGCAAAGTGTTCAGCTAAAACTACAAGTTAGAGTAGTGTGTCCTCCTCACAGTGTTCAGCTAAAGCTACAAGTTAGTTTAGTGTGGCCTCTGCACAGTGTTCAGCTAAAGCTACAAGTTAGGGTAGAGCCTCCTCCTCACAGTGTTCAGCTAAAGCTACAAGTTGGTGTAGTGCATCCTCCTCACAGTGTTCAGCTAAAACTACAAGTTAGTGTAGTGCGTCCTCCTCACAGTGTTCTGCTAAAACTACAAGTTAGTGTAGTGCATCCTCCTCACAGTGTTCAGCTAAAACTACAAGTTAGTGTAGTGCGTCCTCCTCACAGTGTTCAGCTGTTCAGCTAAAGCTACAAGTTAGTTTAGTGTGACCTCTGCACAGTGTTCAGCTAAAGCTACAAGTTAGGGTAGTGCGTCCTCCTCACTGTGTTCAGCTAAAGCTACAAGTTGGTGTAGTGCTTCGTCCTCACAGTGTTCAACTAAAACTACTAGTTAGTGTAGTGCGACCTCTGCACAGTGTTCAGCTTAAACTACAAGTTAGTGTAGTGTGTCCTCTGAACAGTGTTCAGCTAAAACTACAAGTTAGTGTAGTGCGACCTCTGCACAGTGTTCAGCTAAAGCTACAAGTTACTGTAGTGCGTCCTCCTCACAGTGTTCAGCTAAAACTATAAGTTAGTGTAGTGCGACCTCTGCACAGTTATCAGCTAAACCTACAAGTTAGTGTAGTGCGTCCTCTTCACAGTGTTCAGCTATAACTACAAGTTAGTGTAGTGCGACCTCTGCACAGTGTTCAGCTAAAGCTACAAGTTAGTGTAGTGCGTCCTCCTCACAGTGTTCAGCTAAAACTACATGTTAGTGTAGTGCATCCTCTGAACAGTGTTCAGCTAAAACTACAAGTTAGTGTAGTGCGTCCTCTTCACAGTGTTCAGCTAAAGCTACAAGTTAGTTTAGCGTGACCTCTGCACAGTGTTCAGCTAAAGCTACAAGTTAGTTTAGTGTGGCCTCTGCACAGTGTTCAGCTAAAGCTACAAGTTAGGGTAGTGCGTCCTCCTCACAGTGTTCAGCTAAAGCTACAAGTTGGTGTAGTGCGTCCTCCTCACAGTGTTCAGCTAAAGCTACAAGTTAGTTTAGCATGACCTCTGCACAGTGTTCAGCTAAAGCTACAAGTTAGGGTATTGCGTCCTCCTCACAGTGTTCAGCTAAAGCTACAAGTTAGTTTAGTGTGGCCTCTGCACAGTGTTCAGCTAAAGCTACAAGTTAGGGTAGTGCGTCCTCCTCACAGTGTTCAGCTAAAGCTACAAGTTGGTGTAGTGCGTCCTCCTCACAGTGTTCAGCTAAAACTACAAGTTAGTGTAGTGCGACCTCTGCACAGTGTTCAGCTAAAGCTACAAGTTAGTGTAGTGCGTCCTTCTCACGGTGTTCAGCTAAAACTACAAGTTAGTGTAGTGCATCCTCTGAACAGTGTTCAGCTAAAACTACAAGTTAGTGTAGTGCGTCCTCCTCACAATGTTCAGCTAAAGCTACAAGTTAGTTTAGTGTGACCTCTGCACAGTGTTCAGCTAAAGCTACAAGTTAGGGTAGTGCGTCCTCCTCACAGTGTTCAGCTAAAGGTACAAGTTAGTTTAGTGTGGCCTCTGCACAGTGTTCAGCTAAAGCTACAAGTTAGGGTAGTGCGTCCTCCTAACAGTGTTCAGCTAAAGCTACAAGTTGGTGTAGTGCGTCCTCCTCACAGTGTTCAGCTAAAACTACAAGTTAGTGTAGTGCGACCTCTGCACAGTGTTCAGCTAAAGCTACAATTTAGTGTAGTGCATCCTCTGAACAGTGTTCAGCTAAAACTACAAGTTAGTGTAGTGCGACCTCTGCACAGTGTTCAGCTAAAGCTAAAAGTTAGTGTTGTGCATCCTCCTCACAGTGTTCAGCTAAAGCTACAAGTTAGTTTAGCGTGATCTCTGCACAGTGTTCAGCTAAAACTACAAGTTAGAGTAGTGCATCCTCCTCACAGTGTTCAGCTAAAGCTACAAGTTAGTTTAGTGTGGCCTCTGCACAGTGTTCAGCTAAAGCTACAAGTTAGGGTAGTGCATCCTCCTCACAGTGTTCAGCTAAAGCTACAAGTTGGTGTAGTGCATCCTCCTCACAGTGTTCAGCTAAAACTACAAGTTAGTGTAGTGCGTCCTCCTCACAGTGTTCAGCTAAAACTACAAGTTAGTGTAGTGCATCCTCCTCACAGTGTTCAGCTAAAACTACAAGTTAGTGTAGTGCGTCCTCCTCACAGTGTTCAGCTAAAGCTACAAGTTAGTTTAGTGTGACCTCTGCACAGTGTTCAGCTAAAGCTACAAGTTAGGGTAGTGCATCCTCCTCACTGTGTTCAGCTAAGGCTACAACTTGGTGTAGTGCTTCGTCCTCACAGTGTTCAGCTAAAACTACTAGTTAGTGTAGTGCGACCTCTGCACAGTGTTCAGCTTAAACTACAAGTTAGTGTAGTGTGTCCTCTGAACAGTGTTCAGCTAAAACTCCAAGTTAGTGTAGTGCGACCTCTGCACAGTGTTCAGCTAAAGCTACAAGTTACTGTAGTGCGTCCTCCTCACAGTGTTCAGCTAAAACTATAAGTTAGTGTAGTGCGACCTCTGCACAGTTATCAGCTAAACCTACAAGTTAGTGTAGTGCGTCCTCTTCACAGTGTTCAGCTAAAACTACAAGTTAGTGTAGTGCGACCTCTGCACAGTGTTCAGCTAAAGCTACAAGTTAGTGTAGTGCGTCCTCCTCATAGTGTTCAGCTAAAACTACAAGTTAGTGTAGTGCATCCTCTGAACAGTGTTCAGCTAAAACTACAAGTTAGTGTAGTGCGTCCTCTTCACAGTGTTCAGCTAAAGCTACAAGTTAGTTTAGCGTGACCTCTGCACAGTGTTCAGCTAAAGCTACAAGTTAGTTTAGTGTGGCCTCTGCACAGTGTTCAGCTAAAGCTACAAGTTAGGGTAGTGCGTCCTCCTCACAGTGTCCAGCTAAAGTTACAAGTTGGTGTAGTGCGTCCTCCTCACAGTGTTCAGCTAAAGCTACAAGTTAGTTTAGCGTGACCTCTGCACAGTATTCAGCTAAAGCTACAAGTTAGGGTATTGCGTCCTCCTCACAGTGTTCAGCTAAAGCTACAAGTTAGTTTAGTGTGGCCTCTGCACAGTGTTCAGCTAAAGCTACAAGTTAGGGTAGTGCATCCTCCTCACAGTGTTCAGCTAAAGCTACAAGTTAGTGTAGTGCGTCCTTCTCACGGTGTTCAGCTAAAACTACAAGTTAGTGTAGTGCATCCTCTGAACAGTGTTCAGCTAAAACTACAAGTTAGTGTAGTGCGTCCTCCTCACAATGTTCAGCTAAAGCTACAAGTTAGTTTAGTGTGACCTCTGCACAGTGTTCAGCTAAAGCTACAAGTTAGGGTAGTGCGTCCTCCTCACAGTGTTCAGCTAAAGGTACAAGTTAGTTTAGTGTGGCCTCTGCACAGTGTTCAGCTAAAGCTACAATTTAGGGTAGTGCGTCCATCTTACAGTGTTCAGCTAAAGCTACAAGTTGGTGTAGTGCGTCCTCCTCACAGTGTTCAGCTAAAACTACAAGTTAGTGTAGTGCGACCTCTGCACAGTGTTCAGCTAAAGCTACAATTTAGTGTAGTGCATCCTCTGAACAGTGTTCAGCTAAAACTACAAGTTAGTGTAGTGCGACCTCTACACAGTGTTCAGCTAAAGCTACAAGTTAGTGTAGTGCGTCCTCCTCACAGTGTTCAGCTAAAACTACAAGTTAGTGTAGTGTGACCTCTGCACAGTGTTCAGCTAAAGCTAAAAGTTAGTGTAGTGCATCCTCCTCACAGTGTTCAGCTAAAGCTACAAGTTAGTTTAGTGTGGCCTCTGCACAGTGTTCAGCTAAAGCTACAAGTTAGGGTAGTGCGTCCTCCTCACAGTGTTCAGCTAAAGCTACAAGTTGGTGTAGTGCATCCTCCTCACAGTGTTCAGCTAAAACTACAAGTTAGTGTAGTGCGTCCTCCTCACAGTGTTCAGCTAAAACTACAAGTTAGTGTAGTGCATCCTCTGAACAGTGTTCAGCTAAAAATACAAGTTAGTGTAGTGCGTCCTCCTCACAGTGTTCAGCTAAAGCTACAAGTTAGTTTAGTGTGACCTCTGCACAGTGTTCAGCTAAAGCTACAAGTTAGGGTAGTGCGTCCTCCTCACAGTGTTCAGCTAAAGCTAAAGTTGGTGTAGTGCTTCGTCCTCACAGTGTTCAGCTAAAACTACTAGTTAGTGTAGTGCGACCTCTGCACAGTGTTCAGCTTAAACTACAAGTTAGTGTAGTGCGACCTCTGCACAGTGTTCAGCTAAAGCTACAAGTTAGTGTAGTGCGCCCTCCTCACAGTGTTCAGCTAAAGCTACAAGTTAGTGTAGTGCGACCTCTGCACAGTGTTTAGCTTAAACTACAAGTTAGTGTAGTGCGACCTCTGCACAGTGTTCAGCTAAAGCTACAAGTTAGTGTAGTGCGTCCTCCTCACAGTGTTCAGCTAAAATTACAAGTTAGTGTAGTGCGTCCTCTTCACAGTGTTCAGCTAAAGCTACAAGTTAGTTTAGCGTGATCTCTGCAAAGTGTTCAGCTAAAACTACAAGTTAGAGTAGTGTGTCCTCCTCACAGTGTTCAGCTAAAGCTACAAGTTAGTTTAGTGTGGCCTCTGCACAGTGTTCAGCTAAAGCTACAAGTTAGGGTAGAGCCTCCTCCTCACAGTGTTCAGCTAAAGCTACAAGTTGGTGTAGTGCATCCTCCTCACAGTGTTCAGCTAAAACTACAAGTTAGTGTAGTGCGTCCTCCTCACAGTGTTCTGCTAAAACTACAAGTTAGTGTAGTGCATCCTCCTCACAGTGTTCAGCTAAAACTACAAGTTAGTGTAGTGCGTCCTCCTCACAGTGTTCAGCTGTTCAGCTAAAGCTACAAGTTAGTTTAGTGTGACCTCTGCACAGTGTTCAGCTAAAGCTACAAGTTAGGGTAGTGCGTCCTCCTCACTGTGTTCAGCTAAAGCTACAAGTTGGTGTAGTGCTTCGTCCTCACAGTGTTCAACTAAAACTACTAGTTAGTGTAGTGCGACCTCTGCACAGTGTTCAGCTTAAACTACAAGTTAGTGTAGTGTGTCCTCTGAACAGTGTTCAGCTAAAACTACAAGTTAGTGTAGTGCGACCTCTGCACAGTGTTCAGCTAAAGCTACAAGTTACTGTAGTGCGTCCTCCTCACAGTGTTCAGCTAAAACTATAAGTTAGTGTAGTGCGACTTCTGCACAGTTATCAGCTAAACCTACAAGTTAGTGTAGTGCGTCCTCTTCACAGTGTTCAGCTAAAACTACAAGTTAGTGTAGTGCGACCTCTGCACAGTGTTCAGCTAAAGCTACAAGTTAGTGTAGTGCGTCCTCCTCACAGTGTTCAGCTAAAACTACAAGTTAGTGTAGTGCATCCTCTGAACAGTGTTCAGCTAAAACTACAAGTTAGTGTAGTGCGTCCTCTTCACAGTGTTCAGCTAAAGCTACAAGTTAGTTTAGCGTGACCTCTGCACAGTGTTCAGCTAAAGCTACAAGTTAGTTTAGTGTGGCCTCTGCACAGTGTTCAGCTAAAGCTACAAGTTAGGGTAGTGCGTCCTCCTCACAGTGTTCAGCTAAAGCTACAAGTTGGTGTAGTGCGTCCTCCTCACAGTGTTCAGCTAAAGCTACAAGTTAGTTTAGCATGACCTCTGCACAGTGTTCAGCTAAAGCTACAAGTTAGGGTATTGCGTCCTCCTCACAGTGTTCAGCTAAAGCTACAAGTTAGTTTAGTGTGGCCTCTGCACAGTGTTCAGCTAAAGCTACAAGTTAGGGTAGTGCGTCCTCCTCACAGTGTTCAGCTAAAGCTACAAGTTGGTGTAGTGCGTCCTCCTCACAGTGTTCAGCTAAAACTACAAGTTAGTGTAGTGCGACCTCTGCACAGTGTTCAGCTAAAGCTACAAGTTAGTGTAGTGCGTCCTTCTCACGGTGTTCAGCTAAAACTACAAGTTAGTGTAGTGCATCCTCTGAACAGTGTTCAGCTAAAACTACAAGTTAGTGTAGTGCGTCCTCCTCACAATGTTCAGCTAAAGCTACAAGTTAGTTTAGTGTGACCTCTGCACAGTGTTCAGCTAAAGCTACAAGTTAGGGTAGTGCGTCCTCCTCACAGTGTTCAGCTAAAGGTACAAGTTAGTTTAGTGTGGCCTCTGCACAGTGTTCAGCTAAAGCTACAAGTTAGGGTAGTGCGTCCTCCTCACAGTGTTCAGCTAAAGCTACAAGTTGGTGTAGTGCGTCCTCCTCACAGTGTTCAGCTAAAACTACAAGTTAGTGTAGTGCGACCTCTGCACAGTGTTCAGCTAAAGCTACAATTTAGTGTAGTGCATCCTCTGAACAGTGTTCAGCTAAAACTACAAGTTAGTGTAGTGCGACCTCTGCACAGTGTTCAGCTAAAGCTAAAAGTTAGTGTTGTGCATCCTCCTCACAGTGTTCAGCTAAAGCTACAAGTTAGTTTAGCGTGATCTCTGCAAAGTGTTCAGCTAAAACTACAAGTTAGAGTAGTGTGTCCTCCTCACAGTGTTCAGCTAAAGCTACAAGTTAGTGTAGTGCGTCCTTCTCACGGTGTTCAGCTAAAACTACAAGTTAGTGTAGTGCATCCTCTGAACAGTGTTCAGCTAAAACTACAAGTTAGTGTAGTGCGTCCTCCTCACAATGTTCAGCTAAAGCTACAAGTTAGTTTAGTGTGACCTCTGCACAGTGTTCAGCTAAAGCTACAAGTTAGGGTAGTGCGTCCTCCTCACAGTGTTCAGCTAAAGGTACAAGTTAGTTTAGTGTGGCCTCTGCACAGTGTTCAGCTAAAGCTACAAGTTAGAGTAGTGCGTCCTCCTCACAGTGTTCAGCTAAAGCTACAAGTTGGTGTAGTGCGTCCTCCTCACAGTGTTCAGCTAAAACTACAAGTTAGTGTAGTGCGACCTCTGCACAGTGTTCAGCTAAAGCTACAATTTAGTGTAGTGCATCCTCTGAACAGTGTTCAGCTAAAACTACAAGTTAGTGTAGTGCGACCTCTGCACAGTGTTCAGCTAAAGCTAAAAGTTAGTGTTGTGCATCCTCCTCACAGTGTTCAGCTAAAGCTACAAGTTAGTTTAGCGTGATCTCTGCACAGTGTTCAGCTAAAACTACAAGTTAGAGTAGTGCATCCTCCTCACAGTGTTCAGCTAAAGCTACAAGTTAGTTTAGTGTGGCCTCTGCACAGTGTTCAGCTAAAGCTACAAGTTAGGGTAGTGCATCCTCCTCACAGTGTTCAGCTAAAGCTACAAGTTGGTGTAGTGCATCCTCCTCACAGTGTTCAGCTAAAACTACAAGTTAGTGTAGTGCGTCCTCCTCACAGTGTTCAGCTAAAACTACAAGTTAGTGTAGTGCATCCTCCTCACAGTGTTCAGCTAAAACTACAAGTTAGTGTAGTGCGTCCTCCTCACAGTGTTCAGCTAAAGCTACAAGTTAGTTTAGTGTGACCTCTGCACAGTGTTCAGCTAAAGCTACAAGTTAGGGTAGTGCATCCTCCTCACTGTGTTCAGCTAAGGCTACAACTTGGTGTAGTGCTTCGTCCTCACAGTGTTCAGCTAAAACTACTAGTTAGTGTAGTGCGACCTCTGCACAGTGTTCAGCTTAAACTACAAGTTAGTGTAGTGTGTCCTCTGAACAGTGTTCAGCTAAAACTCCAAGTTAGTGTAGTGCGACCTCTGCACAGTGTTCAGCTAAAGCTACAAGTTACTGTAGTGCGTCCTCCTCACAGTGTTCAGCTAAAACTATAAGTTAGTGTAGTGCGACCTCTGCACAGTTATCAGCTAAACCTACAAGTTAGTGTAGTGCGTCCTCTTCACAGTGTTCAGCTAAAACTACAAGTTAGTGTAGTGCGACCTCTGCACAGTGTTCAGCTAAAGCTACAAGTTAGTGTAGTGCGTCCTCCTCACAGTGTTCAGCTAAAACTACAAGTTAGTGTAGTGCATCCTCTGAACAGTGTTCAGCTAAAACTACAAGTTAGTGTAGTGCTTCCTCTTCACAGTGTTCAGCTAAAGCTACAAGTTAGTTTAGCGTGACCTCTGCACAGTGTTCAGCTAAAGCTACAAGTTAGTTTAGTGTGGCCTCTGCACAGTGTTCAGCTAAAGCTACAAGTTAGGGTAGTGCGTCCTCCTCACAGTGTCCAGCTAAAGCTACAAGTTGGTGTAGTGCGTCCTCCTCACAGTGTTCAGCTAAAGCTACAAGTTAGTTTAGCGTGACCTCTGCACAGTATTCAGCTAAAGCTACAAGTTAGGGTATTGCGTCCTCCTCACAGTGTTCAGCTAAAGCTACAAGTTAGTTTAGTGTGGCCTCTGCACAGTGTTCAGCTAAAGCTACAAGTTAGGGTAGTGCATCCTCCTCACAGTGTTCAGCTAAAGCTACAAGTTGGTGTAGTGCGTCCTCCTCACAGTGTTCAGCTAAAACTACAAGTTAGTGTAGTGCGACCTCTGCACAGTGTTCAGCTAAAGCTACAATTTAGTGTAGTGCGTCCTTCTCACGGTGTTCAGCTAAAACTACAAGTTAGTGTAGTGCATCCTCTGAACAGTGTTCAGCTAAAACTACAAGTTAGTGTAGTGCGTCCTCCTCACAATGTTCAGCTAAAGCTACAAGTTAGTTTAGTGTGACCTCTGCACAGTGTTCAGCTAAAGCTACAAGTTAGGGTAGTGCGTCCTCCTCACAGTGTTCAGCTAAAGGTACAAGTTAGTTTAGTGTGGCCTCTGCACAGTGTTCAGCTAAAGCTACAATTTAGGGCAGTGCGTCCATCTTACAGTGTTCAGCTAAAGCTACAAGTTGGTGTAGTGCGTCCTCCTCACAGTGTTCAGCTAAAACTACAAGTTAGTGTAGTGCGACCTCTGCACAGTGTTCAGCTAAAGCTACAATTTAGTGTAGTGCATCCTCTGAACAGTGTTCAGCTAAAACTACAAGTTAGTGTAGTGCGACCTCTACACAGTGTTCAGCTAAAGCTACAAGTTAGTGTAGTGCGTCCTCCTCACAGTGTTCAGCTAAAACTACAAGTTAGTGTAGTGTGACCTCTGCACAGTGTTCAGCTAAAGCTAAAAGTTAGTGTAGTGCATCCTCCTCACAGTGTTCAGCTAAAGCTACAAGTTAGTTTAGTGTGACCTCTGCACAGTGTTCAGCTAAAGCTACAAGTTAGGGTAGTGCGTCCTCCTCACAGTGTTCAGCTAAAGCTACAAGTTGGTGTAGTGCATCCTCCTCACAGTGTTCAGCTAAAACTACAAGTTAGTGTAGTGCGACCTCTGCACAGTGTTCAGCTAAAACTACAAGTTAGTGTAGTGCGTCCTCTTCACAGTGTTCAGCTAAAGCTACAAGTTTGTTTAGCGTGACCTCTGCACAGTGTTCAGCTAAAGCTACAAGTTAGGGTAGTGCGTCCTCCTCACAGTGTTCAGCTAAAGCTACAAGTTAGTTTAGTGTGGCCTCTGCACAGTGTTCAGCTAAAGCTACAAGTTAGGGTAGTGCGTTCTCCTCACAGTGTTCAGCTAAAACTACAAGTTAGTGTAGTGCATCCTTTGAACAGTGTTCAGCTAAAACTACAAGTTAGTGTAGTGCGTCCTCTTCACAGTGTTCAGCTAAAGCTACAAGTTAGTTTAGTGTGACCTCTGCACAGTGTTCAGCTAAAGCTACAAGTTAGGGTAGTGCGTCCTCCTCACAGTGTTCAGCTAAAGCTACAAGTTAGTGTAGTGAGTCCTCCTCACAGTGTTCAGCTAAAACTACAAGTTAGTGTAGTGCGACCTCTGCACAGTGTTCAGCTAAAGCTACAAGTTAGTGTAGTGCGTCCTCCTCACAGTGTTCAGCTAAAACTACAAGTTAGTGTAGTGCATCCTTTGAACAGTGTTCAGCTAAAACTACAAGTTAGTGTAGTGCGTCCTCCTCACAGTGTTCAGCTAAAACTACAAGTTAGTTTAGTGCGACCTCTGCACAGTGTTCAGCTAAAGCTACAAGTTAGTGTAGTGCGTCCTCCTCACAGTGTTCAGCTAAAACTACAAGTTAGTGTAGTGCGACCTCTGCACAGTGTTCAGCTAAAGCTACAAGTTAGTGTAGTGCGTCCTCCTCACAGTGTTCAGCTAAAACTACAAGTTAGTGTAGTGCATCCTCTGAACAGTGTTCAGCTAAAACTACAAGTTAGTGTAGTGCGTCCTCCTCACAATGTTCAGCTAAAGCTACAAGTTAGTTTAGTGTGACCTCTGCACAGTGTTCAGCTAAAGCTACAAGTTAGGGTAGTGCGTCCTCCTCACAGTGTTCAGCTAAAGCTACAAGTTGGTGTAGTGCTTCATCCTCACAGTGTTCAGCTAAAACTACTAGTTAGTGTAGTGCGACCTCTGCACCGTGTTCAGCTAAAGCTACAAGTTAGTGTAGTGTGTCCTCTGAACAGTGTTCAGCTAAAACTACAAGTTAGTGTAGTGTGTCCTCTGAACAGTGTTCAGCTAAAGCTACAAGTTAGTGTAGTGCGTCCTCCTCACAGTGTTCAGCTAAAACTACAAGTTAGTGTAGTGCGACCTCTGCACAGTGTTCAGCTAAAGCTACCTGTAGAAGGTTGGTGGTGTTTTCCTGATCCTATCACTACCACAGGCAGCTAAATAAGCTACAAGTTAGTGTAGTGTGACCTCTGCACAGTGTTCACCTAAAGCTACCTATCGAAGATTGGTGGTGTTTTCCTGATCCTATCACTACCGCAGGCAGCTAAATAAGCTACAAGTTAGATTTTTGCGAGCTCTGCACAGTGTTCACCTAAAGCTACCCGTCGAAGGTTGGTGGTGTTTTCCTGGTCCTATCACTACCGCAGTCAGCTAAATAAGCTACAAATTCGTTTTTTGCGAGCTCTGCACAGTGTTCAGCTAAAGCTACTTGTAGAAGGTTGGTGGTGTTCTCATACTACAGTCAGGCAGTTCATTTTGAGTTCAGCTTAAACTACAAGTTAGTGTAGTGTGTCCTCTGAACAGTGTTCAGCTAAAACTACAAGTTAGTGTAGTGCGACCTCTGCACAGTGTTCAGCTAAAGCTACAAGTTAGTGTAGTGCGTCCTCCTCACAGTGTTCAGCTAAAACTACAAGTTAGTGTAGTGCGACCTCTGCACAGTGTTAAGCTAAAACTACAAGTTAGTGTAGAGCGTCCTCCTCACAGTGTTCAGATAAAACTACAAGTTAGTTTAGTGCGACCTGTGCACAGTGTTCAGCTAAAGCTACAAGTTAGTGTAGTGCGTCCTCCTCACAGTGTTCAGCTAAAACTACAAGTTAGTGTAGTGCGACCTCTGCACAGTGCTCAGCTAAAGCTACAAGTTAGTGTAGTGCGTCCTCTTCACAGTGTTCAGCTAAAACTACAAGTTAGTGTAGTGCATCCTCTGAACAGTGTTCAGCTAAAACTACAAGTTAGTGTAGTGCGACCTCTGCACAGTGTTCAGCTAAAACTACAAGTTAGTGTAGTGCGTTCTCTTCACAGTGTTCAGCTAAAGCTACAATTTAGTTTAGCGTGACCTCTGCACAGTGTTCAGCTAAAGCTACAAGTTAGGGTAGTGCGTCCTCCACACAGTGTTCAGCTAAAGCTACAAGTTAGTTTAGTGTGGCCTCTACACAGTGTTCAGTTAAAGCTACAAGTTAGGGTAGTGTGTCCTCCTCACAGTGTTCAGCTAAAGCTACAAGTTGGTGTAGTGCGTCCTCCTCACAGTGTTCAGCTAAAACTACAAGTTAGTGTAGTGCATCCTCTGAACAGTGTTCAGCTAAAACTACAAGTTAGTGTAGTGCGTCCTCCTCACAATGTTCAGCTAAAGCTACAATTTAGTTTAGTGTGACCTATGCACAGTGTTCAGCTAAAGCTACAAGTTAGGGTAGTTCGTCCTCCTCACAGTGTTCAGCTAAAACTACTAGTTAGTGTAGTGCTTCCTCTGCACAGTGTTCAGCTAAAGCTACAAGTTAGTGTAGTGTGTCCTCTGAACAGTGTTCAGCTAAAACTACAAGTTAGTGTAGTGCGACCTCTGCACAGTGTTGAGCTAAGGCTATAGGTTAGTGTAGTGTGTCCTCCTCACAGTGTTCAGCTAAAGCTACAAGTTGGTGTAGTGCTTCGTCCTCACAGTGTTCAGCTAAAACTACAAGTTAGTGTAGTGTGACCTCTGCACAGTGTTCAGCTAAAGCTACAAGTTAGTGTAGTGCGTCCTCCTCACAGTGTTCAGCTAAAACTACAAGTTAGTGTAGTGCGACCTCTGCACAGTGTTCAGCTAAAGCTACAAGTTAGTGTAGTGCGTCCTCCTCACAGTGTTCAGCTAAAACTACAAGTTAGTGTAGTGCATCCTCTGAACAGTGTTCAGCTAAAACTACAAGTTAGTGTAGTGCGTCCTCCTCACAATGTTCAGCTAAAGCTACAAGTTAGTTTAGTGTGACCTCTGCACAGTGTTCAGCTAAAGCTACAAGTTAGGGTAGTGCGTCCTCCTCACAGTGTTCAGCTAAAGCTACAAGTTGGTGTAGTGCTTCATCCTCACAGTGTTCAGCTAAAACTACTAGTTAGTGTAGTGCGACCTCTGCACCGTGTTCAGCTAAAGCTACAAGTTAGTGTAGTGTGTCCTCTGAACAGTGTTCAGCTAAAACTACAAGTTAGTGTAGTGTGTCCTCTGAACAGTGTTCAGCTAAAGCTACAAGTTAGTGTAGTGCGTCCTCCTCACAGTGTTCAGCTAAAACTACAAGTTAGTGTAGTGCGACCTCTGCACAGTGTTCAGCTAAAGCTACCTGTAAAAGGTTGGTGGTGTTTTCCTGATCCTATCACTACCACAGGCAGCTAAATAAGCTACAAGTTAGTGTAGTGTGACCTCTGCACAGTGTTCACCTAAAGCTACCTATCGAAGATTGGTGGTGTTTTCCTGATCCTATCACTACCGCAGGCAGCTAAATAAGCTACAAGTTAGATTTTTGCGAGCCCTGCACAGTGTTCACCTAAAGCTACCCGTCGAAGGTTGGTGGTGTTTTCCTGATCCTATCACTACCGCAGTCAGCTAAATAAGCTACAAATTAATTTTTTGCGAGCTCTGCACAGTGTTCAGCTAAAGCTACTTGTAGAAGGTTGGTGGTGTTCTCATACTACAGTCAGGCAGTTCATTTTGAGTTCAGCTTAAACTACAAGTTAGTGTAGTGTGTCCTCTGAACAGTGTTCAGCTAAAACTACAAGTTAGTGTAGTGCGACCTCTGCACAGTGTTCAGCTAAAGCTACAAGTTAGTGTAGTGCGTCCTCCTCACAGTGTTCAGCTAAAACTACAAGTTAGTGTAGTGCGACCTCTGCACAGAGTTAAGCTAAAACTACAAGTTAGTGTAGTGCGTCCTCCTCACAGTGTTCAGATAAAACTACAAGTTAGTTTAGTGCGACCTCTGCACAGTGTTCAGCTAAAGCTACAAGTTAGTGTAGTGCGTCCTCCTCACAGTGTTCAGCTAAAACTACAAGTTAGTGTAGTGCGACCTCTGCACAGTGTTCAGCTAAAGCTACAAGTTAGTGTAGTGCGTCCTCCTCACAGTGTTCAGCTAAAACTACAAGTTAGTGTAGTGCATCCTCTGAACAGTGTTCAGCTAAAACTACAAGTTAGTGTAGTGCGTCCTCTTCACAGTGTTCAGCTAAAGCTGCCTACAAGTTAGTTTAGCGTGACCTCTGCACAGTGTTCAGCTAAAGCTACAAGTTAGGGTAGTGCGTCCTCCTCACAGTGTTCAGCTAAAGCTACAAGTTAGTTTAGTGTGGCCTCTGCACAGTGTTCAGCTAAAGCTACAAGTTAGGGTAGTGTGTCCTTCTCACAGTGTTCAGCTAAAGCTACAAGTTGGTGTAGTGCGTCCTCCTCACAGTGTTCAGCTAAAACTACAAGTTAGTGTAGTGCGACCTCTGCACAGTGTTCAGCTAAAGCTACAAGTTAGTGTAGTGCGTCCTCCTCACAGTGCTCAGCTAAAACTACAAGTTAGTGTAGTGCATCCTCTGAACAGTGTTCAGCTAAAACTACAAGTTAGTGTAGTGCGTCCTCCTCACAATGTTCAGCTAAAGCTACAAGTTAGTTTAGTGTGACCTCTGCACAGTGTTCAGCTAAAGCTACAAGTTAGGGTAGTTCGTCCTCCTCACAGTGTTCAGCTAAAACTACTAGTTAGTGTAGTGCGACCTCTGCACAGTGTTCAGCTAAAGCTACAAGTTAGTGTAGTGTGTCCTCTGAACAGTGTTCAGCTAAAACTACAAGTTAGTGTAGTGCGACCTCTGCACAGTGTTGAGCTAAGGCTATAGGTTAGTGTAATGTGTCCTCCTCACAGTGTTCAGCTAAAGCTACAAGTTGGTGTAGTGCTTCGTCCTCACAGTGTTCAGCTAAAACTACAAGTTAGTGTAGTGTGAACTCTGCACAGTGTTCAGCTAAAGCTACAAGTTAGTGTAGTGCGTCCTCCTCACAGTGTTCAGCTAAAACTACAAGTTAGTGTAGTGCGACCTCTGCACAGTGTTCAGCTAAAGCTACAAGTTAGTGTAGTGCGTCCTCCTCACAGTGTTCAGCTAAAACTACAAGTTAGTGTAGTGCATCCTCTGAACAGTGTTCAGCTAAAACTACAAGTTAGTGTAGTGCGACCTCTGCACAGTGTTCAGCTAAAACTACAAGTTAGTGTAGTGCGTCCTCTTCACAGTGTTCAGCTAAAGCTACAAGTTAGTTTAGCGTGACCTCTGCACAGTGTTCAGCTAAAGCTACAAGTTAGGGTAGTGCGTCCTCCTCACAGTGTTCAGCTAAAGCTACAAGTTAGTTTAGTGTGGCCTCTGCACAGTGTTCAGCTAAAGCTACAAGTTAGGGTAGTGTGTCCTCCTCACAGTGTTCAGCTAAAGCTATAAGTTGGTGTAGTGCGTCTTCCTCACAGTGTTCAGCTAAAACTACAAGTTAGTGTAGTGCGACCTCTGCACAGTGTTCAGCTAAAGCTACAAGTTAGTGTAGTGCGTCCTCCTCACAGTGTTCAGCTAAAACTACAAGTTAGTGTAGTGCATCTTCTGAACAGTGTTCAGCTAAAACTACAAGTTAGTGTAGTGCATCCTCCTCACAATGTTCAGCTAAAGCTACAAGTTAGTTTAGTGTGACCTCTGCACAGTGTTCAGCTAAAGCTACAAGTTAGGGTAGTTCGTCCTCCTCACAGTGTTCAGCTAAAGCTACAAGTTGGTGTAGTGCTTCGTCCTCACAGTGTTCAGCTAAAACTACTAGTTAGTGTAGTGCGACCTCTGCACAGTGTTCAGCTAAAGCTACAAGTTAGTGTAGTGTGTCCTCTGAACAGTGTTCAGCTAAAACTACAAGTTAGTGTAGTGCGACCTCTGCACAGTGTTCAGCTAAAGCTACAAGTTAGTGTAGTGTGTCCTCCTCACAGTGTTCAGCTAAAGCTACAAGTTGGTGTAGTGCTTCGTCCTCACAGTGTTCAGCTAAAACTACTAGTTAGTGTAGTGTGACCTCTGCACAGTGTTCAGCTAAAGCTACAAGTTAGTTTAGTGTGTCCTCTGAACAGTGTTCAGCTAAAACTACAAGTTAGTGTAGTGCGACCTCTGCACAGTGTTCAGCTAAAGCTACAAGTTAGTGTAGTGCGTCCTCCTCACAGTGTTCAGCTAAAACTACAAGTTAGTGTTATGCGACCTCTGCACAGTGTTTAGCTAAAGCTACAATTTAGTTTAGTGTGTCCTCTGAACAGTGTTCAGCTAAAGCTACAAGTTAGTGTAGTGCGTCCTCCTCACAGTGTTCAGCTAAAACTACAAGTTAGTGTAGTGCGACCTCTGCACAGTGGTCAGCGAAAGCTACAAGTTAGTGTAGTGCGTCCTCTTCACAGTGTTCAGCTAAAGCTACAAGTTAGTTTAGTGTGACCTCTGCACAGTGTTCAGCTAAAGCTACAAGTTAGGGTAGTGCCTCCTCCTCACAGTGTTCAGCTAAAGCTACAAGTTAGTTTAGTGTGGCCTCTGCACAGTGTTCAGCTAAAGCTACAAGTTAGGGTAGTGTGTCCTCCTCACAGTGTTCAGCTAAAGCTATAAGTTGGTGTAGTGCGTCTTCCTCACAGTGTTCAGCTAAAACTACAAGTTAGTGTAGTGCGACCTCTGCACAGTGTTCAGCTAAAGCTACAAGTTAGTGTAGTGCGTCCTCCTCACAGTGTTCAGCTAAAACTACAAGTTAGTGTAGTGCATCCTCTGAACAGTGTTCAGCTAAAACTACAAGTTAGTGTAGTGCGTCCTCCTCACAATGTTCAGCTAAAGCTACAAGTTAGTTTAGTGTGACCTCTGCACAGTGTTCAGCTAAAGCTACAAGTTAGGGTAGTGCGTCCTCCTCACAGTGTTCAGCTAAAGCTACAAGTTGGTGTAGTGCTTCATCCTCACAGTGTTCAGCTAAAGCTACAAGTTGGTGTAGTGCTTCGTCCTCACAGTGTTCAGCTAAAACTACTAGTTAGTGTAGTGCGACCTCTGCACAGTGTTCAGCTAAAGCTACAAGTTAGTGTAGTGTGTCCTCTGAACAGTGTTCAGCTAAAACTACAAGTTAGTGTAGTGCGACCTCTGCACAGTGTTCAGCTAAAGCTACAAGTTAGTGTAGTGTGTCCTCCTCACAGTGTTCAGCTAAAGCTACAAGTTGGTGTAGTGCTTCGTCCTCACAGTGTTCAGCTAAAACTACTAGTTAGTGTAGTGTGACCTCTGCACAGTGTTCAGCTAAAGCTACAAGTTAGTTTAGTGTGTCCTCTGAACAGTGTTCAGCTAAAACTACAAGTTAGTGTAGTGCGACCTCTGCACAGTGTTCAGCTAAAGCTACAAGTTAGTGTAGTGCGTCCTCCTCACAGTGTTCAGCTAAAACTATAAGTTAGTGTTATGCGACCTCTGCACAGTGTTTAGCTAAAGCTACAATTTAGTGTAGTATGTCCTCTGAACAGTGTTCAGCTAAAGCTACAAGTTAGTGTTATGCGACCTCTGCACAGTGTTTAGCTAAAGCTACAATTTAGTGTAGTGTGTCCTCTGAACAGTGTTCAGCTAAAGCTACAAGTTAGTGTAGTGCGTCCTCCTCACAGTGTTCAGCTAAAACTACAAGTTAGTGTAGTGCGACCTCTGCACAGTGTTCAGCTAAAGCTACAAGTTAGTGTAGTGCGTCCTCTTCACAGTGTTCAGCTAAAGCTACAAGTTAGTTTAGTGTGACCTCTGCACAGTGTTCAGCTAAAGCTACAAGTTAGGGTAGTGCCTCCTCCTCACAGTGTTCAGCTAAAGCTACAAGTTAGTTTAGTGTGGCCTCTGCACAGTGTTCAGCTAAAGCTACAAGTTAGGGTAGTGTGTCCTCCTCACAGTGTTCAGCTAAAGCTATAAGTTGGTGTAGTGCGTCTTCCTCACAGTGTTCAGCTAAAACTACAAGTTAGTGTAGTGCGACCTCTGCACAGTGTTCAGCTAAAGCTACAAGTTAGTGTAGTGCGTCCTCCTCACAGTGTTCAGCTAAAACTACAAGTTAGTGTAGTGCATCCTCTGAACAGTGTTCAGCTAAAACTACAAGTTAGTGTAGTGCGTCCTCCTCACAATGTTCAGCTAAAGCTACAAGTTAGTTTAGTGTGACCTCTGCACAGTGTTCAGCTAAAGCTACAAGTTAGGGTAGTGCGTCCTCCTCACAGTGTTCAGCTAAAGCTACAAGTTGGTGTAGTGCTTCATCCTCACAGTGTTCAGCTAAAGCTACAAGTTGGTGTAGTGCTTCGTCCTCACAGTGTTCAGCTAAAACTACTAGTTAGTGTAGTGCGACCTCTGCACAGTGTTCAGCTAAAGCTACAAGTTAGTGTAGTGTGTCCTCTGAACAGTGTTCAGCTAAAACTACAAGTTAGTGTAGTGCGACCTCTGCACAGTGTTCAGCTAAAGCTACAAGTTAGTGTAGTGTGTCCTCCTCACAGTGTTCAGCTAAAGCTACAAGTTGGTGTAGTGCTTCGTCCTCACAGTGTTCAGCTAAAACTACTAGTTAGTGTAGTGTGACCTCTGCACAGTGTTCAGCTAAAGCTACAAGTTAGTTTAGTGTGTCCTCTGAACAGTGTTCAGCTAAAACTACAAGTTAGTGTAGTGCGACCTCTGCACAGTGTTCAGCTAAAGCTACAAGTTAGTGTAGTGCGTCCTCCTCACAGTGTTCAGCTAAAACTATAAGTTAGTGTTATGCGACCTCTGCACAGTGTTTAGCTAAAGCTACAATTTAGTGTAGTGTGTCCTCTGAACAGTGTTCAGCTAAAGCTACAAGTTAGTGTAGTGCGTCCTCCTCACAGTGTTCAGCTAAAACTACAAGTTAGTGTAGTGCGACCTCTGCACAGTGTTCAGCTAAAGCTACAAGTTAGTGTAGTGCGTCCTCTTCACAGTGTTCAGCTAAAGCTACAAGTTAGTTTAGTGTGACCTCTGCACAGTGTTCAGCTAAAGCTACAAGTTAGGGTAGTGCCTCCTCCTCACAGTGTTCAGCTAAAGCTACAAGTTAGTTTAGTGTGGCCTCTGCACAGTGTTCAGCTAAAGCTACAAGTTAGGGTAGTGTGTCCTCCTCACAGTGTTCAGCTAAAGCTATAAGTTGGTGTAGTGCGTCTTCCTCACAGTGTTCAGCTAAAACTACAAGTTAGTGTAGTGCGACCTCTGCACAGTGTTCAGCTAAAGCTACATGTTAGTGTAGTGCGTCCTCCTCACAGTGTTCAGCTAAAACTACAAGTTAGTGTAGTGCATCCTCTGAACAGTGTTCAGCTAAAACTACAAGTTAGTGTAGTGCGTCCTCCTCACAATGTTCAGCTAAAGCTACAAGTTAGTTTAGTGTGACCTCTGCACAGTGTTCAGCTAAAGCTACAAGTTAGGGTAGTGCGTCCTCCTCACAGTGTTCAGCTAAAGCTACAAGTTGGTGTAGTGCTTCATCCTCACAGTGTTCAGCTAAAGCTACAAGTTGGTGTAGTGCTTCGTCCTCACAGTGTTCAGCTAAAACTACTAGTTAGTGTAGTGCGACCTCTGCACAGTGTTCAGCTAAAGCTACAAGTTAGTGTAGTGTGTCCTCTGAACAGTGTTCAGCTAAAACTACAAGTTAGTGTAGTGCGACCTCTGCACAGTGTTCAGCTAAAGCTACAAGTTAGTGTAGTGTGTCCTCCTCACAGTGTTCAGCTAAAGCTACAAGTTGGTGTAGTGCTTCGTCCTCACAGTGTTCAGCTAAAACTACTAGTTAGTGTAGTGTGACCTCTGCACAGTGTTCAGCTAAAGCTACAAGTTAGTTTAGTGTGTCCTCTGAACAGTGTTCAGCTAAAACTACAAGTTAGTGTAGTGCGACCTCTGCACAGTGTTCAGCTAAAGCTACAAGTTAGTGTAGTGCGTCCTCCTCACAGTGTTCAGCTAAAACTATAAGTTAGTGTTATGCGACCTCTGCACAGTGTTTAGCTAAAGCTACAATTTAGTGTAGTGTGTCCTCTGAACAGTGTTCAGCTAAAGCTACAAGTTAGTGTTATGCGACCTCTGCACAGTGTTTAGCTAAAGCTACAATTTAGTGTAGTGTGTCCTCTGAACAGTGTTCAGCTAAAGCTACAAGTTAGTGTAGTGCGTCCTCCTCACAGTGTTCAGCTAAAACTACAAGTTAGTGTAGTGCGACCTCTGCACAGTGTTCAGCTAAAGCTACAAGTTAGTGTAGTGCGTCCTCTTCACAGTGTTCAGCTAAAGCTACAAGTTAGTTTAGTGTGACCTCTGCACAGTGTTCAGCTAAAGCTACAAGTTAGGGTAGTGCCTCCTCCTCACAGTGTTCAGCTAAAGCTACAAGTTAGTTTAGTGTGGCCTCTGCACAGTGTTCAGCTAAAGCTACAAGTTAGGGTAGTGTGTCCTCCTCACAGTGTTCAGCTAAAGCTATAAGTTGGTGTAGTGCGTCTTCCTCACAGTGTTCAGCTAAAACTACAAGTTAGTGTAGTGCGACCTCTGCACAGTGTTCAGCTAAAGCTACAAGTTAGTGTAGTGCGTCCTCCTCACAGTGTTCAGCTAAAACTACAAGTTAGTGTAGTGCATCCTCTGAACAGTGTTCAGCTAAAACTACAAGTTAGTGTAGTGCGTCCTCCTCACAATGTTCAGCTAAAGCTACAAGTTAGTTTAGTGTGACCTCTGCATAGTGTTCAGCTAAAGCTACAAGTTAGGGTAGTGCGTCCTCCTCACAGTGTTCAGCTAAAGCTACAAGTTGGTGTAGTGCTTCATCCTCACAGTGTTTAGCTAAAGCTACAAGTTAGTGTAGTGCTTCGTCCTCACAGTGTTCAGCTAAAACTACTAGTTAGTGTAGTGCGACCTCTGCACAGTGTTCAGCTAAAGCTACAAGTTAGTGTAGTGTGTCCTCTGAACAGTGTTCAGCTAAAACTACAAGTTAGTGTAGTGCGACCTCTGCACAGTGTTCAGCTAAAGCTACAAGTTAGTGTAGTGCGTCCTCCTCACAGTGTTCAGCTAAAACTATAAGTTAGTGTTATGCGACCTCTGCACAGTGTTTAGCTAAAGCTACAATTTAGTGTAGTGTGTCCTCTGAACAGTGTTCAGCTAAAGCTACAAGTTAGTGTAGTGCGTCCTCCTCACAGTGTTCAGCTAAAACTACAAGTTAGTGTAGTGCGACCTCTGCACAGTGTTCAGCTAAAGCTACAAGTTAGTGTAGTGCGTCCTCTTCACAGTGTTCAGCTAAAGCTACAAGTTAGTTTAGTGTGACCTCTGCACAGTGTTCAGCTAAAGCTACAAGTTAGGGTAGTGCCTCCTCCTCACAGTGTTCAGCTAAAGCTACAAGTTAGTTTAGTGTGGCCTCTGCACAGTGTTCAGCTAAAGCTACAAGTTAGGGTAGTGTGTCCTCCTCACAGTGTTCAGCTAAAGCTATAAGTTGGTGTAGTGCGTCTTCCTCACAGTGTTCAGCTAAAACTACAAGTTAGTGTAGTGCGACCTCTGCACAGTGTTCAGCTAAAGCTACAAGTTAGTGTAGTGTGTCCTCCTCACAGTGTTCAGCTAAAACTACAAGTTAGTGTAGTGCATCCTCTGAACAGTGTTCAGCTAAAACTACAAGTTAGTGTAGTGCGTCCTCCTCACAATGTTCAGCTAAAGCTACAAGTTAGTTTAGTGTGACCTCTGCACAGTGTTCAGCTAAAGCTACAAGTTAGGGTAGTGCGTCCTCCTCACAGTGTTCAGCTGAAGCTACAAGTTGGTGTAGTGCTTCATCCTCACAGTGTTCAGCTAAAACTACTAGTTAGTGTAGTGCGACCTCTGCACCGTGTTCAGCTAAAGCTACAAGTTAGTGTAGTGTGTCCTCTGAACAGTGTTCAGCTAAAGCTACAAGTTAGTTTAGTGCGTCCTCCTCACAGTGTTCAGCTAAAACTACAAGTTAGTGTAGTGCGACCTCTGCACAGTGTTCAGCTAAAGCTACCTGTAGAAGGTTGGTGGTGTTTTCCTGATCCTATCACTACCACAGGCAGCTAAATAAGCTACAAGTTAGTGTAGTGGGACCTCTGCACAGTGTTCACCTAAAGCTACCTATCGAAGATTGGGGGTGTTTTCCTGATCCTATCACTACCGCAGGCAGCTAAATAAGCTACAAGTTAGATTTTTGCGAGCTCTGCACAGTGTTCACCTAAAGCTACCCGTCGAAGGTTGGTGGTGTTTTCCTGATCCTATCACTACCGCAGGAAGCTAAATAAGCTACAAATTCGTTTTTTGTGAGCTCTGCACAGTGTTCAGCTAAATCTACTTGTAGAAGGTTGGTGGTGTTCTCATACTACATTCAGGCAGTTCATTTTGAGTTCAGCTTAAACTACAAGTTAGTGTAGTGTGTCCTCTGAACAGTGTTCAGCTAAAACTACAAGTTAGTGTAGTGCGACCTCTGCACAGTGTTCAGCTAAAGCTACAAGTTAGTGTAGTGCGTCCTCCTCACAGTGTTCAGCTAAAACTACAAGTTAGTGTAGTGCGACCTCTGCACAGTGTTAAGCTAAAACTACAAGTTAGTGTAGTGCGTCCTCCTCACAGTGTTCAGCTAAAACTACAAGTTAGTTTAGTGCGACCTCTGCACAGTGTTCAGCTAAAGCTACAAGTTAGTGTAGTGCGTCCTCCTCACAGTGTTCAGCTAAAACTACAAGTTAGTTTAGCGTGACCTCTGCACAGTGTTCAGCTAAAGCTACAAGTTAGGGTAGTGCGTCCTCCTCACAGTGTTCAGCTAAAGCTACAAGTTAGTTTAGTGTGGCCTCTGCACAGTGTTCAGCTAAAGCTACAAGTTAGGGTAGTGTGTCCTCCTCACAGTGTTCAGCTAAAGCTATAAGTTGGTGTAGTGCGTCCTCCTCACAGTGTTCAGCTAAAACTACAAGTTAGTGTAGTGCGACCTCTGCACAGTGTTCAGCTAAAGCTACAAGTTAGTGTAGTGCGTCCTCCTCACAGTGTTCAGCTAAAACTACAAGTTAGTGTAGTGCGTCCTCCTCACAGTGTTCAGCTAAAACTACAAGTTAGTTTAGTGCGACCTCTGCACAGTGTTCAGCTAAAGCTACAAGTTAGTGTAGTGCGTCCTCCTCACAGTGTTCAGCTAAAACTACAAGTTAGTTTAGCGTGACCTCTGCACAGTGTTCAGCTAAAGCTACAAGTTAGGGTAGTGCGTCCTCCTCACAGTGTTCAGCTAAAGCTACAAGTTAGTTTAGTGTGGCCTCTGCACAGTGTTCAGCTAAAGCTACAAGTTAGGGTAGTGTGTCCTCCTCACAGTGTTCAGCTAAAGCTATAAGTTGGTGTAGTGCGTCCTCCTCACAGTGTTCAGCTAAAACTACAAGTTAGTGTAGTGCGACCTCTGCACTGTGTTCAGCTAAAGCTACAAGTTAGTGTAGTGCGTCCTCCTCACAGTGTTCAGCTAAAACTACAAGTTAGTGTAGTGCTTCCTCTGAACAGTGTTCAGCTAAAACTACAAGTTAGTGTAGTGCGTCCTCCTCACAATGTTCAGCTAAAGCTACAAGTTAGTTTAGTGTGACCTCTGCACAGTGTTCAGCTAAAGCTACAAGTTAGGGTAGTGCGTCCTCCTCACAGTGTTCAGCTAAAGCTACAAGTTGGTGTAGTGCTTCGTCCTCACAGTGTTCAGCTAAAACTACTAGTTAGTGTAGTGCGACCTCTGCACAGTGTTCAGCTAAAGCTACAAGTTAGTGTAGTGTGTCCTCTGAACAGTGTTCAGCTAAAACTACAAGTTAGTGTAGTGTGACCTCTGCACAGTGTTCAGCTAAAGCTACAAGTTAGTGTAGTGCGTCCTCCTCACAGTGTTCAGCTAAAACTACAAGTTAGTGTAATGCGACCTCTGCACAGTGTTTAGCTAAAGCTACAATTTAGTGTAGTGTGTCCTCTGAACAGTGTTCAGCTAAAACTACAAGTTAGTGTAGTGCGACCTCTGCACAGTGTTCAGCTAAAGCTACAAGTTAGTGTAGTGCGTCCTCTTCACAGTGTTCAGCTAAAGCTACAAGTTAGTTTAGTGTGACCTCTGCACAGTGTTCAGCTAAAGCTACAAGTTAGGGTAGTGCCTCCTCCTCACAGTGTTCAGCTAAAGCTACAAGTTAGTTTAGTGTGGCCTCTGCACAGTGTTCAGCTAAAGCTACAAGTTAGGGTAGTGTGTCCTCCTCACAGTGTTCAGCTAAAGCTATAAGTTGGTGTAGTGCGTCTTCCTCACAGTGTTCAGCTAAAACTACAAGTTAGTGTAGTGCGACCTCTGCACAGTGTTCAGCTAAAGCTACAAGTTAGTGTAGTGCGTCCTCCTCACAGTGTTCAGCTAAAACTACAAGTTAGTGTAGTGCATCCTCTGAACAGTGTTCAGCTAAAACTACAAGTTAGTGTAGTGCGTCCTCCTCACAATGTTCAGCTAAAGCTACAAGTTAGTTTAGTGTGACCTCTGCACAGTGTTCAGCTAAAACTACAAGTTAGGGTAGTGCGTCCTCCTCACAGTGTTCAGCTAAAGCTACAAGTTGGTGTAGTGCTTCATCCTCACAGTGTTCAGCTAAAACTACTAGTTAGTGTAGTGCGACCTCTGCACCGTGTTCAGCTAAAGCTACAAGTTAGTGTAGTGTGTCCTCTGAACAGTGTTCAGCTAAAACTACAAGTTAGTGTAGTGTGTCCTCTGAACAGTGTTCAGCTAAAGCTACAAGTTAGTGTAGTGCGTCCTCCTCACAGTGTTCAGCTAAAACGACAAGTTAGTGTAGTGCGACCTCTGCACAGTGTTCAGCTAAAGCTACCTGTAGAAGGTTGGTGGTGTTTTCCTGATCCTATCACTACCACAGGCATCTAAATAAGCTACAAGTTAGTGTAGTGTGACCTCTGCACAGTGTTCACCTAAAGCTACCTATCGAAGATTGGTGGTGTTTTCCTGATCCTATCACTACCGCAGGCAGCTAAATAAGCTACAAGTTATTTTTTTGCGAGCTCTGCACAGTGTTCACCTAAAGCTACCCGTCGAAGGTTGGTGGTGTTTTCCTGATCCTATCACTACCGCAGGCAGCTAAATAAGCTACAAATTCGTTTTTTGCGAGCTCTGCACAGTGTTCAGCTAAAGCTACTTGTAGAAGGTTGGTGGTGTTCTCATACTACAGTCAGGCAGTTCATTTTGAGTTCAGCTTAAACTACAAGTTAGTGTAGTGTGTCCTCTGAACAGTGTTCAGCTAAAACTACAAGTTAGTGTAGTGCGACCTCTGCACAGTGTTCAGCTAAAGCTACAAGTTAGTGTAGTGCGTCCTCCTCACAGTGTTCAGCTAAAACTACAAGTTAGTGAAGTGCGACCTCTGCACAGTGTTAAGCTAAAACTACAAGTTAGTGTAGTGCGTCCTCCTCACAGTGTTCAGCTAAAACTACAAGTTAGTTTAGTGCGACCTCTGCACAGTGTTCAGCTAAAGCTACAAGTTAGTGTAGTGCGTCCTCCTCACAGTGTTCAGCTAAAACTACAAGTTAGTGTAGTGCGACCTCTGCACAGTGTTCAGCTAAAGCTACAAGTTAGTGTAGTGCGTCCTCCTCACAGTGTTCAGCTAAAACTACAAGTTAGTGTAGTGCATCCTCTGAACAGTGTTCAGCTAAAACTACAAGTTAGTGTAGTGCGTCCTCCTCACAATGTTCAGCTAAAGCTACAAGTTAGTTTAGTGTGACCTCTGCACAGTGTTCAGCTAAAGCTACAAGTTAGGGTAGTGCGTCCTCCTCACAGTGTTCAGCTAAAGCTTCAAGTTGGTGTACTGCTTCATCCTCACAGTGTTCAGCTAAAACTACTAGTTAGTGTAGTGCGACCTCTGCACCGTGTTCAGCTAAAGCTACAAGTTAGTGTAGTGTGTCCTCTGAACAGTGTTCAGCTAAAACTACAAGTTAGTGTAGTGTGTCCTCTGAACAGTGTTCAGCTAAATCTACAAGTTAGTGTAGTGCGTCCTCCTCACAGTGTTCAGCTAAAACTACAAGTTAGTGTAGTGCGACCTCTGCACAGTGTTCAGCTAAAGCTACCTGTAGAAGGTTGGTGGTGTTTTCCTGATCCTATCAGTACCACAGGCAGCTAAATAAGCTACAAGTTAGTGTAATGTGACCTCTGCACAGTGTTCACCTAAAGCTACCTATCGAAGATTGGTGGTGTTTTCCTGATCCTATCACTACCGCAGGCAGCTAAATAAGCTACAAGTTAGATTTTTGCGAGCCCTGCACAGTGTTCACCTAAAGCTACCCGTCGAAGGTTGGTGGTGTTTTCCTGATCCTATCACTACCGCAGGTAGCTAAATAAGCTACAAATTCGTTTTTTGCGAGCTCTGCACAGTGTTCAGCTAAAGCTACTTGTAGAAGGTTGGTGGTGTTCTCATACTACAGTCAGGCAGTTCATTTTGAGTTCAGCTTAAACTACAAGTTAGTGTAGTGTGTCCTCTGAACAGTGTTCAGCTAAAACTACAAGTTAGTGTAGTGCGACCTCTGCACAGTGTTCAGCTAAAGCTACAAGTTAGTGTAGTGCGTCCTCCTCACAGTGTTCAGCTAAAACTACAAGTTAGTGTAGTGCGACCTCTGCACAGTGTTAAGCTAAAACTACAAGTTAGTGTAGTGCGTCCTCCTCACAGTGTTCAGCTAAAACTACAAGTTAGTTTAGTGCGACCTCTGCACAGTGTTCAGCTAAAGCTACAAGTTAGTGTAGTGCGTCCTCCTCACAGTGTTCAGCTAAAACTACAAGTTAGTGTAGTGCATCCTCTGAACAGTGTTCAGCTAAAACTACAAGTTAGTGTAGTGCGACCTCTGCACAGTGTTCAGCTAAAACTACAAGTAAGTGTAGTGCGTCCTCTTCACAGTGTTCAGCTAAAGCTACAAGTTAGTTTAGCGTGACCTCTGCACAGTGTTCAGCTAAAGCTACAAGTTAGGGTAGTGCGTCCTCCTCACAGTGTTCAGCTAAAGCTACAAGTTAGTTTAGTGTGGCCTCTGCACAGTGTTCAGCTAAAGCTACAAGTTAGGGTAGTGTGTCCTCCTCACAGTGTTCAGCTAAAGCTACAAGTTGGTGTAGTGCGTCCTCCTCACAGTGTTCAGCTAAAACTACAAGTTAGTGTAGTGCGACCTCTGCACAGTGTTCAGCTAAAGCTACAAGTTAGTGTAGTGCGTCCTTCTCACAGTGTTCAGCTAAAACTACAAGTTAGTGTAGTGCATCCTCTGAACAGTGTTCAGCTAAAACTACAAGTTAGTGTAGTGCGTCCTCCTCACAATGTTCAGCTAAAGCTACAAGTTAGTTTAGTGTGACCTCTGCACAGTGTTCAGCTAAAGCTACAAGTTAGGGTAGTTCGTCCTCTTCACAGTGTTCAGCTAAAACTACTAGTTAGTGTAGTGCGACCTCTGCACAGTGTTCAGCTAAAGCTACAAGTTAGTGTAGTGTGTCCTCTGAACAGTGTTCAGCTAAAACTACAAGTTAGTGTAGTGCGACCTCTGTACAGTGTTCAGCTAAAGCTACAAGTTAGTGTAGTGTGTCCTCCTCACAGTGTTCAGCTAAAGCTACAAGTTGGTGTAGTGCTTCGTCCTCACAGTGTTCAGCTAAAACTACAAGTTAGTGTAGTGTGACCTCTGCGCAGTGTTCAGCTAAAGCTACAAGTTAGTGTAGTGCGTCCTCCTCACAGTGTTCAGCTAAAACTACAAGTTAGTGTAGTGCGACCTCTGCACAGTGTTCAGCTAAAGCTACAAGTTAGTGTAGTGCGTCCTCCTCACAGTGTTCAGCTAAAACTACAAGTTAGTGTAGTGCATCCTCTGAACAGTGTTCAGCTAAAACTACAAGTTAGTGTAGTGTGACCTCTGCACAGTGTTCAGCTAAAACTACAAGTTAGTGTAGTGCGTCCTCTTCACAGTGTTCAGCTAAAGCTACAAGTTAGTTTAGCGTGACCTCTGCACAGTGTTCAGCTAAAGCTACAAGTTAGGGTAGTGCGTCCTCTGAACAGTGTTCAGCTAAAACTACAAGTTAGTGTAGTGTGACCTCTGCACAGTGTTCAGCTAAAGCTACAAGTTAGTGTAGTGTGTCCTCTGAACAGTGTTCAGCTAAAACTACAAGTTAGTGTAGTGCGACCTCTGCACAGTGTTCAGCTAAAGCTACAAGTTAGTGTAGTGTGTCCTCCTCACAGTGTTCAGCTAAAGCTACAAGTTGGTGTAGTGCTTCGTCCTCACAGTGTTCAGCTAAAACTACAAGTTAGTGTAGTGTGACCTCTGCGCAGTGTTCAGCTAAAGCTACAAGTTAGTGTAGTGCGTCCTCCTCACAGTGTTCAGCTAAAACTACAAGTTAGTGTAGTGCGACCTCTGCACAGTGTTCAGCTAAAGCTACAAGTTAGTGTAGTGCGTCCTCCTCACAGTGTTCAGCTAAAACTACAAGTTAGTGTAGTGCATCCTCTGAACAGTGTTCAGCTAAAACTACAAGTTAGTGTAGTGTGACCTCTGCACAGTGTTCAGCTAAAACTACAAGTTAGTGTAGTGCGTCCTCTTCACAGTGTTCAGCTAAAGCTACAAGTTAGTTTAGCGTGACCTCTGCACAGTGTTCAGCTAAAGCTACAAGTTAGGGTAGTGCGTCCTCCTCACAGTGTTCAGCTAAAGCTACAAGTTAGTTTAGTGTGGCCTCTGCACAGTGTTCAGCTAAAGCTACAAGTTAGGGTAGTGTGTCCTCCTCACAGTGTTCAGCTAAAGCTACAAGTTGGTGTAGTGCGTCCTCCTCACAGTGTTCAGCTAAAACTACAAGTTAGTGTAGTGCGACCTCTGCACAGTGTTCAGCTAAAGCTACAAGTTAGTGTAGTGCGTCCTCCTCACAGTGTTCAGCTAAAACTACAAGTTAGTGTAGTGCATCTTCTGAACAGTGTTCAGTTAAAACTACAAGTTAGTGTAGTGCGTCCTCCTCACAATGTTCAGCTAAAGCTACAAGTTAGTTTAGTGTGACCTCTGCACAGTGTTCAGCTAAAGCTACAAGTTAGGGTAGTTCGTCCTTCTCACAGTGTTCAGCTAAAGCTACAAGTTGGTGTAGTGCTTCGTCCTCACAGTGTTCAGCTAAAACTACTAGTTAGTGTAGTGTGACCTCTGCACAGTGTTCAGCTAAAGCTACAAGTTAGTGTAGTGTGTCCTCTGAACAGTGTTCAGCTAAAACTACAAGTTAGTGTAGTGCGACCTCTGCACAGTGTTCAGCTAAAGCTACAAGTTAGTGTAGTGTGTCCTCCTCACAGTGTTCAGCTAAAGCTACAAGTTGGTGTAGTGCTTCGTCCTCACAGTGTTCAGCTAAAACTGCTAGTTAGTGTAGTGTGACCTCTGCACAGTGTTCAGCTAAAGCTACAAGTTAGTGTAGTGTGTCCTCTGAACAGTGTTCAGCTAAAACTACAAGTTAGTGTAGTGCGACCTCTGCACAGTGTTCAGCTAAAGCTACAAGTTAGTGTAGTGCGTCCTCCTCACAGTGTTCAGCTAAAACTACAAGTTAGTGTTATGCGACCTCTGCACAGTGTTTAGCTAAAGCTACAATTTAGTGTAGTGTGTCCTCTGAACAGTTTTCAGCTAAAGCTACAAGTTAGTGTAGTGCGTCCTCCTCACAGTGTTCAGCTAAAACTACAAGTTAGTGTAGTGCGACCTCTGCACAGTGTTCAGCTAAAGCTACCTGTAGAAGGTTGGTGGTGTTTTCCTGATCCTATCACTACCGCAGGCAGTTAAATAAACTACAAGTTAGTGTAGTGTGACCTCTGCACAGTGTTCACCTAAAGCTACCTATCGAAGATTGGTGGTGTTTTCCTGATCCTATCACTACCACAGGCAGCTAAATAAGCTACAAATTCGTTTTTTGCGAGCTCTGCACAGTGTTCATTTAAAGCTACTTGTAGAAGGTTGGTGGTGTTCTCATACTACAGGCAGGCAGTTGATTTTGCTAACTGCAGTATCAATATATATATATATATATATATATATATATATATATCCCAGCTTAGTGTAGCTACGGGCCATTAGTATGTCTGGAAGGCCAACAAGGAGAGGCAGACAGTCACAAGCCAATAAAAGAGGGCAAGCAGTCTCTGTGTCTAGAGGCAACAGTGCTGGTCATGGAGACGGTGCATCCTCATCAGCACGTGACCGTGGAACATGCTTGGCCTTTTTTTCAGCAGCTAGCCGTGTTGAGCCGCAACATGCGGAAGACTTGATCGAGTGGATGATGAAGCCGTCCTCATCCTCCTCAACCTCTCTCACCCATGCTCAGGGTACTTTGTCTGGCAAAGCAGCTGCCAACGCGGCCTCTTCCCTCGGCTCAAAGGCATCAGTGATTCCTTCCCTAGCCCCACCATGTCCTCCTGAGGAGTCCCTCGAACTGTTTGACCACAGTGTTGGGTACATGCTCCAGGAGGATGATGGCTCTGATGATGATACTGAGCTAGATGAAGGCAGTAACGTGAGCACGGACAGAGGGGGTGCCCAAGAAGGACAGCAATCTGGCAGTCATGCTCCCCCTGCTGCAGCATACTGCCAGGTTTGCTCCAGTGATGAGGAGGGAGGGGATGATGAGGTCACTGACTCAACGTGGGTGCCTAATAGGCGAGAGGAGGAGGAGGAGGAGGCCCATCACCAATGAGGCAAGATGCCCTCCAGGGGCCAGCCTAAGGGCAGCACACTGACTGCATCACACCCCAAAGCTCCGCATGTGCAGGGCGCTGCTGTCTCTGCACGTTATTCCAAAAGTTCTTTGGTGTGGGCCTTTTTTGAGACGAGTGCATCAGATCGCACTGCTGCTATTTGCAACATATATCTCAAGCGTATCTCGCGTGGTCAAAACATCTCCTGCTTGGGCACCACATGCTTGACCAAACATATGTTGACCTGCCATGCAGTTCGTTGGCAAGCGTATCTAAAAGACCCACACCAAAGAACAAAGATGACCTCTCCTTGCTCCTCATCAGCTGAGATCTCCAACCCCACTATACCTTCAGTCCTCTCTGAGACCTGCACTGAGAGGAATGAAGGTGTAGAATTAGGTGTGTCACAGCCAAGTACTTGCGGGCAATCTGCTTTTGGTACACCAACGTCAGATTGTACCAGGCAAATTTCCCTGCCCCAGCTGCTGCACCGCCGAAAGAAGTTCGCTCCCAGCCATCCACATGCCCAGCGGTTGAATGCTAGCTTGGCAAAATTGCTAGCACTTCAACTGCTGCCTTTTCAGTTGGTAGACTCTGCCCCCTTCTGTGAGTTTGTGGAATGTGCGATTCCTAAGTGGCAGGTACCCAAACACCACTTTTTCTCACGGAAGGCGATTCCGGCTCTCTACCGGAATGTGGAAGGCAATGTCCATGCCTCGCTGGACAGGGCGGTCAGCGGTACGGTGCATATTACTGCTGACTCATGGTCCAGCAGGCATGGACAGGGACGTTACCTAAGTTTCACCGCGCGTTGGGTGACTCTGCTGGAAGCTGGGAAGGATGCAGGACAAGGTGCAGTAGTGTTGGAGGTTGTTCCGCTACCACGCCTCCAAAATGCCACTACTAATGATTGTGACACACCTCTCTCCTCCACCCCCTCCTCTTCTTCTTCCTCCATGGCCTCTTCCTGTGCTTTGTCCTCAGAACCAGCAGTGCTCCGTAGCCGTTCAAGGGGCTACGCAAGTATGCAGGCCAAAAGATACTATGCAGTGCTTGAGCTGGGGTGCTTGGGGGACAGGAGCCACACTGGGGCAGAGGTTCTGTCAGCTCTGCAGGGGCAGGTTCAGAGGTGGTTGACGCCACGCCAACTTAAGGCAGGAATGGTGGTTTGCGACTATGGCACCAACCTCCTCTCTGCCCTCCGACAGGGACAAATGACCCATGTGCCCTGTTTAGCTCATGTCCTTAACTTGGTGGTGCAGCGGTTCTTGGGCAGGTACCCAGGCTTACAGGATGTCCTGAGGCAGGCCAGGAAAGTCTGTGTGCATTTCCGCCGGTCATATAATGCCAGTGCTCGGCTGGCAGACCTCCAAAAGAAGTTTAACCTGCCCAAGAACCGCCTAATCTGTGACATGCCCACCAAGTGGAACTCAACGTTGGCCATGCTGCAGCGGCTGCACACGCAGCAGAGGGCCATCAATGAGTACCTGTGCGACTATGGCACCAGGACAGGGTCAGGGGAGCTTGTTTTTTTTCCCCACACCAGTGGGCCATGATAAGGGATGCATGCACTGTCCTGTCACCATTTGAGGAGGCCACGAGGATGGTGAGCAGTGACAGTGCATGCATCAGTGACACTGTCCCCCTTATCCACCTGTTGGAGCACACGCTGCATGGAATAATGGACAGGGCACTTGAGGCAGAACAGAGGCAGGAAGAGGAGGACTTCCTTAGCTCTCAAGGCCCCCTTTATCCAGACAGTGTTCCTGCATGCCCGCTGATCACACAGGAAGAGGACGAGGAGGAGGAGGAGGATTGTGTCAGTATGGAGGTGGAGCCTGGCACTCAGCATCAGCAGCAGTCTTTAAGGGATCAGTCCCAAGAAACACATGGACTTGTACATGGCTGGGAGAAGGTGGCTGCGGACCATGTCGTCCTTAGTGACCCAGAGGACTCCGGACCAAATGCCTCAGCAAACCTACGCTGCATGGCCTCCCTGATCCTGCAAATCCTGCGTAAGGATCCTCATATTCGTGGTATCAAGGAGAAGGACCAATACTGGCTGGCAAAACAAATAAAAAATTGAAGCGCTCTACTCTATGATCAGTCATCATAAAGTGATGTGCAAAACTGTGCATATAATAGCCATAATTCATTAACATAAAACAGTGCAAAAACTATAATAAAACATACAATAAAATCTAGGTGCTAATATGTGATCCAATCCGCTGTAGTGGGAAATGTTAAATAAAATATGCCAATCTAAAAAATAAGGCACATATGTGAATAAACATAAAGTATGGTAAGAAACCGGCGCTCTGGCCCTCCAAAGAACTAAATTAAATTGTGATAAAATTATTCAGTGAAAGCCATACTTAAAAGTGCCACAATCAATAAATGTGAACAAAATATATACAATGTCCAAAAATATATATAAAACCACTCTGATGCAAGTTGCTACTAGAATGCAATTAAGGAGAGAGTTAATAGTGAAGATATGTCATTCCTGTGACAGATTAAATAAATAAATAAAAAGTCCCAGTAATTTAATTCTTAATTACTTAATTGAAATGTTTGTTTGTAATTCCTGAATGCTTTTAACATCCTGCTTCAGCCTTATTCATGTTGGTCATCTGGTTCTCAACACCGGCAATTATATGTAAAACAAGCAGGGAAATACATCATTGCGCAGTGAACTGAATAAAAGGACACCAGCAAACCACTCAGAAATACACTCACGTGCGCCCCGTTGTAAACAGACATATAAGTATGCAGATTGCAGTCAGCCGCTATGGACGAGACTTAGCTTGAAAAACACCGCTGCAGTTCAGCTCTGAGTGTCAGACTACAGTGAACGTCCTAGGCTCCTCCCACGCGTTGCGTCACCGTCACGTGACTTTCTCAAGGATAAACTCGAGATGCCACGGTCTCAGTATTTAAGTCCGATGGCATTCCCGTAACCATGGGTACAGCATTCTGTTAACAGGGTCATCATCCTGCTTACTGCTTGTGCTTATATGTGTGTTTAGATACAACTTTTAATTGATACACATTTTGAAACATTTGATAAAAACAAGATACAGATATTTATAAAAAAACGATACAAGTAAAACCAAAAATAAAAACAAATTAAAAACTGGATAGTGTGGGCGGTGATAGACACCCTCCAGTGGTATAAATCAGTATTACGCACTCACAGCTAGTATAGAGAGGACAAGATAAAATATCTCTAATGAAAAAGACCCCGATAACTAGAGCCATCATGGGGCAACATAAATAATATCACATATCTTATTGGAACACCATATAGCGCCCCCCTTATGGAGCAAAATGAAAACAGATAGTATAATACTTAAAAATATTGTACATATAGGTCTTTAAACATAGATATATATAATACTTAGTATATTCAGAAGAATTATATAAGGACATCATCTAATTTAATTTTTTTGTATGTGAAAAAGAGAAAATTACTATTAAAAAATATATATATTAAAATTATAGTAAAAATGGACAAATATTAAACATTATTACTAGACTAGATAAATTAATTAATAATCTGATATAAAACAATGTTGAGATATTTTATCTTGTCCTCTCTATACTAGCTGTGAGTGCGTAATACTGATTTATACCACTGGAGGGTGTCTATCACCGCCCGCACTATCCAGTTTTTAATTTGTTTTTATTTTTGGTTTTACTTGTATCGTTTTTTATAAATATCTGTATCTTGTTTTTATCAAATGTTTCGAAATGTGTATCAATTAAAAGTTGTATCTAAACACACATATAAGCACAAGCAGTAAGCAGGATGATGACCCTGTTAACAGAACGCTGTACCCATGGTTACCGGAATGCCATCGGACTTAAATACTGAGACCGTGGCATCTCGAGTGTATCCTTGAGAAAGTCACGTGACGTTGACGCAACGCGTGGGAGGAGCCTAGGACGTTCACTGTAGTCTGACACTCGGAGCTGAACTGCAGCGGTGTTTTTCAAGCTAAGTCTCGTCCACAGCGGCTGACTGCAATCTGCATACTTATATGTCTGTTCACAACGGGGCGCACGTGAGTGTATTTCTGAGTGGTTTGCTGGTGTCCTTTTATTCAGTTCACTGCGCAATGATGTATTTCCCTGCTTGTTTTACATATAATTGCCGGTGTTGAGAACCAGATGACCAACATGAATAAGGCTGAAGCAGGATGTTAAAAGCATTAAGGAATTACAAACGAACATTTCAATTAAGTAATTAAGAATTAAATTACTGGGACTTTTTATTTATTTATTTAATCTGTCACAGGAATGACATATCTTCACTATTAACTCTCTCCTTAATTGCATTCTAGTAGCAAATTGCATCAGAGTGGTTTTATATATATTTTTGGACATTGTATATATTTTGTTCACATTTATTGATTGTGGCACTTTTAAGTATGGCTTTCACTGAATAATTTTATCACAATTTAATTTAGTTCTTTGGAGGGCCAGAGCGCCGGTTTCTTACCATACTTTATGTTTATTCACATATGTGCCTTATTTTTTAGATTGGCATATTTTATTTAACATTTCCCACTACAGCGGATTGGATCACATATTAGCACCTAGATTTTATTGTATGTTTTATTATAGTTTTTGCACTGTTTTATGTTAATGAATTATGGCTATTATATGCACAGTTTTGCACATCACTTTATGATGACTGATCATAGAGTAGAGCGCTTCAATTTTTTATTTGTTTTATCTAGTTTTTGTGGGATACTGATGACCTTATATTGATAGCAGCTTTACTTTATTTTATTTTATAAGATTAGTTTTAGTATTATTTTATTTATCCATCACAGCGCTTGTTTTTTACATTCTCAATACTGGCTGGCAACCCTCCTTGATCCACGTTACAAGGGTAAGGTTGCGGACCTTATCTTGCCATCGCAGAGAGGGAGCAGAGGATGAAACATCTTCGGGAGGCCTTGCAGAAAGGTCTGTGCAACGCGTTCCCAGAGACTGGGAGGTTACAAACTCCTGTTTCTGGACAACGTGTTGCTGAGGCTTCGGTCAGTCAAAGAAGGAGCGGTGGAGAAGGTGGGCGTCTGACCGATGCGTTCAGACAATTTTTTAGTCCGCAGCCCCAAGGTATGATCGGTTCCAGCAACCATCGCCAGCGTCTATTTTACATGGTGAAGGAATACCTAGGGGCTAGATCTGACTTGGAAACCTTTCCCACCGAAAATCCTCTGGGTTACTGGGTCTTGAGTAGGGATGAGCACCCCCCCTGTTCGGTTCGCACCAGAGCATGCGAACAGGAAAAAAGTTTGCTCGAACACGCGAACACCGTTAAAGTCTATGGGACACGAACATGAATAATCAAAAGTGCTAATTTTAAAGCCTTATATGCAAGTTATTGTCATAAAAAGTGTTTGGGGACCCGGGTCCTGCCCCAGGGGACATGGATCAATGCAAAAAAAAGTTTTAAAAACGGCCGTTTTTTCAGGAGCAGTGATTTTAATAATGCTTAAAGTCAAACAATAAAAGTGTAATATCCCTTTAAATTTCGTACCTGGGGGGTGTCTATAGTATGCCTGTAAAGGGGCGCATGTTTCCCGTGTTTAGAACAGTCTGACAGCAAAATGACATTTCGAAGGAAAGATTCCATTTAAAACTACCTGCGGCTATTGCATTGCCGACAATTCACATAGAAGTTCATTGATAAAAACGGCATGGGAATTCAACACAGGGAAACCCCGAACCAAAATTAAAAAAAAAAGACGACGTGGGAGTCCCCCTAAATTCCATACCAGGCCCTTCAGGTCTGGTATGGATATTAAGGGGAACCCCGGCCAAAATTTAAAAAAAAAATGACGTGGGGTTCCCCCTAAATTCCATACCAGACCCTTCGGGTCTGGTATGGATTTTAAGGGGAACCCCACGCCAAAAAAAAAAAAACGGCGTGGGGTCCCCCCAAAAATCCATACCAGACCCTTATCCGAGCACGCAACCTGGCAGGCCGCAGGAAAAGAGGGGGGGACGAGAGTGCGGCCCCACCCCAAACCGTACCAGGCCACATACCCTCAACATTGGGAGGGTGCTTTGGGGTAGCCCCCCAAAACACCTTGTCCCCATGTTGATGAGGACAAGGGCCTCATCCCCACAACCCTGGCCGGTGGTTGTGGGGGTCTGCGGGCGGGGGGGCTTATCGGAATCTGGAAGCCCCCTTTAACAAGGGGACCCCCAGATCCCGGTCCCCCCCCTGTGTGAAATGGTAAGGGGGTACTTACCCCTACCATTTCACAAAAAAACTGTCAAAAATGTTAAAAATGACAAGAGACAGTTTTTGACAATTCCTTTATTTAAATTCTTCTTCTTTCTTCTATCTTCCTTCATCTTCTTCTTCTTCTGGTTCTTCTGGCTCTTCTGGTTCTTCCTCCGGCGTTCTCGTCCAGCATCTCCTCCACGGCGTCTTCTATCTTCTTCTCCTCGGGCCGCTCCACACCCATGGCATGGGGGGAGGCTCCCGCTCTTCTCTTCATCTTCTTCTTCATCCTCTTCTCTTCTTCCTTCTTCTCTTCTTCATTTTCTTCTCCGGGCTGCTCCGCACCCATGCTGGCATGGAGGGAGGCTCCTGCTGTGTGACGGAGTCTCCTCGTCTGATGGTTCTTAAATAACGGGGGCGGGGCCACCCGGTGACCCCGCCCCCTCTGACGCATGGTGACTTGACGGGACTTCCCTGTGATGTCATGGGGAATGCCACAGGGAAGTCCCGTCATGTCCTGTGCGTCAGAGGGGGTGGGGTCACCGGGTGGCCCCGCCCCCCCATTATTTAAGAACCGTCAGACGAGGAGACACCGTCACACAGCGGGAGCCTCCCTCCATGCCAGCATGGATGCGGAGCGGACCGGAGAAGAAAATGAAGAAGAGAAGAAGGAAGAAGAGAAGAGGATGAAGAAGAAGATGAAGAGAAGAGCGGGAGCCTCCCCCCATGCCATGGGTCCGGAGCGGCCCGAGGAGAAGAAGATAGAAGACGCCACGGAGGAGATGCTGGACGAGAACGCCAGAGGAAGAACCAAAAGAGCCAGAAGAACCAGAAGAAGAAGAAGATGAAGGAAGATAGAAGAAAGAAGAAGCATTTAAATAAAGGAATTGTCAAAAACTGTCTCTTGTAATTTTTAACATTTTTGACAGTTTTTTAGTGAAATGGTAGGGGTACTTGTACCCCCTTACCATTTCACATGGGGGGGCTGGGATCTGGGGGTTCCCTTGTTAAAGGGGGCTTCCAGATTCCGATAAGCCCCCTGCCCGCAGACCCCCACAACCACCGGCCAGGGTTGTGGGGATGAGGCCCTTGTCCTCATCAACATGGGGACAAAGTGTTTTGGGGGGCTACCCCAAAGCACCCTCCCAATGTTGAGGGCATGTGGCCTGGTACGGTTCAGGAGGGGGGGCGCACTCTCGTCCCCCCCTCTTTTCCTGCGGCCTGCCAGGTTGCGTGCTCGGATAAGGGTCTGGTATGGATTTTTGGGGGGACCCCACGCCATTTTGGGTTTTTTTTGCGCGGGGTTCCCCTTAAAATCTATACCAGACCTGAAGGGTCTGGTATGGAATTTAGGGGGAACCCCACATCATTTTTTTTTTAAATTTTGGCCGGGGTTCTCTTAATATCTATACCAGACCTGAAGGGCCTGGTATGGAATTTAGGGGGACTCCCACGTCATTTTTTTTTTAAACTTTGGTTCGGGGTTTCCCTGTGTTGAATTCCCATGCCGTTTTTATCAATGAACTTCTATGTGTATTGTCGGCAATGCAATAGCCGCGGGTAGTTTTAAATGGAAATTTTCCTTCGAAATGTCATTTTGCTGTCAGACTGTTCTAAACACGGGAAACATGCGCCCCTTTACAGGCATACTATAGACACCCCCCAGGTACGAAATTTAAAGGGATACTACACTTTTTTTGTTTGACTTTAAGCATTATTAAAATCACTGCTCCTGAAAAAACTGCTGTTTTTAAAACTTTTTTTTGCATTGATCCATGTCCCCTGGGGCAGGACCCAGGTCCCCAAACACTATTTATGACAATAACTTGCATATAAGCCTTTAAAATTAGCACTTTTGATTTCTCCCATAGACTTTTAAAGGGTGTTCTGCGGCATTCGAATTTGCCGCGAACACACCAAATTGTTTGCTGTTCGGCGAACTTGCGAACAGCCAATGTTCGAGTCGAACATGAGTTTGACTCGAACTCGAAGCTCATCCCTAGTCTTGAGGATGGATCACTGGCCAGAGCTTGCACAGTATGCAATTGAGCTACTGGCCTGTCCTGCAACCAGTGTTCTTTCGGAATGCACATTCATTGCTGCTGGAGGCTTTGTAACTGATCACAGGGTGCATCTGTCCACAGACTCGGTCGATCGACTGACCTTCATAAAAATGAATCAGTCTTGGATCACCACCAGCTACCAAGCACCTGATGCTGATGTAACCGAATAATTTTTTTTGAAATCTCAGATCCCTTCAAAGACTGCCTATGCTGATGCTGAGTGACTATCCTGAGTAATTATCCTATTCCTCCTCAATGATCACGATGATAGCTTGTAAGAACATTTTTGGTTCTGGGCGCCGCCACCAGTGCCTAAGGCCCAATTTTTCAGCCCCTGTCTAACAGGGGCGTGTAATTACAATTTTTGATGCAATACTTTGCAGCAGGGCTCGTTCCTGCGTTCCAACTAGAGTATCTGTGAGGGGTTGCAGTGTTGTGGCACCAGCACCAGTGCCTAAGGCCCAATTTTTCAGCCCCTGTTCAACAGGGGCATGTAATTACAATTCTTGATCTGGCACCAGCACCACCACCACCACCAAAGGCCCAATTTTTCTGCCCCTGTTGGGCATGTAATTACAATTCTTGATCTAATATTTCACAGCAGGGCCCTGTGAGGGCTTACAGTTTTGTGGCCACAACAACACCTAAGGCCCAAATTTCTTCTGAGTATATAGGGCAGGCCCCTACTTTTAAACATCCAACTTACAAACGACTCCTACTTGCAAACAGAAGGAGACAACAGGAAGTGAGATGAAATCTACCCCTAGGAAGGGAAATTCTCTCCTGTAAGAGTTAATATTTCTCCTTTCACAAAAAAACCCACATTTTCAAAAAACATTTGTCATTGGGACAAAAAGTGAGGTAAAATCTTCTGAAGAAGAGCACAGACAGCAAAACAAATGCCACAGGGGTGATAACCCTTCCCTATGTTTTCCAAAAAGCTTAAAATAGATTTTTTGGCTGGAGCTAAACACGTTAAAAATGTACCAGTTCAAAATTACAAACAGATTCTACTTAACAACAAACCTACAGTCCCTATCTTGTTTGCACCGCCTGTATACTGCTGTTCAGAGTACAGAGCCTGTATACTGCTGTTTCCTTTTTTAATTTGGGTGCGGGGTTCCCATTAATATCCATACAAGACCCAAAGGGCCTGGTAATGGACTGGGGGGTACCCATGCCGTTTGTCTCACTGATTTTCATCCATATTGCCAGGACCCGACATTACATTAAAGCCGCAAGCAGTTTTAAATGACTTTTTTTCCTTTAAAAATGACATTTTGTGCAGGGACTGTTCTAAGCACGGGAAACACGCGCCACTTTACAGGCATACTATAGACACCCCCCACGTACGTTATTTAAAGGAATATTTCACTTTTTTTTTTTTTTTTTACTTTAAGCATCATTAAAATCACTGCTCCTGAAAAAACGGCCATTTTTAAAAGTTTTTTTGCATTGATACATGTCCCCTGGGGCAGGACCCGGGTCCCCAAATCCTTTTAAGGACAATACCGTGCAAATTAGCCTTTAAAATGAGCACTTTTGATTTCTAACGTTCGAGTTCCATAGACGTCAATGGGGTTCTAACGTTCATGCAAATTTTTGGTCCGTTCGCAGGTTCTGGTGTGAACCGAACCGGGGGGTGTTCAGCTCATCCCTACTGGTAGGTTATTAGATCCTGTCTATAAATTGGCTCTAGTATGTGTAAGTGTGTCAGGACTAGAGATAAGCCTGATGTTCAACTCAAATATCGGGTGTTCACTGAGTAGCGGACAATTTGGGGTGTTTGCAGCAAATTTGAAAGCTGCAGAATACCCTTTAAAAATCTATGGGAGAAATCAAAAGTGCTAATTTTAAAGGCTTATATACTTGGTATTGTCATAAAAAGTGTTTGGGGACATGTATCAATGCAAAAAAAGTTTTAAAAACAGACGTTTTTTCGGGAGCAGTGATTTTAATAATGCTTAAAGTGAAACAATAAAAGTGAAATATTCCTTTAAATTTCGTACCTGGGGGGTGTCTATAGTATGCCTGTAAAGTGGTGCATGTTTCCCGTGTTTCGAACAGTCCCTGCACAAAATGACATTTCTAAAGGAAAAAAAGTCATTTAAAAGCTATAATGAATTGTCGGTCCCGGCAATACAGATAAAAGAAGTAATTGAAAAAAATGGCATGGGATCCCTCCAGTCCATTACCAGGCCCTTTGGGTCTGGTATGAATATTAAGGGGAACCCCGAACCAAAATGTAAAAAAAAATAGCGCGCGGGTCCCCCAAAATTCCATACCAGGCTCTTCAGGTCTGGTATGGATATTAAGGGGAACCCGGTGCCAGAATTGAAAAAAAAATGGCGTGGGGGTCCCCCGAAAAATCCATACCAGACCCTTATCTGAGCATGCAACTTGGCAGGCCACAGGAAAAGAGGGGGGGCGAGAGAGCAGCCCCCCTCCTGAATCGTACCAGGCCACATGCCCTCAACATGGGAAGGGTGCTTTGGGGTAGCCCCCCAAAGCACCTTGTCCCCATGTTGATGGAAACAAGGGCCTTATCCCCACAACCCTGCACAGTGGTTGTATAGGTCTGCGGACAGGGTGCTTATCGGAATCTGGAAGCCCCCTTTAACAAGATCCTGGCCTCTCACCTAACAGCAATAGGGTTGCTGGTTCGAATCCCGATCATGACACTATCTGCCTGGAGTTTGCATGTTCTCCCTGTGCCTGCGTGGGTTTCCTCCGTGTACTCCGGTTTCCTCCCACACTCCAAAGACATGCTGGTAGGTTAATCAGATCATGTCTATAAATTGGCTTTAGTATGTGTATTTGTGTATGTGTTTGTAAGCGTGTCAATACTAAAGATAAGCATGATGTTAGAGTCAAGCATAAGTACAACTCGAACATCGGGTGTTCACCGAATAGCGAACAATTTGGAGTGTTTGCGGCAAATTCGAAAGCTGCGGAACACCCTTCAAAAATCCATGGGAGAAATCAAAAGTGCTAATTGTAAAGGCTTAAATGCTTGGTGTTGTCATAAAAAGTGTTTGGGGACCTGGGTCCTGCCCCAGGGGACATGTATCAATGCAAAAAAAAGTTTCAAAAACAACCTTTTTTGGCAGTGATTTTAATAATGCTTAAAGTGAAACAATAAAAGTGAAATATTTCTTTAAATTTCGTACCTGGGGGGATGTCTATAGTATGCCTGTAAAGTGGCACATGTTTCACGTGTTTAGAACAGTCTCTGCACAAAATGACATTTCTAAAGGAAAAAAAGTCATTTAAAAGTACTCGCGGCTATAATGAATTGTCTATGGGAGAAATCAAAAGTACTAATTTTAAAGGCTTATATGCATGGTATTGTCATAAAAAGTATTTGGGTGTGGATTTTGAGGGTTTTGGGTTTGTCCTACTATCTTTTGAAATCTGTCATTCGTTTTGAGATTTTGCGTGCCTGATTTTCTTTTTACATATTCTGTTATATTCTTTGTAACATTTAAACAACACTAGTGTTCCTTCATTTTTATATTTTTTAAAAGCTCTTTTCTTATTGTTTATAGCTTTTTTTAACTTTGGCCGTGAGCCACATACCGTAGGTTTTATTTTAAGACTTCTAAAATTATTGCCCATGGGAATATACTTTGCAGTGAGTTTACAAACAGTCACTTTGAAGAATTCCCATTTCTCTTCTGTGCCCATTGATGCCAATATTCCCTCCCATTTATATATTTTTCTAATTTTACTTCACCAACTTACACTATTGTGTTCTGATCCATCACATATAATTCAAATTAAAAAAAACATTGAACTAAAGTTTGTAATGTAACAAAATAGGTAAAAAGCCAAGGGGGATTAATACTTTTGCAAGGCACTGTATGTGGTAGACCAACACAAAGATGCACATAATTGTGAAGTGGAAGGAAAATGATAAATGGTTTCCCAAATTGTTTACAAAAAATCTGAAAAGTGGGGCGTGCATTTGTATTCAGCCCCCTGTACTCTGATACCCCTAACAAATCTAGGGGAACCAATTGACTTCAGAAGTCACCTAATTAGTAAATAGAGTCCATGTGTGTGTAATTTAATCTCAGTATAAATACAGCTGTTATGTTAAGCCCTCAGAGGTTTGTTAGAGAACCTTAGTGAACAAACAGTATCATGAAGGCCAAGGAACACACTAGACAGGTCAAGGATAAAGTTGTGGAGACGTTTAAAGCAGGGTTAGGTTTAAAAAAAATATCCCAAGCTTTGAACATCTCATGGAGCACTGTTCAATCCATCGTCCGAAAATGGAAAGAGTATGGCACAACTGCAAACCTACCAAGACATGGCCGTCCACCTAAACTGACGGGTTCGGCAAGGAGAGCATTAATCAAAGAAGCAGCCAAGAGGCCCATAGTAACTGGAGGAACTGCAGAGATCCACAGCTCAGGTGGGAGAATCTGTCCACAGGACAACTATTAGTTGTGCACTCCACAAATCTGGCCTTTATGGAAGAGTGGCAAGAAAAAAGCCATTGTTGAAAGAAAGCCATAAGAAGTCCTGTTTGCAGTTTGTGAGAAGCTATGTGGGGGACACAGCAAACATGTGGAAGAAGGTGCTCTGTCTGGTCAGGTGAGACCAAAATTGTACTTTTTGGCCTAAAAGCAAAACGCTTTGTGTGGCGGAAAACTAACATTGCACATCACCCTAAACACACCATCCCCACTGTGAAACATACCCAAAAAGACTTGCAGCTGTAATTGCAGCGAAAGGTGGTTCTACAAAGTATTGACTCAGGGGGCTGAATACAAATGTGTGCCACACTTTTCAGATATTTATTTGTAAAAAATTTTCCTTTCCTTCCACTTCACAATTATGTGCCACTTTGTGTTGGCCTATCACAAAAAATTCCAATAAAACACATTTACGTTTTTGGTTGTAACATGAAAAAATGTGGAAAATTTCGAGGGGTGTGATTACTTTTTCAAGGCACTGTATATGCCAGTAGGGCAACGGACAATGTAAGTAGAGCAGTGGACAATGTCAGTAGGGCAGAGATCGGTGTCAGAAGTATATTTTTATTATTTTTTATTATTACTTTTTTTTATTTAATTTTTTAATTTTTTTACAATATTTTTTTTGCAATAATTCTTTATTATTTTTTTGTACAACTTGTTTAGTAGCCCCATTGTGGGGCTTTCATGAAATATGAGTGATCTAAACAGACCCCTGATGTCTCAATTTTGAGACAGAGGAAGGAATGGAGGACATAAATTCCCCAGCCCCTTTCTCTGCAGCCAAGCAGCAGGTGAAATCTGTGCAGCGCAGGGTGATTAGGGTGTGCCCAGGCACACCTGGCACACCCTGTGTGCATGCATATGCCCATTGTCACTAGCAATGGGCTCATGTAATTCATTCATACTTGAAAACAAGTTTCTCACACTATGGGGTTGATTTATTAAAGGCAAATAGACGGTTGCACTTCCATCATCCAATCATATGCTAGCAAAAATGCTATTTTTTAAATTTTGCTTGCACACGATTGGGTAATCTTTGCAAAGTGAAGCCTTACCTCATTTACTAAGCTCTGGAGCAACTGCCCTTGTAGAGTGCAACTGAACTTTGCAATGTGCACAATATATTTGCCTCTAGTAAATCAACCCCTGTATGTCAAGTTTATTGGAAAGACATTTTTTGTATATGTGAGCCAAATATATCCTGAAAACAAATATGTGGACTGTTGGATACTCTCATCCTTACCATTTTTTCTTTGTTTGTAGGGCCCATACTGGCAGGCATCTGTGCGACACAGCTGCCCCATTCTTACATACATCTGTTGGATAATGCAATTTCAGAGAATATAATGAAACAGAGGGGGTTATTTACGAAAGGCAAATTCACTTTGTACTACAAGTACACTGCAAGTGCACTTGAAAGTGCACTTTGAAGTGCAGTCTCTCTAAATCTAAGGGGTAGATCTGAAATGAGGGGAAGCTCTGCTGATTTTATCATCCAATCATGTGCAAGCTAAAATGCTGTTTTTTATTTTCCTTGCATGTCCCCCTCGGATCTACAGTGACTTTACTTCCAAGTGCACTTTAAGTGCACTTTCATGTGCACTTGTAGTGCAAAGCGGATTTGCCTTTCCTAAATAACCACCCAGGGTATTGCTGAATTATTCACATGCATTTGAAAATGTTGATGTGATTATGCCTGTAGTGTAAAGACTAAAGATATTCTTTATTTTTAGGATTACTAGTGTTTATTCTGTATGCATAAATGCTCATTGAGGGCCATTTGATAGTATATTTTAGAAGCAGACAGGCGGACCAGGATTTTATTTAAGGTTTGTTACTATGGGAGTTATTTACTAAAGGAAAATCCACTTTGCACTGCAAGTGCATGTGAAAGTGCACTGAAAGTGCACTTGGAGGTAAAGTCGCTGTAGATTTGAGGGGAACATGCAAGCAAAATAAAAAAAGCATTTTAGCTTGCACATGATTGGATGATAAAATCAGCAGAGTTTCCACTCATTTCAGATCTACCCCTTAGATTTAGAGCGACTGCACTTTCAAGTGCACTTGCAGTGCAAAGTGGATTTGCCTTTCGTAAATAACCCCCCATGTCTCCTACCACCCTTCCCACGCCTCCCGTTCCTGCTGAACTCACCTGCTGTAAATGTCATCACCTGTCACCTATGTCAGATGGTAAAATGGTCTGAACACTTTAAAACTTCACTTCACTACACAGTGCCAGAAGCTGTGTAGCACTTTAATGTTTGCAGTGGCTACCAGTCATTGTTCAGCACAGCCATTTGACCACACTGACCAATGAGAATCTCCTCTAAACCTTCCTAATTATAATATTTTTTATTATTATTAATACATTTGATATTATTGATGTTATTTTTTATTTTTTGATTATTATTATTATTATTATTAAAGCATCTGGTGCTTTATTGAGTCTATGTATGCAATATTTCCACTGTTCAAAACCATACATCCCAGATTTAAATAGAGTAAGCAAATTCCCCCATAAAAGGGTGGGACTTTAACGTCAACTTGACCACAAATTCAATTGATTATAAAAACATGTATTTATTTGTACATATTAATTCCATTCTATGGATATATAACATGATCATAATCTAAAAAACTCAGGTTGTATACATTTACGTTTATACATATATTTAGGCTAGGATTAAGGATGTGGAAATCATGGAGTCCCTGATAGCCTGACTGGCTAACAGGGTTGATCACCTTCACCACCATGCGATTTGGGAACCCTGGCATCACAGGGAAGACCCTCCACGAGACTCTCAAGCCCTTCTTCCATCTGGGATATTGACACTCTCTAGACCCAGGAATAGCCTTGTCTGTCTACTCCTTCTACTTCTCCTCTTATTGTTTCGTCTTTCTTCTCTTTTTTACCTCACATGAGCCCAATAGGCACTTGCCATACCTCTTTAGGTTCGGAATCACTGGCTAAGCTACTTTGAGAATTCATTGTATTGAGTCCACGCTACTGGCTCGCCTGACTCCTCAGTACTGTAGGCAATATCCGGTCACAAAACTGTGTAACAATTTTATTGTTTTTTCTTAAGACCCACATGTATTGCTATGTGTGCATTCTATGTTGGTTCGATATTGGAAGTTTGCATGATTTCCAGTGATCATTACCCTGTTCTATTTTTGTACTGTAAAATATAAAACTTCAATAAAAATTGTCAATTATAAAAAGAAAAAAGTGTATACATATGAAAGTCTCCACCCCAACCCAACGAGTTTCAGGCCAATCCTTTCTTTAGGGCTATATTGGGGAGATATTTGTTATCTAGATTTCAAATGAAGTGGTTGGAAAAGCATGTAGCTATTCATCAATTAAAAGAAATGTATTCTGCCAGTGCCAGAATAGAAGATCGGTGGTGCGTCCCCGCCAGGGAGCCACGGTCGTCCCCACGGAGGAATCAGAGGAAAAGCCACCTCACACCCTATAGTAGGGATTCCTGAGGTGTTGGCAACCAAGAGAAGTTAGGGCAAGCCATAAACCGATCTGCTCCTGTAAAGATGTGAATAGTCTTCTATATAGGGTCCTCTCAGCTAGCTGCCCTCCCACCCCAAAGCACCTTTTCCCCATATTGATGGGAAAAAGGGCCTCTTCCCCACATCCCTGGGCTGTGGTTGTGAGGATCTGCAGGCAGGGGGTTATCAGAATCTGGAAGATTTAACAAGGGGGCCCCCAGATCCCCCCCAACATGTGAATGAGTATGGGGTACATAGTACACCTAGCCATTCACCAAAAAATTGTAAAAAGTGAAGAAAGACAGTACACAAGTTTTTGACAATTCTTTTATTATTAAAAAAAAATGTTCCCCGATGTAGATCCGTCATCATTCGCGCCCACCGTACCGCCGAAAAAAAACCTCTGGCCTTGTGGAAGGTTCCCTGCCGACTGCCTGCTCCTCCATCTGCCATCTTTTAACCAGTTGCCAACCACCGCATGATGATGTACGTCGGCAGAATGGCACGGCAAGGCAAAAGGACTTACAGGTACGTCCTTGCCTGCCCGCAGGTGGAGGGTCCGATCGGACCCCCCCGGTGCCTGCGGCGGTCGGATTCAGGTCAGGGGCGATCAAAGGTGAGGGGGAGGCTCCCCCCTCGCGATCGCTCCTGGCCAATGACAGGCTTCCTCGGCTTCTGTAATGTAAACAGAAGCGGAGGAAGTGATGTCACTCTCCTCGAGCCGGTCTTTTCGTTCCGGCGCCGAGGAGAGAAGACATCCAAGTAAGTTTGCACCAACACTACACTAACAATAGAACACGCAGGCACACTTGTCACCCCCCATCACCCCCCAGTAACCCCCTGATCACCCCCCTGTACCCCCTGTCACACTGACACCAAAATCAGTTTTTTTTTCTGATTATTGCATTGGTGTCAGTTTGTGACAGTTATAAGTGTTAGGGCAGTTAGGTTTAGCCCCTTTTAGGTCTGGGGTACCCCCCTTTAGGTCTAGGGTACCCCCCTAACCCCCCCTAATAAAGTTTTAACCCCGTGATCACCCCCCCTCGCCAGTGTCACTAAGCGATCGTTTTTTTGATCGCTGTATTAGTGACACAGGTGACACTAGTTAGGGAGGTAAGTATATAGGTTCGCCGTCAGTGTTTTATAGTGACAGGGACCCCTATATACTACCTACTAAAGGTTTTAACCCCCTGATTGCCCCCTAGTTAACCCTTTCACCAGTGATCACCATATAATTGTTACGGGTGACGCTGGTTAGTTCGTTTGTTTATTATAGTTTATTATAGTTTTAGGGCACCCGCCGTTTATTACCTTATAAAGGTTTAACCCCCTGATCACCCGGCGGTGATATAAGTTAAGTTTTTAGGGTCAGATAAGGTCTGCGTCGCCCCAGGCAGCGTCAGATTAGCGCCAGTACCGCTAAAACCCACGCATGCAGCATACACCTCCCTTAGTGCTATAGTATCTGAACGGATCAATATCTGATCCGATCAGATCTATACTAGCATCCCAGCAGTTTAGGGTCCTCAAAAAAGCAGTGGTAGCGGGATCAGCCCAGATACCTGCTAGCACCTGCGTTTTGCCCCTCGGCCCAGCCCAGCCCAGCCCACCCAAGTGCAGTATTGATCGATCACTGACACTTACAAAACACTAAGCACACATAACTGCAGCGTTCGCAGAGTCAGGCCTGATCCCTGCGATCGCTAACAGTTTTTTGGTAGCGTTTTGATACAGTCGCTGACAGTCAGGAGCTTTTTTGCCTGTGAGTCTCACTAGTGTACCCCTAAATTTAGAGCCCAAAATGGCAAATCGAAGGTACACTAGTGAAGAGGCCTACACGTTTCTGAGCATGACAGATAGTGAAGAGGAAGTCACTCATCTGTCAGATTCAGGCTCAGAATACGATCCTGTAGAGGACAGCGGCTCCATGACAGATAGCTCTGACGACGGAGTTGTGGTCCCTGCCAAGGTCAGGCGTACCAGACCCCGAACTTCTTCTTCTGTCCTTGAAGTGCAAGAACCGCAGGTCCCTCGTATGAAGTACTAGTGCCGCTATTCCTTCTGGTGAACTGGCAAGCACCAGCGGCCTAGTACACCCTGGTCGTACATCCAGCACTGCAGTATCACATGGTGACCTGGCAAGTCCCATAAGTGCAGTTCAAGCTGGTGAGGTGGCAAGCACTAGTAGTGTCCCGCTGCCACCAAGAAGACGAACACAGGCCCGTCATGCCCATAGTGCCCTTCCTGCTGCATTCGCCAATCCGAATTGGGTACCCACCACTTCTGCAGCACCCATACTTCCCCCATTCACTGGCCAACCCGGAATTCAGGTGGAAACAGTTGATTTTACGCCACTGGATTTTTATTCACTGTTTTTCACCGAAGATCTCTATAGATCTATTGTGGACCAAAGCAATTTATATGCTGGTCAACACATCGCCGCTAATGCCCAGTCCTCCCTTGCCAGAGATTGGAGACCAATTACGGTCTCCGAATTTAAGCTCTTTCTGGGCCTTTCCCTCAACATGGGCATAAATAAAAAGAGTGAATTGCAGTCATATTGGTCCACTGACCCAATTTACCATATGCCCGTGTTCTCTGCTTCCATGGCCAGGGTGCAATACGAGCAGATTTTGCGGTTCATGCACTTCAACGACAATGAACTCTGTCGTCCTCGTGGAGACCCTGAATACGATCGGCTCTACAAAATTTGGCCCCTCGTAAACCACTTCAACCAGCGTTTTGCAGACTTGTTTACCCCCCATCAAGTTGTCTGCGTTGATGAGTCCCTGATTAAATTTTCTGGCCGCTTGTCATTCAAACAGTATCTTCCCAGCAAGCGTGCCAGATACGGGGTCAAGATGTATAAGCTCTGTGACAGGGCCACAGGCTATACATGTAGTTTTATGGTTTACGAGGGCAAAGATAGTCACGTTGAGCAGACAAACTGCCCTGACTACATAGGAAGCGCTGGCAAGATAGTGTGGGACTTGGTGTCACCCTTATTCGGAAAGGGGTACCATTTATATGTGGACAATTATTACACGAGCGTGCCACTTTTTAGTCACCTTTTTGATCATCAAATTGGAGCATGTGGCACCGTGCGACCTAATCGCCGGGGCTTTCCCCAGCGGCTTGTAGATTCCCATCTTAGGCTGGGGGAGAGAGCCTGCTTGCAGTGTAATAATTTGCTCGCTATGAAGTGGAGGGACAATAAGAATGTTTTCGTTCTTACCTCCCTTCATGCAGACATGATGGTCCAAATTACTACGGCGACTGGTGTTGTGGAGAAACCCCTCTATGTCCACGAATATAACCAAAATATGGAAGGGGTGGACCTCAACGACCAGTTGTTGGCACCGTACCTAATTACCCATAAGGCCAGACGCTGGTACAAAAAAGTGTCTGTATACTTATTTCAATTGGCTTTGCTGAACACTCATGTGCTATACAGAGCTTCAGGATGGACTGGATCCTTCCTTAAATTCCAGGAAGAGATCGTCAGAGCCCTTCTGTATCTAGACGGTGCTCCACCTCACCTTCCCCAACCAGATGCAGTAAGCCGGCTGCATGGGAGGCATTTTCCTTATGTCCTCCAGAGTACCCCTACCCAACGAGCCCCCCAAAGAAAATGTCATGTCCGCAGAAAGCGCGGATAAAGGCGTGACACCCGGTATTATTGTCCCTCCTGTCCTGGCAATCCTGGTCTTTGCATTGGTGAATGTTTTGAGCGCTACCATACACTAGTTGAGTTTTAGCGTAGGGTACAGCATTGCACAGACTAGGACACACTTTCACAGGGTCTCCCAAGATGCCATTGCATTTTGAGAGACCCAAACCTGGAATGTTACAGTTTTAAAAGTTACAGTTATAAAAAAAATGTAAAAAAAAAAAATACACAAAAAAAAAATAAAATAAAAGAAAACAAAAATAGTTGTCGTTTTTTTGTTCTCTCTCTCTCTATTTTCTCTCTATTGTTCTGCTCTTTTTTACTGTATTCTATTCTGCAATGTTTTATTGTTGTTATGTTTTATTATGTTTGCTTTTCAGGTATGTAATTTTTTTATAGTTTACTGTGTTTTAACCATTTTTTTGTTTTCAGGTACGCCATTCAGCTGCAGCGCGGATTTATTTATCTTGACAGCAACAGCGTTTGCTCCCATGATACATAAAGCTGTGACTCCAGCGCTGTCGGAGGTGATTTCACCACCACAGTTACATACTTCAGTATATATGCCGAAGCGTGGGGGCAGCAGTGGGTGGAGGAGCGATTTGCTCCTGCCTTTTGCGGGAGGATGCCCCCATGCTTCGGCATATATATATTTTAGGCACAGGTTGCATTAAATGTTTTATTTTTTACTATTTTTTTTGTATTTGCTTTGCAGTTATGGTAAGTATTACTGTTATACTGTAATGTTACTTTGTTTTTTTGTTAACCATCATTTGCTTAGCAGGTACGCCATTCAGTTGCAGCGCAGATTTATATATCTTGACAGCAACAGCGTTTGCTCCTACGATACATAAAGCCGTGACTCCAGTGCTGTCGGAGGTGATTTCACCACCACAGTTACATACTTCAGCATATATGCCGAAGCGTGGGGGCAGCAGTGGGTGGAGGAGCGATTTGCTCCTGCCTTTTGCGGGAGGATGCCCCCATGCTTTGGCATATATAAACGGTGCATGTATGCCCATCATTAGAAGTGGGTGGATGAAGGGAGGTATTCTAATGGTGGGCATACCCACCGATCAATATCTTTTTTTCGTTCAGCCCACAGGCTGCATGAAAAAAAAGTTTACGATATATGCCCAACAAGGACCAGCAACGTACTGGTATGTTGCTGGACTTTGAGTGGTTAAACCAGAATGATGCCTGCAGGTTTAGGTATCATCTTGGTGACATTCTTTTCAGCCAGCGGTCGACTTTCATGTAAAAACAATCCTAGCAGCTAATTAGCCTCTAGACTGCTTTTATAAGCAGTGGGAGGGAATGACCCCCCCACCGTCTTCCATGTTTTTCTCTGGCTCTCCTGTCCCAACAGGGAACCTGAAAATGCAGCCGGTGATTCAGCCAGCTGACCATAGAGCTGATCAGAGACCAGAATGGCTCCAAACATCTCTATGGCCTAAGAAACCGGAAGCTACGAGCATTTTATGACTTAGATTTCGCCGGATGTAAACAGCGCCATTGGGAAATTGGGAAAGCATTTTCTCACACCGATCTTGGTGTGGTCAGATGCTTTGAGGGCAGAGGAGAGATCTAGGTGCTAATAGACCCCAATTTTTTCAAAAAAGAGTACCTGTCACTACCTATTGCTATCATAGGGTATATTTACATTCCCTGAGATAATAATAGAAATGATTAAAAAAAAATAAAAATGAAAGGAACAGTTTAAAAATAAGATAAAAAAGCAAAAAAATAATAAAGAAAAAAAAAAAAAAAAAAAAAAAGCACCCTTGTCCCCCCTGCTTTCGGCGAACGCAAGCGTCGGTCTGGCAACAAATGTAAACAGCAATTGCACCATGCATGTGAGGTATCACCGTGAAGGTCAGATCGAGGGCAGTAATTTTAGCAGTAGACCTCCTCTGTAAATCTAAAGTGGTAACCTATAAAGGCTTTTAAAGGCTTTTAAAAATGTATTTAGTTTGTAGCCACTGCACGTTTGTGGCAATTTTAAAGCATGTCATGTTTGGATAAAAAAATAAATTAAGTGCAGCGCAAATATTATAAAACTATATTATAAAACTATATGATATGTACTGGAAATGATAGTCCATATGAACAAGAAGCACAATCCTCCTGAGGTAAAAACTTCCTTCAGTAAAACTTCTTCTTATTATGGAACAGAAAGCTTCTCCGCTAAAGGTGCATATGATATGCTTACCAGTAGGGATGAGCTTCGAGTTCGAGTCGAACTCATGTTCGACTCGAACATTGGCTGTTCGCAAGTTCACCGAACAGCGAACAATTTGGGGTGTTCGCGGCAAATTCGAATGCCGCGGTACACCCTTTAAAAGTCTATGGGAGAAATCAAAAGTGCTAATTTTAAAGGCTAATATGCAAGTTATTGTCATAAAAAGTGTTTGGGGACCTGGGTCCTGCCCCAGGGGACATGGATCAATGCAAAAAAAAGTTTTAAAAACGGCCGTTTTTTCAGGAGCAGTGATTTTAATAATGCTTAAAGTCAATCAATAAAAGTGTAATATCCCTTTAAATTTCATACCTGGGGGGTGTCTATAGTGTGCCTGTAAAGGGGCGCATGTTTCCTGTGTTTAGAACAGTCTGACAGCAAAATGACATTTTGAAGGAAAAAACTCATTTAAAACTACTTGCGGCTATTGCATTGCCGACAATACACATAGAAGTTCATTGATAAAAACGGCATGGGAATTCCCCAAAGGGGAACCCCGAACCAAAATTAAAAAAAAAAAATGACGTGGGAGTCCCCCTAAATTCCATACCAGGCCCTTCAGGTCTGGTATGGATATTAAGGGGAACCCCGGCCAAAATTTAAAAAAAAAAATGACGTGGGGTTCCCCCTAAATTCCATACCAGACCCTTCAGGTCTGGTATGGATTTTAAGGGGAACCCCGCGCCAAAAAAAAAAAAAAAAACGGCGTGGGGGTCCCCCCAAAAATCCATACCAGACCCTTATCCGAGCACGCAACCTGGCAGGCCGCAGGAAAAGAGGGGGGGACGAGATTGCGGCCCCCCCTCCCTCCTGAACCGTACCAGGCCACATGCCCTCAACATTGGGAGGGTGCTTTGGGGTAGCCCCCCAAAACACCTTGTCCCCATGTTGATGAGGACAAGGGCCTCATCCCCACAACCCTGGCCGGTGGTTGTGGGGGTCTGCGGGCGGAGGGCTTATCAGAATCTGGAAGCCCCCTTTAACAAGGTGACCCCCAGATCCCGGCCCCCCCCTGTGTGAAATGGTAAGGGGGTACATAAGTACCCCTACCATTTCACGAAAAAAGTGTCAAAAATGTTAAAAATGACAAGAGACAGTTTTTGACAATTCCTTTATTTAAATGCTTCTTCTTTCTTCTATCTTCCTTCATCTTCTGGTTCTTCTGGTTCTTCTGGCTCTTCTGGTTCTTCCTCCGGCATTCTCGTCCAGCATCTCCTCCGCGGCATCTTCTATCTTCTTCTCCTCGGGCCGCTCCGCACCCATGGCATGGGGGGGAGGCTCCCGCTCTTCTCTTCTTCTTTTCTTCTCTTCTTCTCTTCTTCTTTTCTTCTTTTCTTCTCCGGGCCGCTCCGCAATCCATGCTGGCATGGAGGGAGGCTCCCGCTGTGTGACGGCGCTCCTCGTCTGACAGTTCTTAAATAACGGGGGGGGCGGGGCCACCCGGTGACCCCGCCCCCCTCTGACGCACGGTGACTTGACGGGACTTCCCTGTGACGTCACGGGGAATGCCACAGGGAAGTCCCGTCAAGTCACCGTGCGTCAGAGGGGGCGGGGTCACCGGGTGGCCCCGCCCCCCCCTGTTATTTAAGAACTGTCAGACGAGGAGCGCCGTCACACAGCGGGAGCCTCCCTCCATGCCAGCATGGATTGCGGAGCGGCCCGGAGAAGAAAATGAAGAAGAGAAGAAGAGAAGAAAAGAAGAAGAGAAGAGCGGGAGCCTCCCCCCCATGCCATGGGTGCGGAGCGGCCCGAGGAGAAGAAGACAGAAGACGCCGCGGAGGAGATGCTGGACGAGAACGCCGGAGGAAGAACCAGAAGAGCCAGAAGAACCAGAAGAACCAGAAGATGAAGGAAGATAGAAGAAAGAAGAAGCATTTAAATAAAGGAATTGTCAAAAACTGTCTCTTGTCATTTTTAACATTTTTGACACTTTCTTCGTGAAATGGTAGGGGTACTTATGTACCCCCTTACCATTTCACACAGGGGGGGGGCCGGGATCTGGGGGTCACCTTGTTAAAGGGGGCTTCCAGATTCCGATAAGCCCCCCGCCCGCAGACCCCCACAACCACCGGCCAGGGTTGTGGGGATGAGGCCCTTGTCCTCATCAACATGGGGACAAGGTGTTTTGGGGGGCTACCCCAAAGCACCCTCCCAATGTTGAGGGCATGTGGCCTGGTACGGTTCAGGAGGGAGGGGGGGCCACACTCTCGTCCCCCCCTCTTTTCCTGCGGCCTGCCAGGTTGCGTGCTCGGATAAGGGTCTGGTATGGATTTTTGGGGGGACCCCACGCCGTTTTTTTTTTTTTGGCGCGGGGTTCCCCTTAAAATCCATACCAGACCTGAAGGGTCTGGTATGGAATTTAGGGGGAACCCCACGTCATTTTTTTTTTTTTAATTTTGGCCGGGGTTCCCCTTAATATCCATACCAGACCTGAAGGGCCTGGTATGGAATTTAGGAGGACTCCCACGTCATTTTTTTTTTTTAATTTTGGTTCGGGGTTCCCCTTTGGGGAATTCCCATGCCGTTTTTATCAATGAACTTCTATGTGTATTGTCGGCAATGCAATAGCCGCGAGTAGTTTTAAATGAGTTTTTTCCTTCAAAATGTCATTTTGCTGTCAGACTGTTCTAAACACAGGAAACATGCGCCCCTTTACAGGCATACTATAGACACCCCCCAGCTACAAAATTTAAAGGGATATTACACTTTTATTGTTTGACTTTAAGCATTATTAAAATCACTGCTCCTGAAAAAACGGCCGTTTTTAAAACTTTTTTTTGCATTGATCCATGTCCCCTGGGGCAGGACCCAGGTCCCCAAACACTTTTTATGACAATAACTTTCATATAAGCCTTTAAAATTAGCACTTTTGATTATTCATGTTCGTGTCCCATAGACTTTAACGGTGTTCGCATGTTCGAACAAACTTTTTTCCTGTTCGCATGTTCTGGTGCGAACCGAACAGGGGGGTGTTCGGCTCATCCCTACTTACCAGATAGTAGAATCTTACAGGCATGGATTCCATACACTCAGGGTCCCCACTGCTCCGATCCTCTGGTTGACATCACTGATTCCCCACCGGTGACTCTCCACAGCACACTCCACACATGGAAATCCAATGCAATATGATAGGAGACAAGGGGAAAAAAGGCATCTAAGAGCGGTCCGTATAATCCAACTCACTTTAGTCGCTTGGACCCAAGCCAAGAGAGGTCAAGACATCAGATGGCTCAGGATTTTACCTCAGGAGGATTGTGCTTCTTGTTCATATGGACTATCATTTCCAGTACATATCATATAGCTTTATAATATAGTTTTATAATATTTGCGCTGCACTTAATTTAGTTTTTTAATATGATTTATGGGCTTGGTGTTAACCCTTAGTGTTCAGCTTGCATTTTTCTCTAAATCTTTCTTGTGTGTTTGCACTGATTGTTCCCAATTTTGGTAATGTTATGTTTGGTATCCATGTACTCGGCCTAAGATCATCTTTTTTATTTCATCAAACATTTTGGCAATATAGTGTGTTTTAGTGCATTAAAATTTAAAAAAGTGTGTTTTTTCCCAAAAAATGCGTTTGAAAAATCGCTGCACAAATACTGTGTGAAAAAAAAATGAGACACCCACCATTTTAATCTGTAGGGCATTTGCTTTAAAAAATATATAATGTTTGGGGGTTCAAAGTAATTTTCTTGCAAAAAAAAAATGTAAACAAAAAGTGTCAGAAAGGGCTTTGTCTTGGTGGTTAGAAGAGTGGGTGATGTGTGACATAAGCTTCTAAATGTTATGCATAAAATGCTAGGACAGTTCAAACCCCCCCAAATGACCCCATTTTGGAAAGTAGACACCCCAAGCTATTTGCTGAGAGGCATGTCGAGTCCATGGAATATTTTATATTGTAACACAAGTTGCGGGAAAAAGACAATTTTTTTTTTTTGCACAAAGTTGTCACTAAATGATATAAAAATGATATATTGCTCAAACATGCCATGGGAATATGTGAAATTACACCCCAAAATACATTCTGTTGCTTCTCCTGAGTACGGGATACCACATGTGTATGACTTTTTGGGAGCCTAGCCGCGTACGGGACCCCGAAAACCAAGCACCGCCTTCAGGTTTTCTGCCTATCACAGTTTCGGAGGCCACGGAATGCCCAGATGGCATAAACCCCCCCAAATGACCCCATTTTGGAAAATAGACACCACAAGCTATTTCCTGAGAGGTATAGTGAGTATTTTGCAGATCTCACTTTTTGTCACAAACTTTTGAAAACTGAAAAAAGAAAAAGAAAATACATTTTTCTTATCTTTCTTCATTTTCAAAAACAAATGAGACCTGCAAAATACTCACCATGCCTCTCAACAAATAGCTTCGGGTGTCTACTTTCCAAAATGGGGTAATTTGGGAGGGTTTTGTGCCATCTGGGCATTTTATGGCCTTCAAAACTGTGATAGGTAGTGAGGAGTGAAATCAAAACTTTACGCCCTTAGAAATCCTGAAGGCGGTGCTTGGTTTTCGGGGCCCCGTACGCGGCTAGGCTCCCAAAAAGTCCCACACATGTGGTATCCCCATACTCAGGAGAATCAGCAGAATGTATTTTGGGGTGCAATTCCACATATGCCCATGGCCTGTGTGAGCAATATATCATTTAGTGACAACTTTGTGCAAAAAAAAAAAAAAAATTGTCACTTTCCCGCAACTTGTGTCAAAATATAAAATATTCCATGGACTCAACATGCCTCTCAGCAAATAGCTTGGGGTGTCTACTTTCCAAAATGGGGTCATTTGGGGGGGTTTGTGCCATCTGGGCATTTTTTGGCCTTCAAAACTGTGATAGGTAGTGAGGAGTGAAATAAAAAATTTATGCCCTTAGAAATCCTGAAGGCAGTGATTGGTTTTCGGGGCCCCGTACGCGGCTAGGCTCCCAGAAAGTCCCACACATGTTGTATCCCCGTACTCAGGAGAAGCAGCTGAATGTATTTTGGGGTGCAATTCCACATATGCTCATGGCCTGTGTGAGCAATATATCATTTAGTGACAACTTTTTGTAAATTTTTTTTTGTCATTATTCAATCACTTGGGACAAAAAAAATAAATATTCAATGGGCTCAACATGCCTCTCAGCAATTTCCTTGGGGTGTCTACTTTCCAAAATGGGGTCATTTGGGGGGGGGTTTGTACTGCCCTGCCATTTTAGCACCTCAAGAAATTACATAGGCAGTCATAAACTAAAAGCTGTGTAAATTCCAGAAAATGTACCCTAGTTTGTAGACGCTATAACTTTTGCGCAAACCAATAAATATACGCTTATTGACATTTTTTTTTTACCAAAGACATGTGGCCGAATACATTTTGGCTTAAATGTATGACTAAAATTGAGTTTATTGGATTGTTTTATAACAAAAAGTAGAAAATATCATTTTTTTTCAAAATTTTCGGCCTTTTTCCGTTTATAGCGCAAAAAAATAAAAACGGCAGAGGTGATCAAATACCATCAAAAGAAAGCTCTATTTGTGGGAAGAAAAGGACGCAAATTTCGTTTGGTACAGCATTGCATGACCGCGCAATTAGCAGTTAAAGCGATGCAGTGCCAAATTGTAAAAAGTGCTCTGGTCAGGAAGGGGGTAAATCCTTCCGGGGCTGAAGTGGTTAAATAAGTAAGGGGCGAGCTAACCCGATGATGTCAGTGGGCGACTCTGCCCCATTGTGACATCACCGACCCAGTATTACCCGCTGATGTCATTTTTTTTTCTTTTTTTGGGTCCGGTGGTGTGGCGGGCGGCATGATTGAGGATGTATCTACATTAGAGGACATTGTTTTTTATTTTTTAATAAAGGACTTGTCAAAAAATTGTGTACTGTCTTTATTCACTTTTTACACTTTTTTTGGTTAATGGATAGGGGTACTATGTACCTCATACTCATTCACATGGGGATGTGTGGGCCTGGTGGTTCCAGAGCCCCCCCTGCCCCAAAGCACCCCCCCATGTTGAGGGCATGTGGCCTTGTATGGTTCGAGGGGGCGCTCGCTTGTTTCCCCCTTTCCTGACCTGCTAGGCTGCATGCTCAGATAAGGGTCTGGTATGGATTTTGGGGATGATCCCACGGCATTAAAAAAAAATTGGTATGGGGTTCCCCTTAGAATCCAAACCAGACCCAGACTTTTCTATTGCCGGCATTCTTTTGCTTACATTTCAGCTGAAGCCTGCTGACAGCTGAAGAGTCATCGGTTGTTAACCACTTCCCGACCGGCGCACTTTGATGTACGTCGGCAGAATGGCACGGACAGGCAAATGGGCGTACACGTACGTCCCTTTAAATTTGCTGACGTGTCATTGCGTGCGCGGACCTCCGTGAGTCGGATTGCAGGTCCCGCTGACTCGATCGCCGTGGGGATACCCGCGATTGTCTCACGGGAATGAAGAACAGGGAGATGCGAATGTAAACAAGCATCTCCCCATTCTGCCTAGTGACAGTGTCACTGATCTCTGCTCTCTGTGATTGGAGCAGAGATCAGTGATGTGTCAAACATAGCCATGCCCCCCCACAGTTAGAAACATGCCCCCAGGACACACTTAACCCCTACACTGCCACCTAGTGGTTAACCCCTTCACTGCCAGTGTCATTTACACAGGAACCAGTGCATTTATATAGCACTGATTGCTGTATAAATGACAATGGTCCCAAAAATGTGTCAACATTGTCTGATGTGTCCGCCATAATGTCGCAGTCATGATAAAAATCACTGATCGCTGCCATTACTAGTAAAAAAAAAATATTAATAAAAATGCATGCCATAAAACTATCCCCTATTTTGTAAACGCTATAACTTTTGCGCAAACCAATCAATAATCGCTTATTGCGAATTTTTTTACCAAAAATATATAGAAGAATACGTATCAGCCTAAACTGAGGGAAAAAAATGATTTTTTTAATACATTTTTGGGGGATATTTATTATAGCAAAATGTAAAAAATAATGCTTTTTTTTTTAAATTGTCGCTCTATTTTTGTTTATACCGCAAAAAAAAAAAAATTGCAGAGGTGATCAAATACCACCAATAGAAAGCTCTATTTGTGGGAAAAAAAGGACGTCAGTTTTGTTTGGGAGATACGTCGCACGACTGTGCAATTGTCAGTTAAAGCGACGCAGTGCCGAATCGCAAGTGCTCTGGCCTTTGGGCAGCAAAATGGTCCGGGGCTTAAGTGGTTAAGGACACATCAGCCAGCTTCCTGACCTGCTCCTTAACAACTAGCTATTCTTTACATAGAATTATTTGAAATTCTTTGAAATCCATTTAGTGTATTCGTTTTCTAATGAATTCCACATTTTTGGAATGATTCAAAGTCAGTTTATCAACTGATTCCAATTCTGTGTGAATAATGGCTGATTGTTAAGGATCAGGCCGGGAAGCTGGCTGCCATGTTCTTAACAACTGATGACTCTTCAGCTGTCAGCAGGCTACCCCGCTGACAGCTGAAATGTAGACAAAAGAATGCCGGCAATAGAAACTTCTTTTTTTAGAAGTTTTTGACAATTCCTTTAATAAAAAATAAAAAACAATGTCCCCGGATGTAGATTCATCCTCAGTCACACCCCCCGTTGCACCACTGGACCTGAAAAAAGAAAAAAAAAAGCTCTGGCCTTGTCGAAGGCTTCTAGCCAACTGCCTGCTCCTCCATCTGACATTTCTTAAATAGGTAAAGGAGCGGAGTCATTCGATGATATCAGCGGGAGACCCCGCCCCTTGTGATGTCATCAACCTAGCATGCCCCGGTTGGTGACGTAACAAGAGGCTGACTTCATAAGGTTCCCCTTAGAATCCACGCCAGACCCGAAGGGCCTAGTATGGATTGGGGGGACCCCATGCTGTTTTTTTCTGACTTTTCTATTGCCGGCATTCTTTTGTTTACATTTCAGCTCTCAGCAGGGAAGTCATCGGTTGTTAAGGACATAGCAGTCAGCTTCCTGGCCCACTCATTAACAACCAGTTATTTATCATACAGAATTTGGAATTGGTCTATAATTTTCGACTGAACCAAATTCGAATTGATCCAAGAATATGGAATTCATTAGAAAATTAATAAACTAAACAAAATTAAACGGAACTTAACAAAACTTAACAAATTCATAAACTAATCTAAGAACCAACTTGCTTTTTTTTAACCCTCTGATGTATGTATTAACAACTTCAACATGTGTTGTTGAATAAATAGATAATGCATAACCCAGCTATATTTCATGCCTCATTTAAAGTCCCACAGGCAAAATTATTCTTTGTATTGTAAATGTGCAGTTTATGTACAAAGACTATATCTTATCAAAAACAACAACAAAAAAAAAAGAAGACAAGAAAGAAAACATTGCCACTTGGTGATTTACTAACATAATGGGTCACCACAAAGGTACTCAAATGCTCTACAGATTCTAGGATGGAGAAAGCTTGAAGTTTACATAGAACCCAAACCACCAGCCTTTCTTCAGCTAGGCTCATTTCTTAATCAGCCAGCCCAAGAAAATTCAGCTCCCCCACCAAATCAAATCGAAAATGCTTAGCAAACCGCCTAATTCTGGGATATACATATTACCAATCCTGGACTTTAGCCTGCTGTAACAGTAGATATGTGTGTGTCATACTGGGTGTACAGCTGTGCTATGAATAAAAAGAATGGAATGATTTGTGGAGAGCACTGTGAATTAGAGTATATATTCTTAACCCCTGCACTATATACTGAATGTTATATACTCCTGGCTGCTGCACTGTGTTCAATAGACTGTGTTCAATAGATTGTATTCCTGACCATTGTGCTCTGTATTTTACATGCTATTGACTCCTGCAAGCTGTACATTACAATCTTCTGACCCTTGCACTTTGTACATGAGTCACTCCTGACTAAAGTTGGGTGAACAGTTTGAGCTGAGCAAATGTGCAACCTGAACATTGCCTGTTCACCCATTTGGCGAATATATCCTAATTTTGCGTGGCGCTCGGGGGGATGTTCACCCGCCAAGCACCCCACAATGCCCTGAGCGCTGCACAGTGCATTCTAAGCCCTGATTGGCCAAAGCTTTGCCCAATCAGCGCATAGTGAATAGCTTGTTTGCTAAAGAGTGGGGCCAGGAAGCCGGCCACTATGTCCTTAAAGTGGGGTTCCACCCAAAAAAACAAAAATACTTGAAAAATTCTAAAAAAAAAACAAAAAAAATTTGGATTTTTTTTTTTTGTTACTTACCTCTAAATGCCTGTTGCTAGGTGGTCCCTCGTAGTCTGCCTCTTCCTTTGCCTGGGCTGGTGACATCACTTCCCCCTCGGCACAGGAAGGGCTCCGCTCTGCTCCCTCCCTCCTGTCAATCATCTGGGACCCATTACAGCCAATCACGGCGTGCGGCGCCGCTCGCGCATGCGCAGTGGGTGCCAGGCTGTGAAGCCACAGCCCGGCGCCCACAGTTGAAATGCCGGCACCGACGAGTGGAGGGGGGGACGAGTAGGGCTTCGATCCCCGCATCGCTGGACCCAGGGACAGGTAAGTGTCCAATTAAAAGTCAGCAGCTGCAGTATTTGTAGCTGCTGACTTTTAATTTTTTTTTTTTTTAATGGACCCCCTGGGTGGAACTCCTCTTTAACAAAGAATGAGTTATCAGCTGTCAATGGGCTTCCCCATTACCAGCTGAATGAAAAAAAAAACATTGTGAAAAAATGTTTTAACAAAAAAATGGCGTGAGGGTCAGCCCCAATCCATACCAGGCCCTTCGGGTCTGGTATAGATTTTAAGCTGAACTCCATGGCAAAATAAAAAAATAATGGTGTGGGCCCCCCTAAAATCCATACCAGACCCTTATCCGATCATGCAGCCTGGAAAGCCAGGAAATGAGGGGGACGAGAGAGCGCCCTCCTTCCTGAACCATACCAGGCCACATGCCCTCAACATGGGGTGGTGCTTTGGGGCAGGGGGGCTCTGCCCTCCCGCCAAAAAGCACCTGGACAAGGGCCTCTTCCCCACAACCCTGGGCTGTGGTTGTGGGGGTCTGTGGGCAGGGGGCTTTAACAAGATCCTGACCCCCTATGTGAATGAGTATGGGGTACATAGTATCCCTACCCATTCACCAAAAAAGTGTCAAAAAGAAATAAGACACACACAGTTTTTGACAATTCCTTTATTAAAAATAAAAAACAATGTCCCTCGATGTAGATCCATCATCAATCACAATGCCGCTACCACCGTCAGACCTGGAAAAAAAAACAAAAATGCCACACGTGATGAAGGCTAACCACCATCTGCCTGCTGCGTTCTTAAATAGGTAAGGGGTGAGGCCACCTGGCGACATCACCTGGTGGCACCACCCCATGTGACATCACCAACCCAGCATGCACCGATCGGTGGCATTACATGGAGCAGTGCTACCAGGTGACTTTACCAGGTGTCTCCGCACCTTACCTATTTAAGAACTGTCAGATGGCAGAGCAGGCAGATTAGCCTTTGTCGAGGGTGGGCTTTTTTTTGGGATCTGGTGGTGGAATTGTCAAAAACTGTGTGTGTTTTTATTTCTTTTTAACACTTTTTTGTTGAATAGGTAGGGGTACTATGGCACCCCCCATGTTGAGGGCATGTGGCCTGGTATAGTTCAGGAGGGGGGGGCGCTTGCTCATCCTCCCCTTTCCTGACCTACCAGGCTGCATGCTCAGATAAGGGTCTGGTATGGATTTTGGGGTTCCCCTTAGAATTCATAGTGGACCCAAAGGGCCTGGTATGGATTGGGGGGGACCCCCACGCGTACCTGTACATGATTTGGCTTCAAGTGGTTGTACTGGAGTGATGCCTGGGCAGTGATGCAGGCATCACCCTGATATCGTTTTTTAGAGCCGATGGTTGGCTCTCTTTTAATAACAACCGATGTAGCTAAGCAGCCACTCGATTGTTATTACAAGCAGTGGGAGGGAATGTCCACCCCCTTCCGCCACCTTCCGCCACTCACCTGGGCTCCCCTGTCCAACTGGGAGACCCGAGCCAGCACTAGGGATGAGCCAAACACCCCCCTGTTCGGTTTGCACCAGAACATGTGAACAGGAAAAAAGTTTGTTCGAACACACGAACACCATTAAAGTCTATGGGACACGAACATGAATAATCAAAAGTGCTAATTTTAAAGGCTTATATGCAAGTTATTGTCATAAAAAGTGTTTGGAGACCTGGGTCCTGCCCCAGGGGACATGGATCAATGCAAAAAAAAGTTTTAAAAACGGACGTTTTTTCAGATGCAGTGATTTTAATAATGCTTAAAGTCAAACAATAAAAGTGTAATATCCCTTTAAATTTCGTAGCTGGGGGGTGTCTATAGTATGCCTGTAAAGGGGCGCATGTTTCCCGTGTTTAGAACAGTCTGACAGCAAAAAACTTGCGGCTATTGCATTGCCGGTCCGACAATACACATAAAAGTTCATTGATAAAAACGGCATGGGAATTCCCCACAGGGGAACCCCGAACCAAAATAAAAAAAAAAAATGACGTGGGGGTCCCCCTAAACTCCATACCAGGCCCTTCAGGTCTGGTATGGATATTAAGGGGAACCCCGGCCAAAATTTAAAAAAAAAATGATGTGGGGGTCCCCCCAAATTCCATACCAGACCCTTCAGGTCTGGTATGGATTTTAAGGGGAACCCCGCGCCAAAATTTAAAAAAAATGGCGTGGGGTCCCCCCAAAAATCCATACCAGACCCTTAATCGAGCACGCAACCTGGCAGGCCACAGGAAAAGAGGGGGGGACGAGAGAGTGGCCCCCCTCCTGAACTGTACCAGGCCACATGCCCTCAACATTGGGAGGGTGCTTTGGGGTAGCCCCCCAACCCAAAACACCTTGTCCCCATGTTGATGAGGACAAGGGCCTCATCCCCACAACCCTGGCCGGTGGTTGTGGGGGTCTGCGGGCGGGGGGCTTATGGGAATCTGGAAGCCCCCTTTAACAAGGGGACCCCCAGATCCCGCCCCCCCCGTGTGAAATCGTAAGGGGGTACCCCTACCATTTCACTAAAAAATTGTCAAAAATGTTAAAAATGACAAGAGACAGTTTTTGACAATTCCTTTATTTAAATGCTTCTTCTTTCTTCTTTTTTCTATCTTCCTTCATCTTCTTCTTCTTCTTCTGTTTCTTCTGGCTCTTCTGGTTCTTCCTCCGGTGTTCTCGTCCAGCATCTCCTCCACGGCGTCTTCTAAGTTCTCCTCGGGCCGCTCCGCACCCATGGCATGGGGGGAGGCTCCCGCTCTTCTCTTCATCTTCTTCTCTTCTTTATCTTCTTCTCTTCTTCTCTTCTCTTCTTCATCTTCTTGCTGGCATGGAGGGAGGCTCCCGCTGTGTGACGCGTCTCCTCTTCTGACGGTTCTTAAATAATGGGGGGCGGGGACACCCGGTGACCCCGCCACCCTCTGACGCACGGAGACTTGATGGGACTTCCCTGTGACGTCACGGGGAATGCCACAGGGAATTCCCGTCATGTCCCATGCGTCAGAGGGGGGCGGGGTCACCGGGTGGCCCCACCCCCGTTATTTAAGAACCGTCTGAAGAGGAGACACGTCACACAGCGGGAGCCTCCCTCCATGCCAGCATGGATGCGGAGCGGCCCGGAGAAGAAGATGAAGAAGAGAAGAAGAGAAGAAGATGAAGAAAAGAGCGGGAGCCTCCCCCCGTGCCATGGGTGCGGAGTGGCCCAAGGAGAAGAAGATAGAAGATGCCGCTGAGGAGATGCTGGACGAGAAAACCAGAGGAAGAACCAGAAGAGCCAGAAGAAGAAGAAGAAGAAGATGAAGGAAGATAGAAGAAAGAAGAAGCATTTAAATAAAGGAATTGTCAAAAACTGTCTCTTGCCATTTTTAACATTTTTTACGGTTTTTTAGTGAAATGGTAGGGGTACTTTTGTACCTCCTTACCATTTCACACAGGGGGTGGCGGGATCTGGGGGTCCCCTTGTTAAAGGGGGCTTCCAGATTCCGATAAGCCCCCACCCGCTGACCCCCACAACCACCGGCCAGGGTTGTGGGGATCAGGACCTTGTCCTCATCAACATGGGGACAAGGTGTTTTGGGGGGCTACCCCAAAGCACCCTCCCAATGTTGAGGGCATGTGGCCTGGTACGGTTCAGGAGGGGGGTGCTCTCTCGTCCACCCCTCTTTTCCTGTGGCCTGCCAGTTTGCGTGCTCAGATAAGGGTCTGGTATTGATTTTTGGGGGGACCCCACGCCGTTTTTTTTTTTTTTTTTTGGCGCGGGGTTCCCCTTAAAACCCCCATGTCATTTTTTTTTTTAATTTTGGCCGGGGTTCCCCTTAATATCCATACCAGACCTGAAGGGCCTGGTATGGAATTTAGGGGGACCCCACATCATTTTTTTTTTCAATTTTGGTTCGGGGTTCCCATGCCGTTTTTATCAATGAACTTTTATGTGTATTGTCGGACTGGCAATACAATAGCTGCGAGTAGTTTTAAAATGACTTTTTTCCTTTGAAATGTCATTTTGCTGTCAGACTGTTCTAAACATGGGAAACATGCTCCCCTTTACAGGCATACTATAGACACCCCCCAGCTACGAAATTTAAAGGGATATTACACTTTTATTGTTTGACTTTAAGCATTATTAAAATCACTGCTCCTGAAAAAACGTCCGTTTTTAAAACTTTTTTTTGCATTGATCCATGTCCCCTGGGGCAGGACCCAGGTCCCCAAACACTTTTTATGACAATAACTTGCATATAAGCCTTTAAAATTAGCACTTTTGATTTCTCCCATAGACTTTTAAAGGGTGTTCCGCGGCATTCGAATTTGCCGCGAACACCCCAAATTGTTCGCTGTTCGGCAAACTTGCGAACAGCCAATGTTCGAGTCGAACATGAGTTTGACTCGAACTTGAAGCTCATCCCTAGCCAGCACTTCCACCAACTGGCTGGAGACCCGAACAAAGCCAGAATCAGGTAGCCGATTTTTAAATATTTTTGGGTCGGCGGCAGCGTTCATTTACTTTAAGGATATCGGGCTCCATTCACAGAACCAGATCGCATGCGGTATTCAGGTGTTTTTCCAAATACCGCATGCGATCCTGAAATTGTCAATTCAATACTGCTTTATGCGGTATTTACCCCATGAAGCAAAAATGCTTGGTAAATACTGCATAAAACAGGAGTGAAAGTCAATTCACAAAAAAGAAAAAAAAATTGCATGTGGTAAAAAGATAGTGTTCCTGGCATGCAATATTTAAAGAGTTGGCAGCCGTCAGCACCCTTAACAATGATAGAAGATGAATCGATATCATGGGACATTTCTATTTTTTTATTTTTTAATAAAGGACTTGTCCCAAGCTGTGTCTAGTCTTTTTTAACATTTTGACACTTTTTTTGTGAAATGGTAGGGGGACTTGTACCCCATTACCATTTCACACAGGGGGAGAGGCTGGGATTTGGGGGTCTCCTTGTTAAAAGGGCTTTCAGATTCCGATAAGCCCCCCACCTGCAGACCCCCACAACCATCCAAAGCTACCCCAAAGCACCCTTCCCATGTTGAGACATGTGGCCTGTTATGGTTCAGGAGGGGGGCGCTCTCTCGTTCCCCCCCCTCTTTTCCTGCAGCCTGCAAGGTTGCATGCTCGGATAAGGGTCTGGTATGGATTTTGGAGGAATCCCTACGCCATTTAAAAAAAAAAATGGTGCAGGGTTCCCTTTAAAATCCATACCACGCCTGCAGGGTCTGGTATGGATTTTGGGTGGGTCCCCTATGCCATTTTTAAAAAAAATTGGGTGCAGGGTTCCCCTTAATTGCCATATCAGACCAGAAGGCCCTCTGAACTGCAGCAATGAGCTGTGTTTGGGAAACCTCCTTCTTGGACATGGCAGAATAAACTACACGCAGCCTCTACAGAGAATACAAGGGGGCAGGGTCACTGGAAAATTCCTGTACTGACAGGAATTCCTGGATTGTGAGTCATCAAAGGATATTTTTTTCCTGTCACTAGAATGCATTTACACTTGAAAATGCTGAACTTCTTTCTTCCTTATCTCTTTCTCTCTTCCCTTTCCTATTTCTGACTTTCGTTATGGACTAATAGGGTCTCAGATGGACCCGATGAGACACCTATTTTTCATATTAGGATGACATATAAAAACCCATCCATATTTTATTAGATAATTTTCGAGACTCTACATATATATATTGGGTATGAATTTCAATTAATACGTTCTTGACTTCTTTAATATCTCAAATCTTTTTTATTGCATTTGAAAGTTATCTACATATACATATTCTCATAATTTAAACATCTATACTCATAGATATATTTGAGATCTTGTGTTGCTTTGACTATTAGTCACCCTTACCTATTATTACAATGTATTTGTGAATAATAATTGTTAATTAACGGAATTATTTTTTTTTACTATATTATATGTTAATTTTTTCATTGAAATTCTGAATAAAAACAATAAAAAAGAAAAATCTGCTACTACAGACGAAGTTGCTGAACTCCTTTCTATCGCTCACCTAACCACCTGTCCCCTGGACCCTATTCCCTCTCAAATGCTACGGTCGCCCTCTGACTCCATCCTACACTCTCTAAGCCACATCTTCAATCTCTCCCTCACCTCTGGCATCTTCCCCAATGCTCTAAAACATGCACTGGTCACACCCATACTTAAAAAGCCGTCCTTGGACCCTACCAATCTTAACAACCTACGCCCTATCTCCTTGCTCCCCTTTTCCTCTAAACTACTTGAGCACCTGGTTTACAACCAACTGAGTGACCACCTCATTAAAAACAATCTTCTGGATCCCCTTCAATCTGGATTTCTCCCTCAACACTCCACAGAAACTGCTCTTTTAAAACTCACAAATGACCTACTAACTGCAAAAACCAACGGACACTATTCTGTACTCCTACTTCTGGATCTTTCAGCTGCCTTTGACACGGCTGACCACCCCCTGCTCCTCAAAAAACTTTACTCCCTCGGTCTCCGTGACTGTGCTCTTCAGTGGCGCTTATACTACCTATCCCAACACACCTTCAGTGTCACTTACAATTCCACTTCCTCCACTCCTCTTCCCTTCTCTGTTGGGGTCCCCCAATGTTCTGTTCTTGGACCTCTTTTATTTTCAATCTACACCTCTTCCCTGGGTCAGCTGATAGCCTCTCACGGCTTTCAATATCATTTCTATGCTGACGACACACAAATCTATCTCTCCACCCCTCAACTCACTCCATCAGTCTCCTCACGCATCACTAACTTACTAACCGACATATCTGTATGGATGTCACACCACTTCCTCAAACTCAACTTGTCCAAAACTGAGCTTATAATATTTCCTCCCCCACGTGCCTCTTCCCCCGACTTCTCTGTCAAGAGCAATGGCAAAACCATCCATCCGTCCCCACATGTCAGGGTGCTAGGTGTTATCCTGGACTCGGAACTCTCCCTTTGGCCCCACATCCAATCACTTTCCAAAGCTTGCCGCCTCAACCTCCGCAACATCGCTAAACTACATCACTTTCTAACCAATGAAACCACAAAGCTCCTGATTCACTCCCTGGTTATCTCTTGCCTCGACTACTGCAACTCCCTCCTCATTGGCTTACCTTTAAATAGACTATCCCCCCTTCAGTCCATCATGAATGCTGCTGCCAGACTCATCCACCTTACAAACCGCTCAGTGTCTGCTACCCCTCTCTGCCAATCCCTCCATTGGCTACCACTCACCCAACGAATTACATTCAAAATACTAACAATAAGTTACAAAGCCATCCACAACTCTGCCCCCAGCTACATCACTAACCTGGTCTCAAAATACCAACCTAATCGCCATCTCCGTTCCTCCCAAGACCTCCTGCTCTCTATCTCCCTCATCAACTGCTCCCATATCCACCTCCAGGACTTCTCCCGGCCCTTGCCCATCCTCTGGAATTCCCTACACCAATCCGTCAGACTGTCTCCAAATTTATCCACCTTTAGGCGATCCCTGAAAACTTTCCTCTTCAGAGAAGCCTATCCTGCCTCCATCTAACAACTGCACTATTTTCTCCATTAGCTCATCCCTCACAGCTATTACCCTTTTGTATAACTTGACCCTCCCTCCTAGATTGTAAGCTCTAATGAGCAGGGCCCTCTGATTCCTCCTGTATTGAATTGTATTGTACTTGTACTGTCTGCCCTAATGTTGTAAAGCGCTGCGTAAACTGTTGGCGCTATATAAATCCTGTATAATAATAATAAGATAATAAAAATGAGGAATTTGCCTAAATGCCATATGTAGGTGTGTTTACATGCATTTAAGTGCTTCAAGCATTTTTTTTTCTGCCTGAAAGCTCCTCTCAAAAACACCCTTGTGATCTTTTTGTTTAGCCTGTAAATGCTCCTTTTCAAATATGCCTGTAAATGCCCATGTGCGCATGGACACTATAGGCTAACATAGAGATGAAAGGGAAAAAATGCCATAGGACTATTTAACCACTGACCCTGTGGGTCACCTTTGTGTTACACTTCGGGTGTGACAGCCTTACTGTTTGATCTGCTAGACACTGGAGAAGGCAGCTGGTGAATGGTGATGTCCTCACCTCCTCTCCCTTATCTGCCCATGTCCTCCCTCTCACCCCTCCCTCTGCCCCCCAACCTCCGATTCATCTTCTTCCACCCCCTTCTTCTTTTTTTTCTCCCACCCTGCCTGCTCAGTTCATTAAATTAAATAAACTGTTTATGCAAAAAAAAAAGTAAATCATGTCAATTACACATACCTTACACATATCAGAGTTTATTAAGGATTCTTGTTCAGTTTTCTCTGACTTATATGTGGTATTGCCCTACCCAGAAAGCAGGCAAGCACAATATCCTTTTACAAATAAATATGCATGCATTGAAATTTCACATGCGGTGGAGATATATATAAAGTATTTAAAATGTTGATAAACTCTTCTCAAATTGCAAAAGTCTGATTACTGAGAGTTTAAATAAGAAAAGTCTCTGCAATCATTTGTATGTAGGCCAACCTCATTTTAGAATACACTACAATGTTTCTTCAACTCTTGATTAATTGTTACGTTCACTGGAATCACTGAGCATAGGAATTAAGGTTAGATCAATGTGTTCAATTTTCTACTCCTAGAGACAGGAACTCTCAGGCAAGGGTTATTATACAAAACAGTAACTAGATTGCTCCACGTTGCTAACCACAGAGCATTTATTACCTTACAGCTCATAAGACAAAAGGGAACATTAATTAACATTGCCCTAAAATGTTACAGGTTGAATGTAAAGAACACACACACACTTGAATGATTATACACTGGAAAAAGTTATTAACGTATGAGTTTTTCCTTTCATTTCCATATTCATGGTAAAAATTAATTCAATCTAAAAGTTATTAAGTATTTAGATGAGCTTCACTAGAAATAATGATACTGCTGTGCATATAAAATTATCTATCCACCTACATGTGTTTAATGAGCTAAAGGTAAAAATACTCATAAAATAGTGGTAGTAAAGGCTAGCTATAACTATCCTTAAAACATTCCCTCTTCCCTCCTCCTACCTATTGTGCTTATCCTGTACACGAAAGATCTGTGGGTTTTTTTGCCTTTTTTAAAGTGATTCTAAAGGTTTTAGTTTTATTTTTTAATAACAAACATGTCATACTTACCTGCTTTGTAAAAAAGACAAAATGGAAGGTGCGCACACTTAGTGCATTACCAATGACAATTTAATGAATAAAATCTATAAAAAGTGGGTTCTCACAAAACACAACTCTCAATAGAGCCATAAAATTCACACAGCGTATGGATATGTGCAGGACCATTACACAGGGTATATCTGATGCCTTTCAGGGATGCACCCCCTTCCTCAGAGCTAGGCTAATCAGGACTAGGGATGGGCTGTTCGACAAGCACCGAACAATATGCGGTGTTTGGGGCAAATTTGAAAACCAGGGAACACCGTTAAAGTCTGTGGGACACTAACATGAAAATCCAAAAGTGCTAATTTTAAAGGCTTATATGCAAGTTATTGTCATAAAAAGTGTTTGGGGACCTGGGTCCTGCCCCAGGGGACATGTATCAATGCAAAAAAAAGTTTTAAAAACTGACGTTTTTTTTCGGGAACAGTGATTTTAATAATGCTTAAAGTGATATATATACATTGCGTGTGCCGCAAATCAGATTAGTGCCAGTATTGCTAACACCCACGCACGCACCATACACATCCCTTAGTAGTATAGTGTCTGAAAGGATCAATATTTGATCTGATCAGATCTATACTAGCTTCCCCAGCAGTTTAGGGTTCCCAAAAATGCAGTGTTAGTGGGATCAGCCCAGATACCTGCTAGCACCTGCGTTTAGTCCCTCCGCCCAGCCCAGCTCAGCCCAAGAACCGCAGGGCTCTCGTATGAAGCAGAGAGCCAGTACTAGTTGCTCATCCTTCTGGTGAACTTTCAAGCACCAGTGCCTAGTACATCCTGGTCATACATCCAGCACTGCAGTATCACTTGCTGACTTGGCGAGTCCCATAAGTGCAGTTCAAGCTGGTGAGGTGGCTAGCAAGAGTAGTATCCTGCAGCCATCAAGAATAAAACAAAGACAGGCCCGTCAAGCCCATAGTGCCCTTCCTGCTGCATTTGCCAATCCTAATTGGGAGCCCACCACTTCTGCAGCACCCGTACTTCCCCCGTTCACTGGCCAACCCGGAATTCAGGTGGAAACAATTGATTTTACTTCATTTGACTTTTATTCACTGTTTTTCACGGAAGATCTCTATAGATCTATTGTGACCCAAAGCAATTTGTATGCTGGTCAATTCATCGCCGCTAATCCCCAGTTGACCCTTGCCAGAGATTGGAGACCTATTACGGTCTCCGAATTTAAGACCTTCCTGGGCCTATCCCTCCTCATGGGCATAACTAAAAAGAGTGATTTGCAGTCATATTGGTCCACTGACCCAATTCACCATATGCCCGTTCTCTGCCTCCATGACCAGGACACGATACGAGCAGATCTTGCGGTTCATTCACTTCAATAATAATGAACTCTGTCATCCTTGGGGTGACGTTGAAATTGATCGGCTCTACAAATTTCGGCCCCTCATAAACCACTTCAACCAACAGTTTGCAGACTTGTTTAGTCCCTGATTAAGTTTTCTGGCCGCTTGTCTATCAAACAGTATCTTCCCAGCAAGCGTGCCAGATATGGGGTCAAGATGTATAAGCTCTGTGACAGGGCAACAGGCTATACATAAAGTTTTATGGTTTACTAGGGAAAAGATAGTCACGCAGAACCGGAGAACTGCCCAGACTACATAGAGAGCACTGGTAAGATTGCGTGGGACTTGGTGTCACCCTTATTCAGAAAGGGGTACCACTTGTATGGACAATTATTACACAGGCATGCCACTTTTTAGTCACCTTTTTGATTATGGAATTGGTGCATGTGGCACCGTGCGATCTAATCGCCGGTGACTTCCCCCAACGGCTTGTAGAATCCCGACTTAGACGGGGGAGAGAGCCTGCTTGAAGTATAATAATTTGTTAGCAGTGAAGTGGAGAGATTCACAGAATGTTTTTGTTATGTCCTCACGCAGATACGACAGTCCAAATTCCTACGGCGACTGGTGTTGTGGAGACACCCCTCTGTGTCCACGAATACAACCTTAATATGGGAGACGTGGACCTCAATAACCAGTTGTTGGCGGCGTACCCAATTGCCCATAAGGCCAGATGCTGGTACAAAAAAGTGTCTGTATACTTATTTCAATTGGTTCTGCTGAACGCTTTTGTGCTATACAAAGCTTCAGGATGAACTGGATCCTTCCTAAAATTCCAGGAAGAGATCGTCACAGCCCTTCTGTTTCCAAACGGTATTATGGCCCACCTTCCCAATGCAAATGCAGTGAGCTGGCTGCATGAGAGGCATTTTCTGTATGTCCTCCCTGGTACCCCTACCCAAAGAACACCCCAAAGAAGATGTCGTGTCTGCAGGATATATGTGTATATAGGCTTGTATAATTGCTATGGTCCCTCGCGCTAAAGTGAGATAAAAGTGAATGTGGTGACAAACAAAATTAGATCGAATAAACAAATCCTAAAAGTGAGTGATTTTTATGGTGATATCAAAAAAGACTGCAGCGAAATCGACAAGTGTACACATAGCACTCGACGCATGTAATAAAAGATAAAGAGATTTCGCGCATAAAATCTATCATAAAAATAAACAATGATTATTGAATAAACACTGTGAAAGATAAATAACAGGTAATGGATAAAATTAAAAATAAATAAATGTAATAAAATAAGTATTACAAAGAATAAGTACAAATATGTAAAACCTGTGCTGTAAAATCAACAAATTCACATGAATGGCTAAAGCCAAATCGCAAAAAAGTGCAAAAGTGCAAAAAGCTGTGCAGCAGCTACAAACAGCGTGATAAAAGGATGCTATCAAATATAAGACTATAAACCAAAGTTCACATAGGAAACAATATAGAGTCCATAACTTATGATGGTAGTAATGGTAGTGTTGATCTTCATACAACAACTGACAGCTCAACCAGGCTCTCTAGACTCTCACCTCAAAGCAGGAAAAAACAGGCATCAATGCAGATCTTTCCTTGTTGTGACAATAGAAGTCACAGGATGTCTGTGTTCCCCTCTGCTTGCTGTCTGGGACCTGCCAAAACAAACTGGGAGTATCTCCACTTAGGCTTGTGACAGCCCAGTGGGAGAAGGGGGAGGAGGAGAGAGGAGGCCTCTGATGGTGTAGTATTTCAAAGAATATTTATTGGATAAAAACAAATTGGTCTCTTACTTAAAACAATAATAAAATCACAAAAGCAGGAAGGAGCGGCGGCCGAGGCGCCTCCTTACGTGACTTCCGGTGTAGTCAGCTCTCTGCCACGCCCTACGCGTTACGTCACCGCTCGTGACTTCAACTGGGGAACCGGATTGGCCTGAGAGGAATGATACTTATATCGTAGAACCGGAAGTAATTGAGCAGCCATTTTTGTTAAGGTAATGTATATCTATATCGGACATCGGCCATCTTGGAGGTGGCAATCGAGATAGATTGCGGCCGTAGCCCTGGGGAGTCAAAGTGAGATTTCGAATCGCAATATAGATATATCGAATCTCAATTTGCACTAATACTAGCAACTTGGAGTTAGAAATTCAACAATTAAAAACTATGGCAACATAAATGAATAATCTAAATCGGGACAAGTACGCCATTTTCTTGTAGCAAGTGGAGATCTATGGCGGTGGCCATCTTTATGGTGGTTATCTCACTGTAATCGGCGGCCATTTTTGGATGGAATAACATGCTATATATTTGACAGAGTGCCAGGAATGATTGTGTAAAGATGGTGAAAAGATGGAAAAACTATTAAGAATTTGAAATGGACCCATTAACTGTAAACCTCAGTCACCAAGGAGGAGCCTCTTACTGGATAATACAACAAATCTAATGGACCATAAACATCATAATCAGCGTCACAGTGTGAAAAATATAAATGTCATAATTCATAAACCAGGACCAAATTTTATGTCATCATTCATAAATTAGGACAAAAGGCGGTATTACATAAATATTAAAAAAATATGAATATCAATAACCATGATTAAAAGCTTCAATAATAGTACATATGTAAATTTCTAAAATCTAAAAATTACTTAAAAAACAATTTAAATCAAACTCTACGTTCATACCTCTAGGGGTTAATGTACGCAGAGTATGAATCCAATATGATTCTTTTTGGCTAATACTTCTAATTTTATGGGTGCCTCTCCATGACTTAATAAATCTTTCTATTCCCCAAAATTGCAGATGTATGGGGTCCCTATTATGTACTGCTGCAAAGTGTTTGGACACGTTGTGTTTGGGGTTGCCTTTTTTAATATTTTGTATGTGTTCCTTCACTCTGACTTTAAGGGCCCTCTTTGTACGTCCTACATATTGCAATTTACAGCTACACTGGAGTACGTAAACAACACCCTCAGTGTGGCATCCAATAAAGTCTTTAATTCCATATGTTTCATTTGTAGTAGTAGCTGTGAATTCTGTTCTTTTTCCTTGAAACTTTTGGGCATGTTTGCATGCAAAACAGTTTCTACATGGATAGAATCCTTTTCCTGTGAAGAATGAGTATGGTACTTGTTGGGGGGGTTCAATCACTGTTTTCACTATCATGTTTCTGATGGTCGGTGCCCTTTTATATATAATATTAGGTGATTCTGGTAATACTTTAGTCAAATCTTTGTCATTTTTCAGGATATGCCAGTGTCTTTGGATGATTTTAGATATTTGTTTATGTTGGACACTGTAGTCCAGAATTAAAGTAGGTGTTTCCTGTACAGACATTTTCTTTGGGTGGATTTCTAACATTTTAATTCTATCCATACTCCTTACTTCTTCAATTTGTTTCTCTATGAGTATATGCTCATATCCCTTTTCTAAAAACCTAGAACCAATTAGCTTAGCCTGTTCTTTAAAATCCTCTTCTTTTGTGCAGTTTCTCCTAATTCGAACAAATTGTCCTTTCGGTATATTATAAAGCCATAATTTGTGATGGCAGCTATTAATGGGAAGGTAGCTGTTCGCATCTACGTTTTTGAAAAACGTTTTGGTTATTATTCTATCGCCTTCAAGGCTTATTTTGAGGTCCAGGAACTCCACTGTCTTTTCACTGATGTTCCACGATAAACGAATATTTTTTTCATTTACATTCAGTTTCTCCAGGAATTGTTCGAGCGTTTCTCTTTTGCCATTCCAGACAATGATAACATCATCGATATACCTTTTATACAAAGTCAGTTCTGCTGGGGTGTTTTCATGAATGGATTGTTCCTCCCATTGCGCCATAAAGGCATTGGCCACACTCGGTGCAAATTTGGCACCCATTGCAATCCCAATGGCTTGTTTATAATATGTATTGTTGTGCCAAAAATAGTTACACTTTAAGCAAAGATCTAGGCACTTAATCAAATATTTTCGCTGTGCACATATGAGATTGCTATATTTTCTGAGGAGCCATTTGGTGGCAGAACAGGCATCGTGATGCTGAACTATAGTATATAGTGAATTCACATCTGCCGTGGCTAATAGTGTTCTTCCTTCGAGTACTGGTAATGTGTCTAGAAGTTGTAATACGTGTTTAGTGTCTTTTAAATAGGCTGATGTTTGTTGCACTGCAGGTTGAATAAAATGGTCTAGGTATTGTCCTACTCGGGATGTAAGGGACTCTATTCCATTAACAATTGGTCTGCCCGGTGGGTTTTCCAATGATTTGTGAATTTTCGGTAGGGTGTAGATAACTGGTATCCGGCATGTTTCTGGAATGAGATACTTTGACTCCCTCTTATTCAGTATCTCTTTTCTTGTGCCCAAATCTATCAAGCGTTCCAGCTCTTTTCTATATTTATTTGTCGGATTGCTCAACAATCTAGTGTATGTTTTATCATCATCTAGTTGTCTCTGCAATTCATTTAGATATTGCTCCTTTGATTGTATCACAATCGCTCCTCCCTTGTCCGCTGGACGAATAATGATGTCCTTTCTTTCTTTAAGCAGTTTTATGCCTTTTTTAATGTGTATGGGGTCTGATACTTTTTTCACTTCCAGAGATTCTAGATCTTTAAGGACAAGTTTCTTAAACACTTCCACATGGTGGTTGTCTGATACTTGGGGGTTAAAAGTTGAGTTATTTCTTAATGTACTGTGTGATATTGTTGGAGAGGTATTCCTTATTGTGTTAATCGTTCTGTATGGGTTCGAGAGGTAATATTTCTTCACATTAACCTTTCTTACATATTTAAGTATGCCAATATATGTGTTAAATTTGTTTAAATTGTTGACTGGAGCGTATTTTAATCCTTTGTCTAAGACGGAGAGTTCATCGGTTGAGATGGGTTGACCGCTTAGGTTAACTACATTACTTCCTACTGTTCTCTTTTTCGCTTGAGATCTCTTTCCCGCTCTCCGTCCTCTCTTCGCTCTAGACTGTTTCTTGTTCTGTCTTCCTGCATCCTTCTCCTCGGAGAGGGGTAATAATTTTGTGGCTCTCTTCGTGGAGTATAATCCCTTCTCTCCCTCTCTAAAAAATGACGCTGACGATCATACTCATAATCATTTTGTTGTTGATGGTGTCTTGTATCATAGTAATGATGGTCTTGATGGTCTCTTAGAGGTTCAAACCTATTATAGGTCGGGACTGGAGTTCTCTCTCTTTCTCTATACGTGTCTTGAGGGTAAGCGTATCTGTTATGATCTCTCTGATTCCTTTCATTATTCGATCGTTGGTTATACTGTTTTTTAAAATGTTTCTTGAAAGGTTTCTTCCAATATTGTCTGGGGGTTCGTTGAGTGTAATTATTGTATTGGCGCTGATCATATTGAGGTGTTCTCATTCCCTGTTGTGCTCTGTTATCCATATAGACTTCTCTGTCGTCCCATCTTGGTGGATTAGTGGCATAGGTTGTAGTCGGATCTTGTATTCTCACTTCTCTTTCCGGAGTGGAATAGACTGAGCTAGGTGGACTGGGATCCACTTTTTTCTGCCATTTAAAAACCTGTGCCCCTCTGTAATCTTCTATATCTCGATTATACTTCTTCATTTTGCGTTGTTGCACTTCTAGATCTTTACTAATCAGATCTTTATTCATCTGTGTAGTCAGTCTCTTAAAATCTGGGGATTCTTTATATGGTTCTAGTTTCTGCTTTATCTCCTCTATTTGTTGCTCTAATATTCTAGTTTTTTTATATTTCCTTCCTAATAAAAATTTAAGACCTTCTATACTTTTGTTATTAAAAAATTCAAACCATTCGTCCATTGATTCTTTATCTAATAAGCCGTCATTAGGTGGTAATTCCCACCGTAGCCTCCTTGGTACAATATTCTCTCTAATGTACCTTTCAAAGGTAATAGTATCCCACCACAGGGAAACTTTCTTCTCCATATGGTGTCCTAGTTTCCTAAGTGTACTTTCTAAGTCCGTGTTCGGTATATTAGTTTGTGATTTAAAGATGTCATCCAAATTAACATTCCTATTCTCCATGAAATGAAATATATCCATGTTAGCAGCAAGGGTAAGGTGAATGTGTGGTGACAAAGTATAATTGCTATGGTCCCTCGCGCTAAAGTGAGATAAAAGTGAATGTGGTGACAAACAAAATTAGATCGAATAAACAAATCCTAAAAGTGAGTGATTTTTATGGTGATATCAAAAAAGACTGCAGCGAAATCGACAAGTGTACACATAGCACTCGACGCATGTAATAAAAGATAAAGAGATTTCGCGCATAAAATCTATCATAAAAATAAACAATGATTATTGAATAAACACTGTGAAAGATAAATAACAGGTAATGGATAAAATTAAAAATAAATAAATGTAATAAAATAAGTATTACAAAGAATAAGTACAAATATGTAAAACCTGTGCTGTAAAATCAACAAATTCACATGAATGGCTAAAGCCAAATCGCAAAAAAGTGCAAAAGTGCAAAAAGCTGTGCAGCAGCTACAAACAGCGTGATAAAAGGATGCTATCAAATATAAGACTATAAACCAAAGTTCACATAGGAAACAATATAGAGTCCATAACTTATGATGGTAGTAATGGTAGTGTTGATCTTCATACAACAACTGACAGCTCAACCAGGCTCTCTAGACTCTCACCTCAAAGCAGGAAAAAACAGGCATCAATGCAGATCTTTCCTTGTTGTGACAATAGAAGTCACAGGATGTCTGTGTTCCCCTCTGCTTGCTGTCTGGGACCTGCCAAAACAAACTGGGAGTATCTCCACTTAGGCTTGTGACAGCCCAGTGGGAGAAGGGGGAGGAGGAGAGAGGAGGCCTCTGATGGTGTAGTATTTCAAAGAATATTTATTGGATAAAAACAAATTGGTCTCTTACTTAAAACAATAATAAAATCACAAAAGCAGGAAGGAGCGGCGGCCGAGGCGCCTCCTTACGTGACTTCCGGTGTAGTCAGCTCTCTGCCACGCCCTACGCGTTACGTCACCGCTCGTGACTTCAACTGGGGAACCGGATTGGCCTGAGAGGAATGATACTTATATCGTAGAACCGGAAGTAATTGAGCAGCCATTTTTGTTAAGGTAATGTATATCTATATCGGACATCGGCCATCTTGGAGGTGGCAATCGAGATAGATTGCGGCCGTAGCCCTGGGGAGTCAAAGTGAGATTTCGAATCGCAATATAGATATATCGAATCTCAATTTGCACTAATACTAGCAACTTGGAGTTAGAAATTCAACAATTAAAAACTATGGCAACATAAATGAATAATCTAAATCGGGACAAGTACGCCATTTTCTTGTAGCAAGTGGAGATCTATGGCGGTGGCCATCTTTATGGTGGTTATCTCACTGTAATCGGCGGCCATTTTTGGATGGAATAACATGCTATATATTTGACAGAGTGCCAGGAATGATTGTGTAAAGATGGTGAAAAGATGGAAAAACTATTAAGAATTTGAAATGGACCCATTAACTGTAAACCTCAGTCACCAAGGAGGAGCCTCTTACTGGATAATACAACAAATCTAATGGACCATAAACATCATAATCAGCGTCACAGTGTGAAAAATATAAATGTCATAATTCATAAACCAGGACCAAATTTTATGTCATCATTCATAAATTAGGACAAAAGGCGGTATTACATAAATATTAAAAAAATATGAATATCAATAACCATGATTAAAAGCTTCAATAATAGTACATATGTAAATTTCTAAAATCTAAAAATTACTTAAAAAACAATTTAAATCAAACTCTACGTTCATACCTCTAGGGGTTAATGTACGCAGAGTATGAATCCAATATGATTCTTTTTGGCTAATACTTCTAATTTTATGGGTGCCTCTCCATGACTTAATAAATCTTTCTATTCCCCAAAATTGCAGATGTATGGGGTCCCTATTATGTACTGCTGCAAAGTGTTTGGACACGTTGTGTTTGGGGTTGCCTTTTTTAATATTTTGTATGTGTTCCTTCACTCTGACTTTAAGGGCCCTCTTTGTACGTCCTACATATTGCAATTTACAGCTACACTGGAGTACGTAAACAACACCCTCAGTGTGGCATCCAATAAAGTCTTTAATTCCATATGTTTCATTTGTAGTAGTAGCTGTGAATTCTGTTCTTTTTCCTTGAAACTTTTGGGCATGTTTGCATGCAAAACAGTTTCTACATGGATAGAATCCTTTTCCTGTGAAGAATGAGTATGGTACTTGTTGGGGGGGTTCAATCACTGTTTTCACTATCATGTTTCTGATGGTCGGTGCCCTTTTATATATAATATTAGGTGATTCTGGTAATACTTTAGTCAAATCTTTGTCATTTTTCAGGATATGCCAGTGTCTTTGGATGATTTTAGATATTTGTTTATGTTGGACACTGTAGTCCAGAATTAAAGTAGGTGTTTCCTGTACAGACATTTTCTTTGGGTGGATTTCTAACATTTTAATTCTATCCATACTCCTTACTTCTTCAATTTGTTTCTCTATGAGTATATGCTCATATCCCTTTTCTAAAAACCTAGAACCAATTAGCTTAGCCTGTTCTTTAAAATCCTCTTCTTTTGTGCAGTTTCTCCTAATTCGAACAAATTGTCCTTTCGGTATATTATAAAGCCATAATTTGTGATGGCAGCTATTAATGGGAAGGTAGCTGTTCGCATCTACGTTTTTGAAAAACGTTTTGGTTATTATTCTATCGCCTTCAAGGCTTATTTTGAGGTCCAGGAACTCCACTGTCTTTTCACTGATGTTCCACGATAAACGAATATTTTTTTCATTTACATTCAGTTTCTCCAGGAATTGTTCGAGCGTTTCTCTTTTGCCATTCCAGACAATGATAACATCATCGATATACCTTTTATACAAAGTTTATTCAACCTGCAGTGCAACAAACATCAGCCTATTTAAAAGACACTAAACACGTATTACAACTTCTAGACACATTACCAGTACTCGAAGGAAGAACACTATTAGCCACGGCAGATGTGAATTCACTATATACTATAGTTCAGCATCACGATGCCTGTTCTGCCACCAAATGGCTCCTCAGAAAATATAGCAATCTCATATGTGCACAGCGAAAATATTTGATTAAGTGCCTAGATCTTTGCTTAAAGTGTAACTATTTTTGGCACAACAATACATATTATAAACAAGCCATTGGGATTGCAATGGGTGCCAAATTTGCACCGAGTGTGGCCAATGCCTTTATGGCGCAATGGGAGGAACAATCCATTCATGAAAACACCCCAGCAGAACTGACTTTGTATAAAAGGTATATCGATGATGTTATCATTGTCTGGAATGGCAAAAGAGAAACGCTCGAACAATTCCTGGAGAAACTGAATGTAAATGAAAAAAATATTCGTTTATCGTGGAACATCAGTGAAAAGACAGTGGAGTTCCTGGACCTCAAAATAAGCCTTGAAGGCGATAGAATAATAACCAAAACGTTTTTCAAAAACGTAGATGCGAACAGCTACCTTCCCATTAATAGCTGCCATCACAAATTATGGCTTTATAATATACCGAAAGGACAATTTGTTCGAATTAGGAGAAACTGCACAAAAGAAGAGGATTTTAAAGAACAGGCTAAGCTAATTGGTTCTAGGTTTTTAGAAAAGGGATATGAGCATATACTCATAGAGAAACAAATTGAAGAAGTAAGGAGTATGGATAGAATTAAAATGTTAGAAATCCACCCAAAGAAAATGTCTGTACAGGAAACACCTACTTTAATTCTGGACTACAGTGTCCAACATAAACAAATATCTAAAATCATCCAAAGACACTGGCATATCCTGAAAAATGACAAAGATTTGACTAAAGTATTACCAGAATCACCTAATATTATATATAAAAGGGCACCGACCATCAGAAACATGATAGTGAAAACAGTGATTGAACCCCCCCAACAAGTACCATACTCATTCTTCACAGGAAAAGGATTCTATCCATGTAGAAACTGTTTTGCATGCAAACATGCCCAAAAGTTTCAAGGAAAAAGAACAGAATTCACAGCTACTACTACAAATGAAACATATGGAATTAAAGACTTTATTGGATGCCACACTGAGGGTGTTGTTTACGTACTCCAGTGTAGCTGTAAATTGCAATATGTAGGACGTACAAAGAGGGCCCTTAAAGTCAGAGTGAAGGAACACATACAAAATATTAAAAAAGGCAACCCCAAACACAACGTGTCCAAACACTTTGCAGCAGTACATAATAGGGACCCCATACATCTGCAATTTTGGGGAATAGAAAGATTTATTAAGTCATGGAGAGGCACCCATAAAATTAGAAGTATTAGCCAAAAAGAATCATATTGGATTCATACTCTGCGTACATTAACCCCTAGAGGTATGAACGTAGAGTTTGATTTAAATTGTTTTTTAAGTAATTTTTAGATTTTAGAAATTTACATATGTACTATTATTGAAGCTTTTAATCATGGTTATTGATATTCATATTTTTTTAATATTTATGTAATACCGCCTTTTGTCCTAATTTATGAATGATGACATAAAATTTGGTCCTGGTTTATGAATTATGACATTTATATTTTTCACACTGTGACGCTGATTATGATGTTTATGGTCCATTAGATTTGTTGTATTATCCAGTAAGAGGCTCCTCCTTGGTGACTGAGGTTTACAGTTAATGGGTCCATTTCAAATTCTTAATAGTTTTTCCATCTTTTCACCATCTTTACACAATCATTCCTGGCACTCTGTCAAATATATAGCATGTTATTCCATCCAAAAATGGCCGCCGATTACAGTGAGATAACCACCATAAAGATGGCCACCGCCATAGATCTCCACTTGCTACAAGAAAATGGCGTACTTGTCCCGATTTAGATTATTCATTTATGTTGCCATAGTTTTTAATTGTTGAATTTCTAACTCCAAGTTGCTAGTATTAGTGCAAATTGAGATTCGATATATCTATATTGCGATTCGAAATCTCACTTTGACTCCCCAGGGCTACGGCCGCAATCTATCTCGATTGCCACCTCCAAGATGGCCGATGTCCGATATAGATATACATTACCTTAACAAAAATGGCTGCTCAATTACTTCCGGTTCTACGATATAAGTATCATTCCTCTCAGGCCAATCCGGTTCCCCAGTTGAAGTCACGAGCGGTGACGTAACGCGTAGGGCGTGGCAGAGAGCTGACTACACCGGAAGTCACGTAAGGAGGCACCTCGGCCGCCGCTCCTTCCTGCTTTTGTGATTTTATTATTGTTTTAAGTAAGAGACCAATTTGTTTTTATCCAATAAATATTCTTTGAAATACTACACCATCAGAGGCCTCCTCTCTCTCCTCCCCCTTCTCCCACTGGGCTGTCACAAGCCTAAGTGGAGATACTCCCAGTTTGTTTTGGCAGGTCCCAGACAGCAAGCAGAGGGGAACACAGACATCCTGTGACTTCTATTGTCACAACAGGAAAGATCTGCATTGATGCCTGTTTTTTCCCTGCTTTGAGGTGAGAGTCTAGAGAGCCTGGTTGAGCTGTCAGTTGTTGTATGAAGATCAACACTACCATTACTACCATCATAAGTTATGGACTCTATATTGTTTCCTATGTGAACTTTGGTTTATAGTCCTTATATTTGATAGCATCCTTTTATCACGCTGTTTGTAGCTGCTGCACAGCTTTTTGCACTTTTGCACTTTTTTGCGATTTGGCTTTAGCCATTCATGTGAATTTGTTGATTTTACAGCACAGGTTTTACATATTTGTACTTATTCTTTGTAATACTTATTTTATTACATTTATTATTTTTAATTTTATCCATTACCTGTTATTTATCTTTCACAGTGTTTATTCAATAATCATTGTTTATTTTTATGATAGATTTTATGCGCGAAATCTCTTTATCTTTTATTACATGCGTCGAGTGCTATGTGTACACTTGTCGATTTCGCTGCAGTCTTTTTTGATATCACCATAAAAATCACTCACTTTTAGGATTTGTTTATTCGATCTAATTTGTTTGTCACCCACATTCACTTTTATCTCACTTAGCGCGAGGGACCATAGCAATTATACTTTTGTCACCACACATTCACCTTACCCTTGCTGCTAACATGGATATATTCATTTCATGGAGAATAGGAATGTTAATTTGGATGACATCTTTAAATCACAAACTAATATACCGAACACGGACTTAGAAGTACACTTAGGAAACTAGACACCATATGGAGAAGAAAGTTTCCCTGTGGTGGGATACTATTACCTTTGAAAGGTACATTAGAGAGAATATTGTACCAAGGAGGCTACGGTGGGAATTACCACCTAATGACGGCTATTAGATAAAGAATCAATGGACGAATGGTTGAATTTTTTAATAACAAAAGTATAGAAGGTCTTAAATTTTTATTAGGAAGGAAATATAAAAAAACTAGATATTAGAGCAACAAATAGAGGAGATAAAGCAGAAACTAGAACCATATAAAGAATCCCCAGATTTTAAGAGACTGACTACACAGATGAATAAAGATCTGATTAGTAAAGATCTAGAAGTGCAACAACGCAAATGAAGAAGTATAATCGAGATATAGAAGATTACAGAGGGGCACAGGTTTTTAAATGGCAGAAAAAAGTGGATCCCAGTCCACCTAGCTCAGTCTATTCCACTCCGGAAAGAGAAGTGAGAATACAAGATCCGACTACAACCTATGCCACTAATCCACCAAGATGGGACGACAGAGAAGTCTATATGGATAACAGAGCACAACAGGGAAATGAGAACACCTCAATATGATCAGCGCCAATACAATAATTACACTCAACGAACCCCCAGACAATATTGAAGAAACCTTTCAAGAAACATTTTAAAAAACAGTATAACCAACGATCGAATAATGAAAGGAATCAGAGAGATCATAACAGATACGCTTACCCTCAAGACACGAATAGAGAAAGAGAGAGAACTCCAGTCCCGACCTATAATAGGTTTGAACCTCTAAGAGACCATCAAGACCATCATTACTATATACAAGACACCATCAACAACAAAATGATTATGAGTATGATCGTCAGCGTCATTTTTAGAGAGGGAGAGAAGGGATTATACTCCACGAAGAGAGCCACAAAATTATTACCCCTCTCCGAGGAGAAGGATGCAGGAAGACAGAACAAGAAACAGTCTAGAGCGAAGAGAGGACGGAGAGCGGGAAAGAGATCTCAAGCGAAAAAGAGAACAGTAGGAAGTAATGTAGTTAACCTAAGCGGTCAACCCATCTCAAACCGATGAACTCT